>NC_053389.1:223870643-225070643 GCF_905171765.1 Bufo bufo
AGAATTCTTGGTGGGGAATATTATATGTCCTTTGTATTTCTTCAAAGGACTGTAAGGAGGAGTGAGTTAGCAAGTCACCCACTTTACTGATTCCTCTGTCCTTCCAGGACTTCAAAGACAAGTCCGGGGGAATGCATTGTAGGGATTGAATCGGTGTAAGGTGGGCCATAGACACCGTTGTGCCTTTACCTCTTTCATGATAGGTCTTCCATAGGGCCACAGAGGTGGATATGAAGTAGGGGGAAGAGACTAGAAAAACCGTCGTGCATAGAGGCCATGAGAAGGGCCTGCAGGTTCCGCACTGGGGCTTGTGACTGCTCAATGTGTACCCAGTGTTTGCCCGTATCACCCACCCACCAGTCCCTCAGTTGGTTTATTCTTGAGGCTAAATAGTAATCAATAATATTGGGTAGACTCAGACCACCATTCCTTTTATATTTACACATAATGCTTTTAGCTATCCGTGGTCTGCCATTGTTTCAGACACATTTGTTTAACATCCTATTGGTTGCGTTAAAAAAGGAAGAAGGGATCGGTATGGGTACTGTCCTAAATAAGTACAACAGCTTCGGGAGCGTATGCTGTTGGAAAGCAGCAATGCGTCCCATCCATGACATTTCAGTCTCAGCCATATTGTCTAGCTCTGCTTGCAGTGACCGAAGGACAGGAGGGAAATTAGCTTTATATAAACTCTGGGGAGTAGCCGTTACTTTAAATCCCAAGTATTGCACTTCAGACTCCTGCCAATCTAAGGGAAATTGTTTCTTTAAGGCCTCCTGCACACGACCGTTGTGTGCACCCGTGGCCGTTGTGCCGTTTTCCGTTTTTTTTTCGCGGACCCATGGACTTTCAATGGGTCCGTGGAAAAAACGGAAAATGCACCGTTTTGCAGCCGCATCCGTGATCCGTGTTTCATGGCCGTGAAAAAAATATGACCTGTCCTATTTTTTTCACGGCCAACGGTTCACGGACCCATTCAAGTCAATGGGTCCGTGAAAGAACACGGATGCACGCAAGATTGGCATCCGTGTCCGTGATCCGTGGCCGTAGGTTAGTTTTTATACAGACGGATCCGAAGATCCGTCTGCATAAAGCTTTTTCAAAGCTGAGTTTTCACTTCGTGAAAACTCAGAAACGACAGTATATTCTAACACAGAAGCGTTCCCATGGTGATGGGGACGCTTCTAGTTAGAATACACTACAAACTGTGTACAAGACTGCCCCCTGCTGCCTGGCAGCACCCGATCTCTTACAGGGGGCCGTGATCAGCACAATTAACCCCTTCAGGTGCGGCACCTGAAAGGGTTAATTGTACTATCATATCCCCCTGTAAGAGATCAGGGCTGCCAGGCAGCAGGGGGCAGACCCCCCCCCCCTCCCCAGTTTGAATATCATTGATGGCCAGTGCGGCCCCCCCCCCCCCTCTATTGTAATTATTCGTTGGTGGCACAGTGTGCGCTCCCTCCCTCTATTGTAATAATTCGTTGGTGGCACAGTGTGCGCCCCCCATCGGCCCCCCCTCCCTCTATAGCATTAACAACATTGGTGGCCAGTGTGCGGCCTCCCATCTCCCCCCCCCCCCATCATCATTGGTGGCAGCGGAGTTCCGATCGGAGTCCCTGTTTAATCGCTGGGGCTCCGATCGGTAACCATGGCAACCAGGACGCTACTACAGTCCTGGTTGCCATGGTTACATAGCAATAGTACAATAGTAGAAGATTCATACTTACCGGCTGCTGCGATGTTCGTGTCCGGCCGGGAGCTCCACCTACTGGTAAGTGACAGCCTCAGGTCTGTGCGGCGCATTGCTAAATGAACTGTCACTTACCAGTAGGAGGAGCTCCCGGCCGGACACGAACATCGCAGCTCCCAGGTAAGTATGAATCTTTTACTATTGTACTATTGCTAGTAACCCGCTGCCACCAATGATCGGGGGGGGGGAGATGGGAGGCCGCACACTGGCCACCAATGTTGTTAATGCTATAGAGGGAGGGGGGGGGGGGGGGAGGGGGGGCGCACACTGTGCCACCAACGATTTATTACAATAGAGGGAGGAAGGGGGGGGGGGGGGGGGGCGCACACTGTGCCACCAACGATTTATTACAATAGAGGGAGGAAGGGGGGGGGGGGGGGGGCGCACACTGTGCCACCAACGATTTATTACAATAGAGGGAGGAAGCGGGGGGGCGCACACTGTGCCACCAACGATTTATTACAATAGAGGGAGGAAGGGGGGGGGGCGCACACTGTGCCACCAACGATTTATTACAATAGAGGGAGGAAGGGGGGGGGCGGGGGGGCGCACACTGTGCCACCAACGAATTATTACAATAGAGGGAGGAAGGGGGGGGGGGCACTGGCCATCAATGATATTCAAACTGGGGAGGGGGGGGGGGTCTGCCCCCTGCTGCCTGGCAGCCCTGATCTCTTACAGGGGGATATGATAGTACAATTAACCCCTTCAGGTGCGGAACTTGAGGGGTTAATTGTGCTGATCACTGCCCCCTGTAAGAGATCGGATGCTGCTAGGCAGCAGGGGGCAATCATGTACACAGTTTGTAGTATATTCTAACTAGAAGCGTCCCCATCACCATGGGAACGCCTCTGTGTTAGAATATACTGTCGGAAATGAGGTTTCACGATCTAACTCATATCCGACAGTATATTCTAACATAGGGGCGTTCCCATGGTGATGGGGACGCTTCAAGTTAATATACCATCGTATTGGAGAAAACTCCGATCCGATAGTATAAAAGGGACTCCAGACTTTACATTGAAAGTCAATAGGGACGGATCCGTTTGAAATGGCACCATATTGTGTCAACGTCAAACGGATCCGTCCCCATTGACTTGCATTGTAATTCAGGACGGATCCGTTTGGCTCCGCACGGCCAGGCGGACACCAAAACGACTTTTTTTTCATGTCCGTGGATCCTCCAAAAATCAAGGAAGACCCACGGACGAAAAAACGGTCACGGATCACGGAAAAACGGGACCCGTTTTTGCGGACCGCAAAAAAATACGTTCGTGTGCAGGAGGCCTAAGTGTGCCAAGGATCTGCTCGAAAGCCATAAGGGAAGGGCCTGAGATTTACCCTCATTACCTTGTAGTATGAGAGAGTCCCATATGAGGGAATAATTCTACCTTTGCAGGAGAATGCTCCATTGTTTTATACTGTTTTTACAGTCTAGTTGAAGTGATGATAATGTCTGTGAGAAGAATTCTTTGGATACAGGAGGAGAGAGATTCAACAGTTTTTAAAGATTGCCTTTTTTTACCTCCAAAATACAAAGGATTAGTGTTCTTTGCACCAATACAATATTGAATTCAAGTCCCGTAAATACAGCACCAGAACCAAGCTCATCACACACTGGGGAGTAGCCGTTACTTTAAATCCCAAGTATTGCACTTCAGACTCCTGCCAATCTAAGGGAAATTGTTTCTTTAAGGCCTCCTGCACACGACCGTTGTGTGCACCCGTGGCCGTTGTGCCGTTTTCCGTTTTTTTTCGCGGACCCATGGACTTTCAATGGGTCCGTGGAAAAAACGGAAAATGCACCGTTTTGCAGCCGCATCCGTGATCCGTGTTTCATGGCCGTGAAAAAAATATGACCTGTCCTATTTTTTTCACGGCCAACGGTTCACGGACCCATTCAAGTCAATGGGTCCGTGAAAGAACACGGATGCACGCAAGATTGGCATCCGTGTCCGTGATCCGTGGCCGTAGGTTAGTTTTTATACAGACGGATCCGAAGATCCGTCTGCATAAAGCTTTTTCAAAGCTGAGTTTTCACTTCGTGAAAACTCAGAACCGACAGTATATTCTAACACAGAAGCGTTCCCATGGTGATGGGGACGCTTCTAGTTAGAATACACTACAAACTGTGTACAAGACTGCCCCCTGCTGCCTGGCAGCACCCGATCTCTTACAGGGGGCCGTGATCAGCACAATTAACCCCTTCAGGTGCGGCACCTGAAAGGGTTAATTGTACTATCATATCCCCCTGTAAGAGATCAGGGCTGCCAGGCAGCAGGGGGCAGACCCCCCCCCCCCCCCCCAGTTTGAATATCATTGATGGCCAGTGCGGCCCCCCCCCCCCCCTCTATTGTAATTATTCGTTGGTGGCACAGTGTGCGCCCCCCCCTCCCTCCCTCTATTGTAATAATTTGTTGGTGGCACAGTGTGCGCCCCCCATCGGCCCCCCCTCCCTCTATAGCATTAACAACATTGGTGGCCAGTGTGCGGCCTCCCATCTCCCCCCCCCCCCATCATCATTGGTGGCAGCGGAGTTCCGATCGGAGTCCCTGTTTAATCGCTGGGGCTCCGATCGGTAACCATGGCAACCAGGACGCTACTACAGTCCTGGTTGCCATGGTTACATAGCAATAGTACAATAGTAGAAGATTCATACTTACCGGCTGCTGCGATGTTCGTGTCCGGCCGGGAGCTCCACCTACTGGTAAGTGACAGCCTCAGGTCTGTGCGGCGCATTGCTAAATGAACTGTCACTTACCAGTAGGAGGAGCTCCCGGCCGGACACGAACATCGCAGCTCCCAGGTAAGTATGAATCTTTTACTATTGTACTATTGCTAGTAACCCGCTGCCACCAATGATCGGGGGGGGGGAGATGGGAGGCCGCACACTGGCCACCAATGTTGTTAATGCTATAGAGGGAGGGGGGGGGCGATGGGGGGCGCACACTGTGCCACCAACGATTTATTACAATAGAGGGAGGAAGGGGGGGGGGGCGGGGGGGCGCACACTGTGCCACCAACGATTTATTACAATAGAGGGAGGAAGGGGGGGGGCGGGGGGGCGCACACTGTGCCACCAACGATTTATTACAATAGAGGGAGGAAGCGGGGGGGCGCACACTGTGCCACCAACGATTTATTACAATAGAGGGAGGAAGGGGGGGGGGGGGGGGGGGGGGCGCACACTGTGCCACCAACGATTTATTACAATAGAGGGAGGAAGGGGGGGGCGGGGGGGCGCACACTGTGCCACCAACGAATTGTTACAATAGAGGGAGGAAGGGGGGGGGGGGCCGCACTGGCCATCAATGATATTCAAACTGGGGAGGGGGGGGGGGTCTGCCCCCTGCTGCCTGGCAGCCCTGATCTCTTACAGGGGGATATGATAGTACAATTAACCCCTTCAGGTGCGGCACTTGAGGGGTTAATTGTGCTGATCACTGCCCCCTGTAAGAGATCGGATGCTGCTAGGCAGCAGGGGGCAATCATGTACACAGTTTGTAGTATATTCTAACTAGAAGCGTCCCCATCACCATGGGAACGCCTCTGTGTTAGAATATACTGTCGGAAATGAGGTTTCACGATCTAACTCATATCCGACAGTATATTCTAACATAGGGGCGTTCCCATGGTGATGGGGACGCTTCTAGTTAGAATATACTACAAACTGTGTACATGATTGCCCCCTGCTGCCTGGCAGCACCCGATCTCTTACAGGGGGCCGTGATCAGCACAATTAACCCCTTCAGGTGCGGCACCTGAAAGGGTTAATTGTACTATCATATCCCCCTGTAAGAGATCAGGGCTGCCAGGCAGCAGGGGGCAGACCCCCCCCCCCTCCCCAGTTTGAATATCATTGATGGCCAGTGCGGCCCCCCCCCCCCCCCCTCTATTGTAATTATTTGTTGGTGGCACAGTGTGCGCCCCCCCCCTCCCTCCCTCTATTGTAATAATTCGTAGGTGGCACAGTGTGCGCCCCCCATCGGCCCCCCCTCCCTCTATAGCATTAACAACATTGGTGGCCAGTGTGCGGCCTCCCATCTCCCCCCCCCCCATCATCATTGGTGGCAGCGGAGTTCCGATCGGAGTCCCTGTTTAATCGCTGGGGCTCCGATCGGTAACCATGGCAACCAGGACGCTACTACAGTCCTGGTTGCCATGGTTACATAGCAATAGTACAATAGTAGAAGATTCATACTTACCGGCTGCTGCGATGTTCGTGTCCGGCCGGGAGCTCCACCTACCGGTAAGTGACAGCCTCAGGTCTGTGCGGCGCATTGCTAAATGAACTGTCACTTACCAGTAGGAGGAGCTCCCGGCCGGACACGAACATCGCAGCTCCCAGGTAAGTATGAATCTTTTACTATTGTACTATTGCTAGTAACCCGCTGCCACCAATGATCGGGGGGGGGGGAGATGGGAGGCCGCACACTGGCCACCAATGTTGTTAATGCTATAGAGGGAGGGGGGGGGGCGATGGGGGGCGCACACTGTGCCACCAACGATTTATTACAATAGAGGGAGGAAGGGGGGGGGGGCGGGGGGGCGCACACTGTGCCACCAACGATTTATTACAATAGAGGGAGGAAGGGGGGGGGGCGGGGGGGCGCACACTGTGCCACCAACGATTTATTACAATAGAGGGAGGAAGCGGGGGGGCGCACACTGTGCCACCAACGATTTATTACAATAGAGGGAGGAAGGGGGGGGGGGCGGGGGGGCGCACACTGTGCCACCAACGATTTATTACAATAGAGGGAGGAAGGGGGGGGCGGGGGGGCGCACACTGTGCCACCAACGATTTATTACAATAGAGGGAGGAAGGGGGGGGGCGGGGGGGCGCACACTGTGCCACCAACGATTTATTACAATAGAGGGAGGAAGCGGGGGGGCGCACACTGTGCCACCAACGATTTATTACAATAGAGGGAGGAAGGGGGGGGGGGCGGGGGGGCGCACACTGTGCCACCAACGATTTATTACAATAGAGGGAGGAAGGGGGGGGCGGGGGGGCGCACACTGTGCCACCAACGAATTGTTACAATAGAGGGAGGAAGGGGGGGGGGGGGCCGCACTGGCCATCAATGATATTCAAACTGGGGAGGGGGGGGGGGGGGGTCTGCCCCCTGCTGCCTGGCAGCCCTGATCTCTTACAGGGGGATATGATAGTACAATTAACCCCTTCAGGTGCGGCACTTGAGGGGTTAATTGTGCTGATCACTGCCCCCTGTAAGAGATCGGATGCTGCTAGGCAGCAGGGGGCAATCATGTACACAGTTTGTAGTATATTCTAACTAGAAGCGTCCCCATCACCATGGGAACGCCTCTGTGTTAGAATATACTGTCGGAAATGAGGTTTCACGATCTAACTCATATCCGACAGTATATTCTAACATAGGGGCGTTCCCATGGTGATGGGGACGCTTCAAGTTAATATACCATCGTATTGGAGAAAACTCCGATCCGATAGTATAAAAGGGACTCCAGACTTTACATTGAAAGTCAATAGGGACGGATCCGTTTGAAATGGCACCATATTGTGTCAACGTCAAACGGATCCGTCCCCATTGACTTGCATTGTAATTCAGGACGGATCCGTTTGACTCCGCACGGCCAGGCGGACACCAAAACGACTTTTTTTTCATGTCCGTGGATCCTCCAAAAATCAAGGAAGACCCACGGACGAAAAAACGGTCACGGATCACGGAAAAACGGGACCTAAGGCCTAAGTGTGCCAAGGATCTGCTCGAAAGCCATAAGGGAAGGGCCTGAGATTTACCCTCATTACCTTGTAGTATGAGAGAGTCCCATATGAGGGAATAATTCTACCTTTGCAGGAGAATGCTCCATTGTTTTATACTGTTTTTACAGTCTAGTTGAAGTGATGATAATGTCTGTGAGAAGAATTCTTTGGATACAGGAGGAGAGAGATTCAACAGTTTTTAAAGATTGCCTTTTTTTACCTCCAAAATACAAAGGATTAGTGTTCTTTGCACCAATACAATATTGAATTCAAGTCCCGTAAATACAGCACCAGAACCAAGCTCATCACACACTGGGCCCCCCATAAATCAGTGTCACACATGGTGCCCATATAAATAAGTGCCACATAATGAGCCCCCATTCACAGTATGCAGCTAAACAGGAAGATTCAGGAACACATAGATCAGGGGTCAGCAATCTCCGGCACTCCAGCTGTTCAGAAACTACAACTCCCAGAATAATAGGGGCAAGGCCGAAATTGGCGCTTGCCCCTCATGGTGTCATTGAAACACGTTTTTATGGTATGGCCATGTTTTCTCTCCCCCCCCCCCCCCCCCCCCCCCCCCCTTTCTCTTTTCTCTCCCGGTTTTTCTCCTCAGGTTAAGCCTGAATCAAGGATTGGCGGGAACTGGACCATTATTTAAGGTCGGTCACTCACCTGGGTCTTGGCTGTTGGAATCTTCAAGCAAGAAGGAAGCATCCCGTGTGTGAAGACATCGTTGCGGCGTCGGTGGCAGTGGCAAAAGAGCCGAAGTTTCTTTGAAGATTTCCAGTGGCAGCGACGGAGCGGTGCTTCAGGAAGCGGCCGGAGCGGCGGGTCAAGGGCGGCATCTGGCTGTGAGAAGCTGCGGTCAGCGTGTCTAGTTGTCGGCCTACGGAGATAACAGAAGTCATCGGCGTTAGAATTTTCTTCCTCCCCTTCTTCAATCAAAGTGACCGGCGCTGCAGCATGGAGTTCGGCCCGCTCGATGCGCTCCTCAGCCAGATTCACAAAAGAGCTCTCACCTGTGGCGGCGAGGAATGGCTGCGCAGGTGCCTGGCTGAGGTGGCGCCGGTGTCTTCATTGAGCGGGCCTGCTGCGCTGGTGGAGGAGGAGGAGGGCAGCGGAGGTCACGTGAACATGGGAGAGGAGCTGGTAACCAGTAAGAGCCGGAGGCAGCTGAGCAGTGTGCCCTCCTTTTGTCCTGTGCCGGAGCCAGCGCCACCTGGTGGCTCCAGTGAGGTAGTGCTGCCTCCTTTCAGGAAGTCCAGCAGAAGAAGCAGTTCCCGTCAAGGCATTGTGGTTCCTCCCTGCCCTGCAGCTGTATCTTCTCTCCCTGGAGGGTCCATGAATGCTGGTGTTCCCGTGTGGTCTTCAAGCCGGAAGAAGAGGCCCAGGATCACCTACTCCCCGTCCAGGAGTCAAGAAGCGGCTGGGCGTCAGTGGTCTCCTCCCAGGTCGGCGGTCTCGCAGCCTGGTTCTGAGAAGATAGCTAGGCAGCCTGCTGAAGACACCATGGATTCAAGTTTTGGTGAGATTAATGATAGGCAGTTTACTCTGCCTGATTGTTTTTCTGTTAATGATAACCAAGGTTTTTCCTTTTTACAGGGTTTAGCCAGGGTCTTTTCTGATCTGGCTCAAGGCGTTGCTGCTAGTTCTGGCACTGCCTGTCCGTCACCTGCTGCGGCCTGGACTGACCGTCCTACATCTGTTGCTGTGAATGCTTCTGGTGCGGGGGGGACCAGTGCTGGCCAATGCAGCTGGTGTGACGGAGTCGTGTTTAAAAGAGGCAATGTCATGTGAATTGTCTCCACTGGCTTTTTTATCTGCCTAATGCGGTGAAAGAGAAAATTTGGAAAAGGGAGTATATTGATATATTATCATTCCAGAGAGATTATTAAGTCAGAAAAAAGGGCGGATGAAAAATCTGAGGAGGACAGGAAAAGGACGGCCCCAAAGTCCTTTAACAATTGGCTTCAAGCCTTTTGTATTTATTCATCGATTTTAGGATCTAAGTATCCGCAATTATGCAGTGGATTGTTTCAGCATATTGATATCATTTTAGAGGCCTACCGTAATTTCGGAGGTTTCTCGTGGTTTCAATATGATGAAACATTTCGTCAATAATTAGCTGTCCACCCAGGTTTGCAGTGGGGTAGTAAAGATGTAGGTTTATGGCTGTCTTTGATGCTTCCTCAGAGATCTGGGGGGCTTCCAAGGCAGCAGAACCCCAGTCAGAATGTTTTAAGGAAGGGCCTATGTTTTGCCTTCAACGAGTCAGCTTGTAAATGGTTAAATTCCTGTAAATATAGGCATGAGTGCTCGGTTTGTTCGGGCCCGCACCCGATGTTTCGTTGTTTTAAAAGGGTTTCAGGGGCCCAGCAAACCGTTGTTAGCCGAGAATTTCAGAAAAGCTCTGACATCGGTGAAGTTGCAAAACATGGTTCCTTGGTTAAACATATATCCAAACCAGGAGAAGGCGGAGCTAATTAATAAGGGTTTTAGTGAAGGTTTTTTCGTTCCACAGTTTAAAGGCCATGGGTGTGTTTGGTTGGAAAATTTGAGTTCAGTTAGTTCTAATATGGATATAGTACGGGAGAAAATTCAGAAAGAGATAGATGCAGGGAGAGTGGCTGGGCCTTTTGTTCACCCCCCTTTTCAGGACTTCCGTTTATCCCCCTCGGGTTTGGTCCCTAAGAAAGCGGCCAATGAATTTAGATTAATTCATCACCTATCCTTTCCGGAAAAACAGTCGCTCAATGACGAATTGGATAAGGGGTCGTGTTCAGTGTCTTATAGTTCTTTTGATTAGGCTGTTAGTTTGCTAGGTTCTTTTGGTAGGGGTTGTTTATTGTTTAAGGCTGATATAAAGTCTGCCTTTCGTTTATTGCGTCTGCGTTTCCTGCACTTTAGCGACAACAGCACCTCTCGTCCCAGAGGCCACCCAGCTTTTGACCGGCTCCACAAAATTCGGCCCCTCATAGACCACCTTAACACCAAATTTGCAGATTTGTATACCCCTGAGCAAAACATCTGCATAGACGAGTCCCTTATACATTTTACCGGGCGCCTTGGCTTCAAACAATACATCCCAAGCAAGCGTGCCCGGTATGGGGTCAAATTGTATAAGCTCTGTGAAAGGGCCACAGGCTATACGCACAAATTTCGTGTCTATGAGGGTAAAGATCAGACCCTGGAGCCGGTCGGTTGCCCTAACTACCTGGGAAGCAGTGGGAAGACAGTCTGGGACTTGGTGTCACCCTTATTTGGCAAGGGGTACCATCTTTATGTGGACAATTTTTACACAAGTGTGCCCCTCTTCAGGCATTTGTTTTTAGAACAGTGTCACACATGTGGCATCGCCGTACTCAGGAGAAGTAGGGCAATGTGTTTTGGGGTGTCTTTTTACATATACCCATGCTGGGTGAGATAAATATCTCTGTCAAATGACAACTTTGTATAAAAAAATGGGAAAAGTTGTCTTTTAGAGAGATATTTCTCTCATCCAGCATGGGTATATGTAAAAAGACACCTCAAAACACATTGCCCTACTTCTCCTGAGTACGGCGATACCACATGTGTGACACTTTTTTGCAGCCTAGGTGGGCAAAGGGGCCTAAATTCTAAAGAGCACCTTTAGGATTTCACAGGGCATTTTTTACACATTTGGATTCCAGACTTCTTCTCACGCATTAGGGCCCCTAAAATGCCAGGGCAGTATAAATACCCCACAAGTGACCCCATTTTGGAAAGAAGACACCCCAAGATATTTCGTGATGGGCATAGTGAGTTCATGGAAGTTTTTATTTTTTGTCACAAGTTAGGGGAATATGAGACTTTGTAAGAAAAAAAAAATCATAATTTTCCACTAACTTGTGACAAAAAATAAAAACTTCTATGAACTCACTATGCCCATCAGCGAATACCTTAGGGTGTCTACTTTACGAAATGGGGTCATTTGTCGGGTGTTTTTACTGTCTGGCCATTGTAGAACCTCAGGAAACATGACAGGTGCTCAGAAAGTCAGAGCTGCTTCAAAATGTGGAAATTCACTTTTTTGTACCATAGTTTGTAAACGCTATAACTTTTGCCCAAACAAATAAATATACACTTATTGCATTTTTTTTTATCAAAGACATGTAGAACAATAAATTTAGAGAAAAATTTATATAGAAATGTAGTTTTATTTGAAAAATTTTACAACTGAAAGTGAAAAATGTCATTTTTTTGCAAAAAATTCAGGAAATTTCGATTAATAACAAAAAAAGTAAAAATGTCAGCAACAATGACATACCACCAAATGAAAGCTCTATTAGTGAGAAGAAAAGGAGGTAAAATTAATTTGGGTGGTAAGTTGTATGACCGAGCAATAAACCGTGAAAGTAGTGTAGTGCAGAATTGTAAAAAGTGGTCTGGTCATTAAGGGTGTTTAAGCTAGGGGAGCTGAGGTGGTTAATGTGTCCATGTTCTGAGAGCTATATTTTTTTTATTTTTTTTGCGATTTTCTTATGTAGGGGCTCATTTTTTGTGGGATAAGGTGACGGTTTTATTGGTACCATTTTGTGGGACATATGCCTTTTTGATCACTTGGTGTTGCACTTTTTGTTATGTAAGGTGACAAAAATTGCTTTTTTGCCACAGTTTTTATGCAATTTTTTTTTTAGGGTGTTCACCCGAGGGGTTAGCCCATGTGATATTTTTATATAGCTGGTTGTTATGGATCCGGCGATACCTAATATGTATAATTTTTTTTATTTATTTCACCTTAACACAATAATAGCATTTGTGAAACAATGTTTTTTTTTTGTTTTTTTATGGTGTTTATCGGACTGGGTGGATCATGTGATATATTTATAGAGCCGACCGTCACGGACGCGGCAATACCAAATATGTAATTTTTTTTTTTCTATTAACATTTTTTTTAATTCCTTACTTTTTATTTTTTACCTTTTTTTATTTTACACTTTGCGTAAGGTCATACAAGACCTCTGGGGGACATTTAACTTCACTTTTTTTTTTACACTATCGATTTCTCCTGTAACTGGGGCTGACACAGTAGCCCCAGTTACAGGGGAAATACACCCCCCACAGAGGCTGTGGAAGACCCGACAGCTCCTGCACTCACACGACCGCCAGGCTTAAACAGGAAGCGCATAGCGATCTAGATGTGTATACAGCGATCTAGAAGGCAGGGACACCTGGGAACTGTCCCTGCCATCTCTCTGGGTTGCCCTGCTGTCACTGACAGCGGGCAACCTGATCTGCAGCTGGACGATTAGTGTGCCGCTGCGATCTCTGAATGGACGTTCAGAAACGTCCATTCAGAGATAGAGAACCACCTCCCGG
The DNA here is from genome assembly GCF_905171765.1 of Bufo bufo. Taxonomy (NCBI): domain Eukaryota; kingdom Metazoa; phylum Chordata; class Amphibia; order Anura; family Bufonidae; genus Bufo; species Bufo bufo. Next base: position 223,883,489 of record NC_053389.1, read on the forward strand.
ACGTTTATAGTCAAGGTGAGGACGGGAGATGGTTAACACTCGCCGGAATGGCGGATCCGGCATTAATTTCCATTGAAATTTATTAATGCCGGATCCGGTACCAAGTGTTCCGGAAAACTGGATCAGATTATGAATGCGAAAAAAAAAAATACCAGTTACGTTTTTCCGGGTGACACCGGAGAGACGGATCCGGAAACAAATGCTATCCATTTGCATAGGGATTTTCGGATCCGGCAGGCAGTTCCGGCGATGGAACTGCCTGCCGGAATCCAAGATCGCAAGTGTGAAAGTACCCTTATTTGGAGGTCAGCAGTGACTCTGATCATTATTCTGATGTGGAAAAATTGTGAAGTTGTCTCATCTATTGAAGATATGTGGAATTGTGGCAGCAAATGCAAGACAAACAAGGTCCACCCCGTGTATTGATTTTCACCATTGTGATAAACACCTCCTTTATAATTAAAGATTTATCTTCAAAAGACCCAAATAAGCAGTGTACTGTCCACCACTGATGAAGGAGCATGAGGCTCCAATACAAATTTGGTTTTAAAGAAGAGACAATATACATGGGAACACTAATACCCATCTGATAAAATATTGGATCGTGTACAACTATATTCCCTCATGGTAAATACTAGCGCTCCGTAACTTCCATTGACCAGTCAAGCACTTTGGAGCAGGAAGGATCGGCATCCCCACAACACGTGGGGTGCCGAGAACAGCGGAGGTATTAAAGATACAGCGGTCACAGTAAAAACCTTAGGGTACTTTCACACTAGCGTTTTTCTTTTCCGGCACTGAGTTTAGAATACATCGACACAAAGTAGCAGGTGGAATTAAGCAGGGTGACAAGGATGTTATTTCAACAGAAACTGGACATTTTGCGTTCCTAAGGCAATATAACAACATTTTTATATAGAGCACTGCTGGGTACTCGTTCACTTCAATAATTACTGTTTTGTTTCTTTTTCTATTTGTGGTCAAACATATATGGCTACAAATTGAAAGAGTTTGTTGTGGAATTGACTATATATCAACTATGCCTTTTTAAGAAATTGAAATATATTGTTATATTTTTTCTTTTCTTTTTTTTTCTATATATACAGTCCTGATCAAAAGTTTAAGACCACTTGAAAAATGGCAAAAAAATCATATTTAGCATGGCTGGATCTTAAAGGGATTCTGTCATCAGAATTTAGGCCTATAACCTAAACATATGGCGAGGTCCCTACTAATACACTGAATCCTAAAGTGACCTTATCAAATGCGCCTGTGGCTCTATAATCATATAAAACAGGTTTATATCACCTGTCACTCACGTCACAAATGTGTCCAAGGGGACGTCTCATGATGCAGGCTGTCGGCTGCAGCCATCTCGTTTTGGTGCCCAGCGCCATCTTCTGAATTGAAATCGCCGCCCTCCCTTTCATTAGAGCCGCCTACATCAGTTCATCGCCGCCTCTCTAACGTCCGCTCTCCTCAGCCAGATCCCGTGCGTGCGCACTAGGTATAACCTGATGCACCCGTGCGGACTCCTGGCAGCGGCCTCGTTAAGCGAAGTGCGCATGCGTTAAGGCAGGTTCGAGCAAAGTGCGTCGGCCGGCGCATGCGCACTTCGCTTAACGAGGCCGCTGCCAGGAGTCCGCACGGGCGCATCAGGTTATGCCTAGTGATCCAACCTGGTTATACCCACATGATCTAACCTGTCAGATGAATATTGTAAAGAACTAAAAATAAAAACGTTTTTTTGTTACCTTGCCTCACAAAAAGTGTAATATAGAGCAACCAAAAATCATATGTACCCCAAAATAGTACCAACAAAACTGCCACCTTATCCTGTAGTTTCCAAAATGGGGTCACTTTTTGGGAGTTTCTACTCTAGGGGTGCATCAGGGGGTCTTCAAATGTGACATGACTACTTAAAATTATCCCAGTGAAATCTGCCCTCCAAAAACCATACGGCGCTCCTTTTCTTCTGTGCTCTGCCGTGTGTCCATAGTGCTGTTTACGATCACAAATGGGGTGTTTCTGTAAGATACAGAATTAGGGTAATAAATATTGTTACTGGAAAAAAATTATAAAAATGGAAAATCTTCCCAAAAAAATGAAATTTTGAAATTTCATCTACATTTTCCTTTAATTCTTGTGGAACACCTAAAGGGTTAACAAAGTTTGTAAAATCAGTTTTGAATACCTTGAGGGGTGTAGTTTCTAAATGGGGCCATTCATGGGTTGTTTCTACTATGTAAGCCTCACAGTGACTTCATAACTGAACTGGTCCTTAAAAAAAGTGGGTTTTGGGGAGCGTGGCCTGGACATCTTCAGGGATGGCCGCCTAACTGCTGAGCTCCGCATGTCTTAAGCTAGGAGATTTTCCCACTCAACCTACGCATCCTATGGGAAAGAAAACACATCTGGGAGCCCCCGGTATCGCTCCGGTTACCTGTCTGAAGCCCCTGACGCTGGACTCCTACTTCACCAGGAGATCCTCCGTCTCCTGTAGGCGGCCTATTTCTGGTCCGCACCTGCCATCAAACGCAGCGCAGAGTGAGGTAGGAGACACGCTCCTCTCCACCTTATCCCCACTGGTGAGGGAATTTGTCCCCAAACCCCCAGATTATCGGAGAGGGGACCAAATAGAGGCACCTCCAGGGCAACGTGACCGGCCTAACCAGGCAGCTACTATGCCGCCGAAACTAGCGGCTAAACACCAAAAGCAGGCCGCTACGCCATTGCAGCGGCGCCGCGATTGGCCTGACACCTCTGCTGAGGTTAAGGACCCGGCGCACCCCCAGATGACCACTGAGGGGCACCACACTGTATGGGAACAGCTTTCTGATGGCATAGGGGAGGGAGACGAAGAATTACTGCAGTCCGCACAGTCTTCCACTTTACTGCACCAGACCCTGCAGCACCTGCCTACTAAGGATGACTTTAAAACACTGATATCTGAAGTAAGAAGTGCATGTAAATCTGAAATCTCCTCATTTCGACAGGACTTTAAACAACTGTCTGACCGTATTGAATTGGAATCTAAACATGATGACACTTGTAGATACATCGCTCATTTACAATCTGTGATCTCAGTCCATTCTCAAACTATCCAAGAAAATACCCGCCATTTGGAAGATATAGACAACAGAGGGCGTCGAAATAATATCTGAATCAGAGGTCTTCCTGAGCCTCCAGCAGATGAGAATTTGCAAGACATACTATCAGAACTTTTCAATATGATACTGGGAACTCCACAACCACAGGCTATTAAACTGGACCGGGCACATAGGGCACTCCGTCCCAAATCATCCTCCGCACAACCACGTGACGTAATATGTTGCGTACACGACTTTAAGTTGAAAGAAAGCATCATTTCTCAAGCTCGCCTATTAAAAAACATAGATTTTCATGGTGCCAAGATCCAGATATACCAAGACCTTTCCTGGTTGACACTACACAAGCGGAAAGTTTTGCAACCCTTGCTCATCCTATTACGGAAAAGAAAATACCCTATAGGTGGGGTTTCCCTTTTGCCCTGATAGCCTCCAAAAACTGCAAATCGTCGGTCTTAAGGGCTTACACAGATCTACCAATGTTTTGCTCTGATCTGGACATTTCCATCCCATCAATGGACGACTGGGAGGTACCTGATCCGCCACCTGTTCCAGCTCCGGTATGGCGGGAAGTCCGGAAGAAGAGACACCGTTCTCCTCCACAAGATGAACTGCTTGCATCTAGCCCCTGCTTTGCTCCCCCGTGAACTATCTAATGTGGGGTGATCCTCACTTCCCATCTCCTATCTATGCTCCTTTATTAGGCGGCAACTCCATTGAAAAATAAAATGTTGCAATGTTGTTTTACTTTTTTATGCCTCTTCTCAATTATTTTTTGCAGTTCCTCTCAGAACGCCCGTTCCAAGGGAGCGTCCATCCACTCTCCCCAAAAAGGTTCTTTTTTTACTACCCTTCTTCTTTTTGGAGAAGGGAATAGAGTGCAGAGTTTGTTGGCATCTAATTATTGCACTATATTGATCCCTTACTGGGCACTATTGCCCAAGGTTCTAACACTATGGTGGTTTTTGGATAAGTGTTGGTATGTGTCTGTGTCTTCTGGCTCCCTTCTGTGTCTTCCCTCCCCTTATTCTGTTCTAGGTACCACGGTTCCACTTCACGCTTATCACAAACATGAGAGACCGCTTCTCGCCGGATGGTCCATCAGTAGTATGTGGGATATAAGTTTATTAGCAAACTTGGTGCTTTTAACCTACTGTTACAATGATTAAGTGTATGTCATTGAATGTGAAAGGCCTAAACTCTAATGTGAAACTAAGATTGGCTCTAAATGAATGCCGCTCCCAGAGGGCGGATGTGGTCTTCCTTCAGGAGATGCATTTTGACAAGGAGGGTTCCTTCAAACTCGCATCTAAATTGTACCCACAAGTTTATGCTGCCACTGCAGGCAGGAAAACCGCTGGAGTCGCTATACTTCTGTCCGCCAATTGCCCTATCCAAGTGGACTCCCATATATCTGATGTTGATGGTAGATATGTTATTCTCAAAACGTCACTTAATGGTGCCCCCCTGGTGTTGTGTAACTTATATGCACCTAATTCTGCTCAAATCCCATTCCTTAACAAGGTATTTGGGAAACGATCTACTTACTTGCCAATGACAATGATCATCGGTGGAGATTTTAATATCTCATTCTCTGATCATTAGGATAGGCTATCTCCACATGCAGCCCCGCCCTCACCCACACAACGTAGGCTTTCACAGCGGTTTAGACGACTGATCAGAAAGCATGCGCTTTATGATTTTTTGGAGAATAAACTACCCTACCTCTAAGAGTTACTCCTTTTATTCCCATCCGCATACTCGCCTAAACTATTTTTTTGGGAACACCCCGGTTCTTCGAATGCTAGACTTGGCAGAGCTGGGTAATATTTCCTGGTCTGATCATGCTCCTATTTTTATCAATATCAAAACATCTGGATATCACACAAAAATATGTCATTGGCCCTCCTTGCCAACCCAATTCCTAGACAGGAACTTCATGATTCTTCTGTGGAATATTTTGCTTTGAACCAACCTTCTGTGTCTTCTGCATCTACATTATGGGAGGAGCATAAGGCGGTTTTCAGAGGTCAATGTATTGCTGTGGGATCTAAACTAAAAAGAGACCGTAACCTCCAACACCGCACTCTCACCACACAGTTGAAAGAATTAGAAACCCAATTACAATCCAAAACCTCGTGCCATCTACTATGTCGCATTGTTTTGCTACGTACTAGGCTGCGTGATTTGGCATATCAAAAAACTGAAAAACAGCTGCTGTTCTGGCGACAAAAGTTTTATAGCTGGGGCAATAAATCGCATACTATTCTAGCACGCCAATTGCAGGATTCTAAAATATTGGGATCCCAATCGGTTATGAGAAAAACTGATGGTACACTGGTTTATGATCCAAAAACCATTTCAGCTATGTTTCAGGAATATTATGCGACTTTGTATTCCCTTCCACAACAGCTACCGTCTGATCAAACAGAACGCCAAAAACTTTTCCACTCCTTCCTGACTCAATGCAACTTACCGCAGATATCTAAAGAGGCCATATCCACACTAAATGCACAGATAACAATTGAAGAACTACAGGAGGTTTTAAAAAAAAAACTACCGAACAATAAATCCCCTGGGCCTGATGGCTTACCTTATATATATTACAAGACCTTTTCCTCTATTCTTCTGCCCCATATGGTAACTCTTTTTAATACATTCTTGCAGGGCACTCCGATACCTCCATCTATCTTGCATTCCTACATAACGCTAATCCCCAAGCCGGGAAAAGATCCAATGGATTGCACAAACTACAGACCCATAGCTCTTTTAAATTCAGATTTAAAAATAGGCCTGCATTTTGGCTCCCACAATTAGTTCATAAAGATCAAGTGGGCTTGTTAGGGGCCGACAGGGTGGAGCGAATACTAGAAGATCCATTGATCTAATTGAAATCATCAATAAATATAACTCCTCCGCGTTGATATTGGGTCTTGATGCAGAGAAGGCATTTGACCGCTTGAATTGGTTGTTCATGTTCTCCACCCTGCGGGCCTTTGGCTTTAAAGGAGCATTTCTAAATGCCTTACATACACTGTATGCCCAGCCAACAGCAATTATCAAATTCCCACATGCCCCATCTGAGGTGTTTTCCATCCACAATGGCACACGTCAAGGGTGCCCACTATCCCCTCTTTTATTTGTCCTCTGTATTGAACCTCTCGTGGCAGCTATTAGGTCCCATCCAGATATACATGGGGTCACGGTTAATAAAGTCAAATACAAGCTATCCCTGTTTGCAAATGACATCCTATTGACTTTAACGGACCCCCATGTCACACTCCCGAATCTTTTTAAATTGCTAGAGTTATACGGTAGACTCTCAGGGTACAAGGTGAATATGACTAAGACTGAGGATCTGCCGCTCAACCTTACCCCTGATAGGCTAACGATCTTAAAAGCTAACTTTCACTTCAAATGGAGTGAGTACTCTATACACTATCTGGGTGTTAATCTTACCAATATGTACTACTCCTTGTATGCCAACAATTTCCCAGTGGTCTTCAAGGATCTTAAAGCCCTTATGAATAAGTGGATGTCCCTACTGATTATCTTTTCTTGGCCGCATAGCTGCTGTCAAAATGTCCATATTACCGAAGTTATTGTACCTCTTTGAAACCCTGCCGGTTGCTGTACCCAGTAAAGAACTGAGGGGTTTCCAATCCCTGATACTTAGATTTATTTGGAACGGGAAGAGACACCGCATAGCGTGCTCTACCCATACCGCACTTAGGTCGCAGGGCGGATTAGCGGTACCTGATATTGTCAAGTATTATTGGGCTACACGCCTTAGGAGGCTTCCGGTGGTCTGCACTTCTGGCATATTCTAGATGGGTTGAGATAGAAAAACTATGGATAGCCCCTATACACCCCAACTCTCTTTTATGGTCACCCTTACCAGCGGCACTTATCCCGAAATTACTAGGTCCTATGGCCCCCAACAACGCTTTTCCTTGGTCTTTGAAAAATCATCCATGACTTCTTTCCTATTTAACCCACAGTTCCCAATGCACATGGAGCCATCTTTTTTAAAACCTTGGTTTACTAATAAATTATTCAGGTTTGCAGATATTGTAGACTATAGAACCCTATGAATATTACCATGGGAAAGTCTTAAATCCTCATTCAAGTTGCCGGATTCCACCAACTTTCATCACACCCAATTACAACATTTTCTCCGTAGCTTATACAGTTCTTCCCAGGTGTCCAAACCTACTGCATTTATAAAACTGTATAAGCTATTGGATTCTACAAAGGGGCTGATATCAGATATACAGTACAGACCAAAAGTTTGGACACACCTTCTCATTCAAAGAGTTTTCTTTATTTTCATGACTATGAAAATTGTAGATTCACACTGAAGGCATCAAAACTATGAATTAACACATGTGGAATTATATACATAACAAACAAGTGTGAAACAACTGTAAATATGTCATATTCTAGGTTCTTCAAAGTAGCCACCTTTTGCTTTGATTACTGCTTTGCACACCCTTGGCATTCTCTTGATGAGCTTCAAGAGGTAGTCCTCTGAAATGGTTTTCACTTCACAGGTGTGCCCTGTCAGGTTTAATAAGTGGGATTTCTTGCCTTATAAATGGGGTTGGGACCATCAGTGGCGTTGAGGAGAAGTCAGGTGGATACACAGCTGATAGTCCTACTGAATAGACTCTTAGAATTTGTATTATGGCAAGAAAAAAGCAGCCAAGTAAAGAAAAACGAGTGGCCATCATTACTTTAAGAAATGAAGGTCAGTCAGTCAGCCGAAAAATTGGGAAAACTTTGAAAGTAAGGGCTATTTGACCATGAAGGAGAGTGATGGGGTGCTGCGCCAAATGACCTGGCCTCCACAGTCACCGGACCTGAACCCAATCGAGATGGTTTGGGGTGAGCTGGACCGCAGAGTGAAGGCAAAAGGGCCAACAAGTGCTAAGCATCTCTGGGAACTCCTTCAAGACTGTTGGAAGACCATTTCAGGTGACTACCTCTTGAAGCTCATCAAGAGAATGCCAAGAGTGTGCAAAGCAGTAATCAAAGCAAAAGGTGGCTACTTTGAAGAACCTAGAATATGACATATTTTCAGTTGTTTCACACTTGTTTGTTATGTATATAATTCCACATGTGTTAATTCATAGTTTTGATGCCTTCATAGTCATGAAAATAAAGAAAACTCTTTGAATGAGAAGGTGTGTCCAAACTTTTGGTCTGTACTGTATATGTTATCTTATCTTCTCCCCCTTCTCCTACACTTGTTAGACATGCGTATATGACTAAATGGGAAAAGATTCTGAATCGTACTATCTCGGCTGGTGAATGAGGAATGATCTGGAATAGTACGGCAATGACTTCCTCCTGCATTACTCACAGGGAGAACTCATACAAGGTGTTAATGTTTTGGTACCACACTCCGCAGCTGCTGAGACATCTTAACACCAATGTTTCAGACAGATGTTGGTGATGTGGATCGGGATTTGGATCTGATATCCACATTTTTGGGGAATGCTCCCTGATACATCCCTTCTGGTCTATAGTGCAAGACATTCTCTTCCAACTTCTCAATATTAGATTTCCATTAGACCTTTTTTTTTTTTCTTTTGAACATGCCTCCTACTCCATTGAAACGGCACTTCCTAAGACTAACTTTGCACATTTTGACAGCCGCCAGATGTCTGATTGCGAGCTTTTGGAAGAGATCTGTCTCACCTGTACAGCTTGATTTTATTGCTAGTATTGCTGAGGTTAGAAAAATGGAACATCTAGCAGTCATACTGGCTAATCAGACTGATCGATTTGAGAAAGTATGGCAATTATGGGATGAGTTTTTTGACTCACACTCTTAAACATCAATAGTACCAGCCTCCTATCCCTCCTTTCTTCCCCCCTTTGTCTTGTGGTGTCTTCCCCTTTTGTACGAGTTTACTGTTATATGACTCTTTAGTGACAAACATCACAACCTATGGTATACTTAATTGTATTTTGCTAAATAGATCTTGGTTCATGTATCTTGCAGATATTCAACTGATATCTTTATTGTTATTGGATTTATGTTCCTTCTTTGATTACCTATGCATTTAATGGACAAATGATTTTTTTCCATTGGTGTATTACTATATTATATAAAATACTTTAATAAAAAGACAATTACAAAAAAAAAATTCTGATAAATTTCAAGATTTGCTTCTAAACTTCTAAGCCTTCTAACGTCCCCAAAAAATAAAATGGCATTCACAAAATGATCCAAACATAAAGTAGGCATATGGGAAATGTAAAGTAATAACTATTATATGACGTATCACTATCTGTTTTAAAAGCAGAGAAATTGAAAGTTGGTAAATTTGGGATTTAAAAAAAAAATCAAAATTAAAAATATTGACTGAAATAAATTTGGGATAAAAAAAAAAAATCTAAATTAAAAATATTGACTGAAATTTACTACTATCATGAAGTACAATGTGTCATGAGAAAACATTCTCAGAATGGCCTGGATAAAAGCGTTCCAAATATATTACCACATAAAGTTACACATGTCAAATTTCCAAAAAACGGCCTGGTCCTTAAGGTGAAAAATGGCAGGGTCCTGAAAGGATTAAAGGGGTTGTCCGGATTGTTTCCTTTCTCCGATGCTCCCCCTTGCCTTGCACGTCACCGGCACAAATGGACGGATGGGTAAAGAAGAGGTTATATCCCGGTTACACTCTGAACCCAGACAACCCTTTGACACAGTGCACCAGAAATAATGAGCAGCTGGATTAGGTCAAGACCTGCAGAAGGAAACCAGGGCTTTCTGTCAGTGAATAGCACCTGATACTAGGCATGATTACTTGGGTGATTATGTGCTTGCTATGTGGGCATAATAGTAAAACTGTGACTATAGTCCATTACATTGGCCATCGCTGGTTTACAATGGTCTGGCTGCGAGAAACCAATAATGAGGTAAATTACTGTAAATGCTTCTAATAGAAAATTGTGTGAACATCAATGTGGTTTCCGGTGGTTGTCATCTATTTTTCCTTAGTGTTTGAACAGGAAAACAGGAATACATGCCCCACTCCTTAATCATCTTCCCTGACACATTTGTCTCTTAGGACAGTAGAAAAGTTGGGTGACATTTCCTGCTGAAGTTGTAACTTTGTCCATGTAAGTACTTAGAACCTAAAATGGTGACAGTGCAGAAGAGGACAGAGAATTGTAATAAACAGTATACTGAAAATGTATGTTAAAATGAACCAATACCTCCCCACATTTAACAGTAATTTCTGTCTATGTCCACTAGAGGGCACTCAGTGCTAATAAGAGTAACATAACATAGGAGTAACATAAGAAACCAAAAATACATACACATGCTGTGTGTGTGATGTTGCTAACAACTATTACAGTAGATGTGGGTCCCATCTCTAGAACGAGGATCCCCAGACCCAGTCTCAAGCCTGTGAGAAGTGTATACACACTTCAACATGAAAAATAAAAGCCTGAATACTAGATTTATATAGACATCAAAGGGTAACTGTGTCATGTTTGACTTTTGCAATCACATTAGGTGCTCAAAGTGGTCACCATTAAAATCCAGACTCTTCTGATTTCTGTGAATTACTGCATGGATAACTTCAGTTACAGTGTCCACAGAGATTGCTCTGCACAATATTTCAATTCCTTCCCATAGTGCAGCTAGTTTTCTACAATATACCACATCTTTTAGGCTACCCCACAGGTAGAAGACGACAGTCTGTCACCTGTTTTTCACCAATATAACTAAGAGCACTGCCCCATAGAAGATTGCAGACATATCCCAAGCATACCTGTGTGCACTTTGCATCTGTATTCCATGTCCAGGAAAAGCACTTTTATTCTGCTGGAAAACTAGATTTTTGTATAACTTACCAGTAAAATCTCTTTCTCGCTCTTCCTTTGGGAACACAGAAGACCTTGGGTATAGCTCAGCTCCCTAGGAGGTGTGACACTAAGTGAAAACTGTTAAGCCCCTCCTCCAACAGCTATACCCTCAGCCTGGAGAGAGAGACTACCAGTTGCGTGTCCAAGTAGTGAGAAAAAAGGCAATGACCAACAAAGTGGAAACCAAACAAGTCAACTACCCGACAGGGGCAACCAAACCATAACCTGTAGAACAAATAATGATGGGTGGATGCTGTGTCCCCTAAGGAAGAGCGAGAAAGAGATTTTACTGGTAAGTTATACAAAAATCTTGTTTTCTCGCCCATTTCCTTGGGGGACACAGGAGACCTTGGGACGTCCGAGAGCAGTCCAAGAAGGGAGGGACCACAACCCAAGGCGAAGCCACCGTAGGCATCATGAAACCGCCGCCTGCAAGACCAGGCGGCCCAAAGCAGCATCCGCCGATGCATGAATGTGCACCCTGTAAAACTTGGTAAAGGTGTGCAAGGAAGACCAAGTGGCTGCCTTGTACAATTGTTCAGCAGAAGCCCGATGTCTCTGGGCCCAAGAGGCACCGACCGCTCTGGTGGAATGAGCGATGATACTGAAAGGCGGAACCCTGCCCATGGCGCGGTAAGCCTCAGCAATAGCTAATTTGATGAAACGGGCGATAGCCACCTTGGAGGCCACCAATCCCTTGCGCGGACCCTCCGGAACTACAAAAAGAGAGTCCGTGCGACGAAAGGGGTTTCGGTGATCTCTAAGTAAATCTTCAAGGCCCTAACCACGTCCAAGCGGTGAAGTTCCCGTTCCCGGGGGTGGGAAGGGGATGGGCACACAGAGGTGAGGACGATGTCCTCATTGAGATGAAAGGCGGAGACCACCTTCGGAACGGACGGGACGGAGAACAGCCTTATCTTGGTGAAAGACCAGAAAAGGCTCGTAACAAGAAAGGGCCACCCATTCGGACACCCGTCTGAGAGACGTGATGGCAACAAGAAACACGACCTTACAAGACAAAAGTCGTAGGGAGATCTTCCATAACGGCTCGAAGGGGGAAGCTTGTAGCGCCGAGAGCACAATATTCAGGTCCCAGGGCGGAATCGGGGAACGGTATGGAGGAACCGAGTGAGCCACTCCTTGGATGAAGGTCTTGACAGGTCCGAGAGGAGCCAGGGGATGCTGGAAGATTATGGACAGCGCCGATACCTGACCCTTCAAGGAACCGAGACCCAGCCCCAGGTACAGGCCGGACTGGAGGAAGGACAGAACCATGGGGAGAGAGAAACGGAGAGGGCGAACACCCAGATTCTCACAGAATCCCAAATAAGACCTCCAAGTCTGATAATAGATCTTGGACGAGGCAGGCTTCTGGGCGCGGATCATGGTGCGAACCACATCCGCGGAAAACCCCCGTTGCATCAAAACTGCGGTCTCAACAGCCACGCCGTCAAACGTAGCAACCTGAAATGCTGGTGGAAGATCGGCCCTTGAGAGAGGAGATCTTCTCTGAGAGGTAACGGCCACGGCGCGTCTCCCATGAGCAGCATAAGATCAGCGTACCAAGAATGGCGAGGCCAATCCGGAGTGACCAGAATCGTGGGAATGCCTTCTGCCGCGATCTTCCGGAGAACCCGAGGAAGTAGGGGAATGGGAGGAAACACATACAGAAGGGAAAATTCTTTCCACGGAAGAACGAGGGCGTCGGCGCCGTACGCCCTCGGGTCCCTTGCCCTGGCCAGGAAGGTGGGAAGCTTGTGGTTGAACCTGGAGGCCATGAGGTCCACATCCGGATGACCCCAGCGAAGGCAAATGGACTCGAACACGTCCGGGTGTAGCGACCACTCGCCTGGGTTGATGGTGGTCCGGCTGAGGAAGTCCGCTGTCCAGTTCTCCACCCCTGGAATATAAATCGCTGGAGGGCTGGAATGTGAGCTTCCGCCCAGAGGAGAATGCGGGTAACCTCTCGCATTGCCGCGGCGCTGCAAGTGCCCCCCTGGTGGTTTATGTATGCCACGGCCGTGGCATTGTGCGATTGGACACGGACGGGACGGCCTTTTAGCAGGGGAGTCCAGTGTCGGAGCGACAAGAAGATCGCCCTCAATTCCAGGATGTTGATCTGAAGCTTGGACTCCGATGAAGACCAAGTGCCCTGGACGGACCGGGGAGGAAACCCCATCCCCAACCCTGCAGACTGGTGTCGGTGGTAAGGATTTCCCTTGGAGAGTGGTCCGCAACCACCAGCGGAGGGAGGCCCGAACTTTTGGAGTTAGAAGGAAGGGCTGGTCCAGATTCTCCAGTGATTTGTCCCAGGCAGAGAGGATTGCCCTTCGAAAGGCGCGGGAATGAAACTGTGCGAAAGGAATAGCCTCGAAGCAGGCAACCATTTGTCCCAACACCCGCATGCTGGATCGGAAGGACGGACGGCGGTGGTGAAGAAGATTGCGAACCGACCGTTGGAGGGCCAGACGCTTGTCCGTTGGAAGATGGACCTCCGCCGCCTCCGTATCCAGCAGCATCCCCAGGAAGATCAATCGTCTGGAGGGAATCAGGGAAGACTTGGGAAGGTTGAGAAGCCAACCGTCCCGTCCCAGGGTCTCCAGAGTGGGGTCCACGCTGGCGGACGTCGTCCAAGTAAGGCAGCAGAAAAACACCCCTGGAGCGGAGCAAAGCTAGGACAGGGGCCAGGACCTTGGTGAACACCCGAGGAGCCGTCGCCAGGCCGAAGGGAAGGGCGACAAACTGATAGTGATCGTTCCCCACTTCAAAGCGAAGGAAACGATGGTGACACAGAGCAACCGAAACGTGGAGGTAGGCATCCTGAATGTCGATTGATGACATAAAGTCCCCCTTCTCCAGGGAGGCCACCGCGGATCAGAGGAACTCCGTCCGGAATCACCGAAGGCGGAGAAAACGGTTTAGCCGTTTTAAAGGGTTTCTACCACCACATTTTGACCTAATTAGCTGTCAGACACTAGCGATCTGCTAGTGTCTGCTGTACCTAACCATGCTATTGTAATTCCTTTCTCTGCAGCGGTTACCCTAAAAAACGTAGTTTTATTGGTATGCAAATGAGCCTCTAGGTGCTATGGGGGCGTCTTTTCAGCACCTAGAGGCTCCGTCCACTCACCATTTCTGTCGTCCAGCGCGCTCCAGCCCGCCCCTCTCCTCTAGATTGACAGCCTACTCGCGCCTGCGTCATGTGCTTCTGTATTCGGCGCTGTCACAGTGACTGTCTCCCTGCACCGATTACGGCGCAGGGAGCAGTCCAACAGTCACTGCGCCGAATACAGAAGCACACGGCGCAGGCGCGAGTAGGCTGTCAATCTAGAGGAGAGGGGCGGGCTGGAGCGCGCTGGGCGGCAGAAATGGTGAGTGGACGGAGCCTCTAGGTTCTGAAAAGACGCCCCCATAGCACCTAGAGGCTCATTTGCATACCAATAAAACTACGTTTTTTAGGGTAACCGCTGCAGAGAAAGGAATTACAATAGCATGGTTAGGTACAGCAGACACTAGCAGATCGCTAGTGTCTGACAGCTAATTAGGTCAAAATGTGGTGGTAGAAACCCTTTAAGTCTAGGATCGGCCGCACCGAGCCTTCTTTTTTGGGGACCACGAAGAGTTTTGAGTAGAACCCCTTGAATCGGTCCGCTGGAGGCAGATGAGCGTGCTATGAGGGCACCCGCATCGAGAGAAGCCTCACAGATAAATTTTCCTGCCTGAACTATCAGTTGGGCCAAGGATTGGAGGTCCTGAATGGGGACGTCCGATCCCAAATCCTGTTCAAGCTGGGAGTCCCATTCGGAGACCGCTTTCCCCACCCAGGCAGAGGCAAAGACCGGTCTGAGGGCTTAACCCGAGGAAGCAAAGATGGCCTTGGAGAGGGACTCCATACGACGGTCCTCGGTGGAATGAAGTGAGGAACCGTCTGCTACAGGAATGGCCGTGCTCTTAGACAGGCGGGTCAACCTTAGGCGGGGACGCCCATGTGGCAACACAATCCGCTGGAAATGGATAACATACAGTTGCAAGAAAAAGTATGTGAAGCCTTTGAAATGATATAGATTTCTGCACAAATTGGTCCTAAAATGTGATCTGATCTTCATCTAAGTCACAACAATAGACAATCACAGTCTGCTTAAACTAATAACACACAAAGAATTAAATGTTACCATGTTTTTATTGAACACACCATGTAAACATTCACAGTGCAGGTGGAAAAAGTATGTGAACCCTTGGATTCAATAACTGGTTGAACCTCCTTTGGCAGCAATAACTTCAACCAAACGTTTCCTGTAGTTGCAGATCAGACGTGCACAACGGTCAGAAGTAATTCTTGACCATTCCTCTGTACAGAACTGTTTCAGTTCAGCAATATTCTTGGGATGTCTGGTGTGAATCACTTTCTTGAGGTCATGCCACAGCATCTCAATCGGGTTGAGGTCAGGACTCTGACTGGGCAACTCCAGAAGGCGTATTTTCTTCTGTTTAAGCCATTCTGTTGTTGATTTACTTCTATGCTTTGGGTCGTTGTCCTGTTGCAACACCCATCTTCTGTTGAGCTTCAGCTGGTGGACAGATGGCCTTAAGTTCTCCTGCCAAATGTCTTGATAAAATTGGGAATTAATTTTTCCTTCGATGATAGCAATCTGTCCAGGCCCTGACGCAGCAAAGCAGCCCCAAACCAGGATGCCCCCACCACCATACTTCACAGTTGGGATGAGGTTTTGATGTTGGTGTGCTGTGCCTCTTTTTCTCCACACATAGTGTTGTGTGTTTCTTCCAAACAACTCAACTTTGGTTTCATCTGTCCGCAGAATATTTTGCCAGTACTGCTGTGGAACATCCAGGTGCTCTTGTGCAAACTGTAAACGTGCAGCAATGTTTTTTTTGGACAGCAGTGGCTTCCTTTGTGGTATCCTCCCATGAAATCCATTTTTGTTTAGTGTTTTACGTATCGTAGATTTGCTAACAGGGATGTTAGCATATGCCAGATACTTTTGTAAGTCTTTAGCTGACACTCTAGGATTCTTCTTCACCTCATTGAGCAGTCTGCGCTGTGCTCTTGCAGTCATCTTTACAGGACGGCCACTCCTAGGGAGAGTAGCAGCAGTGCTGAACTTTCTCCATTTATAGACAATTTGTCTTACCGTGGACTGATGAACAGCAAGGCTTTTGGAGATAGTTTAATAAGCCTTTCCAGCTTTATGCAAGTCAACAATTTTTAATCGTAGGTCTTCTGAGAGCTCTTTTGTGCGAGGCATCATTCACATCAGGCAATGCTTCTTGTGAAAAGCAAATCCAGAACTGGTGTGTGTTTTTCATAGGGAAGGGCAGCTGTAACCAACACCTCCAATCTCATCTCTTTGATTGGACTCCAGTTGGCTGACACCTCTCTCCAATTAGCTCTTGGAGATGTCATTAGTCTAGGGGTTCACATACTTTTTCCACCTGCATTGTGAATGTTTACATGGTGTGTTCAATAAAAACATGGTAACATTTAATTCTTTGTGTGTTATTAGTTT
Organism: Bufo bufo; assembly: GCF_905171765.1. Taxonomy (NCBI): domain Eukaryota; kingdom Metazoa; phylum Chordata; class Amphibia; order Anura; family Bufonidae; genus Bufo; species Bufo bufo. The sequence goes on from NC_053389.1 coordinate 223,900,011, forward strand.
AAGCAGACTGTGATTGTCTATTGTTGTGACTTAGATGAAGATCAGATCACATTTTATGACCAATTTGTGCAGAAATCCATATCATTCCAAAGGGTTCACATACTTTTTCTTGCAACTGTATGTCCAGCTTTTTGGAGGAGGTAAAGCGGGCATCAGGGCGAGCCCAAGCTTTAGAGACCACTGAAGAGAAGTCGGCGTGGAGAGGAAAAACCTTGGTCGCCTGTTTGGAGCGGAAAAAAGACACGCCGGCCTGATCAGTGCTGGGAGGGTCATCGTGTATCTTAAAGGTATCACGAATGTTGGTGATGAGGTGACCCACTGCGGAGGCTAGTTTGGACGGTAGTGCCGAGTCCATGTCCCAATCCGAATCCGCCGGATCTCTCTCAGAGGGCGTTTCCAGAGGGGAGGAGAGGCCCGACTCGACTGAGTCCGCACGCGTGGCGGGGAGAGATGCATCTGAGGAGGATGCGCACTCTTTCCTGGAGCGCTTCTTAGAGTGCTGGGCCATGGAGTATTCGCTGTGTGCGAGTGAATCAGTGGGGGCGGCAGAAGCAGTAGAGCCAGAGGGTGCAATAGGAGGTGTGGCAGCCTGCGGGGTAGGCGGTTTATCTACCAGGCGGCCTACTATGTGGGTGAGACTTTCCACGGCCTGGGACAGGGATCTGGCCCAGTCAGGCGGACCAGAGGGAACGGGGAGCCGCACAGCCGGTGGCGGACCCTGCATTAGGGCCTGGCATGCAGAACAATGCGGATCGGATTGCCCACGTGGAAAGGGTTCTTTACAGGCGGTACAGGCATGATACCAGGGCTTAGAGGCCCCGATGGGGTCCGACATGTTGGTGATGAGGGGTAATATAACCCAGGAAGAAAGGCCTAAACCCAGGCTAGGGCCACTGGCGCTGGGAGGGGGTTAACAGTCCTACCAGAAGTCAGGAGGAAAAAAAACTAGGAGCAGCAGGAGCGGTGGTGTGCTCATGCGGCCACAGATGCGGATGTAGCAGGAGCGGCGGGAAGCGAGCGGAGTGCGGGAAGAATAGGCCCCGCCCCCCGCTGCTGGGAAGTGCCGCGCGCGGCCAAAATTAACCCTTGAAGTGCCGCAGGCGCCCCTCGCAGACAAGCGCCGGGGCTGCGGTGCCGAAGTACGAGCAAGAGAGCCAGCCCGCCGGCAGTCTCAGCGGAGTTGCGGAGGGGGTCGCTTGAGGAGGTATATTGTAAAGACCACAGATGCGGTCCTGGATACCGGCCGAGAGTAAGAGGGAGAGAGTGAGAGAGAGAGGAAATCTGCGGCAAATAGTGGGGAACATATTAGGTGCCGGCCAGTGGAAGGTCCCAGGAAGATAAAGGGAGAGGGGAACCGTAGGCCCCTAGGTTTAAGTGCTCCCTTATTCGTTTATATGTGCTGCCGGCCAGTTGAAGAGAGAGAGGGGGGGTTTGGGCTGGAGCAGCCACCTCTCACCGTCCTGCAATCTTCACCCTCGGTCCATTCCAGCACAGCAGGGTCGCCCCTTCAGCGACTGGCACCGCAGTGGCAGTACGCTGGAAGAGGGACTTGGCGTTCGGGCGACCCTTACGCTAGGCTGCCCTGGTCCACCTTGTTTTCTGTGGGGGAGGCAGCAATGCGGATGACCGACACTGGCACAACTCGACCCCGGGAGAAACAGAGAGGTCCAGGCGTCTCTGTTGTCCCTGAGAAAAATAAAAAATCGGTATTAAAAATAAGAAATAAAAATTAAGTACCTCCTTGGACACTAAGCAAAAACTGGTAGTCTCTCTCTCCAGGCTGAGTTATAGCTGCTGAAGGAGGGGCTTAACAGTTTTCACTTAGTGTCACGCCTCCTAGGGAGCTGAGCTATACCCAAGGTCTCCTGTGTCCCCCAAGGAAATGGGCGAGAAAACAGCTCTCAAGTGCCAGCTCTGCTACTCCAAGTGCCCAAAGTAAACCAGACTGAAGAGGGGAGGGCTGCTTTAGTTGCTCATATCTTAGGATTGGTAGAAACTAGAAATATGATCGTTTGAAAGCTGGCATTCCAACCTTTCAAACGATACTAGAATCACAGCATTATATCCACTATATCAGAAGATATCGCTGTTAGAAGTCAAGAGTAAAAGCTGTTTTTACTTTCACTTTCAGCTGGGACTTGGGAGCTGTTTTCCAGCAGAATAAAAGTGCTTTTCCTGGACATGGAATACAGACACAAAGTACACACAGGTATGCTTGGAATGTGTATGCAATCTTCTATGGGGCAGGGCTCTTAGTTACATTGGTGACAATTAGGTGACAGACTCCCTTTAAGTCAGGGGAACGAGGTAAGAGTTCCGCAGCACTTCTTTGTCCTATTCAACGTCCTGGCAGAATATCATTGAGATAGGCTCTCACGTCTTGATGGTGGTAGTGTGGTGGTGCGCCAACTTGCTGGAAGTAAAATTTGCTCATCTGTATAAAGCATGCGAATGTCTGGTAAAATGGATGTGCGAAGCAACTCGAGGTACCATTGGCCAGTGACTGTGCCTTCAAAAATGAATAGTCCAATTGAACCCCTGAATGACAGTCCACACCAAACATTGAGCCCTGGTAAATTGACTCCTTTATCCACATGAATGTGAGGATTATCAGGAGCCTAATAAACATAAGTATGACGATGTACTGTACCATTTAGTGTAAATTGTGTTTCATCAGACCAAATAATTTTCTCCACAAACTCCTCATTCTCATGTACCATATGTCAAAACCACACACAGTACTACATTCTTTGATCAGGGTCCTCTTCATTCGTGTTGTGAGCTTGATCTACTAAATCACATGCACGTTTGATGGATTGTTCCAACACCATATTTGAAGAAGCAGGACTTGTTGCTGTGCAATGCCTCTCCGATCTTTGCTTTTTTATTCAGATTTTTAGGGCAAAAATTCCACTACTGAAGTGTATATACATTTTGTGGGCCCCTCTGTATAGAAGATAGAATCACACAGAAACATGGGGAGATCATAACGAACTGAATGGAAGTGCACTTGTTTGGAATCAAACTCAGGACCCTAGTGCTGCAAGGTAACAGTGCTAATCACTGAGCCACTATGCTGCCCAGAGGTCTATAGACCCATACTGTGCCTATGATTTCATATGAGGGAAAGCAGTTTTTTTCCCCCTAATTCTGTCATATTGTAAGTATTGTCATACTGTGCTGTATGGAATCATCATATAGCAGAAACAAGAGCAAATATGGCTCAGTTGTATGGAAACCACATAGGGTCTATGCACATGACTACCTTTGATTTCCTTGGTTAGTTACAGCTTATGGAACCTTCACAAAACATTGCATTGTGGGTCTTTGATTCATTTAATGGGTATTCTGGGACATTTAGTGTACCAACCAGTTTTGTTAGTTCCATAGCAGTACTCTCCATTCATGGCGGGGCCAACTTCTTTGAGATAAGAGCAGGTCCCAGAGGTAGGACCAGCACCTATCAGACATTTATAGCCTATCCTATCGATTCACATGCCCCTTCAATGTGTTCCCCAGCACAATCCAAGTCGATTAGAGCTCAGAGCAAGGAGATGTTTGCCCACCATGGGCATATGCCTATCTCAAGCAAAGTTATGCCGAAATGTCTATGAAATTTCATAAAACTAATAAGAAATTGTAGGCATATTTCAATATTAGGTAATGCATAGTTGTCAACTGTCCTAAATTTGCTGGGGCTGTCACTGTTTTTAAGGGCAACCCTAGCAAAATCCACCCATGGGCGGATCCCAACAGTGAGTACTGAGTTATTTTATTATTTTACACCAGCTTTTAAATTTAAATAAACTAAATTGCTGGACAACCCCCCCACCCATGCGTCACATCAAAGGATCATGTAATGCATGGGGGACATGTCACTGCTGTGGCCAGTCATTGGCTGCAGCAGCACACGTGATGATGATGAGCAGTATCAGAGCGCGGCAGTGTGGAACTGAAACCTGGCGGTAGGGAGCAGGATAGTATGCTTCCCCAAACAGGGCCGGACATGTGGGAGGGTCTGGTTGAAAGGCCCTGGAAAGTGGAAACCCCTTTAACCACCTCAGCCCCCCTAGCTTAAACACCCTTAATAACCAGGCCACATTTTACACTTCTGCACTACACTACTTTCACCGTTTATTGCTCGGTCATGCAACTTACCACCCAAATGAATTTTACCTCCTTTTCTTCTCACTAATAGAGCTTTCATTTGGTGGTATTTCATTGCTGCTGACATTTTTACTTTTTTTGTTAATAATCGAAATTTAACGAAATTTTTGCAAAAAAATGACATTTTTCACTTTCAGTTGTAATTATTTTTTTTTAAATGACATCCATATATAAATTTTTCTCTAAATTTATTGTTGTACATGTCTTTGATAAAAAAAAAAAAGTTTGGGTAAAAAAAAAAAATGGTTTGGGTAAAATTTATAGCGTTTACAAACTATGGTACAAAAATGCGAATTTCTGCTTTTTGAAGCAGCTCTGACTTTCTGAGCACCTGTCATGTTTCCTGAGGTTCTACAATGCCGAGACAGTAGAAAACCCCCACAAATGACCCCATTTCGGAAAGTAGACACCCTAAGGTATTCGCTGATAGGCATAGTGAGTTAATAGAACTTTTTATTCTTTTTCACAAGTTAGCGGAAAATGATGATTTATTTATTTATTTTTTTCTTACAAAGTCTCATATTCCACTAACTTGTGACAAAAAATAAAAACTTCCATGAACTCACTATGCCCATCAAAAAATACCTTGGGGTGTCTTCTTTCCAAAATGGGGTCACTTGTGGGGTAGTTATACTGGCCTGGCATTCTAGGGGCCCTAATGTGTGAGAAGTAGTTTGAAATCAAAATGTGTAAAAAATGCCCTGTGAAATCCGAAAGGTGCTCTTTGGAATGTGGGCCCCTTTGCCCACCTAGGCTGCAAAAAAGTGTCACATATCTGGTATCGCCGTACTCAGGAGAGGTTGGGCAATGTGTTTTGGGGTGTCATTTTACATATACCCATGCTGGGTGAGAGAAATATCTCGGTCAAATGCCAACTTTGTATAAAAAAAATGGGAAAAGTTGTCTTTTGTGACTTTTTTGCAGCCTAGGTGGGCAAATGGGCCCACATTCCAATGAGCACCTTTCGGATTTCACAGGGCATTTTTTACACATTTTGATTTCAAACTACTTCTCACACATTAGGGCCCCTAGAATGCCAGGGCAGTATAACTACCCTCCGGTTCCTGTGAACGCGCGCTCCTGTGTGTGCGCGTTCACAGGAAATCTCGCGTCTCGCGAGATGACGCCAATCGGCGTTAGTGTGACCTGGCAGAGCCGCCGCATTGACGCCGATCGGCGTTAGCGAGACGGGAGGTGGTTAAAGGGAACCTGTCACGGTATTTCTGTGATTTTGTTTTGTTTTATATGTAGTGAATGTGCCTTTACCTTGCATTTAAACACTCCTTTGCACCTGGTAACCTCCATCACACGGTCTGATATGGGTGTGGCTTACAGTCTGGCTTTGTTCACATTGCACTAGTTGTCCTGCTGGGCGGTTGTGTGGAAGCTTGGCTGTGAGCTGGATTACATCACCTTCAGACCTTGTTCACACCATAGTTAGCGTAGTGGTAGGACCCTTGCCATGCTGAGTGACCGTGACGTGGTGCATGATGGGCTCCGATATTTTCCTGACAGGAATATATTGGCAAAGGTCTCAGCTTTTAATATCTGCATTTATGACTAGCCAGTATAGTCAGTGGCATATCCGTTTGGTGCATTTTTCTGTGATTTATATGAACCTGTCACTGGGATTTTGGGTATAGAGCTGAGGAAATGGGTTGCTAGATGACCGCTAGCACATCCGCAATACCCAGTCCCCATAGCTATGTGTGCTTTTATTGTGTAAAAAAACGATTTGATACATATGCAAATTAACCTGAGATGAGTCCTGTACGTGACTCATCTCATCTCAGGGACAGGACTCATCTCAGGTTAATTTGCATATGTATCAAATAGTTTTTTTTACACAATAAAAGCACACAGAGCTATGGGGACTGGGTATTGCGGATGTGCTAGCGGCCATCTAGCAACCCATGTCCTCAGCTCTATACACAAAATCCCGGTGACAGGTTCCCTTTAAAGTACTGACAGACCACAGAACAAGATTAACTGGTCTGACAACAGCTTGTTTATAGTTTCTATCTAGCAATCTCAAACATTTTGAGAATGACGCAAATTTTGTCTTTTATGCTGGCAATTTTCATTAACTCATTTTTAACAATAGTAAATCAGATGAAAAACAATTCATTGTAAAGTAATTTCTTGCCATCAAAATTAACTTAAAAGGGTTGGCAATTTTCAGAATATTGTTGACTATGGCACTTACTATTATATTCCTGAAATTATGCATTTTCTATATTTCAAAATATATGTCCCCTTGTTTGCCAAGTCTTTTGTGCTGTCCACACAGATATATTGTCCAAAAAATGGCTGCTGACGGAGGGTCATGTGATCAGGCAAATCACCTACCCGTGATGTCTGCCACATACACTTGTACTGTTGGAAGTTTTTGAATGCAGGAGACATCACATGGTGGTGATTTGCCTGGTCACATACCCCTCCATCAGAAGCTTATTATGGACAGGACATATAAGTGCCATATAGTCTTCTTACATACACATAGGTCACAAGTAGCCATAAAAAGTTGCCAACCTCTGTAATCACAAAAAAAATCAATTTCCACAGCATTTCAGCCCTGCTGAAGCAAGGTTACCTCCGAGGAAACACATACAGTCACCATTGCTTTGCATCAAAAGGGCATTACAGGCAAAGGCATTACTGCTTGTAAGATTGCACCTAAATAAACCATTAATAAGATCCTCAAGAACATCAAGAGGTTCAATTGCTGTAAAGAAAACTTCAGGGTGCTCAAGAAAGTCCAGTAAGTGCCATGACTGTCTCGTAAAGAGGATTCAGCTTCAGAATAGGGTCAGCATTAGTGCAAAGCTTGCTGAGGATTGGCGGCAGACAGATGTTAGTGCATCTACATACACAGTGAGAAGAAGGCTTTTGGAGGATGGTCTGGTGTCAAGAAGCAAAGAAAAGTCACTTCTGTCTAAGAAAAACATTAAAGGAGTTCTGCACTTTCATTTAACTGATGATCTATCCTCTGGATAGATCATCAGCACCTGACTGGCGGGGGTCCTACACCCGGGACCCCCACCGATCAGCTGTTTCAGAAGGCAGCGGCGCTCCAGCAGCGCCGCGGCCCTTTCACTGTTTACCGCCGGCCCACTGACGTCACGACTAGTATCAACTAGCGTGGGCGGGGCTAAGCTCCATTCAAGTGAACAGAGCTTAGCCCCGCCCACGCTAGTTGATACTAGTCGTGACGTCAGTGGGCCGGCGGTAAACAGTAAGAAGGCTGCGGCGCTGCTGGAGCGCCGCTGCCTTCTGAAACAGCTGACCGGCGGGGGTCCCGGGTGTCAGACCCCCGCCGGTCAGGTGCTGATGATCTATCCAGAGGATAGATTATCAGTTAAATGAAAGTGCAGAACCCCTTTAATGTTTTTCTTAGACAGAAGTGACTTTTCTTTGCTTCTTGACACCAGACCATCCTCCAAAAAGTGCAGAACCCCTTTAAGGTCAGAATGACATTCTGCAGGAAGTACAAGGACTGGACTGCAGGGGACTGGGGTAAAATTATTTTCTCTGATGAAGCCCTTCAGACTGTTTGGGACATCTGGAAAAATGATTGTGCGGAGAAGAAAAGGTGAGCACTACCATGACTCCTGTGTCATGCTAACAGTATAGCATCCTGAGACCATTCATGTACTGGGTTGCTTCTGATTCAAGAGGGTGGACTCACTTACAATTTTCACATCCTCCAAGAGCACCTTCTCCGTACGATCCAGGAGCAATTTTGTGATGAACCGTGCTTTTTCCAGCATGAAGGAACACCATGTCACAAGGCAAAAGTGATAACTAAGTGGCTTGGGGAATTTTTGAAACATTACAATTTTGGGTCCACGCCCAGGAACTATGCACATCTCTATCCCACTGAGAACCTGAGGTCAGTCCTCAAAAAGCATGTGGACAAACAAAAACACAGAAATTGTGATAAACTCTAAGCACTGATTAGGGAGAGTTTACATCTCTGTTTCATTTTCTGTTCCTCTGATCCATCAGAAGAGCAGAAAAAAAAGGATCCTGTAAAAAAAGAAGGATCATGTTGCACATTTGGCATCCATTTGACCCAATTCCATCTGAGATCCGTTTTTTTAGACAAAAAAAAGTCAACACTGGAAATAGCGATGAAATCACAGATGTGGTTGTTGGTTTGGTTATTTATCCAAAGAGATATTTGTGAGAAGCATCTTCAGTTACATGTGTAAGGCTACTTTCACACCAGCGTTTTTGCTGGATCCGTCAGGGTTCAGCAAAAAAAACTTCCGTTACTGATAATACAACCATCTGCATCAGTTATGAACGGATCTGGTGGTAATATCTTTAATATAGCCAAGACGGATCCGTCATGAACTCCATTGAAAGTCAATGGGGGACGGATCCGTTTTTTATTGTGTCCGAGAAAACAGGGGGTCATGACGGATCGGTCTTGCTCCGCATCCCAGGGTGGAAAGCAAACTGCAGCATGCAGCGGTTTTCTCTACGGTATGAGAACGGAACGGAATGCATTTTGGAACATTCCGTTCTGTTCAGTTACGTTTTGTCCCCATTGACAATGAATGGGGACAAAACGGAAGCGTTTTTTTCCCCCCCGGTATTGAGACCCTATGACGGATCTCAATACCGGAAAATATTAAGACTAGTGTGAAAGTAGCCTAAGAGGTCAGCATAAAACAGCCAAGAATGTCAGAAGTCTTGCGGTCTGAATTCATTTTAGGGATCTGGTTTGGGATCAATTCATTTTGGGGTCTGGCGTGGTAAGATGTTCATGTACAAGAATTGCAAAATACTTGCATAAATGGCATTTTGGGGAAAATTATGATTTTCTTCTGCTCTTGTCTTAGGTGGATCACTGCACCTCAACACATTTACAATCACAGCTAATAGAAATGACAACTGAAATCGACTCTAGCTCCTGGCTATCTCTTAATAAATTTACCGCCTCTTTCTCTAGTGGACTTTTCACTAAGACCGATGTGTGAAACATCTGTTTTTATGAAATGTGCCCCGACACCCAGCTACTTGAGCACCCATATCATAATAGTGAAGAAGCTACAAGAGCCTTGGACTTCAACACCAGATAAGCACAGAATTTATTGTGTCCATTCCATGAATTATTAACCAGACATGTGGCATTAAAACAGATGTCCACAGGAACCAGAAAGGATACAAAATACACCCCTGTAAGGTCGCTGATGCCTTACCAAAATATCCGTCATATTTTACAAGCAGAACAACATTTCATTTGGTAAATAACTGGTGCAAATATTCATTTTTCTGTTCTGCAAAGGCTTGATTGCCATCACAAAATGGTGGTACATTCATTAACTCTTCAGAGACAGACACTTTGTAAGATAAATAGAAGAGAAACCGGAGACCAGTTTATCACTGCAAGAGAAATGAATGAAACCCTGGCTTGTCTGTATGCGGTAACGTGATCCATTTAGCGGAGAACATTTTGTTCATAATTAAATGTTCTCTTTATTAATAATATTACATTTTGACAAGTAACAGCCGTAAGAATCGCATCTTCCTGCAGTAATGTGGCTTTCCAGAGGCTCTGCTAGGTTTAGAGTAGAGTCATATGTACAGTTTTAATGGTGTCGTAGGCAAATCGGTAATTATCTCTGCAGTCAGATATTACTTTGTACTGAAAGGCATTTTAACCCTTTCCCACCTCATGAACTGAGGTAATAGCACGCCATAGCGATGTGCCCATATGATACAGCAGTCGCCCTGCCATTTAAACCCTTAGATGCCACGGTCAACAGAGACTTCAGCATTTAAATGATTAAACAGAGGAAGCAGGCCCCCTCCATCACTCGTCCTGGGATGTGTGCGCAGGGTGCTGATGGGCATCCGATGATCTAAGGAAGGTCCCCAGATTTGCAATCCATTTGAACACCTGTTAGGCCCTGCCAGAGGCAGAATCTAATAAGGATGCCTGCCTATAGATCTGCATTATATTATACCAGCAATCAAGTGACTGCATGGTCAAGTCCCCTAGTGGGACTTAAAAAAAAAAAAGCATTAAAACTACTTTATAAAAAAAAATAAAAAAAATTGTATCACCATGCCTGGTGAACACTGTAAAAATATGTTAAAACAGTTGGGTTTTGTACATCCAGCGCCCCAAAAGACACAATAAAAAGGGTCATAGGTAACCCAGAATGGTACCAATGAAAAGATCAACTCATCCCACAAAAAAAAAAAAGCCCTCATACAGCAACGTCAGCAGAAGAATAAAAGGTTATGGCTCTCAGAATGTAGAGGCACAATTCATTATAAAGTTATATAAAAATGGTATCACCGTAATTATGCTGACCCACTAAATGTCATTTATATTGTATGGTGAATTCAGTAAAAATGGAGCCCAAAAAGAAAACCCCAACATTTGCAGACTTGCACTTATTCAATATATTATGCGTACCCCCAAAATACTGCCAATAAAAAAATACAACTCATTCTACAAAACACAAGCCCTCCCAAAACTACATCGAGAGAAAACTAAAAGCATATGGCTCTTGAATGGTGCGAATGTCTTTAACGGGTTAAACACTAGACTGATAATATCCTCCCGTCATTGCTCCTATGAGGTCCCACATTACATCAAGAAATATTATCACTCCAAACTTTCAATTCTTCTGGTAATAACCAATGAAGAAATCCTGATTCATATTCCACTTGCTGAGAAATACATATTTGTTAAATGTAATGAAATGTATGTGGTAGTTTTTTTCTGTTCAATGGTCGTATAATATTTTTTATAGAATTATTTTTCATGGCAACGTGAACAACATAAAAGGAGGTTGTATTCTACATTTGACCACATGTAAAGACTTCCATCTTCACACACATTTCTTACAGCTCCATTGCATCCAAAATGAAAAATGAAACCACTTTGTAAATGGTCTTTATTAAAAAGTCATCTTTTGTTGTCTAAAGCTCCAGTGCAGACCTATGGTGTTTCCATAACTGCCAATCAATGAAACCTTGTGAAGTCTGATGGGGCAGTCACACGCTTAAAAAGAAGCAGAGTACAGATGGGAGTCTGACTACAAAGACTTTGATTGTAGTCTGTTACCATGGATACACAGATCTTTATATGAGCTGCAGACTCCAAAAAGTTGATTTTTTCATTAAAGATTTTGAGAAAGTTGACAATTTTTTTATTTTTTTTACAAATTATGGCTGCATTGGAGTAATAAAAAGAATGGATCTAAAGGTGGACAATGCCTTTAGGATGTGCAGCCGCTGTTATTTACCACTTACAGACAAGCCAGGATTTTCTTTCAGAACATATCATTTCCCTTGTGTTATTATACGAGTTCATATAAACTTCAAAATGCGTTCCACAGTCATGCAATTACTCTATGGACAGCTGTACAGAGTAAGTAACAGACTGCAAGGACCTGTAATGCTTAGTCAGAGATGGCCATATGGAGCGGCATCAGGGCGGCAGAGATGTGGCCAAGAAATGTGCCCGAGACATACTCGGCATAGAAAACAGTTGTTCCGTCCACAAAACTGTGCGATCATCTTGGTGCGGTTCTCCCGGCCAGTCCAATGCCGGTGTACATGAGGCTTTACCCTTAGGCCTCTTGAACACGACCGTTGTGCTCCCGTGGCCGTATTGCGGGCCGCATACGGCGGTTCCGCAATACATGGGGTACTACAGAGTGCTTCCGTGGGGTTCCGATCCGTGCTTCCGTTCCGCAAAAAAATAGAACTTGTTCTATCTTTTTGCGGAACGGACCCATTCAAGTTGAATGGGTCTAGATCCGTTCCAGCCGCCGCACGGCCCTTTCCCGTGCATTGGGGACCGCAAATTGTGGTTCCATTCCGTGAATTAGGGACCGCAACGGCCGTGTGCAAGAGGCCTTACTCTGGTAAAAATAAAATAGAATGAACTGAGTTGTCTCCATATTTAGCAGAACAGAACATACCATCCTCACACTCGCATACAGTTCACTTCTACAGAAAAGAAGTTGTTTTTTTCCCGACGACCGCTTCACCTGTGTCCGGCGATCCGGTTCAGTTCCTCTCTGGCGTGATGCAGAAAATGCCGCAGGGGAACTGAAGCTAGAACTGATCCCATAGTTTTCTGTCTGACGCTATCAGTGTACAGGTTATGGATCTGTGCACAGAAGCGCAGTGTATATCAGTTGCGTCCGGCTCCCGGACCGAAAAACTGTTGTTTTAGGCCTAGAGCCAGACACAACTGATATCGGTAAAGCAGGCCTTACATAACAAATTAGTATACTGTCCCAATTAGGATATATTCACACACAGCAGATTTGATGCAGAAATCTCTGTGACTGTTCCACACATCTGAATGGAGCTTGAGGACATCCATACACGTATTGCAGAGAAACCCCTTTAATGCCTCATTCACACGTCAGTGTTCGGTCAGCGATTTCCATCAGTGATTTTGAGCCAAAACCAGGTGCGGCTCTAAACACAGAACAGGAGCAGGTCTTTCCCTTATACCTGATGTCTGTGGAGGCTCCACTCCTGGTTTTGGCTCACAGTCACTGATAGAAATCACCGACGTGTGAATGAGGCATAACATGTCTAAAATGAATTTCTGCAACAAATCTGCTTGCTGTGAATTTACCTTTATATTCCTACTTTTAGGTGATAAACCTTATAAGTATTAGCAAGCTATTCTAAATGCTTATACGACAGGTTCACTCTACAAGTCACTAAATGAGCGCCTCAATAAATAAGTCCGAGCCCACGACTCACATGCATATGCCTGAGGCGGATCCACACGCAGGTTATACAATGTCCTATAGAAGGGCAGCCATGTCCTACTGCCACAGAGCATCCACTAAACACAAGGAAGCTGGACTGGCCACAAGTACTTTAGAGGTACGGACACAGAAAAACCTTAAAAAGGAACCCATCATGCTGAACATGCGGTCTGCGGGCAGCGTATTACAGAGCAGGAGGAAGGGAGCAGATCGATATGTAGGTTTGTAGGAAAACATTCCTTCATTTTGATTCTTGCTTACTTTAGGCTTAGAAGTCAAGTGGGCAGTCCTATTATTGATTGACAGCTCTTTCTGACTGCGTGTTTATATAATGATCAATCAGTAAGACCACCCACTGGACTCCTAAGCACGGTATGAGCAGGGTTAGGCTACATGCACACGACCGTTGTGTGTTTTGCGGTCTGCAAATTGCGGATTCGCAAAACACGGATAGCGTCCGTGTGCGTTCTGCAATTTGCAGAACGGCACTTACAGCCATTTTTATAACTGCCTATTCTTGTCGGCAAAACGGACGAGAATAGGACAGGTTATATTTTTTTTGCGGGGCCACGGAACAGAGCAACGGATGCGGACAGCACACGGAGTGCTGTCCGCATCTTTTCTGGCCCCATTGTAGTGAATGGGTCCGCACCCGAGCCGCAAAAACTGCGGCTCGGATGCGGACCAAAACAATGGTCGTGCGCATGTAGCCTTAGGCCTCATGCAAACGGCCATTGTTTGGGTCCGCATCCAAGCCGCTGTTTTGGCGGCTCGAATGCGGACCCATTCACTTCAATGGGGCCGCAAAAGATGCGGACAGCACTCTGTGTGCTGTCCGCATCCGTTGCTCTGTTCCGTGGCCCCGCAAAAAAAGTAGAACATGTCCTATTCTTGTCCGTTTTGCGGACAAGAATAGGCATTTCTACAATGGGCCGCCCGTTCCGTTCCGCAAATTGCGGAAGGCACACGGGAGGCTTCCGTTTTTTGCGGATCCGCGGTTTGCGGACCGCAAAAAACGGAACGGTCGTGTGCATGAGGCCTTATACTGATCTTTTTCCCATAATCTATACATCAATCTGCTCAGCTCCTCCTGTTCTGCACCATGCTGTCATCAGTTCAACATGACAGAGAACTCTCAATAAATCTATATGACAACAGGCCAAGGCTGTACACAAGGTGAATTTCAGAGTGGGCACTTGCATAGGGCTACGCTGACACCAAGGCTTCATTCTACAAAAGGCATATTAGGTGAATGGGTCGGCTGCACAATAAGGTGGGAATTTTCCCAGCGGTGCCAGAGGGTCTGGGCACTCTACGTGCTGCTTGGCACGTTCTTTTTGGGAACCATTTTCTTCTGTCACTACTGGGCCTATTGAAAAACAGTGAAGGAAATGATCAGGGTGTTACCACCATAAGGCTCCATTCACACGTCCGCAATTCTGTTCCGCATTTTGCGGAACGGAATTGCAGACCCATTCATTTCTATGGGGCCGCATGATGTGCTTCCCGGATCCGGAAATGCGCATCCGCACTTCCGGGTCTGCATTTCCGTTTCCGAAAAAAATAGAACATGTCCTATTCTTGTCCGCAATTGCAGACAAGATTAGGCATTTTCTATTAAGTGCCGGTGATGTGCGGTCCGCAAAATGCGGAACGCACATTGCCGGTGTCCGTGTTTTGCGGATCCGCAAAACACACACGGATGTGTGAATGGACCCTAAGGCTCATCATTTGTGGCAGGAGCAAAGGCTTCCAAGTCATGGTAGGATGTGCCTTGTGAAGCTCTTCAATAGGGTCTTTTTAGAATGTATTCAGTACTTTGCTCCAGACTATTTCGTAATTGTATTAATAAGGTTGGCCAGCCGGAATTCATGGCCAAGATGGGAATAACCACAGTAAACGCAGCCCCAGGAAGGAGAGTTCTGGAAATGGCCGAGCGGCTGGTGCTCCGCTATTTCTGTAACTCCCATAGCAGTGAATGGGGGCTAGGCAAACAGCATAGTAGAGCAAGATACACTACTTCTGGGACTCCTGAGTTACGGAAACATAGTAACTTGCTGTACTACACTGTTTTCTTTAGCTCCAATTCACTGCTATGGGAGTTACAGAAACAGCAGAGCACTGGTCGCTTGGATGTCTCCGTAATTCCGACCACCCAAGGCCGTGATTACTGTGGTTATTCCTGTCTTTCCCATGAAAAGGAGGGAGAGAGACAACCCAAATGTAGGTCACATTACAATATTTTTAATATGGGAACTTATGGATGAGGCTTTAACTGTAAGTTCTGAGGATGATGACCTATCCTGGGATGACCTTATTGGAATCTATCGGAAGCCATTTAAAGTGGTTATCTCTAACGATTTTTATATGAAAAGTTCCAAAATGCTGTTAGTACCTTTTACTAAGGCTACTTTCACACTGGCGTTTTGGTTTCCGTTTGTGAGATCCGTTCAGGGATCTCACAAGCGGTCCAAAACGGATCAGTTTTGCCCTTAATGCATTCTGAATGGAAAAGGATCCGCTCAGAATGCATCCGTTTGCCTCCGTTCCGCTATGGAGGCGGACACCAAAACGCTGTTTGCAGTGTTTTGGTGTCCGTCTGACGAAACTGAGCCAAACGGGTCCATCCTGACACACAATGTAAGTCAATGGGGACGGATCCGTTTTCACTGACACAATATGGCACAATAGAAAACGGATCCGTCCCCCATTGACTTTCAATGGTGTTCATGACGAATCCGTTTTGGCTATGTTACAGATAATACAAACGGATCCGTTCTGAACGGATGCAGACGGTTGTATTATCTGAATGGATCCGTCCATGATGGATCCACACCAAACACGAGTGTGAAAGTAGCCTAAGAATTTTGTCGCTTCCATGTGTCCCCTTTGGTGCTGCTCCTAATATAGTCTCTTCCAAATTCCCCTGCAGAAGGAACCTTCTGATCTATACAACCATGGTACTCCAGAGACTCCAAAAGGAGAAGAAAGCTATTACTATTGGCTGCTCCGCAGGGAACAGAGGATGACTATGTAGAGGCCTAGCTGTGGGAAGAGTGACTGAGCATGTGTGTCCACCAGCACTCGGCTCAGTAAACGGACGTCCACATTCTTAGATTTGAACACCGGGTGGTGCCACCTTATACAAGTAAATGTTGTAACTCTTCACTGCTTACCAAATGTAAATGGCAAATGTTGACTTTTTCTGATCTGTTCATTGACTGTGATAATTATTGGTGGGGGAAACCCCCGTTAATGGTAAAGAATTAGATAGCAGTACACATCCTAACAGCAGACTAGACTAGGCTCAAGTGAGAGTTTGTGCCATGTGCTCTGATAAAGTAATCGCCAGCGCACTCTGGATACAGGACACAGATGACCACTTTTAGCATAGAACTGAAGTTCACATTTTCTACAGGTAAAACGGCATCCTTGAAAATGTGCAATGAAGACCAATTTCTCTATATAACCCAAAGACGAATGATGTTCTATAATCCTGGATATTTATCCTGTGCTAAAATACATTCTGATAAATGTTCACAGCTTGTGTGCTGCGGAAAGAGAGGATTCAGCTCATTTCCAACCACAGCACTAATAGAAAGATGCTTAAGTTACAGTATAACATAGACGGGTACCACCTGCCTAGGTACGTCAACGCCCTACAAAGCAGCATACATCCCCCCATCAGACCAAGTCTACTAGCAGTACAAGGACATGCGGCTTCTGCGCATTGCTTCGCTTATTAAGTAAGCCGGGCTTAACTCTGGCTCCTCGGTCATAATTACTATATTCTGCCATTCACCAGTCTGGTTAGATATTTTTATCGTGTCTACTACACAAAGAGCATAAAGACAGTCATCGAAGGTAGCCGCCATCGTCAGTGGCCTGCCATCCCACGTTCTCCTGTCTTCCTGGTCTTGAAACGCTTGCCGCACCGCCTGTACCATTTTGATAGTCCCTCTCAGATATGGGGAGGGAATGTCGCTAAAAGCCTTTTCAGGTAAGAGGGAGTTGCTGACGGGCGTGGAGTCTTTTAAAAGTAATTCTCGCTCGGAGGAGTTGTTTCTGTGTCCATAGAGATCTGTCCCCGTTACAATGAGTCTACCAGATGACCCGACAACTGATACGTCTTGTTTAAAATCCCCAGGAACATTAAAGTTGAGGGTAACCGTACAGCACACTCCACCTTCAAGGACCATCTGAAATGTGCAGAAATCATCGCTGGTTATCTGTCGGATTCCATTGATGTGGTCTGTCTGCTTCACAAAGGTTTTCAGGAGTCCATGGACCTTCACTGCTTTCTGGTTGGTTAGGAAAGTCAAGAGGTCTATTATGTAGCTACCGACAGAATGTAGTCCACCGCCGCCCATGAGATCATCACAGCTCCAGTTATATTTCTTTCCTAGTAGACTTCCACTGTGGACCTGGACCTCGCAGACTTGAAGTTCCCCCACGTATCCTTCTTGAATCAGCTGCTTCATCTTCACAAAAGCAGGCAGAAATCGCAAGACATTTCCCATGATGCTCATAAGCTTGGGATAGTAGTGGGCAGCAGACATCATTCGGAAGGCATCAAGGGGTGTTGCTGTCCTGTCACAGATGACGTTCTTACCAATTCCTGCAAGGCAAGAAGAAAATCATTAGGCACATATATTACTACAGCAAGTCTTATGGAAAAGAGATGTATATATTGTTTCTTATATTCGTGTCAAAAATGCAGTCGCATTGTCAAAAACCAATAAACGACAGATAACACCATTAATGACCATTCCACAAAGGAGACAACTGATTGTAAACCCTCTTTTAGGGTACATGTGCACCTCTGTGGATTTCGGCAAAATCTGCATGTTTTTCGGTTAAATTCGATGTGGATTTCATCCTGCTAAATTTGAAAGGGGCGAGCTTCACTGGAAAATGCACAGAAGGAACATATACAATGTCCTGTGCTTGGCTCCCATTAGGACCTGTGCGCAGACCAGGGCCCTGATGAGAAGAGAAGCAGAAATGATGAGGCAATCTGGGGTCTCATTAATCTTAGGGTCTGACTTTCTTTAATATGTGGAAATTGGCCTGAGGTGCAGATTTTAAAATCGGCAGCATGTCAATTGTTTGCGTGATTCTGCACCGTATATACACTGGTTCCATTCACGTGTCCGCAAATTGCGGATCCGCAAAACACGGACATTGGCCATGTGCGTTCCACATTTTGCGGACCGCACATGGCCGGCCCTATAATAGAAAAAAATAGAAATGCCTTTTCTTGTCCGTGGTTGCAGACAAGAATAGGACATGTTCTATTTTTTTTGCGGGGCCGCGGAACGGAAGTGTGCTGTCCGCATTGAAAATGAATGGGTCCGCACACGTTACGCAAAATTGCGGAACGGATGCGGACCCATTTTGCAGATGTGTGAATGGCCCCTTAATCTCAGTATATACACATCCATACACTGTGTGTCTTACAGGATAAACTGAAGATTACAAGATCATGTGCAGAAATATGCTAAATATATCAAGACTAACTGGCGAGCGCTGTGTTCTCTTCCTCAGCATGTGACGCCATGTTAATTGGAGTGCCTTTCCAAAGTATTAAAACAATAGAAAGGATTCCTCAAAGTAGTGGGATGGGATTGAGGTGCAATACCAGGCACAGCCACTATACCATGTATGGCACTGTGCTTGGTATAGTAGGAAAGGGATCATCCAATGAGTAATGTAAAACATGAAAATCAGACATCATGTAAGACATAACAACCTGATCCTACTCTAACAAAGCTAGAACCAGCCCTGTACCTCACGTGGATCCAGAGGTTCCCTCATTCATTTCTGTAGAATTCTAGATGCTTTGCTACCTTTTTTTTTAAGCTGGTAAGTCAGGGGATGTGTCCTTTCTCAGGATGTGGGGTTTTCCTTTCTAAGGCTACTTTCACACTTGCGGCAGGACGGATCTGACAGGCTGGTCACCCTGCCCGATCCGTCCTTCAGCTATTTCGCTGTGCCGCCGCTCCGTCCCTATTGACTATAATGGGGACAGGGTGGAGCTCCGGCGCAGTAAGGCAGTTCGCGGTGAGAGGCCGCCGGACTAAAAAGTCGGACATGCAGGACTTTTAGTCTGGCGGCCTTTTGCCGTGCACTGCTGTGCTGTGTTGGAGCTCTGCCCCAGTCCCCATTATAGTCAATGGGGACGGAGCGGCGGTCCGGCGGCACGGCGAAATAGCAAAAGGACGGATCCGACAGGGTGAACAGCCTGTCGGATCCGTCCTGCCGCAAGTGTGAAAGTAGCCTAAGGGGGCCATGTTCTTTCTACTGCAGCTCTCTAAGGGTCCATTCACACGTCCGTTGTTTCTTTCCTGATCTGTTCCGTTTTTTGCGGAACAGATCTGGACCCATTCATTTTCAATGGCTCCTGAAAAAAAATCAGACATTGAGCTGTCCGTTTTTTTTCAGGACCCATTGAAAATGAATGGGTCCAGATCTGGTCCAGATCTGTTCCGCAAAAAACGGAACAGATCAGGAAAGAAACAACGGACGTGTGAATGGACCCTTACTCTCACAGCTTTTTACAGGAGACATGGATGTGGCAGTTGAAGGATGAAACTGAGCATGTGCGACCACCTCAGTGATATTACAGACAAGAACAAACAGCATGTTAGATAGATTTTATTAAGTAACTCAGTGGCTATACTAAATTTTTAATTACATTCAGTTACAAAAGTATTCCGATACAGGTGCTGGTTTGAAAAATGTAGAATATTTTTTATGGGGCAACCCCTTGAAGAGGTCCGAGCACCACAGACCCTTCAAACAGCTGAATGGCGGGGGTGCTGGGTGTCAGACCTTCACTGAACAGATACTAATGACCTGTCCTGAGGATAGATCATCAAATTTTTAATTCTCAGAAAACTCTTTTAACCACTTAATGACCTGGCCCGTTTAAGCCCCAAAGAAGTTTTCCAGGATTACAAGACTGATGGCCTTTAAGAGGTCATCAATATCAGATTGACCGGGGACGCCCAACTCTCCGCACTGAGTGTGCTTGTTGAGGCCTCTTTGCTGTGTCCACCATTTATGTATTTCTTATATCCTGCTCTACAGTGGCTTGTTATGTATTCCTCACTGACCTGAGACCAGTTTGTCACCTTTCCAAGAATATGCTGCTTTTGGTACAGTATTTTAAAGAATATTAGGGCTGATTCTGAGAATTATTATGAGAATTGTGAATATTGCTGGATCATTTACAAGAAAATATTTCACCCTAATAACTAGTGAAATATTATAGAATATTACCAGGTTTATGAAGCTGTAGATTAGTTACTCATATTGTTCCCTATACAGATTCATATGTATAAAATACCCAATACAGAACCTTTAGATCACCCACTGGACCTGTGTCTGACCGTTTGAGAAGATACCATTTACAATGAGAAGCATTGTCACCAGAGGGAGATTTGGTGACTTTCTAGATAACATTCTTTTCAATTACAACCGGTCACGTGAAAAAGTGATAAATAGGTCCACTCAGTATTCCTGAGACACAAAGAAAAAATGCACGTTCTTCCGGCCTTGATTACTTTCAGGATGTTGCATTGTTCAGGACCTAAGAAACCATTTCCACTTTTACTGCTGGTTACTTTACATCAGTTTGTCCTTATTTATAAGGAAAAGACACTTTCTCTAACATGCACTACTGAAAACTCATACTCCAGTCTAGAGGATAGAAAACTAGCAGGAAATTTTTAAAATTTCACTATTTACCCCTTTAATAAATGTCTAATTTCAGCAGCCGTTAAAGGGATTGTCTGAGTTAAAGCGGTTCAACAGTTTGTTTTAACTGATGATCTATCCTCTGGATAGATCATCAGCATCTGACCGGTTGGGGTCCGACACCTGGCCTGGCCTGGGCGCGGCTAAACTCAGTTCACTTGAATGGAGCTTAGCTCCGCCCACGCTAGTTGATACTAGTCATGACGTCAGTGGGCCAGCGGTAAACAGTGAGAAGGCCGCGGCGCTGCTGGAGCCCCGCTGTCTTCTCAAACAGCTGATCAGCGGTGGTCCCGGGTGTCGGACCCCCGCCGATCAGATGCTGATCATCTATCCAGAGGATAGATCATCAGTTAAAACAAACAAACTGCAGAACCCCTTTAAATAAAAAAACTGCCAAATGTAGTAAAATGAAAAAGTAATCAATACTCACCTCTTTTCTTCCCTGCCACTTCCAGTGCTCAGCTCCTGCCCTCCCCACTGCTGATGTCATCTTCCTGACTGCAGCAGTGACAGGTCACAACTGCAGTCAATTACTGGCCTCAGCTGCATACAGGACGTTACTGCTGAGGCCAGCGATTGGCTGCAGCAGTGACCTATGTGCATGATAAGTTTACCACTGCAACCAGAGATAAAAGCAGCAGCGAGGTCTGCAGCACAGCACAAGAAGAAGCAGGGGAGAAAAAGAGTAAGGCCCCTTTTACACGGGGGAGAATTCCAAGCGGGTGCAGGACGATCTGTAGTTTTTGATACAATTTTGGGGTGTGTACGACTTGTTGATCACTTGTTATTAAAATTTTTTGGGGGAAGTAAAGTGATGAAAGAACATCAAATCTGCCTTTTTTTTCTTCCTGTTACACCATTCACCATATGGGATACGTTTAATATTCCAATAGTACGTCGTTTTCACACGTGGCAATGCCCATGTTGCTATTTTTTTTACTGTTTATTTATTTTGATCCTGGGGAAAGGCGGGTGATTAGAATTTTTATCTTTTTTTTTAGAACTTTTTTTTTACTTGCTTTTTAATTATTTTTAATGTCCCCAAGTGGACTCCAACTTGCAATCATCAGATTGCAATTTTTAAAGAACAATGGAATTTGATCCATTATTCTATACAGAAATAGGTATATTACAGTTCAGTGCTGCCACCTGCTAGCCTGAACTGTAACATACAAGTAAAGTGCCTGGAAGCCTAGTACAGGTTCTGGCTCATTATTAGCATAGAACACTTTCCCCGTTCTCTGCCGGGGGGAAAGCATCAGTACCCCGTAAGCGCTCCTGGGTTTTAGCCCTCTCAGACGCTGTGGTCACATTTGACCACGGCATCTGAGGGGTTAAATGTCCACGGTTGGCCTTACCGCCGGTCGTGGACATTAGCCGCTGGTGTCTGCTGTATGAAACAACATGCACCCAGAGCAGACGCCATCTTTAAAGACCTGACATCCGCTGTACGTGTACGGCGGATGTCATGAAGAGGTTAAAAGGGGTGCTCCAGTAGTACAATATTGATGGTTTATCCTCAAGACAGATCATTAATATCTGATTTGAGAGGATCCGACTCCTGGCCCCACCGCTGATCAGCTGTTTGAAGAGGCATTAGTGCTCCAATGAGCACTGGGGCCTCAGTACGGCATACCAAGCACAGTGCCACACATTTTATAGTGGCCGCACCTAGTATTGCAACCCAAGCCCAGTCACTTGAATGGGACTGAAGCTGCATATGGGCCATGTGACTGATTAACATGACGTCACTGGCCTAGGAAAAGGCCACAGCACTCACCACGACCTTCAAACAGCTCATCAGTCGGACTTCCACCAATCTGATATTGATCACCTATCCTGAGAATAGGACTGCCAGGAGTCAGACCCCTTCAGGATAGGTTATCATTATTTTACTCTCAGAAAACCCCTTTAATATAGACCTGTTCATTAAAGTGTTAATATAATCCTCAAGCTCTACTACCACTAGGCTTATTCATTGCGCTATTTACTGGCTCAAGTCATAGGCGACCACCACAAATTTCCATGGCAGGAAGAGGCAGCCATAAAAGAAACAGTAACACCGGGCAATAGCCCGCTAACAAGATGTATACAGGATTCCACTCCGCGAAACAATTAGTTTACAAGGTCTAAGAAGCAAGAAGAATGCCCTTCCACTCCGTGCATGCTACAAGTGGAAATATACTTGACCTACCATTTTCTTCAAAGACGGCAATAATTAAACCTCTAAAGAAATGGGTACTAAGGCAAAAAAAGGCATATAAAAACATGCTGCCTATACATACTGAATACCTAGCTAATGTGTTTGGGGCTGACCCGACTGTCCCTCAAAGTGAGGGACAAGAATGATCCAACAAATGGGACTTTTACCCTGCCTAACCTGTTCTTCTTAGAGGAGAAGCTCCAGATGTGTCTGGCAGCTTCTTATCTTTTCTCTACATTCAGCAGACGTATTAGTAGAGTCAAATAAAAAAGGCTGTCAAACAAGCAATCCATCAATGACTAGCTAAAGTGCATGGCTGGAAACAGTAGTAGGACATTGTCTTTTTATAGCAAAGGAGTGGGTTTTATTTGCCACAGTTAAAGGCTCCCACCACTGTCGGCACTGTAGACCAAGCAAGCTATACACCAGCACATTTAGCAACGCCTCACCCCTAACCTGTACATATACGCTGGTCAGCCGTACCACGATAACCATCCTCCTTATATTGTGTAGGTCTCTTCACCCCCTGCAAACAGCTGTGTGTGACCCATCAAGGCACAGTTCCACAAGACCTCTGATGGTTTCTTGCGGCCTAAGACTTTAGCAGCAGATCCTTTTATTAAAGGTGTTGGCCCATCTGGGTTAGGATATTAATGTCAGACAGGTGGGGGTTCCACCTTTGGGACCTGTCCTACCTACAGAAAGGGGTCTCTGAAATAAAGGAGCAGACACTGTGCACGTGTCCTCTCCATTCACTCAATGGGAGTTCTGAGAATAGCCGAGCAAGTGCACTCAGCTATTTTCCGGCAGTCCCATAGCGAAGAACAGAGAGTGCACCGCGCAAGCACGGCCACCTCCCCATTCACTGCTAGGGGACTACCGGAAATAGCTCAGACAGCACTCCTCTGTTTTCAGAACTCCTATAGCGGTGAACAGACAGTGGCTGCGCATAAGCGGCTGCTCACTGTACACTTCGGGGGTCCCAGACATAGGACCCACACCTATCTGACACTGATGGCATATCCTAGTGATAAGCCATCATCAGTGTCCCAGATGGGAATACCCCTTTGGGAGATGTGAGTTGAGACCTCTATGGATTGGACTTGTTCTGCCAGCACATCCCACAGGTGCTTGATCAGTCAGAGATCTGCACAATTTTTTCATCCTGGCCATAAAAAAAACAAAAAAAAACACAAAAAGCAAACTATGAGTGATTAAAAAGAAAGTTATATGTACCCCAAAGTGGTATAAATTTACCCTATAAAAAACAAGCTACAACCCAGCTCAGTTGATGGAAAAATGCAAAGGTTTTGTCTCTCAGATTATCAGGACACGAAAACAAGTGATTTTTTTTAAAGTGATTTTTGTTCATTTTTTTCCACCCCCCGGTAAAAAAAAAAGAATAAGAACAGAAAAACGAAAATGCTATGGCTTTTAGAAGGTTAGGAAAGCAAAAATCACCATGTCCTGAAGTAAATGTCTGGCAAACAAATTAACAAAAATGTACTCTTCCACGTTAGGTTAAAAATTTGTAGTGACAGAGACTTGATAATCTAAGATGATTTGAGGAATTTCTGCACTACTGAGACTCTGCTAGAGAAGCCCACTGGTATCTGTGCAACCTGCTGGTTATTGGTGGGCGAAGATCATCTGCTCCAAATATAGGACCTAGCAGAAATAGCACCCTACTGCATAGTTAAAGGCCCCCATACACGTTAGAGTATTGTCGGCCAAAACTGTCGAGAACGGCGGGTCTGGCCAACAATCTAATGTGTATGTGGAGCTCCCCGACTCTCTCCTGACAGATGATGTCAGGGAGACAGAAAGATCAGGTCGTAGTGGATATTATTGCCTGATCCTTTTGTTCTCCTCTCTCCCCACTGACAACACACATGGTCGGCCAGACTGAATGCCTATGGGGGACTTGGGAGAGATGGCTCTGAGGATTTGACAGGAAGATTTCCTATGCAGGACTAGCTTTTCCAGACAATCCTGTTATGAACTGCTCTGGGGTACACACACCCTATACATATCATGGTGCAAACATTTATAAATCACTAAATAAACAGCTGATGACTGTGACACCCACAGTCTGGAATTCAGAGGGGACGCAACTTTCCTAAATACTACTCCCTATTTCAGTGTAGTGCAGCATTTATGGGTTAGATAGAGCTAGGGTGTGAGGGGGAGGGGAGAGTCGTCTAAGTAGGCAGCCTGTATTCTGTTCCTACACTTATTCTATAATGTAGACCCTTCTGCACTAAAGACATCCTGGACACGACATTCACAACGAGTTCTTATACAGCCCATCTGCTGGACACTGCACAAGAGGGTTTACTTCTAATTTGTACCCGGTCTCTATTCCAGCCATTGATTAATGTACTGTGTCTAAAGAAGATAACTCTTTTGAAGGAAAATGTCTAATTAATATAAGGGTCCCTAGATAATGAGCAGATTACAAAGTGTTCACCTGCTGTGGCCCACAGAAATATGATGAAATCTATGGGGAAACCTAAGTGCTCAGAAACACTGCAGCTCCCCCACAGGTGGAATTAAGCATTACACATTTGTCTGTGTAATACAGGACAGGTGCTCCACTCAGGATAACAGAAGACCCCACTCTGTTAACTCATAATTCCCTTATAGGGTATATAAAAATAGAGTTTCTAAACCGGTCAACTCTTAAGAATGCAGAAGTCATATAATCTTTTCTAATACAACCATTTACGGTATGTATTACTCATAAAATATGTGTGTACTAACATTAAATAAAGGTGCACTAACAGCTCCAAGTCAAGACTGTACCGTTAACCCTGTGTTGTAATACTATAACAGTACTGTTTATTTTATATTATAATTTACAGACAGATTGCTGGATATTATACTTATGTTACTGTACTGTTTATTGTATCTTATAATTTACAGATCACAGAATATTATACCCCTATAACTGTACTGATTATCCAGATTTTTTTTAATTAATTATCTTTATTAATTAATATATCAAACAATTTACAAGACAAAACGAGAATACAAAAAATAATTATTATTTTTTTCCCCCTTCCCTTTCTTTCCCCCATATCCCTGTTCCCTAACCCCCCCTTCCCCCTACCTGTGGTGCGTCAAGAAAAAAAAAAAAAAACAGCAACCACAATTTTCACAGCTAATCAAATCCTCCAACCACCCCATATCTTAGTCCACTTATCATCAGCTCCCCTCTGTTTAAAGATGATTTTCTCATAGTTTTTTACCTTATCAATAAGATTTACCCATATATTTATATCTGAAGTATAACGAGCAAACCAGGTCCGACTAACCAAAACTCGGGCCAGCATCAATATCCTACCCAGAAAAATCTTTTGATACTTAGGATTATCTATTTTCCTGATTATCCAGATTGATGGATGATATACCTATATAATATTGTTTATCCTATATTATAATTTACAGTCAGATCACTGATACCAATATAACTGTACTGATTATCCTATATTATAATTTACAGCCAGATCACTGAATATTATACCCCTAACTGTACTGTTTATTCTATATTATAATTTACAGTCAGACCATTTAATATTATACCCCTATAACTATACTGATTATCCTATATTATAATTTACAGTCAGACCATTGAATATTATACCCATATAACTGTACTGTTTATTCTATATTATGTGATGTACCGGCTCTCCATGGAGACTGCTAGGTGGAGGCTTGCCTGGCGACGTCACTGGCACTGATGTACAGGCTTTAGCGCTGCCCTAGCCTGTAAAACCGTTAGAGCAGGGGGCGTGGCCTGAGAGCGCATGGAGTAGGTCGCACCGCACTGAGCTCCTGCAGACATCCTGATTTTAGAGTGGTAGCAACCCCCTATTTCGCAGATCCTTGCCTACCTGGTGGTTGAGAGGAGACAGGAGAGTGTGGTGCTGATCTTTTGAGTCCCGACATGCCTAGAAAGTCCGGTAAAGGGCCGCGCTGTGACAGGCCAGAGGAGAGTCGGCATGGCGCCGAGGAAGAAGAGGGGCCGGCCTTACAGCCCAAGACGAGACAGACGGCTGCCGCAAAGCTGAGCAGGTTTGCTCGCACGGAGAGTGCTGGGGGAGACTGGGCTGAGGAGAAGGAGATGGACGCTCAGGTTTCCTCTGGACAAGAGGATGAATCCACTGACGGGGAGACCCTGGACGCGGTAAATTGGCCGCCATTAACCCCTGCACGGCCGGCAAAAGACGCGGTAGGCCCTAAAGTTGTGGATGGAGCAGAGCCTACTCTAAAAGATATTATGGCCGCTGTGGCCAGTTGTAACAGCACACTGAAGGTGCTTACAGTACAGGTTGGTAGCCTGAGGTCGGATGTGTCTTTAATTAGGCATGACCTACACAAAATCACAGAACGCACCTCTGAATTGGAGAAGAGGGTGTCCACTATTGAGGACGTTATCCAGCCTATGCAAATGGCGGCAAAATCATCTGCTAAAGATATAGCGGCGTTATACGCCAAAACAGATGACCTGGAGAACAGGTCCAGAAGGAATAACCTGCGGATTGTGGGTGTGCCAGAGAAGACGGAGGGGGATAATGCCACCGAATTTGTGGAAAAATGGCTGCACCAATTATTTCATGAAAAAGGTCTATCCTCATTATATGCGGTGGAGCGGGCGCACAGAGTCCCCATGCGGCCGCTTCCGCCTGGCAGACCTCCCCGTCCCATACTGGCGAAGATACTCCATTTTAAAGACCGGGACACTATCCTGCGACAATCTAGGGACAATGAGGAGATGGTCCTGAATGGGGTGAAAGTATCCATATTTCCGGATTATTCCAACGAAGTGCAGCGGAGGAGAAGCAGATTTATGGATATAAAGAAAAGGCTGAGAGCTCTACAAGTCCAGTACGCTATGCTGTTTCCTGCTAAACTGCGTGTGGTGGCATTGGGATCCACCAGATTTTTTGAAGATCCGGAGGAGGCGACGCAGTGGCTGGACGTCCACGAGCGACAATTGAGAAGTGGGGCCCTGGACACTTGAAGGAGGCAGATATACGTTTCTTATGTTTAAGTTATATATGCATTTACACTCTAGGATTGCTTTAAATGTTGCACCAGTTAGGGAGTGTATTATGTAATGCTACCACATGGTAGTTCCTGAGGAGGGAGCAGGCGGTAATGATAGTAAAATGTATTTCTCAGTTGTGGGGAGGATTCTCTACCTGAGGAAAAGTGTTATAAATTGTTATGCTTATTGTAGGTTGAAGGGCATGTTGCTCTCGGATTGCCTTGTTTTAATGTGGGAAGTGGATAAGAAAGGGAAAGGTTTCCCCAGCTACAGTAACCTGAGTATGAGAGGGAGGGAGGGGGGTGGGGGGGTAGGGAAAAGGTTGGGGGGGAAGGTTAGGGTCTTGAACTATGAGCGAGTGTTATCTGAATGGGGTGTGAGATTCAAATATGGTTTAAAATTTTACCATGTCACAGGCGATTAGAATCTTAAGCTGGAATGTGAGAGGGATGGCTGAAGCACGGAAAAGACAGTGTATTTTTCAGTATCTGGGGCGGTTTCAGCCGGCTATATGTTGTCTTCAGGAAACGCATTTGACAGGAGAAAATTTACACTGGATGAATAAAAATTGGGTGATCCATGCGTTACATTCAACTCATTCCTCTCATTCTAGAGGTGTAAGTATGATTGTGCATAGGAGTATCAGGTATGAACATATGCAGGAGTGTGTGGACGCTGAGGGCAGGTATGTGTGTGTGGTGTGTAAGGTGGATGGAATACAGCTGGTGCTGGTGTCTGTGTATGTGCCTCCACCGTTTGCTTCCCCATTAATAAGAGAGATCATGGGCTTTGTGGCGGACTTCCCTGGGCTGCCGTGGCTGTTGGTTGGGGACTTTAATTGCACGATGAATGACTCCCTAGATAGATGCCGGGTGGAGGGAGCAGGTGGTTCACCGGGGAGTGCGGCTCTCAGGAATATTTTGGGTGAGGTAGGAGTGCAAGATGTATGGAGACGGCGTAACCCGGATAAGCGTGAATATTCATGTAGATCCGCCACGCACCATTCACTATCGCGTATAGATCTGGCCCTTGTTAACGACATAATGCTACCACTAGTTGGGGATGTTGTTTATCATCCTCGGTCGTTGTCTGACCATTCTCTGGTGCAGATAGACTTGTGCCTGGGGGTGCTCAGACAGGGACCGAGGCTGTGGAAGTGTAATCCTCATTGGTTGAATGTGTTGGGTGACCTATCTGGGATTTCTATGGAAATTAAGGAATTTTTTGATATCAATACAGGGTCGGCTTCGATACCAGGTGTATGGGACGCCATGAAAGCATTTCTGAGGGGAGTTCTGATGAAAGAAATCAACAAACATAAATCCAGGACCAGAGAGGCGGATGTCAAGGCGCATGTACTAGTGTCCGAGGCTGAGAGAGAGTTTAGTAGATCCCCCACCATGGTTAGTAGTGAGGCGCTGGAGGTTGCTCAGGAGCAGCTGAGATGTCATCTGGTACAGGCCGCAGATAGAAAGAGAAGCTTTTACCGTCAGAGATCTTTTGAGGAAGGAGAGAAGGTGGGTCATTTGTTGTCAGTGGTCTCGCAGGCTCAGAGAGGCTCCTCTTGTATTCAGGAGTTGAGAGATGACAGGGGGAACAGTTGTCAGGACACAAAAGGAATATTAGGAATTTTAAAAAGCTTCTATGTATCTCTATATACTTCCACTGGATCTAGTTCTGATGAGGCCCTGAAGGATTTCCTAGAGGAGGCGCAGTTATCGGTGCTGTCAGAAGAAGATAGAGAGAGGCTAGAGGAGCCGATTACACTAGAGGAACTGGAAGCTGCACTTGGGGACATGGCAAGTGGTAAGGCCCCTGGAGCTGATGGTCTCCCAGTAGAGATATACAAAAAACTACAGGGGATATTACTCCCTGAATTACTTAAGGTGTTTGAGCACTCATTGGAGGCAGGTTCGTTACCACATTCGATGCAGGAAGCTATAATTGTGGTTTTGCCTAAGCCTGGGAAGGATCCTAAAATACCGGATTCCTACAGGCCAATTTCACTTCTCACGGCTGATGTTAAGCTACTGGCGAAGGTGTTGGCGAACAGGCTGTCCAAGGTAATTCTGACCATAGTACATCCGGATCAGACGGGATTTATGCCAGGAAAATCAACGGCTATTAACCTTCGTAGGCTGTACACTAGTTTAAATATTCCGGCGGACAATGGTGGTGACAGGGCCTTGCTTGCGCTTGATGCCGCTAAGGCGTTTGATAGTGTGGAATGGAGGTATTTGTGGGGGGTCCTGAGAATTATGGGCTTTGGTGAACGGTTCATTCAGTGGGTACAGGTTCTGTATTCTAGCCCTAAGGCGAGAATTAGAGCTAATGGAGGATTATCAGACTGTTTTCCCCTCGCCAGGGGTTCCAGACAGGGATGCCCACTGTCGCCCTTATTGTTTGCTCTTGCAATAGAGCCGTTGGCGGCGCATATTCGCTTATCTACGAGTATAGAGGGGTTTAGATATGGTGAACTGCATAATAAAGTGGCTATGTACGCTGATGATACCCTACTTTTCTTGGGCGATACTGGTGCGTCCCTGGATACGGCCATGGCATTGATTGACAGATTTGGTAGCTTTTCCGGACTACGGATAAACTGGCAGAAATCCTCTTTGATGCCAATTGACGGGCAGGCCCTGGTAGGCAGACAAGTAGATAGTTTGGTGCCCTGGGTGGATAAATTTAAATATCTGGGATTACATATAACACCGAGACTAGCGGATTTTGAAGAACTAAATCTATCCCCTTTGCTAGCTACTTTTAGGCTTAAAGTGAGGTCATGGTGTAGGCTCTTTCTTTCGGTGGTAGGTAGAGTTAACCTTTTAAAAATGGTTATGATGCCCCAACTGTTATATATACTGAATAATGCTCCAGTTTGGATCCCTCTGGATAGATTTAAGAAAATTCACTCTATATTTAGAGATCTTACTTGGAAGTATGGACAGGCTAGGATCAAACTGGAGACATTGCAGTATTCTAAGTCGGAAGGGGGCTTAGCTGTCCCTAACACATGGATTTATTTTTTGGCTTCCCAATGTCAGCATTTTAAGGGATGGATTGATCTACAAGCACCGGATATGACTGGGCAGATATTGCAGCATTGGCTGGGCAGTCGTGACCTCATGGGCATTCTGGAAGGTTTAGGAATGCATGCAGGGAGGGAAAAACTTCCTCTGATTGAACTCATGAAAAAAGTTTGGGCAAAAGTGAAGCTGCTAAGAGGAGTGGGAGGTATTAGTGAACTTTCACCTATTGGAAAGAACCACTTGTTGCCAGAACTATTGGCCATACCAGGACTTAGGAACTGGGAAACTTATGGAGTGACGAGAATTGGACAATTAATTAAGGACAAGACATGTAAGTCATTTCAAAGCCTGCAGCAGGAATTTAATATCCCCAAGGAGTGGTTTTATAAATATCTTCAAATAAGACATGCCCTTGGGGTCACGATGCGGAAGGGATGTGTGATAGCTCAAATGGAGGTGGTCCATAAGCTTGTTCTTCCGTCGGGAGGGGGAAAAAGAGGGTTAATATCACAGGTGTACGCTCTTCTAATGGAAAAATTCTTAGAGGGATATCCGCTTTCAAGAATGAAAAAGTGGGAGGCTGACGTGGGGGATATGTCTAAGGATATGTGGGAAGATATTTTAGAAGCAGTCCCCAAGGTGTCTCTAAGTGAACAGGGCAA
Organism: Bufo bufo; assembly: GCF_905171765.1. Classification (NCBI taxonomy): domain Eukaryota; kingdom Metazoa; phylum Chordata; class Amphibia; order Anura; family Bufonidae; genus Bufo; species Bufo bufo. Next base: position 223,931,651 of record NC_053389.1, read on the forward strand.
ACTGTCCCAACTATTTATTATACACAGAGTGTACAAAACACCGGTGTTCCTGAAAAAGATAGGAGTAAGAGGTGATGACAAGTGCCCAAAGTGTATGGAAGATGGTGCAGACTTGTTACATATGTTGTGGTCTTGTCCAGTAGTTGCTAATTATTGGGAGGAAGTTGTAGAGATGATTAATAGTAAATTGACATTAAGAATTCAAAAAGATCCTAAGGTGTGTATTCTGGGGTATGTGTCTGAAATTGGAGGAAATGAACCGGTTAGGGTAGCTGCGGGGAGATTGCTATATGTGGCCAGGAAACTGATCGCTATGAGGTGGATCCAGGGGAGTCCGCCTACACTGAGTGAGTTTGAACGGAAGGTGCATGACATGCTGGTACTCGAAAAAGGGGTGTTTGTGAAGAGAGGGTGCCCTCAGAAGTTTGAAAAAATGTGGACTGAATGGTTATCTCATACCCACGTGGTTATATAGTCATGTGATGGTCAAGACCAATGTTAGGGTTGGGGGGTTAGGGTAGGGTAAGGGGGGGAGGGAGTTTGGAAAGGTCAAGTTTCTGGTAATTTTTTTTTGCCCATAATATGTTTTAGCAAAGGTATATGTAGTGTATGGATTCATGATAATACTGAGTGGTGATATACTTATGAGTATTGTTGTTCACTGAATCTGCATCGTGGATAATTTAAAGAAAGAAAAAGTCAACATATTGTATTATGTTATAATATGTATTTATTGTTTAATAAAAACGATTTGATTCAAAAAAAAACCGTTAGAGCAGCGCTAAAGCCTGCCAGTCAGTGCTGGTGACGTCCCCGGCAACACTGCTAGGTGGAAGCCTCTGTCTAGCGGTGTGAAAATATAAACAAACTGCGCTGGCCCTGCGCGATACAGGACAGGACAAGGGAGAGCATCGGAGCATGAAATACTCCGATGCTCATGTTAGAGGGGCCGGAGGGGTGAAAATGTGGATGTCCGGGTGCAGCTCGGAACCCAGAAAACCCCTTTAAGAAGTATTCTGGTGCCAACAAGTTATCCCTTATCAAATGGATAGATAACTTAGATCAGTGGGTGATCTGACTGCTGGGACTCTGCCAATCACAAGAACTGGAGTCCTGTGCTCCCACCTTAATGGGGCAGTGGTTGAGTATGAGCACCACCACTCCATTCAAAGTCTAACTACCAAGACAGACGAGTTAAGAGCTTGGCCACCTTCGGCAAACCCATTCTCTCGTCCTTGCCGAGACCGCCAGTGATATATCAGGTATCCCCTTACCTATGAAACTGCTTCTACTGGATAGGCATAACTTGTCGTAACTGGAATGCCCCTTTAATGATACATAGTTAAATCCGACAACTCAGAAAATTATTTGGCTCCTGTATTTTTCGATTTAGAAGAAGTAGACGGCCAGGTCATTTTTTTTTCTGCCTGGAGCACTGAGAAGATAAATCGGCAATTTGTAAATGAATCCCAGCGGTAAGTGCCCAATCCCCCAGACTGCTTCTGAAAGCATAGCCAGACAAATACATCCTGTAGACATTTTTGGCTCATGGATGCAGCTTTTCATTTCAGTAACCCGGCAGACTTGTACCTGCCGATAGAGGAGTCTGCAATAACAAGCCATTTTAATGATGCCTTTGGGGTCTTCTCAAGTCTGAAATCCCGCTGGAATACTTCCCGCTGACTGCGATACCTGGCGAACTGCACCGTCACATTACAGGGAAGACTATGCTGTGACCTTGGCTGTGACTCAAGGGCATGTTACACTGACGAAACTATTTAAAGAGCGCTGGATGTCTGCGCCGGCCGGCACACAAGTCATTCCAACGTCAAACGCAAAGTTCATGTTTGTTGGATGGCATTCTTTTGTATTCTGCTAATCAATTTTACATGCACTTTACACGGATACTTAGTACCTGGTACTATGGTCACCGCTCTTCACAGCTACATGGTTACTCAGGCTGAACAAAGGCCAAGGGCATGACTTCTTTTCTGCTGGTTCCCAATGTATGATAAAACGCATCTTTAAACGGCAGCTTTCTTTTTTACATGTAACAAGCACCAATTATAGAATTTTTTGTGGCTTTTTTTTTTCATTTTGTGTTATGTCGTACGTCCCTTTCTCCTGGTGCTGTAAGGGGTTGTCTACCTCTTAGATATGGATAACCTACCCTCCAGATATGTCATCACTATCAGGTCGGTGTTTGAACGGCTGCAGTACGCTGGCATGGCCACTACACAGAGAACGGAGCCTTCTGCCTCTGCCCACCATTATTCTTACCATCCTGCAAACAGCTGATTGGTGGGGATGCCGGATATCAAACCCCCACCGATCTGATATTAATTACTGAAAAGGTAGAACACCCCTTTTAGACTGACAAGTGTTTTTTTCTGCCATTTTAAACTACATGAAATAAGAACTGCAAAAACACCATTGTTTTTTAAATGTAAGGGTCCATTCACACGTCCGCAAGTGTTGTGCGGTCCACAAATTGCTGATCCGCAAAACACGGACACCGGACATGTGTGTTCCGCATTTTGCCGGCACTTTAACAGAAATACCTTTTCTTGTCCGTGTTTGCGGACAAGAATAGGACATGTTCTATTTTTTGCAGAACGGAAGTGCGGATGCGGACAGCACACTGTGTGCTGTCCGCATCTTTTCCAGCCCCATTGAAAATGAATGAGTCCGGATCCGTTCTGCAACAATGTGGAACGGATCAGGATCCATTTTGCGGACGTGTGAATGGACCCTAATAAGGATTTTTTTGGGGGGTTTTGGAGACATTTTTCTCTAGTGTTATTTTGTACTTGTGTTCCTGAAGAGAAGCCAATGGAAAAAACCCTATAAAAACAACATGCCCAAAGCACGTTGCAATTTAAGAAAAAACGTATTAGGCCTCATGCACACAATCGTGTGCTGGCCTTGCCCGTGCTGCGGACCGTGTGGCTGACGTTTGCAGACCCATTCACTTGAATGCCCGTATATTGTGGACCACAATACAGGCATGTCTGGGCAACGGTCGTGTGCATGAGGCCTTATTTTTACATTTTTGGGAGCATTATGGATATTGCTTCATTTCAGTAAGTGTTTGCGACATTATTATATATGACTTCTTAACTAAAAAGACTAGCGTGGTATTAGCAGGAGGTGCTCAAACCCACATGCAGTCGTGCATTTACACTGCTCAAAAAAATAAAGGGAACACTTAAACAACACAATGTAACTCCAAGTCAATCACACTTCTGTGAAATCAAACTGTCCACTTAGGAAGCAACACTGAGTGACAATCAATTTCACATGCTGTTGTGCAAATGGGATAGACAACAGGTGGAAATTATAGGCAATTAGCAAGACACCCCCAATAAAGGAGTGGTTCTGTAGGTGGTGACCACAGACCCCTTCTCAGTTCCTATGCTTCCTGGCTGATGTTTTGGTCACTTTTGAATGCTGGCGGTGCTTTCACTCTAGTGGTAGCATGAGACGGAGTCTACAACCCACACAAGTGGCTCAGGTAGTGCAGCTTATCCAGGATGGCACATCAATGCGAGCTGTGACAAGAAGGTTTGCTGTGTCTGTCAGCGTAGTGTCCAGAGCATGGAGGCACTACCAGGAGACAGGCCAGTACATCAGGAGACGTGGAGGAGGCCGTAGGGGGGCAACAACCCAGCAGCAGGACCGCTACCTCCACCTTTGTGCAAGGAGGAACAGGAGGAGCACTGCCAGAGCCCTGCAAAATCACCTCCAGCAGGCCACAAATGTGCATGTGTCTGCTCAAACGGTCAGAAACAGACTCCATGAGGGTGATATGAGGCCCCGACGTCCACAGGTGGGGGTTGTGCTTACAGCCCAACACCGTGCAGGACGTTTGGCATTTGCCAGAGAACACCAAGATTGGCAAATTCGCCACTGGAGCCCTGTGCTCTTCACAGATGAAAGCAGGTTCACACTGAGCACATGTGACACGTCTGGAGACGCCGTGGAGAACGTTCTGCTGCCTGCAACATCCTCCAGCATGACCGGTTTGGCATTGGGTCAGTAATGGTGTGGGGAGGCATTTCTTTGGAGGGCCGCACAGCCCTCCATGTGCTCGCCAGAGGTAGCCTGACTGCCATTAGGTACAGAGATGAGATCCTCAGACCCCTTGTGAGACCATATGCTGGTGCGGATGGCCCTGGGTTCCTCCTAATGCAAGACAATGCTAGACCTCATGTGGCTGGAGTGTGTCAGCAGTTCCTGCAAGACGAAGGCATTGATGCTATGGACTGGCCCGCCCGTTCCCCAGACCTGAATCCAATTGAGCACATCTGGGACATCATGTCTCGCTCTATCCACCAACGTCACGTTGCACCACAGACTGTCCAGGAGTTGGCAGATGCTTTAGTCCAGGTCTGGGAGGAGATCCCTCAGGAGACCGTCCGCCACCTCATCAGGAGCATGCACAGGCGTTGTAGGGAGGTCATACAGGCACGTGGAGGCCACACACACTACTGAGCCTCATTTTGACTTGTTTTAAGGACATTACATCAAAGTTGGATCAGCCTGTAGTGTGTTTTTCCACTTTAATTTTGAGTGTGACTCCAAATCCAGACCTCCATGGGTTGAAAAATTTGATTTCCATTTTTTTATTTTTGTGTGATTTTTTTGTCAGCACATTCAACTATGTAAAGAACAAAGTATTTCAGAAGAATATTTAATTAACTCAGATCTAGGATGTGTTATTTTTGTGTTCCCTTTATTTTTTTGAGCAGTGTATATAGGGGAGCAAATCCTGCACTTGTGGCCCGTTGCTAATGGCGATCCCCAGCAAAAATGCATACGGTGGAGGATGCTCGCAGCGAACCACAAGTACCACAATAGACATCCTACACAAGGTAGCAATTGTGTGGATGTCATAATCAATATAACAATATAACAAAATAATAGCAAAGACAGGTGCACTCTGCGGTCTTACTAAACCCTCAAACTGATTTTAAAATTGAGAGATTAGTCAACATGTCCTACGGTGTAGGACATGTCTAAGCCCGGGCACCACGCCAAGGTTTCACAAGTAGCCCGGGACCTAACACTCTCCTAACTGAGCCGTATGGGCAATACCAGGAGCCAGTGGGCAAATTACAGGAGCATGAGGCACCGTAGGACATGTTGACTAATCTCTCAATTTTAAAATCAGTTTGAGGGTTTAGTAAGACCGCAGAGTGCACCTGTCTTTGCTATTATTTTGTTATATTGTTATATTGTTATAAGTAAAATAGAAAATATTCGTACAGTGCTACTCCACTACATGGGTGACCTACAAATCCAGGCTGGTATTTATCATCAGAGGCATTTTTGGTGCTACTTTTCTGACGTTCGTTTTTTTCTCTCTTTGGCACAATTTGTACAACAATTTCAGACATGCACACCAGAAAAATGGCACCAAAAAATCCCCTTGATGATAGTAAATTCTCCCGTGAGTGGAACCAGTCTTACATGGATATACAGTGGAAATAAAAAGTCTACACACCCCTGTTAAAATGTCAGGTTTCTGTGCTGTATAAAAATGAGACAAAGATAAACCATTTCAGAACTTTTTCCACCTTTAATGTGACCTATAAACTGTACAACTCAATTGAAAAACAAACTAAAATCTTTTAGGTGGAGGGAAGAAAAAAATAACTAAAATAATGTGGTTGCATAAGTGTGCACACCCTTAGGCCTCATGCACACGACCGTTGTTTTATTCCGTGTCCGTTGTTCCATTTTTCGTGATTTTCTGCGGACCCATTGACTTTCAATGGGTCCGTTGAAAACTCGGCTAATGCACCGTTTGTCATCCGCGTCCGTGATTCCAGTCCGTCAAAAAATATAACCTGTCCTATTATTTTTGCGGAAAAGGGTTTGCGGACCCATTCAAGTCAATGGGACCGCTAAAAAACACGGAGGCACACAAGATTGTCATCCGCGTCCGTTTTTTTCCTATCATTTGCATGGCAAACCTATCTTAGATTTTTTTTTACTTTCCTTTGTCTGGTGAGCCTCCAAAAATAAAGGAAGACACACGGAAACAAAAACGGAAACGGATCACGGAAAAACGGAACCTCATTTTGCGGAACGGAACACAACAACGGTCGCGTGATGAGGCCTTAAACTAATACTTTGTTGAAGCACCTTTTAGATGTATGCTTTGGGTCGTTGTCATGCTTAAAGATAAAGTTCCTGTTCATGTTCAGCTTTCTAGCAGAAGCCTGAAGGTTTGGTGCCAATATTGACTGGTATTTGGAACAGTTCATAATTCCCTCTAGCTTAACTAAGGCCCCAGTTCCAGCTGAAGAAAAACAGCCCCTTGGCATGATGCTGCCACCACCATGCTTCACTGTGGGTATGGTGTTCTTTTGGTGATGTGCAGTGTTGTTTTTGCGCCAAACATATCTTTTGGAATTATGGCCAAAAAGTTCAACCTTGGTTTCATCAGACCATAACACCTTTTCCCACATGCTTTTGGGAGACTTCAGATGTGTTTTTGCAAAATGTAGCCTGGCTTGGATGTTTTTTTTCGTAAGAAAAGTCTTTCATCTTGCCACTCTACCCCATAGCCCAGACTAATGAAGAATACGGGAGATTGTTGTCACATGTACCACACAGCCAGTACTTGCCAGATATTCCTGCAGCTCCTTTAATGTTGCTGTAGGCCTCTTGGTAGCCTCCCAGACCAGTTTTCTTCTCGTCTTTTCATCAATTTTGGAGGAATGTCCAGTTCTTGGTAAGGTCACTGTTGTGCCATATTTTCTCCACTTGATGATGACTGTCTTCACTGTGTTCCATGGTATATCTAATGCCTTGGAAATTCTTTTGTACCCTTCTCCTGACTGATACCTTTTAACAATGAGATCCCTCTGATGCTTTGGAAGCTCTCTGTGGACCATGGCTTTTGCTGTGGGATGCGACTAAGAAAATTTCAGGAAAGACCAACTAGAGCAGCTGAACTTTATTTGGGGTTAATAACTTTAAAGGGGTTGTTCAGAGCTGAACCCGGACATTCCTCTATTTTCACCCAGGCAGCCCCCCTGAGGGCTAGCATCGGAGCATCTCATGCTCCGATGCTCTCCTTTGCCCTGCGCTAAATCGCGCAGGGTAAAGGCATTTTTTGGAGATCCGGCTGCCAGGAAACCCGGTGACGTCACCGGCACTGATATCATCGAACACACTGCCGGGCTGAAGCTTCTGCCCGGCAGTGTGTTATGATAAACAAAAGAGCCCGTGCTCTGCGCGATTTAGCGCAGCGCAAAGGAGAGCATCGGAGCATGAGAAGCTCCAATGCTAGCCTCAGGGGGGACTGCCTGGGTGAAAATAAGGGTATGTCGAACAAACCCTTTAAATGATCGCAGGTGTATGCTGACTCCTATTTAACATGATTTTGAATGCGATTGCTTAATTCTGAACACAGCTACATCCCCAGTTAGAGGGTGTGCACACTTATGCAACCACATTATTTTAGTTTTTTTTGTTTTCTTCCATCCACCTAAATGATTTCAGTTTGGTTTTTCAATTGAGTTGTACAGTTTATAGGTCACATTAAAAAGGTGGAAAAAGTTCTTTGTCTCATTTTTTTACATCACAGAAACCTGACATTTTAACAGAGGTGTGTAGACTGTATTATCTGCAAATTGTTTGCACTACGCCTGAATGATGCTTTTAAAACCCCAGCAGCACTGGCCTTTCAGTATTTAGGAAATCCCAGAGTCTTCTCACCTATGAAAGTGTTTGTTTCCTCAGTACTTCGGCTGAGTTCACACTTCAGTTATTTGGTCAGTTTTTTCCATCAGTTAGGGTCCATTCACATGTCAGTATTTTTACCTTTCCAGATAAACGTTCCTTTTTTTTGCGAATTCGTTTTTCAGTACAACCATCAGTTTTTTTTACTAAAGTGCTTCCGAATCCGTTCCATGTTTCCGTTATTCAGTTTTTTGGGGGTTTTGTTTCCATCCATTTTCCTGTCAACGGATCCGCAAAATCGGATGACATTCGGATGGTTTTGTGCATGTCATCCGCATTTATGCGGATCCATCGACTTGAATGGACAACGGACCCGAAAAACTGACAGAAAGCAGGACAAGCTTAATTTTTTTTCAGGATCCGCATACTCGAAAATAGGAAAACGGAACGGATCCCGTGATTCGGACAGCACTATGATTGGTGTCTGCATTTTTGCAGAGGCAATTGAAATGAATGGATCCGAAAAAACGTTCCAATTTAAATCGGACGTGTGAATGGACCCTTATTGTGAGCCAAAACCAAGTGCAGGTCAAATACACAGAACAAGTGCAGGTCTGTGTAGGCTTCACTACTGGTTTTGGCTCACAATAACTGACAAAATAACTGAAGTGTGAACTCAGCCTAACCCCTCCATCATCCCGCCGATGCCACTGTCTGCTGTTCAGTTGCATATACTGTGTATGTAGCTGAACAGGAAGACTCAGGAACAAATCCAGTCCGGACCTGAGCGGAAGAGCCCGTCGCAGGTCTAAGCACAGAGGAGACAACAGCATTTAGCGGCACAACGGGTGGGTAAGGCCACTTTCACATCAGCGTTGTGCTGTCCGGTCTTGAGATCTGGCGTAGGCTCTCAAAACCACAGCACAACGCTTCTGTTTTGTCCCCATCCATTGAACAAACCGGAACAGTATGCACTGGAATGCATTACGTTCCGGTTTGTTGCGTTCCCACGCCGGACATGAAATCGCTGCAAGTTTTTGAGTGCAGCATGGGAAACTGAACAAGCTGGATGTAAGTCAATGGTGCCGGATCCGGTTTATGCGGCGCACATTGACTTACAATTGTTTTAGGGCTGCATCCGGTTTCTTCATATTCAACATAATACAACCGGATCTGTTCTGAATGGATGCAGCCGGTTGTATTATTAGAGAGGAAGCGTTTTGCTGTGGTTTTCAGATCCCCTGCCAAAACGTACAGAAAAAACACTGATGTGAAAGTAGCCTAAGTACTGAAGAGAAGATCTTTCTTCCATCAGCAAGAAGACCCCAATATATATATATATATATATATATATATATATATATACACACAGTACAGACCAAAAGTTTGGACACACCTTCTCATTCAAAGAGTTTTCTTTATTTTCATGACTATGAAGGCATCAAAACTATGATATAACACATGTGGAATTATATACATAACAAACAAGTGTGAAACAACTGAAAATATGTCATATTCTAGGTTCTTCAAAGTAGCCACCTTTTGCTTTGATTACTGCTTTGCACACTCTTGGCTTCAAGAGGTAGTCCCCTTAAATGGTTTTCACTTCACAGGTGTGCCCTGTCAGGTTTATTAAGTGGGATTTCTTGCCTTATAAATGGGGTTGGGACCATCAGTTGCGTTGAGGAGAAGTCAGGTGGATACACAGCTGACAGTCCTACTGAATAGACTGTTAGAATTTTTATTATGACAAGAAAAAAGCAGCTAAGTAAAGAAAAACGAGTGGCCATCATTACTTTAAGAAATGAAGGTCAGTCAGTCAGCCGAAAAATTGGGAAAACTTTGAAAGTAAGGGCTATTTGACCATGAAGGAGAGTGATGGGGTGCTGCGCCAGATGACCTGGCCTCCACAGTCACCGGACCTGAACCCAATCAAGATGGTTTGGGGTGAGCTGGACCGCAGAGTGAAGGCAAAAGGGCCAACAAGTGCTAAGCATCTCTGGGAACTCCTTCAAGACTGTTGGTAGACCATTTCAGGGGACTACCTCTTGAAGCTCATCAAGAGAATGCCAAGAGTGTGCAAAGCAGTAATCAAAGCAAAAGGTGGCTACTTTGAAGAACCTAGAATATGACATATTTTCAGTTGTTTCACACTTGTTTGTTATGTATATAATTCCACATGTGTTAATTCATAGTTTTGATGCCTTCATAGTCATGAAAATAAAGAAAACTATTTGAATGAGAAGGTGTGTCAAAACTTTTGGTCTGTACTGTATATATATAAAATAAAAAAAAATTGAGAATCCCTTTAATGCATCCTCCGGAGATAACACCAGAACACAAGGGATCCCAGTATCCCCCTGTAATTAGCTTATTCTCAGAGGCTCCATCAAATAACTGGGTGTCCAAACTAGAAAATGTAATAATAAAATATTATAATGGCATTGTGGGCGGCATAGTAATGGAAGATGTGCTCTGGAATGAGGTTTGGCGTAGCTACTAAGTACATTTCACATTACTACCAGTTTTGCCTGTAAGTATCATACCTCAAATATCTCTCTATTCATGACCTTGTATTTTATTGTCCCTTACAATGTCATATCGTCAATGAAACAATACTGCATATTCATTCATTTAGACATAGCAGGAGGGAGGCCGCCTCTGAATATTAATGGAGGCTAATGCCTTCGCTCAATGGGAGCACTGATGACGCAAGTACTGATGTCTGCTCCGGAGGCTTCTCATTTCATGCAGACTGCATTTCAACTGCTTATCTGTAATAGTAAAATAACCAACACTGGGAAATAAAAGGTGCTCAAATCATATGAGGCTCCGATAAAAGACCCCTTTGTGTGAATTCCATTTATAGGAAAAAATATATAAATCAGCGAGGAGAGCCAGGACCTCAGGATTATCAGGCCTCATCGGCTCCTGCTGTGTATTGAGCTGTTTAATACAAGATTGTAGGAAAACTGCTGGGTCAATTATAGAAAGAGACCCAGGGGCACATTTATCATGCTAGTATAATAATACACCTATTTTTGCGCTTGTTTTTCTGTTGTTAGAAAGTTTCATTTTCTTCAAAGTATCATGTGATTCTATTTGGGTTGATAAATCAGTCTGTTTCCATTCTTTTTAGGGCTCATTCAGACGACTGCGGAACGGGTGCGGACCCATTCATTTTAATAGGGCCACAAAAGATGCGGAGAGCACACAGTGTCCCCGCAAGAAAGATAGAGCAAGTCCTCTTCTTGTCCGCAATTGCCATCATTTTTCATCATAGTGCCAGCCATGAGCGGACCGCAAAACACTTATGGTCGTGTGAAAGCACCGTTCGATTGGTTAAAGGCGTGTCGTAATTTGTACGTGTAATTTATGTCTGCTGTGGATCTTGAAAGCAGCAAATCTAATGGTTTAAAAAGTCCAATTTTTTTTTGCCTGAAAAGTTGCAAATATGGTTTAAAAAGTTGCAAAACAAAGAGAAATGATGCCACTTTCACCATCATCTGAACCACAAAAAGATCTGACTAGACATAAATCCCACTGACGAAACGCTTAGACCTATCTCCGAAACAGACGGAAAAAATAAACATGCGCAAATACGATGGAAAATCTTAAGACAAGGCGCAAACATAAAAATAAATGCAACTACATTGAAATGTCTGCCCAAATGCAACCAAAACAGGCGCAAATCCTCATGATAAATGTGCCCCTCAGTGTCTTGCCAAGAGGAACGGTCACTAGCTTAGGCTGCCCTTCATTAGGACAGCATAAAATGGTGACAGAGTCCCTTTAATCTACAATATACCGTACTGGGGTTAGATGTGTTCATATCAATTCTAAAAAAGAAAAGATTGTGTGGATCCCAGACATCAATGAGGGATCCACACTGTATTTTGGTGGCACTGTAGTGCTAGATTTTCTGCATATTTTTTTTAAATTAGAAAGTAATGGAAGTTTCTCTCGCTCTGGGAGAGGTAAGGGAAGTGTAGGGGAAGCTTGCAGAACTAGTGACCAGTGCCTGTCCATTATACCTGCCCCACAGACAGCAGATCTCTGAAGAGAAGGCTCCACAAAGACACTGTACAATAGTTTTCACATTTCACTAGAGCTTCGTGGATTCGAGAAAGTAAGCTGGCGTATGACATTTCAATGTGGAGCTGGTGTCTCGCTTCAGGATTTTACCTGGTGATCCTAAAACCTCCAAAAACCACTGCTATAGAGAAAACTCCTAATTTCCTATTTTTAGGGTGGATTGTAAAGTTTATTTACCAAGTAAATGTCTATTTGGTCGACATATCTGGCAGATTCTAACAATATCCACCATTCAACACTTATAGATTTGACACCAAATATGGGATAGGGGTGGGACTGGCTGCAGCGGTATTGAAGCACATGTTGACAGAAGGGGACCCGAGGGAGGCAGCTGAGACCAGTGACAAAAGACCCAGCGGCGGGGAGCAGATAAGTATGCTTCCCTTTGCAGGTCTGCCAAAACCCCACAAAAAGGTGGCCAACCCCTTTAAGGCCTCTATAACACACTGCCTTTAAAAAAAGTAGATAAAAAGTGTTTTTTAAAGGGGTAAGCAGCCACGTAACATGTTTTCAGTGGCGTTTCCATAATGTTAACTGCATGGGGGACAAATGATCGCAGTAAGGATCATTCATCCCTCATGCAGTTAACATCAGCTGCCATCGTGTGACATAAAGACTATGATGTCGTACTGTGATAATGCATCAAATGACTGTCAATGGGGCTGCAAAGCAACAGTCACCAAAAATCCAACACAAGTCGCAGGCGATTTTGTCATCTCAGATCACAATGCAAGTCACGTTTGACCGCGACTTGGTTGTGTTTTCACTGCCTAATCCCGGTCCTAACACAGTCACACAACAGCAAGTTGCAGATAAGGCTACTTTCACACCTGCGCTAGGTGCGGATCCGTCTGGTGTCTGCACAGACTGATCCGCACCGATAAATGCAAACGATGGTATCCATTCAGTACGGATCCGTCTGCATACACTTACTCAAAAAAAGTCTAAGTGTAAGTCAAACGGGGGACGGATCCGTTTTCAATTGCACCAATATTGTGTCAATGTAGACGGATCCGTCCCCATTGACTTACATTGTAAGTCAGGACGGATCCGTTCGGCTCCGCACGGCCAGGCGGACACCAAAATGCTGCAAGCAGTGTTTTGGTGTCCACCTCCAGAGCGGAATGGTGACTGAACGGAGCCAAACTGATGCATTCTGAGCGGATCCTTATCCATTCAGAATGCATTGGGGCTAAACTGATCCGTTTGGGGCCACTTGTGAAAGCCTTGAAACGGATCTCACAGGCGGACCCAGAAACGGCAGTGTGAAAGTAGCCTAAGACATATTTTTGGCCAGGGAAGACACAGTAGCTCCAGGCTAAGCATGCCCCAAATGACTTGTTTTATCAACTCACGCTCATTATGGCTCTGCATCGGCCCATGTAACCCACCTTTAGGCCTCATGCACACGACCGTTGTTAACCCTTTCAGCCTCAGAGTTGTTGTTTTTTGCATTTTCGTTTTGCGCTCCCCGCCTTCCCAGAGCCATAACTTTTTTAATTGTCTGTTCACATACCCATATGAGGGCTTGATTTCTGAACACTGGGGTGTATGACCTTTTGATCACTTTTTATTAATTTTTTTTGTAAAAAAAAAGGAAGCGATCCAAAATGGCAAATCGGCCATGTGGACGCTTTTTTACAATTTGCTGTTTGCCATATGGGGAATATATTTTTATGATGTGTATTTTTTTATATATATATATATATATATATATATATATATATATATATATATATATATATTTTTAAAAGGGGGATGATTAGAATTTTTATATTTTCCCCATAGGGAAATATAACAATCAATCATCTGATTGCTGTTATCATAGACTCAATGCACTTGCATTGGAATCTATGATGATTTTACTACTTTCCTATGCAGCCCTATTACAGGCAAGGGCTCCATAGGAAATACTATGCAGCAGCCTCCTGTCATTCACAAAGACAGGGGCTGCACACAAGCTCCGGCTACACCGATCGCCGCACGGGGGAGCCGGAGCATAACGGCATCTGAGGGGTTAAATGTCCGCGATTGGCATTACTGCCGATTGCAGAAATGAGCTATGAGTGTCTGCTATAAGAAGCAGACGGCCACCCGCGGCTATGGCGCCCGCAGCACTCAGGAGCGGTCGCCATCTTAAAAGACCCGGCCGGCTCCGTACTATTACGCCGCTGGTTGGAAAGGGGTTAAGGTCCGCAACCGAGATGCATTTTTTGGAGCTTGGATGCGGACCCATTCAATGGGCTGGAAAAAGATACGGACAGCACTCCATGTGCGGTCTACATTCGTTGCTCCGTTCCGCAGCCCCGCAAAAAATAATAATAAATAAAGAACATATGCTTGTACATGTCCATTTTGCTGACAAGAATAAGCATTTCTATCATAGGGCAGAATGCGGAACACACACGGCTGCTATCCATGTTTTGCGGATCCGCAACTTGCGGACCGCAAAACACACAACGGTCGTGTGCATGAGGCCTAAATCTTAGCACCCTGATGAAAACTACAACTGAAAGAAAATGTCTGTGTGGTCAAACAAGCAGCTGCATTCTGCCTTGTTTTTGAGCTGAAATCATGACAAAACCAGAAGGAAACAGGCCAGTACCTGTCTTACAAAGTACACTGCAAATGTGTGGGAAACGTGAAACTGACATGTGCGGTAAGTAGCTGCCTGATCATGTCATGTCGACCTACGTGTGGACCTTCACAAACAGTGATGCAACCCTGAATCATAGACGCTAGAAAGTGCAGTGTATAGCTACTGAAGGGAAGCCAACTTCTCCCCATCTTTCCTGAAGTCTCTCAACAGGTCACAGAGTATTTGTGGCAGTCTACAGTCTGCACTGCATAGGCTAAGGGTACTTTCACACGGGCGAGTATTCCGCGCGGATGCGATGCGTGAGGTGAACGCATTGCACCCGCACTGAATACCGACCCATTCATTTCTATGGGGCTGTTCACATGAGCGGTGATTTTCACAAATCACTTGTGCGTTGCGTGAAAATCGCAGCATGCTCTATATTCTGCGTTTTTCACGCAACGCAGGCCCCATAGAAGTGAATGGGGTTGCGTGAAAATCGCAAGCATCCGCAAGCAAGTGCGGATGCAGTGCGATTTTCACGCATGGTTGCTAGGTGACAGTAAATTCACTGTATTATTTTCCCTTATAACATGGTTATAAGGGAAAATAATAGCATTCTGAATACAGAATGCTTAGTAGGTGATCAATTGAGGGTTAAAAAAAAATAAAAAAATTAACTCGCCTTCTCCTCTTGTTCGCGTAATTCCCGGTCTCTTCTTTATTTCTTTAATGATGAGCTGTGGGCTAAAGGACCTTTGGTGACGTCAGATCACATGCTCCAATCACATGGTACATCACCGTGGTGATGTACCATGTGATTGGAGCATGTGATCTGACGTCACCAAAGGTCCTTTAGCCCACAGCTCATTATTAAAGAAGTAAAGAAGAGACCGGGAACTACGCGAACAAGAGGAGAAGGTGAGTTAATTTTTTTTAACCCTCAATTGATCACCTACTAAGCATTCTGTATTCAGAATGCTATTATTTTCCCTTATAACCATGTTATAAGGGAAAATAATAACATCTACACAACACCTAACCCAAACCTGAACTTCTGTGAAGAAGTTCAGGTTTGGGTACCAAACATGCGCGATTTTTCTCACGCGAGTGCAAAACGCATTACAATGTTTTGCACTCGCGCAGAAAAATCGCGGGTGTTCCCGGAACGCACCCGCACATTTTTCTGCAACGCCCGTGTGAAAGAGGCCTTAAGGGTACTTTCCCACTAGCGTTTTTGTTTTCCGGTATTGAGTTCCGTCCTAGGAGCTCAATACCGGGAAAAACTGATCAGTTTTATCCTAATGCATTCAGAATGGAGAGTTCAATTCCGTTCAGGATGCATCAGTTCAGTCCCTCTTACGTTTTTTGGACGGAGAAAATACCGCAGCATGCTGCAGTTTTCTCTCCGGCCAAAAATCCTGAACACTTTCCGGAATGCCGGATCTAGCATTAATTTACACTTAAATGCATTAAGTGTTCCGGCAAAACGGATCCGGATTTTTGGTTTGTACATGCGCAGACCTTTAAAAATGCAAAATAAAATTAATACTGAATCGGTTTTTCCGGATGACACCGGAGAGACGGATCCGGTATTGCAATGCATTTGTCAGACGGATCCGCATCCGGATCCATCTGACAAATGGCATCAGTTTGCGTCCAGATTGCAGGCAGTTCCGGAATCCTCTGCCGCAAGTGTGAAAGTAAACTAAATACAGCCGTTTTCCTTTTTCAATGAGCCTAAATATTGGTAGTGTCAAACCGGATATTTCATGGTGACCATCTTGTAGTAGTAGTAGATCACTCCAGGAGCAATTCTGATACTGATGGTTTATTAAAGAATTACAATTTCCTAATATTTCAGGGGATCTATTTTAGGCCTCTTTCAGATGAGCGTGTCCTGTGCGGAAATTACGCTCCATGTGTGAGCATGATTCCCCGTTATGGACACCGCTCCTTGTGGCAGGATTGCATGGCATCGCATGATTTATAATGCTGTGTGTCTCTGCATGACCTTACAGAATTATAATGGCAGCATTATGCCAGTACAATTCAGTAGATGCAAGGTCATGCAGAGAGACACAGCATTATAAATCATTATAATGCTGTGCGATCCTGCGAAATGAGCAGCATCCAGGAAAACACACTCACAGACAGAGCACGATTTCTGCACAGGACACGCTCGTATGAAAAAGTCCTTAGAGTCAAGTGTCTGCAGGTACACATCCTACTGGCAAGGGGAATTGCAAAAAACAGCTGTCAATTAAGGCATACATTTGCAGGAGGAAAAACAGAGCGGTGAAGCTGCCTCTATTCGTCCCAGTGGCCATACGACTGGTCACGCGATTGCTGAGATGCCGATTCTAGGAGCCTGCTGCTAGGACGAACTAGTATTTTTCACCCTATAAGACGCACCTGCCCATAAGACGCACAGATTTTTTGAGGAGGAAAAGAAGAAAAAAAATATTTTGAACCAAAAGGTGTGCTTTTGGTGGGTTTTGAACTACCGTAATAGTGGTCTGTGGATGACACTATTATGGGGGATCTGTGACTGGCACTGTTATGGGGGCATCTGTGGATGGCACTGTTATGGGGGCATATGTGGATGGCACTGCTATGGGGGCATATGTGGATGGCACTGCTATGGGGGCATATGTGGATGGCACTGTTATGGGGGCATCTGTGGATGACACATACAGTTGCAATAAAAAGTATGTGAACCCCTTGGAATGATATGGATTTCTGCACAAATTAGTCATAGAATTTGATCTGATCAGAAGTTACAACAATAGACAATCACAGTCTGCTTAAACTAATAACACACAAAGAATTAAATGTTAACATGTTTTTATTGAACACACCATGTAAACATTCACAGTGCAGGTGGAAAAAGTATGTGAACCCCTAGACTAATGACATCTCCAAGAGCTAATTGGTGTGAGGTGTCAGCCAACTGCAGTCCAATCAATGAGATGTGATTGGAGGTGTTGGTCACAGCTGCCCTGCCCTATAAAAAACACACACCAGTTCTGGGTTTGCTTTTCACAAGAAGCGTTGCCGGATGTGAATGATGCTTTGCACAAAAGAGCTCTCAGAAGACCTACGATTAAGAATTGTTCACTTGCATAAAGCTGGAAAGGGTTATAAATGTATCTCCAAAAGCCTTGCTGTTCATCAGTCCACGGTAAGACAAATTGTCTATAAATGGAGAAAGTTCAGCACTCCTGCTACTCTCCCTAGGAGTGGCCGTCCTGTAAAGATGACTGCAAGAGCACAGCGCAGACTGCTCAATGAGGTAAAGAAGAATACTAGAGTGTCAGCTAAAGACTTACAAAAGTCTCTGGCATATGCTAACATCCCTGTTAGCGAATCTACGATACGTAAAACACTAAACAAGAATGGATTTAATGGGAGGATACAACAGAGGAAGCCACTGCTGTCCAAAAAAACCCATTGCTGCACGTTTACAGTTTGCACAAGAGCACCTGGATGTTCCACAGCAGTACTGCCAAAATATTCTGTGGACAGATGAAACCAAAGTTGAGTTGTTTGGAAGAAACACACAACACTATGTGTGGAGGAAAAGAGGCACAGAACACCAACATCAAAACCTCATCCCAACTGTGAAGTATGGTGGTGGGGGCATCATGGTTTGGGGCTGCTTTGCTGCATTAGGGCTTGGATGGATTGCTATCATCGAAGGAAAAATGAATTTCCAAGCTTATCAAGACATTTTGCAGGAGAACTTAAGGCCATCTGTCCACAGAAGATGGGTGTTGCAACAGGACAACGACCCAAAGCATAGAAGTAAATCAACAACAGAATGGCTTAAACAGAAGAAAATACGCCTTTTGGAGTGGCCCAGTCAGAGTTCTGACCTTAACCCGATTGAGATGCTGTGGCATGACCTCAAGAAAGCGATTCACACCAGACATCCCAAGAATATTGCTGAACTGAAACAGTTCTGTAAAGAGGAATGGTCAAGAATTACTCCTGACCGTTGTGCACGTCTGATCTGCAACTACAGGAAACGTTTGGTTGAAGTTATTGCTGCCAAAGGAGGTTCAACCAGTTATTAAATCCAAGGGTTCACATACTTTTTCCACCTGCACTGTGAATGTTTACATGGCGTGTTCAATAAAAACATGGTAACATTTCATTCTTTGTGTGTTATTAGTTTAAGCAGACTGTGATTGTCTATTGTTGTGACTTAGATGAAGATCAGATCACATTTTATGACCAATTTGTGCAGAAATCCATATCATTCCAAAGGGTTCACCTACTTTTTCTTGCAACTGTATATAGCATCTTATGTGTCATCCACAGATCCCCCATAACAGTGTCCCTGTGTAGTGAATGGGGGCCAGCATCTGTTCCTGTAATGGCAGCGGGGCCCGATGCAGTCACTGTATTCTACTACACCGGGCCCCGCTCTCTGTAGTATACGGTAATCATATCTAACTTGTGGGTATTGTTAAAGTATTCCAATCATCTTAAATCTAGCGCTGTACTACTTACAACTAACTTCTTAGCAGTCAGGAGGCCGGGCAGGCGGGCGCTCACTACGCTCACGGTGCCTGTGCCGCCTGCTTCATTCATAAAGTGGGCGGCGCAGGCGCAGTGAGCATAGTGAGACACGCTATGAGCACCCGCCCGCCCGGCCTCCTGACTGCCAAGAAGTTAGTTATAAGTAGTACAGCGCTAGATTTAAGATGATTGGAATACTTTAACAATACCCACAAGTTAGATATGATTATCGTATACTACAGAGAGCGGGGCCCGGTGTAGTAGAATACAGTGACTGCACCGGGCCCCGCTGCCATTACAGAAACAGATGCCGGCCCCCAGCCCCTCCTCCTTCTCAGCATATTCACCGGACGGTCGCAGCATTCACCCCATAAGACGCACTGCTATTTCCCCCCCACTTTTGTGGGGGGGGGGGGAAAGTGCGTCCTATAGGGCAAAAAATACGGTAGCTTCAACACAGCCCTAACAGTGACTGTAACTGGTCATTTTGAACTACAAAAGTGTAAAAAAATAAATAAAAAACAGTAATAGTAATAAAGACCCCTCAAGTGTCTTTTTTGACAGAGTATAAAAGTAAAAATAGAAATTACACAAAAAACAACCAAAATTTTTTTCCTTATGCTAATAAGTCACAACGCTAGCTTAAACTCAATTACCCGAAACAGCAGGAAATATATTAAAAATAGGGGTACACAATCACAAATGCAAATAAAAAAATAACAATTTTAGGCCTCATGCACACGGCCGTGCCCGTATTGCGGCCCCCATACAGCGTGTCCGCAAAACACAGGCACCGGCCGTTGCACCGGACCCATTCACTTGAATGGGTCCACAATCAAGAAGGTTCGGTGCGAAATGGATGCACGGAACCCCATGGAAGCACTCCGTGGTGCATGCACTACTTTTTTGCAGTGTGGACTGGACGGACCACGGACCCATTCAAGTTGAATGGGTCTGGATCCAGCTGCGGAAACTGCACGGATGTTGCCCCAATGCACGGAACAGACGATCAATGGCAGTGCATGATCCCGTAGGCTAATATATAACCAGAACAAGATTGCTAAATTGCACAAAAACATATTTTTTACCATTGTTTTCAAACTATACACAAAAAAAGCATAAACTATGGGGGATATTTATCATTTTAGGTGTATTTGAGGCTATTTTTGAGGCTGGACTTGCTTTGTGAATCTGATCCAAATTTATGAAGATAGCACTTCATTGAAATTACACCAGGGGGTGACTGGCATGGAGATGCAACTTTTTTTTTTTTTTTTTTTTTATGAGACATAAAGGTGTTCTAATCTGTAATCCCAGCCAAATTTTGACTCCACTTTTGAAAGTGGCGAAACTTATCAAAAGTTGCAAAATTTTGCTAAAAGTCACAAAAAAATGCACCAAAATGTTGCATGTGACCGCATACCCCATTTTTATGCCACACAACTAGAATAGCAGATTGAATCAAAATGATATTAAAATAAAACTGCATTGTTCATGCAAAAACACAACACAAAAATCATGTTGCTAGCCCCACAAAAATAAAAATAACCTTTGAACTGAAGTGTGTGAAAAATGGCTAATATGTGTCTGGTCCTAAAGACTGAAATGACCCTGGTTCTGAACTGGTTAAAGACTGTAGACTGTACTGGTGATACATGTTGTAATAGGGAGGAAGCACATAAAGTTAAAAGAAGTATTGGTAACTTTAGTGTTTAACATGTCAATGCTTGCCACAAGTGATGCAATGCACAATACACACCCTTCTGTGTGAGGAAAGGAACCAGATGACATCTGACATGAGTGCTCATTGTACTAATGTAATGCTATTTTAAACTAAAAGGACACACTCTTGGACATGGGTAATGAATGTAGTATCCTTCCTTCCTGTTTTACCCATACACCAGGACTTAGAACGTGCAGGCCTAAAGACAACATGCAAAGGGAAACATTAGTAACATCTACATGTAGAAAAAATTCTGAAACAATAAGATAATGTACACTATATGGACATCCAATTTTAAATCCATAGACATTAAAATGAAGTGTGTCTGTGGGAATTTGTACCCATTCATCTAGAAGAGCATTTGTCAGGTTAGACACTGATGTTGGATGGGAAGCCCGGCTTGCAATCTCCATTCTAGTTCATCCCAAAGGTTTGATGGGGCAGAGGTGAGGGGCTCTGTGGGGGGCCAGTCAAGTTCTTCCACAACAAACTCACCCAACCCTGTCTTTATGGACCTTCATTTGTGCTTTGGGGCACAGTCATGCTGGAAAAGAAAAGGGCCTTCTCCAAACTGTTCCCACAAAGTTCTAAGCATACAATTGTCCAAAATGTCTGGGTATTCTGAAGCATTGAGATTTCTCTTCACTGGAACTAAGAAGCCTCGCCCAACCCCTGAAGAGTAACCCCACAGCATTATCCTTTCTCCACCAAACTTTACAGTTGGCACAAAGCAGTCAGGCAGGTAATGTTCTCCTGGCATTCACCAAACCCAGGCTTGTCCATCAGACTTGTGTGATTCCTCAGTTAATACCAGAGGAGGTTTGGAGTTCTGCAGTTACTGAGTCAGCAGGACGGTGCTGACTTTTCTGCATTATGGTGGTATTTTACTATCAGATATCCGCCAATTTTCTGGTGTAAATCTGGCACAGATGGCTATTTGCGCCGCAGTGTGTGACTTTTCCCAGCTCACGCCAGGTCTAAAAAAAAAAAAAAAAAGAGGACAAGCCAGGAAGGCGCATCTCATTTATCATTTTTTAAGGGCTCTTTCACACTTGCGTTGTCCGGATCCGGCGTGCACTCCACTTGCCGGAATTACACTCCGGATCCGGAAAAACGCAAGTGTACTGAAAGCATTTGAAGACGGAACCGTCTTCAAAATGCTTTCAGTGTTACTATGGCAGCCAGGACGCTATTAAGGTCCTGGTTGCCATAGTAGGAGCGGGGAGCGGGGGAGCGGTATACTTACAGTCCGTGCGGCTCCCGGGGCGCTCCAGAATGCCGTCAGAGCGCCCCATGCGCATGGATGACGTGTCCATGCGATCACGTCATCCATGCGCGTGGGGCGCCCTGACGTCACTCTGGAGCGCCCGGGGAGCCGCACGGACGGTAAGTATACTGCTCCCCCGCTCCCCACTACACTTTACCATGGCTGCCAGGACTTTAGCGTCCTGGGAGCCATGCTAACCATTCAGAAAAAGCTAAACGTCGGATCCGGCAATGCGCCGAAACGACGTTTAGCTTAAGGCCGGATCCGGATAAATGCCTTTCAATAGGCATTAATTCCGGATCCAGCCTTGCGGCAACTGTTCCGGATTTTTGGCCGGAGCAAAAAGCGCAGCATGCTGCGGTATTTTCTCCGGCCAAAAAACGTTCCGTTCCGGAACTGAAGGCATCCTGAACGGATTTCTCTCCATTCAGAATGCATGGGGATAATACTGATCAGGATTCTTCCGGCATAGAGCCCCGACGACGGAACTCTATACCGGAAGAAAAGAACGCAAGTGTGAAAGAGCCCTTAGTCTGTTTTAGGCGTAGAAAATGGTCTAAATCTACATCAGCAAGGAGGCTGGCTTACATTTAGACCGGCGATGGATGCACCAAAGTTATATAGAGGCCGGCACCTCTACATAACTTCGGCGGAACCACCGACAGCACAGGGGGTTATTAAAACCAGCATCTAAAACGCCAGTCTTAGTAAATGACCCCCTTATGTCCATCAGCACTCGGTGAGTCCACTCTCTACTTTTATGTGGTCTCCACTTCATGTCTGAGTTTCTGTGGTTCCTAAACACTTCCAATTTACAATAGTACCATTCACAGTAGATGGTGGAAAATCTAGTAGGAAATTGAACTAGCTTGTTACAACCTATTACCGTAACACTGGAGTTCAGTTAGCTCTTTACAATGAGCCATTCTTTCACAAACGTTAATAAAGGCAGACTGTATGGCTAGGGGCTGGATTGTATACACCTGTGGCTATGGGACTGAATGGAAACACCTGAATTCAATGATTATTCCATATAGTATACCTACATATACAATACATTATTTAATCTGACAGTAATGGTGTTTGACAGGTGCTGGATTATGATATATTATGGAATACTTATAGAAAAAATAACTACAATTTACTTATAAGGGTTGACGACCAGTCTTCATTTATATAACAATTCGACAGGCAACATCATAAATCAATGGGGTTTCACCGGGTGCCACTGAGCTCCATCGGCACTGAGTTTCGGGTTTCAGTGTCATTTCAGGCTCTTCTCCCCCAGCTATCCCTATCACTGTGATATAATCCTTCTCACCCCGCTACCTTCCTTCTCATCTCACTGTGCAGAGACGTGTGGGACATCAACTAAACGTATGATAAAGAGGTTAGAAAGGTAAGATAGGAAATAGTTGTGACAAGAAGAGCACAGAAGGAGAAGACATTGTTCTTATCCACATATAATAAGCATACAACATAAACACGTCATCAAGAAAAATTGGGATTTGTTACGCAGAGACGCCAAGTTTGGGGTGTTGTTTCATCAATATCCCTGCTTTGTGCACAGAAAGAGACATTCAATGGGTAATCACCTAATTACAGCAGATTTGAGTGAGAGGAAGGTGACACGACATACTTTTCTAATGACACAGAAGAAAGGGACTTTTCCCTGTTTAAATTGCCCAAATTGCTCATCTATTATTATTAGAGGAGATTATGTGTGCCATCCTCCACAAGGACAGAAATTCTTTCCCTGTAATAGCAGTAACATGATATACGTGTTGAAGAGTCCCTGTGGGATGGTTTTCATAGGACAGTAAAATTAAGAATAAATTAATATCGATCAGTTTTTCAATTAGAAAAAGAAAAAAAAGGAAATGATACAAGATGAGCAAGAGAAAAAACAAAAAAACATTGTGTCCATTTTCTTTGAAAAAGTTTTTTCCCTGATATAAAGGAGTACAAATTTCAGGAGTACAATATTGAGGGCCTATCCTCAAGATAGGTCATCAACATCTGATTGGTGGAGGTCCGACTCCCCAGCACCCCGTCAATCAGTTGTTTGAACAGGTCACGGCGCTCCGATGAGCACTATGGCCTCCTCACAGAAGCCCAGGACCATTCACTCTAATGGGACGGAGCTGTACATAGGACTTGTGACCGATGAATGTGACATCACTGGCCTAGGAAGAGGCCGCAGCGCTCACCGGCGCTCTGCAACATCTTCAAACAGCTGATCAGCCAGGCAACAGCTTTCCCCGATCTGATACTGATGACCAATCCTAAGGATCGGTCACCAATATTACACTGCCGGAAAACCCCTGACAGGGAGCAGGTAATGGTCCGGCTATTACAGCATGAGGTCTATTGGTTCACCACATTGCATTACTTGAACTGAGAATTGCAATTTGGTGTTTTTCTGGGAAATGATAGAACATTGTTATTTATGGTGGCTTAATATTAGTATTTGAAGGCATAATTTATTACCATCTACAGAAGCCTCCGATAGGTTCCACTCATGAGCAATTAGTATGGTATGATCCTTTAGACCGAGTAACACATTTGATACAGTCAGGGGCGGATTGGCCATTTCCCGGTGGGCCGATGACCAGGGGGCTGCCCAACTGCCACTTGCTGGGTACATAATAATCTATCAGTGGTAATCAGGTACTGACATGCCCTCCTGAATTCAACCATGTCCCGCATCTCACCTCCTAAACCCCTGCTCCATATCTTAATCAGAGACAACTGGAAGAGGAGGAGAGAAAACGGCCTCTATTGATGACCAACTCAGAGTTACAGCTTTTGGGGCAATATATTGTCCGGCACTGTGGTATGTGGTATTTTGTGCTATGGTATTGCTGACCCCTCTACTTTTGTTGCCCTGCCTCCTGTAATTTAGACCCTCCTACAATATGGGGCCGCTTTTAGGTATTTTTTTTCCAGGGCTAATTTAGGTTCCCTACCCGCCCCTGGATACAGTTGATCTGTTTTAGGGTACTTTCACACTAGTGGCAGGATTGATCTGACAGGCTGTTCACCCTGTCGGATCCGTCCTGCCACTATTTCGCTGTGCTGTGGGACCGCTGCTCCGTCCCCATTGACTATAATGGGGACGGGGGCGGAGCTACGGCACAGCACGGCGAAAGGCCGCCGGACTAAAAGTACTGCATGTCCGACTTTTTAGTGGTGAACAGCCTGTCGGATCCGTCCTGCCGCTAGTGTGAAAGTAGCCTTAGATAGCTATTTTACTACCGCATGGTTTCTCTAACGCTGGTCTTCTTTCAAGTGAAATGTATGAGATCGAGATCACCAAGGAGGAAATTTATGAAAACTGCTGTAAAAAAAAACTGGCTTAGTTTGCTATAGCAACCAATCAGATTCCCCCTTTCATTTTTTTAGAGCTTCTTGGGAAAATGAAAAGATTAAAGGCGTTCTCCGGGAATTAAAAAAATGAAAATACTTACATATTACTTTATTATAGATATAATCCCAAATACCTTTCATTAGTTATAATGGCTCGTTTTGTCTGGAGAGCAATCATCAGGGGAAATAAAATGGCCACCGTCCTATTAGTACACACAAAATCTGTCCTAATCACACAGGACAAGTTACTTCACAATTCTGACCTAAAGAGGTGCCTCATCCTCCTCTCTGCTCTGCTCGTCAGGGATTATGATCCTGAATATAGCGGATAAGATCTTCAGCTGAATCTCTGTAGGAATGGAGCTCATGAGGAGACATGAAGTACAGAGAGGTGGGGGTGAGGATAATGAGCAGCAGCACTTTTATGCAGTCTCCATTACCACAGTCTGTCCTGTCCGTCCTCTCTGTACTTCATGTCTCCTCATGAACTTCATTCCTATAGAGATTCAGCTGAAGATCTTATCTGTATTCAGGACAATAATCCCTGACAAGTAGAGCAGAGAGGAGGACGAGGCAGCTCTTTAGCTCACTGCTCTGAAGTAACTTGCCCTCCCTGTGATTAGGACAGGTTTTGTGGGTACTAATAGGATGGCGGCCTTTTTAATCGCCTAATGATTGCTCCCTTGATAAAACAAGCCATTATAACTAATGAAAGGTGATTGGAAATATATTTATAATAAAGTAATATTTAAGTATTTTCATTTTCTTAATTCCCTTCGTTAAAATTAATTAAGTACCCCTGGCATAAAGGAATAATGAAGTGAAGGAGCACAACCCATAAGGACATCCCAGGGTTTGTTGGCACAAAATGAAACGAGCACGCTGTACTATTGTTTTTTCTATCAGAAACATCTGAACAATTGGTTAGGAAGTAGGTGGAGGAAGGTGCTCAGTGTTTAATTTCCTGCATGTTATGTAATGCTGACTTCCACAGCAGAAAAATGCAGCCCCGTATTCTGATGTGACAGAACATGGGCTGAATGCACAGTCTACATTTCCTGGAAACGTGCGCTGATATTATTCACACAAGCCACGTTTACTGCAGGAGGCATTTGTAGTAGACGTGCCCAGATACTTGTCAATGCACTGAACGTTTCATTATCTGAATCAAGTTATTGGTGGGCCCCTGAGAGGACTGTATTTTGGGGGAGCCCTCTCCTCTTTTTTGGTGAAATAATACGACCATAGAGGCCCCAAAAACAATGTAATATACCATACACCATAATGCCACCATATAGTGCCTTCACACAATGCATAAACAAATGTGCATTATAGTGACTAAATAATACTACAATAAAGTGTCCAAAGTACAACGTATCCGCACCAGCGGTCATACCACACATACTGGACAGCTAGAGTTCCCTTCCTCTATGGCTTTATCTTAACCTTCAAGGTGTTACTGCACGTAAGGTAGTAAAATGTTTGAGAAATAGTTTTCAGGTCTGTATCTATTGGGTTGTAAACATCCCTCTTCCTCCCTTGGTCCACCATAGATGTCTGAGTGGAACCAATGGTGCACCCAAAACATGAGACTTACCGGGGGGAGATTTATCAAAACTGGTGTAAAGGAAACTCGTTTAGTTGCCCATAGCAACCAATCAGAACCCACCTTTAATTTTTCATATCTCCTCTTGAAAATGAAAGATGGAATCTGATTGGTTGCTTTGGGCAACTAAACCAGTTTTCTTTACACCAGTTAGATAAATCTTCCCCACTGTATAAGTCTAAGGGACAGGAGACATTAACACAGGAGCTCTCAGGACACCTCAAACTGGGTTTAATAGATGGAGGGAGACGCATTACATAGTACAATTGAAGGCCTCATGCACACAACTTCATTTTTGGTCCATGTCCGATTCCCATTTTTTGTGTTTCGGACATAGACCCATTTATTTCTGTGGAAACACAAAAAATGCAGACAGCATATGCTTGTAATTAATGTGTCCGTCCCACAAATTATAGAACATGTCCTATTCTTGTCTGTATGTGGACAAGGATAGGCATTCTTACTCCTGGGCCCGTGAAAAATGCGGATGCACATGGCCGGGATCCAATTTTTGCAGACCCGCGGTTTGCAAAATACATATGGTCATGTGCATGTGGTCAAAATCAGTTAATTAGGAAATTTTAAGAGGATCTGTCACCACTCCTAACATGTCTGTTTTAGAAAATACTCTTCCCCATCTAATAACAATTCTGGAGCATATTTTTTTTTATAATTCTATAATGTTCCTCCGTTATTCCTTCTGAATATTTATGATTAAATTGACTGGGTGCTACTATTCATCCTGTGAAAGGTAACGCAAGCACTGATTGGACAGTGTCAGACTGCAAAGAGACCCCCCCCCCCCCCCAAACTGGCAACATCCCAATTACCCGTTTATTCATACATTTTTAAGAGGAATAACAGAGGAACAATACAATGTGGAGTTCTAAGAAAAGATGTTCCGGAGTGTTATTTCACGAAGAATAGAAGTATTCAATAAAACAGACATGTAAGGAAAGCTTATGGGACCTCCTTATAATAGTTCTGAAACTGGGAATATATATTAACATGCCAATAAAGGTTTCCAAACATACATACAGACATATACTATAAGAGACAGTGATATACTCTAATAGACAGGTATATACTATACGAGAAAGACATGTACTATAATAGTCATAAACTATAAAAGACAGCCACACTATAATAGCAATATACACTAATTAATAGACAGTGGTGTACTAATGTCCCATAATAAACAGCTATATATGCTGACAGGCATATACACTAAAGGTCATGTATACTAATAGACAGTTATACAGTATAAGAGACAGTGACATACTCTAATAGACAGGCATATACTCTAAAATACAGTCATACTAAAAGAGACAGTCACACTGGAATAGTCATACACTAAGGCCTCATGCACACGACCGTTGTTTCATTCCGTGTCCGTTGCGCCGTTTTTTGTGATTTTCAGCGGACCCATTGTTTTTCAATAGGTCCGTTGAAAACTCGGCTAGTGCACCGTTTGCCATCCGCGTCCGTTATCCGTGGTTCCAGTCCGTCCAAAAAATATAACCTGTCCTATTATTTTCGCGGAAAACGGTTCGCGGACCCATTCAAGTCAATGGGACCGCTAAAAAACACGGAGGCACACAAGATTGTCATCCGCGTCCATTTTTTTTCCTATCATTTGCATGGCAAACCTGTCTTAGACTTTTTTTTACTTTCCTTTATGTTTGGTGGTCCTCCAAAAATAAAGGAAGACACACGGAAACAAAAACGGAAACGGATCACGGAACCCCGTTTTGCGGACCGATAAAAACAACTGTCGTGTGCATGAGGCCTAATAGACAGTTGTGTACTATAATAAACAGTCATATGTACTAAAAGACAATCATATGGTATAAGAGATGGTCACATACACTAATAGTCATATATTCTATTAGACAGTCATATACTATAATGATCATGTACACTAATAGATAGTTGTGTCCTGTAATAAACATTATACAACATACTAGCTGAATGACCCGGCTTCGCTCGGGTATATTTAATCTATTTAATTTAATTTAATGTTTGTGTGTATTGTTAAAAGATATCAACACTATCCACTATAACAGTGACATCTACAGCACCCTGCCCCCTTCAGACTCCCTGTCCTCCGTCTGGCGCAGGGCCTGGACGGACACAAGGATGTCCTTTTGAACAGCTCACTCTCAGATAGCAGCACTGTGCTGTCCGAGTGTGAGCTGCAGGAAGAAAGTCACCGTCCCTTCCACTCCTGCACCTGACAGAAGTTGATTTTTACTTTCATTTTTTTCAATCCCCGTCGGCTGAGGAGTGGGAGGAGGCGTGGCTTAACAGGACCTGGGGGCGGGGGGCGTGTCTGGGCTCCTTTCTGCAAGAGTGACGCCCCTCTGGGCACCTTAGTGGCTCATTTGCATACCAAATAAACTGGATTTTCAGAGGATAGAAACATCTATTGCTGGAACAAAGGCACATCTGGAAATAAGGTACTAAGTGCTATTAGGCCATGGATTTACTTCAATAGCGATTACCCTGGTGACAGATTTCCTTTAAAGCTCTCCTACACCAGTGAAGATAAATGGCTGGGCTGTTATTGAAACCTGGGAGTAAAAACTGTGTATTTGGAGGCTGGAGAACCTGCAAGCTTCTATTGGCTGATAAGGGTCATGTGACCAAGCTTCTATTGGCTAATACATTTTTGGGGAATATCTCAGGAACGGTATGTCCTAGAGAGCCGAGACCTGGTCTAAAACCTTCCCGGACACCTGATGTACCTGTGTGCCAAATTTCGTGATTGTAAATGCGACGGTGAGGATTCCTTTAGCGGACATACACACACACATACACTCAGCTTTATATATTAGATACGTTAAAAGACAGTCATATACTCTGATAAACAGTCAGATATACAAATAGACAGTCATACAGTATAAAATACAGTCATATACTATAAAAGTTATATACACTAACAGACAGTCATGCACTATAACAGACAGTCATATACTCTAATAGACAGTCGCATATTCTAACACAGTCATATACACTAACAGACTGTCATATACTCTAATAGACAGACATATCCTATAGTGCTGTTTTGTTGCAAATAATGACTGTGATTAGGAGAACAGAGGTCCCAGAGTTTCCAGTGAGAAAGGAGCTGTGGTGAACATGTACGACCACCACTCCATTCACTTCAAGGGGACTGACAGAAAGAACTGATCTGACCGAACTGACACAAACAGATGCAAAATAAAGCATCCATTTTATTTTAATTTAAAAAAAAAATGTTTCTGTTGTTCTGACGTATCAAAAGAACGGAAAACAAAACGGTGAACTCCAAGTGATGGTATCAAAAGAACGGAAAACAAAACGGGGATCTCCAAGTGATGGTCCCACTGAAAGTATCTGCAGTGGATAGAATTTTTTTTGTATTTTTCAATACATTTTTATTTGCTCTTCAGCAACAGAAACCACTTGATATGTTTTAGCAGTTTTTATTCTGATCTCATTTGTGTAGCTTTTTGCAGTAAGTGTTTTGGTTATGTATATATGGTATAGGTGACCATGCAAATAGGTTTCATCAGTAATTCAATTTTCCAGTTTTTTCTATGCTGGATGAGATCGGAGAATGAGCAGGTTGTACGTGGAACATGAAGCTATATCCAAGCTGCAGAACTAGGGCAAGCACGCAGCATTCAGTACAGTCTGGCACACATTTATTTGGGCTTGTGCCAATTTTAAATGACACAGCACTGTTCTCTGACACGAGCAGCTAAGAAATTAGGATTCCTATGGCGGTATTTATTTTTTTATGGCTTATTTAGCTTCAAAGTCAAACATACGGTAGCTGCCGCCATCCCCTTGTGACTTATAACAACAGCGTAACCAGTACTCATGGGCCCCGACAGCAGACTGTAAATGGAGCCTCTCTCAATCATGGCTACCTTCATTAGCATGGTCAGACCAGGAAAAGCTTAGGACTATGTTGGTTTCTGATGAAGGTGTTATCAAGCTTCCACTTTTACCTATGTCTCAGACAGTCCTGTACATAACCTAAAAAAGGCACTCACCTGCTCCCCACTGCTCCGTTCCAACGCCGAAGGCCCAGTTCTTCCGGTCCACAGTGTGTAAACTTCTGGACAGAGTCATGTGTGCTGCATGACGGAAAGAGCAGGACCGGACCCTCAGCGCTGGAACGGAGCGGTTCGGAACAGGTGAGTGTGCTTTTTCTGTTATGTACAGCGTTGTCAAGGGCATATTTAAACTGCTGTAGAACCTGGATAGCACAGTAATGCACACAGTGATGTCACAATAGTGGGACAATGAGAATGCTGACGTTACAGAACAGGGATAATGTGCAAATGAAGTAAAGGTGGATTTAGACAAGCAGAAAATGATTACTATTTGAACGCAAGCGAAGGAAGATGGACGAGAAGAGCGATAGAGCGATCTGACCAAAAAAAGCTCGTTCAACATCTGTGAAATCGTACAAGTACAATCACTGTTTGTCATTAATGAATTACGCTCTGTAAAATGGGCATCGTGTACATTCTTGATGATAGAGAGCCCTGTGTAGGCAGGCGTATCAAAGATTATACGATCGGAAAAAAACAACTTAATTTTACACGATAACCCTTTCATTTAAATGCTAGTTATCTGCTAGAACGTTCGGTTAGTAGTCGCTCATGTCGGTGACCACTTAAATGATTATCTGCTCGTCTAAATAATCCATTACAGTTCAGAGATAATACACAAAGTAATGTTACAGTACAGGGATAAGGCACACAGTGATATCACAAAAGCTAGAGTATACTATAGCTGGATACTACACTGCCCTGAATGTTGTAGGCTTAGTCCCAGTAGAGGCAGTTCTGATAGGGTTAGGCTCCCCATCTCCAGAAGCCACCTAGTCGCTGGTAGATGGGCTCAACACAATTTTGATAAAAAAAATGTGCACAAATCGTTTGACATTTTCATATACAGTAAGTACAGTAGTAATGCAATTTCAGGGTAATCCATGTTTTCAGTGCTTGCATGTGTCTTTGCGCTTGGAGCAGGGTGCTGCTACATATACTGTATGTTTGCTTTTACATGTCAGCCATGGTAGTGTGACACTGATGTCACTGTACAGAGATAATGCACAAAGTGATGTCACAACAGTGGGATAATGTGCATATTGGTGTTACAGTGCAAGGGAAATGCACAAAGTAATGTCAGAGGTTCACACATACACAGTGATATCATAGAACAGGAAAAAACATAAAGATGTCATCATTGAGGTAAAATGACAGCATGTCTCAATGCAGAAATAATGTTACAGTTCATGTATACATGTATAATAAACACAGTGCTATAGTACTAGGATATTACACACAGTGATGTTACAGTTCATGTATACATGTATAATAAAAACAGTAAACATACTATGATACTACACACAGTGATGTCACAATATATGTGTACAAGTATAATAAACACAGAGATATAGCACAAGAATACTACACACAGTGATGCCACAGTACATGTATAATAAACACAGTGATATAACACATGGATACCCCATGAAGTGATGTCACAGTACATGTGTACATGTATAATATAGTACAAGCATACCCCATGCAGTGATGTCACCGTACATGTACTCAGAAAAAGTTAGGGATATTTGGCTTGTGGGTGAACCTAGAATGCACTCTAACCTTTACAGGTGAACTTAATGTGACCTTCTCTAAACTTTTGAATGCACATGTCCAACTGTTCAATGTTTTAGTACAACTTTCTGTTCTCTAACAAGGAGCTTAACGGCAAAATTCACAACAGGTGTTTGATCCTGTTTCTATGATCCATGAATCACCTAATACATTTCCTGGTTCAATTAGAATTGGTATTTAAATAGTCCTCCTCATCATGCTGTTCACATTTTGACATCATGAGACCAAGACGACACCTAACAATTGATCAACAGTACCTCGCCATTGCGAGGCTTCAAGCAGGAAGTTCCCAGACAGAAGTGGCCACTGAGCTTAAAGTCTCACAGAGTGGCATCAGAAGGTTGCAACATAGATACAAAGAGACTGGAGGAAAGGCATAGAAGTGGACGTCCTTTGGCCACATCCCACACTGATGACCACTTCATTGAGAAAAATTATCTGCAGAACTGGATGAACAACTCCAGGCAGATTTAAGCAAGGTGAGAGGCACCAAGTGTCACGTCAGACCATTCAAAACCATTTACATCAGGCGTCATCGTCCTGCATGAGCCAGGGAGCATCTATACTGAACGAGGGACGCTGAACGAGGGACCAGTGGGTCTCCGTGCTGTTCACTAATGAAAGTCAATTCAAGCTGAGCAGAAATGATGGCCACCAACGATGTTGGAGATGTCAAGAAGAGCGCTATGCATCAGCCACTAACGTCACCAGAAGAGCCTTTGGTGGTGGTGTTACAGTGTGGGCAGGTGTGTCTAGTCAATACATAACTGCCATACACTTTATGAATGGTACAGTGATAAGCCCATACTACTTGAATAACATCATTAATCCAATCATTGTGGCACTGCATAAACAACACATCCATCTTCATGGATGACAATGTGCCAGCTCATCGAGGTCGCATAATTAGGGAACAGCTGCTGGAGACTGGGGTACCTCAAATGGAGTGGCCTGCACTTTCTCCAGACCTGAATCCCATTGAAAACCTATAGGATCAGATGTGTCTCCGTGTAGAGGCTCGTAACTCTGTACCCCAGAACCTCAATGACCTGAGGGCCGCCCTTCAAGAAGAGTGGGATGCCATGCCTCAGCAGACATAAGGCGACTTTTGAACAGCATGAGACGTCGTTGTCAAGCTGTAGTTGATGCTCAAGGCAACATGACAAGTTATTGAGACATTGACATTTTTTTAGGGTATACCCACCATTGTTGTTGGCATTTGTTTCAATAAATAGTTTGAGATGAGGAAATCACCATTGCTGCTTCTACTTAAATGCCGTAGTTCCATGATATAATATCACTGTAGCGTGAACTTTTTACATTTTCCATAAATTTCACCCGAACACCAAATATCCCTAACTTTTCGTGAATAGTGTATAATAAACACAGTCAATGGTACAAGGATACTACACACAGTGATGTCACAGTACATGTACATCGAGTCAGTGACAACACAGGAATTATACAATAAGTTCACAGTACAGGGACACTGCAGACCATAATGTCATATGGCTAAAGGTCACCATGCACACTGTGACATCGCAAAACAGGTTCAGGTGAGCATGCATAGCTGTCTGGTCCCACTAGAATTAGTGGACTGGTCCACAGACGTGACAGAAAACCTGTGTGTGTGAACTCAGTCAGAGCAAATGTAAGGCTATGTTAACACGTAGGTGTGATTAAAACTGCAATGAAAAAATGTGTTGTGGTTATGGTTGCAGTTTTTTCAGGTAAAACACTGTCACAGTAGGTGAGGGAAGAGAAACAAACCAAATGCAACAAAACACCAGGCTAGGCCCCAAAGCTAGGGAACAGGGAAAGGTCACCACCTGACAATCCATGAACCTTTCCCTTACTGCTGACAACATGAGCAAATCCTTAGGGTGGAAGTGTTCATGCGCAGGAACCTAAGCCTAGCTGAAACTGAAGCAAACCCTCATCTAGGGAGCTGGAGATAAAACAACCGGTTCCTAGTGCAAGGTGCAGGAACCAGGGTCTTCCTGAGGCCTAGCCAGAACACACAACAAAAGGGAAGGAGTAGGACTTCGCTTAAGACGGACGGGAGCAGAAGATCCACCAAACACTAGCTGTTAACTCCAGAAGCAAATATAAACCGCAAGGGCTATATCTAAGGGTGACCTCCGGGCACCCAGGACCAACCTTATCCGGGTGTGCCCTGTGAAAGGCCTTCACAAGACGACTAGCATTGACATCAGTCGCCGGAACCCACATTCTTTCCTCAGGGCCGTATCCCCTCCAATGCACAAAGTACTGAAGGGAGCCACGAAGAACACGCAAGTTCAGTATTCTGGAGATCTGAAACTCCAGATTGCCATCTACCAAGACAGGAGGAGATGGCAAAGGAGATGGTTCAGCAGGTTCAACATACTTCTTCAACAAAAACCTGTGAAACACATTATGGATCTTCCAGGCCTGCGGAAGTTCCAGACAAAACGCAACCGGATTAACAATGGCCGAGATTTTGTAAGGACCGATAAATCTAGGGCCCAACTTCCAAGAAGTCACTTTCAACTGAATGTTCTTAGTGGACAACCACACCAAATCACCCACACACAGGTCCGGACCAGTCATACGTCTCTTGTCAGCCATCCGTTTATATCTTTCACCCATTTTTTTCAAATTAGATTGAATCTTCCGCCAGATAGAAGGCAACGAAGAAGAGAATCTCTCCTCTTCAGGTATGCCAGAAGATTCAGTCCCAGAAAAAGTACCAAACTGAGGGTGAAAACCATATGCGCCAAAAAATGGTGACTTATTAGTGGACTCCTGTCTACAGTTATTCAAGGCAAACTCAGCCAAGGACAAAAATGAAAACCACTCTTCCTGATTCTCGGCGACAAAAACACCTCAAATAAGTCTCCAGGTTCTGGTTAGTGTGCTCAGTTTGTCCATTCGACTGAGGATGGAAAGCCGAAGAGAAAGACAACTGAATACCCAGATGAGTACAAAATGCCTTCCAAAACCTGGAAACAAATTGAGTCCCCCTATCAGACACAACATCAGAAGGGATGCCGTGTAATTTCACAATGTTATCAACAAACACCTGAGCGAGAGTTTTAGCATTGGGCAGACCCAACAATGGTACAAAGTGAGCCATTTTACTGAAGCGGTCCACCACCACCAAAATCACAGTTTTCCCAGAGGAACTCGGAAAATCAGTGATGAAGTCCATGGACAAATGCATCCAAGGACAAGACGGGATGGACAAAGGAAGAAGAGATCCTGAAGGCTGAGTGTGAGCCACCTTAGCACGTGCACAGGTCTCACAAGCTGCTACATAGCCCTCAACATATTTACGCAAACCTGGCCATAAGAATTTCTGGGAAATAAGATCCACCCCACCATTTGAGGTACCCCAGTCTCCAGCAGCTGTTCTCTAATGATGCGACCTCGATGAGCTGGCACATTGTCATCCATGAAGATGGATGTGTTGTTTATGCAGAGCCACAATGATTGGATTAAAGATGTTATTCAAGTAGTATGGGCTTATCACTGTACCATTCATAAAGTGTATGGCAGTTATGTATTGACTAGACACACCTGCCCACACTGTAACACCACCACCACCAAAGGCTCTTCTGGTGACGATAGTGGCTGATGCATAGCGCTCTTCTTCACATCTCCAACATCGTTGGTGGCCATCATTTATGCTCAGCTTGAATCGACTCCCAGGGTGTCCCGCAAGGACAGTATCATGATGTTCCTTAAACACCTAAAGGACAGAAATCATCATCCAAAATCGGAGCGGGATCCTCTGAATTCCTCCCCCCCTCCCCCAGGAAAGCTATGTGACAAAGCAACCGCTTTGACATTTTTGACCCCAGGGCGATAGGTGACCACAAAATTAAATCTGGTAAAAAACAATGACCATCTGGCCTGCCTAGGGTTCAGACGCTTTGCTGATTGCAGGTAAGCCAGATTCTTATGGTCAGTAATTACCGTAATTGGATGAATTGCTCCCTATAGCCAATGACGCCACTCCTCAAAGGCCAATTTAATGGCCAGCAACTCTCTATTCCCAACATCATAATTTCTTTCGGCAGCAGAAAGGAGAGGGACCCTGCGACAAAACTGCTCCGACTCCCACTTCTGACGTGTCAACCTCCACAATGAAGGGTTGAGACACCTCGGGTTGCATCAGAATGGGAGCGGAAGCAAAACATTCCTTTACAGCAGAAAAAGCCTGTAATGCTTCTTCCGACCAGACTGAGAAGTCCACTCCCTTCCTAGTCATATTAGTCAAAGGCTTGACAATAGTGAAATAATTCAGGATACATTTTCTGTAGTAATTAGTAAAACTCAAAAACCGCATAAGAGCTTTCTGATTCTCCGGCCGATCCCATTCCTGTACCGCACGGACCTTTTCAGGATCCATGCGAAAACCTGAGGCAGAAAGTAAGTAACCCAGAAACTGCAGCTCCTGAACAGCAAACACACATTTCTACAACTTAGCATACAATTTATTCTCCTGAAGGATCGATACTACTTGTCTTAAATGATCCTATATGATGTCGCCATATATAAAGTGCTGGAAGACTGCCGGGGCATTAGTCAAACCAAAGGGCATGACCAGGTTCTCGAAGTGGTCCTCAGGGGTATTGAAGGCAGCCTTCCATTCGTCCCCTTCCCCGATTCTTATCAGATTATAAGCCCCTCTTAAATCCAACTTAGAGAATGCCTTGGCTCCGACAATCTGATCAAATAAATCGGGTATCAAGGGAAGAGGATAAGGATCACGGAGAGTAATGAGATTCAGTTCCCGGAAATCTAGACATGGTCTAAGGGTCCCGTCTTTTTTTTTTAACAAAAAAGAAGCCGGCTGCCATAGGTGACTTAGATGGCCTAATACGCCTTTTTGACAAACTCTCGGCAATATACTCCCGCATAGGTATTCTTTCGGATTGGGAAAGATCATATAGCCGAGATTTTGGCAATTTAGCTCCGGGAATAAGATTGATTGGACAATCATACTCTCGGTGAGGGAGTAACTCCTGATCTCCACCCTCAGAGAAAACGTCAGCAAAATCAGAAAGAAACGAAGGTAACACCATAGTGGAAACCACAGAAATAGATGCGCTGAGATAGTTGTCCATACAAAAATCACTCCAATTACTGATTTGTCTAGTTTGCCAATCAATGGTAGGGTTATGTTTGATCAACAATGGTAAACCCAGTACCAGAGGAGCAGGCAAACCTTTCAGAACAAAACAAGAAATGGACTCAACATGAGAATCACCCACCCTCAAATGAATATCCAGCACAATAGGAGTTAGATACTTTAGCGAGAGAGGAGCGGAATCAATAGCAAATACTGACATCCCTTTGCTTAATGCGCTTGTTATAAAACCATGATTCTGAACAAATTGATAATCAACAACCACTGCACCACTGTCCACAAATACTTCTAACTCAATATTTTCAGAGTCTAGCGCTACCATGGCAGGCAGGAGAAATCGGGTACTGCAGGTAGAATACAAATATGCCTTTTGTGACACCCCATTCACGCTACCAAGGGTAATGGAACTTGTTT
Organism: Bufo bufo; assembly: GCF_905171765.1. NCBI lineage: Eukaryota > Metazoa > Chordata > Amphibia > Anura > Bufonidae > Bufo > Bufo bufo. Next base: position 223,969,743 of record NC_053389.1, read on the forward strand.
TATTTCTTTTCCACTTTGAAGCTTCCTAAAATGACACACATTAATGAAATGTCCTTCTTTACCACAGAAGAAACAGAATCTTCTATGACCTCTAGAGTTCCCATTACCAGGGCAAGAAGAGACCTGACCTAACTGCATAGCTTCATCCCTAGGCACTGGTTCAAGTGTCACTGTGCCCCGAGGGACAGGAGGAACAATTTCCCCACATGATAGTCATCCTGGTTGAGGGGAATCTTGCACCTCTCCCTCAGGCGTTTATCAATCTGAACGCCTAGGGACATGGCCGCCTCCAAAGAATCAGGGTTTTCATGAAATGCAAGGGCTTCTTTTAGTCTCTCAGACAACCCCTGACAGAACTGACTAGAGTGCTGGGTCATTCCACTCCGAGTCTGTTGCCCATCTTCTAAATTCAGCACAATATGACTCAGCAGAACATTCTTCCTGACTCAAGCAACGCAGCTTAGATTCAGCCAGAGAGACCCGGTCTGGATCATCATAAATCAGGCCCAGGGTTCTGAAAAATTCGGAAGGACTGAGAACCGATTGGCAGAGAAAAGGCCCAAGGCCCAAGACTGAGCATCACCTTTTAGCAGAGAAATGATAATCCCCACTCTTTGATTTTCGTCTCCAGATGAGATCGGACGTAGACGAAAATACAATCTACAAGATTCACTGAACCGAACAAAGTTATCACTTCCCCCAGAAAACCTATCTGGGAGAGCGACCTTAGGTTCCTGGATGGCCTGGTTCCCACCAGCGGAGCCAGACGCCAGGAATCTCTGACACAGTACAACAGAATTACAGAGGTCAGCTAACTCCCAAGATAATTTCTGCATGCGATCCACCAGTGCATCAACAGCTTCCATTTTGCACAGAGCAAGAAAAAAATAACGGTATGGGCGGTTTATAATGTCACGGTAGGTGAGGGAAGGGAAGAAAACCAAATACAACAAAACACTATGCTAGGCCCCAAAGCTAGGGAACAGGGAAAGGTCCCCACCTGACAATCCCTGAACCTTTCGCTGACTGCTGACAACATGAACAAATCCTTAGATTCGAAGTGCTCATGCGCAGGAACCTAAGCCTGGCTGAAACTGAAGCAAACCCTCAGCTAGGGAGCTGGAGATAAGATAACCGATTCCTAGCACAAGGTGCAGGAACCAGCGTCTTCCTGAGGCCTAGCCAGAACACTCAACAAAAGGGAAGGAGTAGGACTTAGCTTAAGATGGACGGGGAGCAGGAGATCCACCAAACACCAGCTGAGAACTCCAGAAGCAAATATAAACCACAAGGGCTATAGTGAGAGGCGGGTATAAATAGCACCACTAAATAGCTGATGAGCAGTACCTGTGGGGAAGTGGGATCCTGCCCAAAACCACAACAAAGAGAAACAGAAGAATCTGTCAGATAGACTCACGTGTAGCAAGTCTGTCAGATCTTCTCAGGCCTCTCACAGGGCAGGGCGTGACAAACACATTTTTGTTACCTGTAAAATATTTTACCGCATTACAAACGCATTAGGTGTTTTTCCGATGTGGTTTTGACGCAGTTTTAAATGCACATCGACAGTGTCCTACTAAAGGGGCTCTTTCCATCATCCTTATTTCATGTACAGGAATCCAGAAGACAATCGGAACTACGTCCAACATAGATTTTTCCATTTTTTCGTAGAAAGTAATTACCAGACACTGGGTCCATGGAGAAAAGGAAAATGAAGTGTTTCACATCATTAGTTAATTTTTCATGTAAGCATCAGAGATGAACTACATACCTGAGGCAATCTGTCTGGCCACGCACATTACCGTGGTGCCAGTCAGTCACACAGTATCTTAGAGGAGGTAGGAAGACAAGACCTCAGAAACAAGACACAATGGCCCACATTTACTAATGTGATTGCATCTAGACCGCGTTGTAAAATGCAACAAAATATGGTGCTATTTGGTGCACCTAGTTTTGGTTGAACTGCGCAAATTTGCAAATGGTGTGTGGCCTAACATGGGACATTTTGCACCAAATTTGTTCCAAAATTTTTGCACAAATATCTGTCGCAAATCAAACCAATAGTTGGTATACGGGATAAACAAAAGTGTCTCGCAAACGAACCACAAGTATCATCCAGCCTGAGCCCGTGGGATAAATTTAAAGCATCTTTAGACAGCCTGTCTATGTTTATACCATCTAAAGGATTAGTAAATTTGTCCCAATGATCTGGCAAATGATCACTTCATAACTAGGGTTTTCCAGTTTCAAGAGAAAACCAGGCAACTCTGGGGATCCACCTGTAATAAAGAATAGATGATTACTTACCTGGTAGATCCCGTGCCACCGCTCCTGTTCTCCAGGCAGGGCTCTGTTGTTTCCACCCGTAGAGGTGACATCACATCAACAACACGCGACCACTAATCACTGGCCTCAGCAGGGCATTGAAGACACCAGTGATTTGCTGCAGCGGTCATGTGTTGTTGACGTGACATCACTGCTGCAGACAGGTGAACTGAGCCCTTTAAGTGGAATATACCCCAATAATAATGAGTTAGAGGTATAAACTCAGTACCCAATACCGTGCATCCTTTGCTCCTTTTCAGAAGTGGAACTTCATCAGCCCATTGACTGGCACTTCACTAATTCGACTTTAGTAGACCATCATACAGGCGAGCCCGACATTGTGTAATACGAAACATAGTACATGCAAAGGGGAAATATATCAAAACTGGTGTAAAGCAAAACAGACTTAGTTGCCCATAGCACCTATCATTTTCCATTTTCGGAAAAATGGAAGGTGGAATCTGATTAGATGCTTAAAGGGGCTGTCGGCTTTATTTAATTTGATGACTTATCCTCAGGATAGGTCTCCAATATCAGATCGGTAGTTGCCCCCCCTGCCGTTCAGCTGTTTAAAGAGAAGGCAGCGTTTGTCAGAGAGTTGACTTCTCTTCTCTATTTACCTGCCCGCCATCACAACCACAGTGATGAGCAGGTGTAATTACAGCTACGCTGTCCCATTCACTTCTATGGGACGGCTCTGTAGTATTCACTTAAATAGGAAAGAGCCGTCCCATAGAAGTGAATAGGAACGTCTGAGCTGAGCAAGTAAACAGAGAAGAGAAGGCAGCATTCCTATAAGCGCTACGGTCTCTTCAAACAGCCGGAGTCGCTCCCCGCCGATCTGATATTGATATCCTTTTCTGAGGAAAGGTCATCAATATAAAAACAGTGGACAACCCCTTTAAGCCAGTTTTCCTTTACACTAGTTTTTACCCTAGTATCTTCCCCAAACTGTTTTTGGCATGCCTACTAATAAATTTGGCGCTTGTGCTGGCATAGATTTCTGGTGTAAAAGTAATGCTACATTTGTTGGCCCGCATAGGCCCCGCTCACTCCCACCTATTTTTTTTAGGAAAGTGGTGAACACGACAAATAAACAAAAAGTCACAAAAAGGCATAAAAGAAGAGTTTGCAGCTTTTATACCCCCAAAAAACTAGTGTAAAAGCCTTCATAAATTCCCCCAGGGAAACTTACTTAAAAAGACGGACCTGCCGCAGACTAGACATGCTTTTTGGGCCTCTATGAGGTAAATAAAACAATGGTGGAAAAAAATGACTTCACTGACTGTTTTTTTTAAATCTCCTCATGTAAGGATAGGGAACCTTGACCCTTTCCTTTCAGAGAATAAAAATCCGTCCTGGTCATGTAAAGCGATTGCAGGACAGACCTTTTATTCTCTGAAAGTACTGCAAACAGCAAGGATTCCCAATTCAGTGCCAACAAGCTGAGATCTGAGATATGAAATTCATACACAGTGGGGGCGATTTATCAAAACTGGTGTAAAGGAAAACTGGCTTAGTTGCCCGTAGCAACCAATCAAATTCCACCTTTCATTTTTCAGAGCTCCTTTGGTAAATGAAAGGTGTAATCTGATTGGTTGCTATGGGCAACTAAGCCAGTTATCCTTTATAACAGTTTGATAAATGCTCCCCCACTGTGTATTAGAAAGCTGTGTTAAAGAGGACCTTTCACCTATTCTTACCCTATGAACTAACTATACAGACATGTGGAGCGGCGCCCGGGGATCTCACTGCACTTACTATTATCCCCGGGCGCCGCTCCGTTCTGCCGCTATGCCCTCCGGTATCTCCGCTCACTAAGTTATAGTAGGCGGAGATACCAGTCCCTAAGTTATGGTAGGCGGAGTCTGCCCTAGCGCTGGCCAATCGCAGCGCAGAGCTCACAGCCTGGGAGGTTATTTTCTCCCAGGCTGTGAGCTCTGCAATGCGATTGGCCAGCGTTAGGGCAGACTCCGCCTACCATAACTTAGGGAACGGAGATACCGGAGGGCATAGCAGGAGAACGGAGCGGCGCCCGGGGATAATAGTAAGTGCAGAGAGATCCCCGGGCGCCGCTCCACATGTATGTATACTTAGTTCATAGGGTCAAAATCGGTGAAAGGTCCTCTTTAATCTTACATCATACAACGAATAGGCAATATTTGGCAAAACTGGAAAAACCCTTTGACAAATTAATGTCATTTACACAAACATCAGGTTTTTTCACTGTTATGCATCTCCACGTCAAAAACTAGCTATGTTAATGGCTGCATAGGATTACACAGCAATATGACCCTGCTCCAGTGTTATGTCCTGCCACAATTCTTGGGTCTATGGCCATAATCTATGTGGTCACTGGTGACAATACACTCATGCTGCAGATGCAGATCGTATGACCGGTCAATAAGTCGCGTGATGCATATTTCAGTCATATTGTATACATCCATTGTTGGAAGCAACGCTAATAATCATAGGATTCAGTTGTAATAAATAGTCAAAAGCACATTGTACAAGTTCCTCTAAAGGTGGCTACACAAGCAATATGTACTAGCTTTCTAAGTGTTGAAAACCTCTATTCTCAATATAGTAAGGCTATAGCTATTTTATTGTGAGTTAAATGAGGAAGAAAGATAATAATTAAAGAAAAAAATGTATAAGTCACTCCTAGGATTTGAACCTGAGAAATCTATATGCAAGGCTGACCACTTACCTCCAGGCTATAATCTTATTATATTTAGGCCTCATGCACACAACCGTTGTTTTCTTCCGCGTCAGATTTTAGCGTTTCAGGTGCGGACCCATTCATTTCTATGGAGCCGTTGAAAATGCGGATAGTGCACCGTTTGCCATCGGCGTCCGTGATCCGTGGTTCCAGTCCGTCAAAAAAATATAACCTGTCCTAATATTTCTGCGGAAAACGGTTCGCGGGCCCATTTAAGTCAATAGGACCCCTAAAAAACGCGGAGGCACACAAGATTGTCATCCACGTCCGCGTCCGTTTTATTCCTATCATTTGCATGGCAAACCTGTCTTAGACTTTTTTTTACATTCCTTTATGTCTGGTGGTCCTCCAAAAATAAAGGAAGACACACGGAAACAAAAACGGAAACGGATCACGAAACAACGGAACTACATTTTGCGGAACGGAACACAACAACGGTCGTGTGCATGAGGCCTAAGAGGAGTGTTTTTTTTATACTTAGGATAATTTAACACTAGCGTTAGAAAAATCCGGCAGGCAGTTCTGTTACTGCCTGCCAGATCGGGAAATCCTTATGCAAACGGATATCATTTGTTTCCGGATCCGGATCATTCTGACAAGTGCATTGCAATACCGGATCCATTTTTCCGGAACGGAACACTTCGTACCGGATCTGGCATTAATACATTTCAATGGCAAGTGTTCCGGAATTTTGGCCGGAGAAAATACTGCAGCATGCTGCAGTATTTTCTCCAGCCAAATACTGTAAAAGTAACTGAACTGAAGACATCCTGATGCATCCTGAACAGATTGCTTTCCATTCAGAATGCATTGGGACAAAACTGAAGCTTTTTTTTTCCGGTATTGAGCCCCTATGACGGAACTCAATACCGGAAAACGTTAACGCTAGTGTGAAAGTAGCCAAAGAAAGCTAATATATATTACTGGTGTCATTATAATCATATATTCAGCCTGTATCTAAACCAGTAATATGTATTAGCTTTCTAAGCATAGAAAACCTCTATTCTCACTGTCAACCAAGTGGAGGGGAGGAGAGTGCAGAGCACAGGGGTGTTACCAAAGCAATGCTCCAATAATTTACATATCAATAAGGGCTTATGCATACAAGCATATGTGCCCCATACTGCGGACCGCAAATAGCGATCCGCAATGCACAGGTACCGGCCGAGTCCACTCCAGTCCCAAATTCCGCAAGATATGTTCCGCATATGTTCTACTTTTTTGCGGCGTAGAGACACGGACTAAAATCCCACAGAAGCGTGGGCAGTCTGCAATGCGGGCATGGGGCACACACTCGTGTGCCTGAGCCCTAAAAACGCAGATATCTCTGCAGCTGTTTATCATACACACAAAAGAAAGGTATTGTTTTAATCAGCATGATCAACCTTACCAGGCAGTATGCCTGGTTTCATTGGGTTGATCATGCTGACATAGGCTCTTTAAAGTATTAGGACACCCCTTAATCACTTGAATAGGAAGGAGCCGTCCCACTGAGCTGCAATTACAACTGCTCACCACTGCAATTGCGACGGCGAGCAGGTAAACAATGAAGAGAAGGCAGCACGTCTACCCACCTAGCGGTCTCTTCGAACTGCTGATCAGCAGGAGTGTCGGCAGTTGGCCCCCTGCGAATCTGATATTGATGACCTTTTCTGTGGAAAAGTAATCAATATAAAGAAAGAGGACATCCCCTTTAATGACTGGGATGTCATAAAAGCTCCTGTAGGTGTAAGATGTAGGTGCCCCAGCAGTTTTGTTCATGCAGTGTGTATATATTTCGAGTCTGAATAACAGACCGTGTTATCTCAGCTCCACACAGACATCCATATACACAAATATGCCGGTATCTGGCATGCGGCGTACACCCCATACACAAAGCTTCCTTTTAAGGCTTTATAGCGATGAGTCACTTCAATGTGAAAGAATTTTATAACCGCTGTGAAGTAGCAGAGACACATAGTAATAGTGCTGTACATAAACAGTAAAAATAGTAAAGTTCCTAAAGGACAGGTTACATTTACAGCACTGTCACTAATGTATCATTACACAAGTGCTGGAAAATAACAGGCCAAATTTTAACAACACCCAATCTTCTTTCTTCATGACACAATGTATATCTTAAAAATTCCACAAACTACAGGACCACAGAAATTCCATCTCAAACACTTAGGCTACTTTCATACTTGCGGCAGAGTGATCCGACAAGCAGTTCCGTCGCCGGAACTGCCTGCCAGATCCGGCAAAACGTATGCCAACTGATGGCATTTATAAGACTGATCAGGATCCTGATCAGTATTAAAAATGCCTGATCAGTCAGAAAAATGCATTGAAATGTCGGATCCGTGTTTCTGGTGTCATCCGGCAAAACGGATCCGGCACTTATTTTATTCACCTTTTTTTCGGTCTGCGCAGAAGGACAGATCCGGCATTCTGGTATCTGTAATACATTCCTATGGAAAAAAATGCCAGATCCGGCATTCAGGCAAGTCTGAACTGAAGACATCCTGAACGGATTAGGGTACTTTCACACTTGCGTTTTTCTTTTCCGGCATAGAGTTCCGTCACAGGGGCTCTATACCGGAAAATAACTCATCAGTTTTATCCCCATGCATTCTGAATGTAATCCGTTCAGTTTGCATCAGGATGTCTTCAGTTCAGTCTTTTTGACTGATCAGGCAAAAGAGAAAACCGCAGCATGCTACGGTTTTCTCTCCGGCGAAAAAAACTGAAGACTTGCCTGAATGCCCATAGGAATGTATTAGCGCCGGATACGGCATTCAGAATACCGGATCCGTCCTTCCGGCCTGCGCAAGCGCAGACTGGCAAAAGTGGGAAAAAATGTACAAGACGGATCCGTCTGTCCGCATGACAAGCGGAGAGACGGATCCGTCCTTGCAATGCATTTGTGAGACGGATCCGCATCCGGATCCGTCGCACAAATGCCTTCAGTCAGCGGCAGATCGGCGGGCAGTTCCGACGACGGAACTGCCCGCCGGATCACACTGCCGCAAGTGTGAAAGTAGCCTTAGGCTACTTTCACACTAGCGTTTTTCTTTTCCGGCATAGAGTTCCTTCCTAGGGGCTCAATACCGGAAAAGAACTGATCAGACATATCCCCATGCATTCTGAATGGAGAGTAATCCGTTCAGGATGCATCAGGATGTCTTCAGTTCAGTCATTTTGACTGATCAGGCAAAAGAGAAAACCGTAGCATGCTACGGTTTTATCTCTAGCGAAAAAAACTGAAGACTTGCCTGAATGCTGGATCCGGCATATTTTTCCATAGGAATGTATTAGTGCCAGATCCGGCATTCAAATTACCGGAATGCCGGATCCGTCCTTCCAGTTTGCGCATGTGCAGACCTTTAAAAATGAGAAAAAAAATTAATACCGGATCCGTTTTGCCTGATGACACCGGAAAAACAGATCCGGTATTGCAATGCATTTTTCTGACTGATCAGGCATTTTTCAGACTGATCAGGATCCTGATCAGTCTGAAAAATGCCTGATCAGTCAGAAAAATTACATGCGTTTGCATACAGTTTGCCTGATCAGGCAGGCAGTTCAGGCAACGGAACTGCCTGCCGGAATCAAACCACGCAAGTGTGAAAGCACCCTTACTCTCCATTCAGAATGCATGGGGATATAACTGATGAGTTCTTTTCCGGCATTGAGCCCTTTTGACGGAACTCAGTGCCGGAAAAGAAAAACGCAAGTGTGAAAGTACCTTTAAAGGAGGTGTCTCACATTAGAAAAAAGACGACTGAGGGGAGATCTAATTACTATGTATAAATATATCAGGGGTCAGTACAGAGATCTATCCCATCATCTATTTATCCCCAGGACTGTGACGAGGGGACATCCTCTGCGTTGGAGGAAAGAAGGTTTGTACACAAACATAGAAAAGGATGCTTTACGGTAAGAGCAGTGAGACTATGGAACTCTCTGCCTGAGGAGGTGGTGATGGTGAGTACAATAAAGGAATTCAAGAGGGGCCTGGATGTATTTCTGGAGTGTAATAATATTACAGGCTATAGCTACTAGAGAGGGGTCGTTGATCCAGGGAGTTATTCTGATTGCCTGAGAGAGCTGAGACACGCCTCCTGAGCTGTGATAGGGAGAGCTGAGACACGCCCCCTTAGCTGCAGTAGAAAAGACACTCCCCTTGAGCTGACCGCTTGATATAAATCTAGCAGAGCAATGACTGGGGAGATCTCTGGATCCATGTGATGTAAAGGGCTGGCTTTGTTAGAAAGGTATTGTCATGTACTATATGATGATTTTCATTTTTTACATTAGCCATGGCATAACCCCTATAACTTTGTCTATATAATAAATGCCGTTTGCTGGAGTGAGACAACCCCTTTGAACAAAATTTTACATATAGTTGTAATCGATATTAAAGAAGTTGTCCAGACTTTACTAATTGATGGCCATCATAAGCTGATTGGTGGGGTTCCAACAGCAGTACTGTAGAAACAAGCTACCTCTACTAAAAGGTTGACAATGCTGTGTTAGTTCCAGCTTCCAGCGACAGATACCTGATCGGCAAGGGTGAGGGGTGTTCTCCCCGATCAGCTATTGATGGCCGATCCTAAGAAGTAAAGTAAGCAAAGAAAGTAAAGTAATTCTAAATTAAGTTTTTTACCATCTTGAATTATGGCCTGTATTATAGTCCAGAGCTGTATTCGCAATTCTGCTGGATGTCATAGGAAACAATGCACACTTCTCATCATACAGATCACTAACAGCTTAGCAAAGCACCTAAAGAAAGGGGCGGTGTTACAGGAAGGATTGCTGGAGAGCCAGTTCTAAAGCCTGAGGAAATATGAATGAAGCTCTGGTCTATAACAAAGTCTATAACTCAGGATTAGTAGAGGATAAGTAATGTATGTATACAGTGACTTCACCAACAGACTACTGCATGCAGCTCTGAAGTATAACACAAGGTGTAATTTAGAATCAGTACAGAATAAGTAATGTCATGTCTGTACATAATGACCCCACCAGTAGAATAGTGAGTGCAGCTCTGGAGTATTATACAGGATGTACAGAAAAAGTAATGTATTTATTGCACACCGTGACTCCACCAGCAGAATAGTGAGTGCAGATCTGGAGTATAATACAGGTTGTAATTTAGGATTAGTACAGGATAAGTAATGTAATGTATGTACACTTATACCTTATCATTGAGTGCCTTCACTACTAGTTATGGTTCACAATAACTGATGCAAATAACTGAATTGTGAACTAAGCCCACGGTAGGAGTATAGTATATGAACCTTGTGAGCACAGGTGAAGATAACCATCATAAATCTGTAGAAATGTAGAGCAAACTACCACCTCTGAAGTAGTACAAATACGGAGATTAGTCACCATCATTCACTACATAGGGCAGACGGTCCTTTGTAAACGTCAAAGGCAGCTTGTAATGATCCTAAAGTCACTCTTGTGCTTTACAAGCAATTCCAAAGTTTCAATCTTCATTATTTAGCGTTTTATGTTAGTAGAATATACAATATTATATTACTGTGTAAGAGTCACTATACTTTCACACAATTTCCTTTCATTTAATAGAGAATGACTCTTAATCACTTCATTTAAAAAATATGCCTGGATCCACCAGGAAAAAAAAAGCTGTAAAGTCATGGCAAGATCCATCCCTAGTAACAGTGACACAGAAGGCGGCTGAGAGGAAGCGGAGGCGTGTCAGAGCTAGCTGAATCTGTAAAACTGCTTCTACACAGCTTCTGAACATCACAGGAGCCTTCTGTCTTTCTATATCCTTATCTGTTCTGTTAGCTCCATTGTGGAAAACAAACATAGTGGGAACTAAGGGAAAGGATGTCATAGCAGTACAGTCGTGGCCAAAAGTTTTGAGAATGACAAAAATATTAGTTTTCACAAAGTTTGCTGCTAAACTGCTTTTAGATCTTTGTTTCAGCTGTTTCTGTGATGTAGTGAAATATAATTACACGCACTTCATACGTTTCAAAGGCTTTTATCGACAATTACATGACATTTATGCAAAGAGTCAGTATTTGCAGTGTTGGGCCTTCTTTTTCAGGACCTCTGCAATTCGACTGGGCATGCTCTCAATCAACTTCTGGGCCAATTCCTGACTGATAGCAACCCATTCTTTCATAATCACTTCTTGGAGTTTGTCAGAATTAGTGGGTTTTTGTTTGTCCACCCGCCTCTTAAAGGATTGACCACAAGTTCTTAATGGGATTAAGATCTGGGGAGTTTCCAGGCCATGGACCCAAAATGTCAACGTTTTGGTCCCCGAGCCACTTAGTTATCACTTTTGCCTTATGGCACGGTGCTCCATCGTGCTGGAAAATGCATTGTTCTTCACCAAACTGTTGTTGGATTGTTGGAAGAAGTTGCTGTTGGAGGGTGTTTTGGTACCATTCTTTATTCATGGCTGTGTTTTTGGGCAAAATTGTGAGTGAGCCCACTCTCTTGGATGAGAAGCAACCCCACACATGAATGGTCTCAGGATGCTTTACTGTTGGCATGACACAGGACTGATGGTAGCGCTCACCTTTTCTTCTCCGGACAAGCCTTTTTCCAGATGCCCCAAACAATCGGAAAGAGGCTTCATCGGAGAATATGACTTTGCCCCAGTCCTCAGCAGTCCATTCACCATACTTTCTGCAGAAGATCAATCTGTCCCTGATGTTTTTTTTGGAGAGCAGTGGCTTCTTTGCTGCCCTTCTTGACACCAGGCCATCTTCCAAAAGTCTTCGCCTCACTGTGCGTGCAGATGCGCTCACACCTGCCTGCTGCTATTCCTGAGCAAGCTCTGCACTGGTGGCACTCTGATCCCGCAGCTGAATCCTCTTTAGGAGATGATCCTGGCGCTTGCTGGACTTTCTTGGACGCCCTGAAGCCTTCTTAACAAGAATTGAACCTCTTTCCTTGAAGTTCTTGATGATCCTATAAATTGTTGATTGAGGTGCAATCTTAGTAGCCACAATATCCTTGCCTGTGAAGCCATTTTTATGCAACACAATGATGGCTGCACGCGTTTCTTTGCAGGTCACCATGGTTAACAATGGAAGAACAATGATTTCAAGCATCACCCTCCTTTTAACATGTCAAGTCTGCCATTTTAACCCAATCAGCCTGACATAATGATCTCCAGCCTTGTGCTCGTCAACATTCTCACCTGAGTTAACAAGACGATTACTGAAATGATCTCAGCAGGTCCTTTAATGACAGCAATGAAATGCAGTGGAAAGTTTTTTTTGGGATTAAGTTAATTTTCATGGCAAAGAAGGACTATGCAATTCATCTGATCACTCTTCATAACATTCTGGAGTATATGCAAATTGCTATTATAAAAACTTAAGCAGCAACTTTTCCAATTTCCAATATTTATGTAAGTCTCAAAACTTTTGGCCACGACTGTACAGCATGGGCAGAAAGGAGATGCCTCTCTGCTTCTGAGTGAAATGCATCTAGCTGTGCACCTGAAACAGGGAATAATATGGCTGAAAGAGACAGTAGGGAAGCCCAACCATCACTGCTCTTTCACAATTATGATTGTACAAAGAAGCACAGGCATTGTGCAATTATTTTTTTTGAAAACTCAGGTACGCTTTAAATCATTCTTTAAAGGCCTGTGTCCCTTCATAAATTTGGTGCATTTTACTCCAGCATAGAGTTGTTGCGATACCAAATTTTTAAATCGATTTTGATACCATAAAAAAGTATAGCGATACTCGATACCATTCGATACCACGCGAAAAAAATAAAAAAACACCATAAAAGCCAAGTGCATTCCTTATTTTAAAAAATGGCGAATCGCGCCATTTTTATTTTAATTTTTTCTGTTCCGGCGTTCACCGCATAGATTTTTTTAGTATTTTAATAGTTTGGACTTTTCGGATGTGGCGATATGTTTATTTATTTATTGTTTATATATTTTATATGTAAAATTGGGAAAGGGGGTGATTTATACTTGGTGTGTTTTTTTTTATTTACTTTTTGTTTTTTTTTAGGCTACTTCCACACTAGCGTTGTTTGAATCCGACGTTCAATTGCGACACCGGAACTGCCCGACGGATCCGGAAAAACTTGTGAAAACGGATTACATTTGAATCCTGATCAGGATTTTGATCACAATGAAAAAATGCATTGGAAAAAACGGATCCGCCATTTATGGACTTTAACTTTTTTTCACATTTTTCGGGTTTAACATGCAAAAGCCGGATCCGGTTTGACGGAACACACGGCGCCGGATCCGGCGTTAATGCAAGTCAATGGGAAAAAGACCGGATCCGGCGTTCAGTCAAAGTGTTCAGGATTTTTGGAAGGAGGTAAAAATACAACATGCTACGGTTTTCTGAAAAGCCTGATCAGTCAAAAAGACTGAACTGAAGACATCCTGATGCATCCTGAACGGATTACTCTCCATTCAGAATGCATTAGGATAAAACTGATCAGTTCTTTTCCGGATTTGAGCCCCTAGGACGGAACTCAGCGCCGGAAAAGAAAAACGCTAGTGTGAAAGTACCCTAACAGTTCATTTAATAACTATTTCTCCCCTTAGGGGCTAGAACATGGGATCTTTTACTCCCTTGTCCTATTCACCCTGATAGAGCTCTATTAGGGTGACTAGGACTTCACACTCTCCCTGCTGCCCTGTGCATAGTACACACAGCAGCAGAGAAATTACCATGGCAACCAGGGCTTCGGTAGCGCCCTGGCTGCCATGGTAACCAATCGGAGCCACAGGATTACACTGCTGGGGCTCCGATCAGAAGCTGCCACTGCCATCAATGAGGGGGAGGGGAGGGGACCCTGTGGCCACTGCCACCAATGATTTTAATACTGGGGGGGTTGAGGGGGGCGGGCGCACTGCGCCACCAATGATAATTAACTTTTTATACAGGAGGCGGGGGCTGGCAGCAGATCAGCGGCAGTTACCTTGTCTTGGACCCTTCTCTGCTTCACATTTTAGTACCGTGTAGCTTGTCTGGTTTTGCGCCATTTTCTCTAGAGTTTGCCTGATTGTGTTGTCTGTCTGCGTGTCTGTTTGTCTGTCTCGGCACTTAGTAGTGTAGGGAACATCGACCAGTTGTGGTCCTGCCGCTTAGGGCTTGTACTGCAAGTAGGTAGCGGCAGCAAGGTGACTCAGTTCAGGGCCTCACTGTCCTTGTCCTTGTTACGCTGCAGACCTTACAAAAGTTGAGTAACTTTTCCTGGATAATCTATACATAAACGGGTCTCATGGATGAAGCATGTCACAGGAAAAGTTACGTTGATGCCCATAATAACCAGAGCTCAAGTCACATTTTCTAAACTAAAATGAAAGGAGATAAAACTTGGACTGTGATTGGTTGTTACAGACCACAAACCAGCTTTTCTTGGAAACCAGGTCAGGCCAATTGATCAGTATGTAAAAGGACAGATATAGAGAATATGGACGGCGGGAGTACAGGAGTTCAGCTTCATGTTAACAACATGGTGGGTGTGATTACATAGTCACTCCTCACTAGAGCGTTCTAGTCTACAAACTGCATGATTGGAAATGAATGCCGTCCTTGGTGTAGCCGGTCTATACTATTCTATGGACCAGCATGAATTTAAAAGTCAACATGCCATTCATTTGGCAGAGCATGCTTGTATTCTGAATGGGGAGACGGAGGCAAGTCGCTGTCACCTGCCCGATCCTTCTCTTCTCTAACATCTGCCGTCGGGAGGTCCTCAAACATTGAATGGTCAGCTGGTCCCACCAAAATCAGAAAAAAGGAAATGGCTAATGTTCTGTATAAAGCTAGTAACATTCACCAAAAGGTCAAATCTACAGGAAGTGTTCAAACTACAGATAGCAAAATTATCCAAGGGAGAAAACATCGTTATAGACATTATCTCTGTACTGTGACATCATCATAGACATTATCTCTGTACTGTGACATCATCATAGACATTATCTCTGTACTGTGACATCATCATAGACATTATCTCTGTACTGTGACATCATCATAGACATTATCTCTGTACTGTGACATCATCATAGACATTATCTCTGTACTGTGACATCATCATAGACATTATCTCTGTACTGTGACATCGTCATAGACATTATCTCTGTACTGTGACATCATTATAGACATTATCTCTGTACTGTGACATCATCATAGACATTATCTCTGTACTGTGACATCATCATAGACATTATCTCTGTACTGTGACATCATCATAGACATTATCTCTGTACTGTGACATCGTCAGACATTATCTCTGTACTGTGACATCATTATAGACATTATCTCTGTACTGTGACATCATCATAGACATTATCTCTGTACTGTGACATCATTATAGACATTAACTCTGTACTGTGACATCATCATAGACATTATCTCTGTACTGTGACATCATAGACATTATCTCTGTACTGTGACATCATCATAGACATTATCTCTGTACTGTGACATCGTCATAGACATTATCTCTGTACTGTGACATCATCATAGACATTATCTCTGTACTGTGACATCGTTATAGACATTATCTCTGTACTGTAACATTATAGACATTATCTCTGTACTGTGACATCATTATAGACATTATCTCTGTACTGTGACATCATTATAGACATTATCTCTGTACTGTGACATCGTCATAGACATTATCTCTGTACTGTGACATCATCATAGACATTATCTCTGTACTGTGACATCATCATAGACATTATCTCTGTACTGTGACATCGTTATAGACATTATCTCTGTACTGTAACATTATAGACATTATCTCTGTACTGTGACATCATTATAGACATTATCTCTGTACTGTGACATCATTATAGACCATCATAGACATTACCCCTGTACTGTGACATCATTATAGACATTATCCCTGTACTGTGACATCATTATAGACCATCATAGACATTATCCCTGTACTGTGACATCATTATAGACCATCATAGACATTATCCCTGTACTGTGACATCATTATAGACATTATCCCTGTACTGTGACATTATTATAGACATTATCCCTGTACTGTGACATCATTAGGGTCCATTCACACGTCTGTAGTGTATTGCGGATCCGCAATACACCCGACCTGCACCCCCATAGAACTGCCTAATTTGTCCGCAAGTTTTATTTTTTTCAGGAGCCGCGGACCGGAAGATTGGGGCCGCGTTCCGGAAATGCGGATGCAGACAGCACACTGAGCTAAAAGGAAGAACGGACCGGCACTCGATGTTAGTATATAATCTTGTGATTTATTGTCACATTCCAGTGACGGCGTTTCGGCATACAATCTGCCTTTATCAAACTGTAGTGCTTCCGTAGTGTTCCGTGCTTCCGTTCCGCATCTCCGGATTTGCGGACCAATTGAAGTGAATCGGTCCGCATCTGTGATGCGGAATGCACACGGAACGGGGTCCGTGTATTGCAGATCTGCAATACAACAACGGGCAGCACGCGTCTGTGTGAACGAGCCCTAATAGGACATGTTCTATCTTTGAACATAACGGAAAAACGGAAATTACGGAAACGGAAGGCATGTGATGTACCTTCCGTTTTTTTGGGCGGATCCACTGAAATGATTGGTTCCGTATACAGAACGCAAAAAATGGAACGGAAAAAAAGGCCTTATAGATATGCCTGAACTTGCTGTGAAGGTGCTCATGGTGGATTGCTGCCCCATTTCATGCCTTTCTATGGGACCCTGTAGTTACTTTTTACAGACAACAATAATTCTAAAATGCAGAAGGTGGGATGATCTCTAAAGCTCGCCAATGGTGTTGGGAGTTTTAGGTGGTCCTGATATCTTTGACAACTGTCTGTACTAAATCAAGGACTGTCTTGATGACAAGGGTCCATCTTTCTCTTGAAGGTAGGACTAATAGGAGGCAATCTAAGCATTTCCAATAGTTCACAGCGACTGACTAAAGACAAATAACCACAAAAAGGTCATATGCAAAAGTAAACACCTAGCGAATCACCGCACTCGGTCACAGGTCACAACCGCCTGGAAGCAATGTGGAAAAGCTGGAATTTCTGGTGACGGAAGATCTCCCACAAAGCTGCTGCCTGCCATGTGTAGAGCCACGAGCCACGGCTAAATCCTGCCTTCTCGACTTCTATGGAAGTCATCTGCAGAAAGCTCCAGGGGAGGAGAGGGACGTGTCCGTATCTCGTATAATAGAAGCCTGGCATATTGAGGGGTCTCCTCACAGCTCCTCATGTGATGCAGAAGGAGACAATGGACAAGTGAATGAATGAACTAATGCTACAGGTGTACATACAGGGAGAGGGATATAGATATAGGACTACCTATCTTCAGTATACACCTTGTCGTCTTGCCAGTTCCATAATTGTAATGGTTTTGGTGGTCCTATTGTCAGCCTAATAACTGTACGTAGAGGTCGGACCCCCACCCATCACAAAATAGCAGCATATCATAGCAATATGACATTATCACTTTATCAGACGAGGATACCCCTTCAAGGGATGATTGGGCTTCCATCTGCAGTACAATAGAGTAGCACTGTGTGTATTACTTTACTGACATCCATTCTTCTACATCGGAGGAAAATCGCATACATAGCAACTCCTTCCCATAGACTGGCTGCATGTATTATTTATTTAACCCAGTTTCCCTGGCGCTAATGAAATCAATGGTCGTATTGTATGTGACAGACTGGTATAGGTTCCAGTAGGTTTCTTTTGTGTAAGGGCCAGTTCACATAGAATTTTTTTTGGCGCTGATTTTGGTGCGTTTCTGTCTCAAAATCAGCTCCAAAAACGCCTCAGAACAGCCTCCCATTCATTTCAATAGGAAGAAGCACTTGTAAAAAAATAAGCGTAGAAAAAAGAAGCAGCATGTCCTATCTTGGGGCATAAATCTCCCATTGAAATGAATAGGAAGCTAAAAAAAAAAAAGCTCCATGTAAGTCCATGTATTTTATGTGCGTTTTCCACATGCTTCAAAAACTCAAGCTGAAAATGCAGCTTTGTATTGAAGTGAACAAAAAACGCATCAAAAACGGTTTAAAAAAAAATCAGGTGCACTGAGGGCGGGCCTAAGCCACTCTGTGCACCCTTGCTCCTTCTGCTTTCTCTGCTAGCCCCTTCATCTCCTCCTCTGATTGACAGTGCCAGGTAAGAGGACTATACAGGAACCTGGCCCTGTCAATCAAGAAGGAGAGGAAAACCCAGTCAGAGGAAGCAGGAGGATTCAGGGTGCACTGAGTGGCTTGGACCCGCCCTCAGTGCACTTAACTTCTCAGCTGCATATGGCTTAAAAGTACTTTTTCTCCAGCATGAAGCAATCGATTGCTAAGTGAAAGGTATCATTACAGCTAGCCCTACAAGGTGAATTTCCCAGTGATAGACTTCCTTTAATGTAAAGCACTTTAATAATCATATAGAACACAGTCCCTGCGAGTCCCTGTGATGTCATGTCATGCTCATTTCCTGTTGAACTATACCAGTGATAGGCAAACTGCGGCTCTCCAGCTGTTGCAGAACTACAACTCCCAGCATGCAAAGACTGCCTACAGTTTTCAGACTACAGCAGGGCATGGTAGGAGTTGTAGTTTTGCAACAGCTGGAGAGCCGCAGTTTGCCTATCACTGAACTATACCACCCTGTGCAGTCACCACCATTTCTAAGGGCCCTTATAGTCCGATGATCGGGACGAACACTCACCAGGTCACTGCGCTGTGTAAACCTGCAGACACCCCACAAACTATCAGCCATTATCTGTGTACTAAAGATAACTGCCACTATACACTCTACATACCGCAAAATAGTGCCATTCAAAAATCTAAATCTGTCACCTCAAGGATCAAAGCAGCCGTGTCCTTGAGAGATTAAAAATGTAAACGAGATTTCAAAGAGAACAAATACATTCAGAGGACACGGCGCGAGGCGGCTGCGCTGCGGTTCAGTACAGAAACACCATACGAACCCAAGCCATTTCCAAATAAAGGGGTTTTACCATCGCTAGGATATGCCCCCATTGTCTGATAGGTGCGGGTCCCACCTCTGGGACCCGCCCCTATAATGAGAACAGAGCGAGGAAATGAACGGAGGGCGCACTGCGCATGCGCAGCCGCCCTCCATTCATTTCTATGGGGGGGCGCCGAAAATAGCCGAACGATGGCTCGGCTATTTCCGTCTGCCCCGTAGAAATGAATGGGAGCAGGGGCCGCGTGTGCGCGGTGCGCTCCCATTCACTTCTATGGGAGCAGCGATGAGTGGTGGACGGACCCCCGGGAAATCCGGGATCCACCAGCCACAGCTCTCCCTGCTCCGTTCTCGTTGTAGGTGCGGGTCCCAGAGGTGGTACCAGCACCTATCAGACAACGGGGGCATATCCTAGCGATATGCCCCCATTGTATGTGATGGGAATACCCCTTTAACTAATCAGTCTGTACTGTTAATCGCTGCGCAGTACCCGCAGTACCGTCACTGCTATTTTGTAGCCCAGTGATTCTTGTACGGGACGCCCAGACAGTACAGTAAGTGCCACATTTAGTCACACTACTGAAATAACCGTCCAGAGTTACAACATGTATCACCGCCATAAGCAACTTCTCACTGTGTTCCTCATTACTGACCACTGAATTGACTTTTGTTGCGCCCAGGTGAAACCAAGATGGCATTTGTGGGCATAGATTTACAGCTTTCTCCTAAAATGGTTTTGAGTGTTGGCTTCTTGCCACAGGTGTAACGACAGAGGTCTACCGGTGTGTGGTACCCTGGTCACATGCTGTAAACCGTCTCAGAGAACGCGTCCTTGTTCATATCAACCAACCAGAGCTCCAGCGTTGAAGTCTGGAAGATGAAGGCTGGATTTAGATCGGTTGGAGAACCGTCGCACGTTAGGAGAAGAATACTTGAACTCATTTAATTAATAACAAAGCGTTTTTTTTTATCGGTGACTTCAAAGCTCCTGCCTTTTGAAGATTTGGGCCTTCAGGCTTCTGCATTATTGTGTTTGTACACCAGTGCTTCTCAATTATTTTCTGTCATGCCCCCCCTAGGAAGAAGAAAACATTTGGCGCCCCCCGCGCGACTGTAAATAGTATCATTTGTCGGGGGCCGGGGGCTCCCTCTCTCCAGCCGTAGAGTTGCTAGGCAACCGACGCCGCGTGGGACGCCGCTTGTGGATGACGGACACTTATGGGGGGATCTGTGTATAACGGACACTTATGGGGGGGATCTGTGGATGACGGACACTTATGGGGGGATCTGTGGATGACGGACAATTATGGGGGGATCTGTGGATGACGGACAATTATGGGGGGGATCTGTGGATGACGGACACACATTTATGGGGGGATCTGTGGATGACGGACACTTATGGGGGGGGGATCTGTGGCTGGCACTGTTATATATGTGCCATCCACAGACCCCCACCCCATAACAGTGCCATCCACAGTGCCCCCCCCACCCCATAACAGTGCCATCCACAGACCCCCCCCCCCCCATTGCCGTTCCAGTACAGTTATAGAATGTGTAAAATTAATAATGATTCTATTCATGAGGCCCCCTCTGTAGTAGAACATTCAATATATCCATCCTACTCACAGGTCTGTTATCGTAATCCAGGCCGGCAGCGTCACTGACTGACGTCACGTGCCTGCGCCGCCTGCTTCATTCATAAAGTATGCCGGGCAGGCACGTGACGTCAGTCAGTGACGCTGCCGCTCGTCTGCCCGGCCGGCCTGCATTACGATAACAGCCCTGTGAGTAGGATGGATATATTGAATGTTCTACTACAGAGGGGGCCTAATGAATATAATCATTATTAATTTTACACATTCTATAACTGTACTGGAGCGGCGGGGCCGGAGCACAGTGAACGCACCGGCCCCCAGCTCCTCCTCCCGGTCCCTCCCCGCTGATACATCGCAGCCTGCGATGCTGGAGCATTGCTGGAGGGAGCGGTGGGGCGGGGCTATAGTACAGTGACCGCACCGCCCCACCGCTATTGCCGGCCCCCAGCTCCAGGCCCTGAACGAGCCCCCCTTTACGGAGCCTGGCGCCCCCCCTGGGGGGCGCGCCCCACTATTTGAGAAGCACTGTTGTACACCAAGATGTCCACCATTTGCATATAGTCTCCTGAAGTCGAAACTTCCAGATGACCATCACAAACCCATGAAAACAACTCTCTCTGTAAAGGCCAGATTCAACAGTGGTCCTCAACTGGCAGACCGTGCATCCGAAGTAGGGACGCTAGTTGTCCAGACGAGGCTTCATGCCATACAGGAATTAGGGGAGGGCAATGTCTTCTCCAATGCAAAAATGACAGCAGGTCCACTGTCAAGAGAGGAACTAATGCACACACAGTCCCAGGTGTATATCTTTTCTTTCTTTTTTTCTGTCTGCTTAGGGGTATGAATTTTAGGGCTGTGGTCTGGGGTCTGAATGAGTTTAGGTGCTGGGGTCTTAAAGGGGTTTTCCAAATGTTTTACACTGATGATCTATTCTTAGGATACCTCATCAGTATCTGAATTACAGGAGTGCCAGGAGTCGGACCAGTAGTTTGAGGAGGCCCCATGCTCTGGTGAACGCCGTGGCCTCCTCTCAGCTTACCAAGCACAGCACAGTCCATGCAGCTCAGTCCCATCCATCTGAATGTCTGTGAGCTGCGCCTAGGCCATGTGACCAACAAACGTGATGTCACATGGCCTAGGAAGAGGCCGCAGCACTCACCGAAGCGCCCTGGCCTCTTCAAACAACTGATGTCAAGGATCAGACCCCCACTGATCAGATACTGATAACCTATCCTGAATATAGGGCATCAGTGTAAAACACTCATACAAACCTTCTAATAAATTTAGGGGTCTGGTTTTCTCACTATAGGCCTCTTTCACACGACCGTATGGCTTTTTCAGTGTTTTGCGGTCCGTTTTTCACGGATCCGTTGTTCCGTTTTTTGTTTCCATTGTGTTTCTGTTCTATTTTTCCTAATGGCATATGCAGTATACAGTAATTAAATACAAATAATTGGGCTGGCCATAAAATTTTCAATAGATGGTTCAGCAAAAACGGAACGGATACGGAAGACATACGGATGCATTTCCGTATGTGTTCCTTTTTTTTGCGGACCCATTGACTTGAATGGAGCCACGGAATGTGATTTGCGGGCAATAATAGGACATGTTCTATCTTTCAACGGAACAGAAAAACGGAAATACAGAAACGGAATGCATATGGAGTACATTCCGTTTTTTTGCGGAACTATTGAGATGAACGCAAAAAACGGTTGTGTGAAAGGGGCCTTAGGGCTTATTCACACGACCGTTGCGGTCCGCTAAGCACGGGCACCTGCCCATAGGGATCGTGGCTAAATTCACTTGAATGGGTCCGTGATCCCTCCGTTTTGCAAAAAAATTGAGCAAGCTCTATCTTTTTGCGGTGCAGAAGCACGGAACTGAACCTCAGAAAGCACTCTGTAGTGCTTCCGTAGTGTTCCGTTCCGCATCTCCGGATTTGCGGACCCATTGAAATTAATGGGTCCGCATCCGTGATGCGGAATGGCCACGGAACTGGACCCGTGTATTGCGGATCCGCAAATGCGGTCCGCAATACGGGCACGGGCTTCACACGGTCATGTGAAATAGCCCTTAGGCTACATGCACACGACCGTATGTGTTTTGCGGTCTGCAAATTGCGGATCCGCAAAAAAAAAAAAAACAGATGACATCTGTATGCCATCTGTTTTTTTTGCAGATTCATTGTAACAATGCCTAAAACGGACAAGAATAGGACATGTTCTATTTTTTTGGCGGGGCTACGGAACGGACATACTGATGTGGACAGCACACGGTGTGCTGTCCGCATATTTGTGGACCCGTTGAAATGAATGGGTCCACATCTTATCAGCAAAAAAACTGAATGGACACGGAAACAAGCATGTAGCCTTTAACAGTAATAACTCTTTGTGTAAATTGCTCTAAACACTTTTTGAAATACTTTCACACTTGCGGCAGAGGATTCCGGCAGGCAGTCTGGACGCAAACGGATGCATTTGTGAGACGGATCCGGATCTGTCTCACAAATGCATTGCAATACCGGATCCGTCTTTCCGGTTGTCATCCGGAAAAACGGATCCGGTAATAATTCTTTCCACAGATTTAATGGTCTGCGCATGCGCGGACTTTAAAGAATGGATCCGTTTTGCCGCAACACTTGGGGCCGGCAATAATGCATTTCAATGGAAATAAATGCCGGATCCGGCATTCCGGCAAGTGTTCAGGATTTTTGGCCGGAGAGAAAACTGCAGCATGCTGCGGTATTTTCTCCGGCCAAAAACCGTACAGTGACTGAACTGATGCATCCTGAACGGAATGCTCTCCATTCAGAATGCATTAGGATAAAACTGATCCATTCTTTTCCGGTATTGAGCCCCTAGGACGGAACTCAATGCCGGAAAAGAATAGCGCTAGTGTGAGATTACTCTAAGTCGTCTTTAACGAATGTGCACACACAATGTAAGCTGCGGTGGAAAACTCCACCACAAATCTGCAGAAAAGTCTGCTGCGGATTTCACCTGATCACAGGTAAGTGACTAAAACTAGTGGAGTATGCCGCCATCCATGTCTCCAGAGCTGGTATAAACTACAGCCTGGTACAATATACACACTACACACAAGGCACAATTATTATGTCACGTGACAAGTGCCAGTAACTATAAGGGACGCCTTCACACGACGCGGCTCTTCAGTTTTCTGCAACAAAATCTGCAGTGTGTGAAGGCGTCCTAAAGTACCCTGCAAAACCCCCATTGGCAGGACCAATGCTCAGTTGGTTCACGCCCTTACAATAAAGCCAACCATGATGCCAGTCCTCCAGTAATAAGGCCTGCACTGTGGTACCAGGTGCAGGGGTGCATGTGGGCACAGGACTCACCCAGGGTTTTGACGGCGATCTGCTTGGTGAGAGGAGGGGGCAGGTTGATGCACACCAGGTCCACGTCTTGGTGCAGCAGGACGTCGTCGATGCGGTTGGTGTAGAAGGGGACACTCATCTCCTTGGCCAGCTCCTCAGCCTCCTCCTGCGTCCTGCCCCATAAAGCCTTCACGGAGAAGCCCTCGTCTTTCAGCAAAGGGATGATGACCCTGGAGGTGAGGCTGGTGCCGAACACCCCGACCCCGGGCAGCATGGCTGCTAATGCAGAGCCGATCTCCTCCAGCAGAGCACAATGGGAGCAGAGTCACACACAGGGGATCGGGGATGCCTACTGCATGCCCCCCTCACCTCTCAGGCTGGAGGGGCCAGGCTCTTTCCTCCATGTCCACCTCATGCCCGGATCCTGCAGACACCCTGCCTCCCTCGCTTCTTCTCATCGAAGGACAATGCTATCCCAGGGGAAAGAGGCAAAATGGCCGGAGCGGGCAGAGAACGGTGTGCGGGCAGTGCCAGCCGGGGAACCAGGCGATCCTGGGCTGGTGCCGATCCTAGTCGCCCTCTGCCATGATCGCAGGCTTCCCCTACAGTGCTGTGATAGAGGGAGTGGGAGGGGAGAGCTGCTGTCACCTAACGTGTGTGTTCCTGCAACGCCCTCTCCCCGGCCTCGCCCGCCATTGGCTATTGCTAAGGTGACGTGTTAACCCTTTCAGCAGGACCTGCTTGATGCAGGATTTCTGAATTGGTCCAATATGCTGCCTGGTAGTGCCCGTGTGTGCCAGCCATCCTTGTACAAACTCCACTAGGACTATAGTGATGTCACAGTACAAGGATACTGTACCCAGTGATGTTACAGTGGTGGGATGAAGGGGACAGTGATGCCATAGTATAGGTATAATGCACACAGTGATGTCACTGTATAGGGGAAATGCACACTGAAATTACAATACTGGGATAATGCATAAAGTGACGTCACAGTACAGATGTAAAGCACACAAGAGAGATAATGCATGCAGTGATGTCATCATACTGGGATAATGCACACAGTGATGTCACAGTACAGAGGTAAGGCACACAAGGATGCCGCAGTACAGGTATAATGCACACAGTGATGTCACAGTACAGAGGTAAGGCACGCAAGGATGTCGCAGTACAGGTACAATGCACACAGTGATGTCACAGTACAGGTACAATGCACACAGTGATGTCACAGTACAGAGGTAAGGCACACAAGGATGTCGCAGTACAGGGATAATGCACACAGTGATGTCACAGTACAGAGGTAAGGCACACAAGGATGCCGCAGTACAGGGATAATGCACACAGTGATGTCACAGTACAGGTACAATGCACACAGTGATGTCACAGTACAGAGGTAAGGCACACAAGGATGTCGCAGTACAGGGATAATGCACACAGTGATGTCACAGTACAGAGGTAAGGCACACAAGGATGCCGCAGTAC
The DNA here is from genome assembly GCF_905171765.1 of Bufo bufo. Classification (NCBI taxonomy): domain Eukaryota; kingdom Metazoa; phylum Chordata; class Amphibia; order Anura; family Bufonidae; genus Bufo; species Bufo bufo. The sequence goes on from NC_053389.1 coordinate 223,995,150, forward strand.
AGGGATAATGCACACAGTGATGTCACAGTACAGGTACAATGCACACAGTGATGTCACAGTACAGAGGTAAGGCACACAAGGATGTCGCAGTACAGGGATAATGCACACAGTGATGTCACAGTACAGAGGTAAGGCACACAAGGATGCCGCAGTACAGGGATAATGCACACAGTGATGTCACAGTACAGGTACAATGCACACAGTGATGTCACAGTACAGGTACAATGCACACAGTGATGTCACAGTACAGAGGTAAGGCACACAAGGATGTCGCAGTACAGGGATAATGCACACAGTGATGTCACAGTACAGAGGTAAGGCACACAAGGATGCCGCAGTACAGGGATAATGCACACAGTGATGTCACAGTACAGGTACAATGCACACAGTGATGTCACAGTACAGAGGTAAGGCACACAAGGATGTCGCAGTACAGGGATAATGCACACAGTGATGTCACAGTACAGAGGTAAGGCACACAAGGATGCCGCAGTACAGGGATAATGCACACAGTGATGTCACAGTACAGGTACAATGCACACAGTGATGTCACAGTACAGGTACAATGCACACAGTGATGTCACAGTACAGAGGTAAGGCACACAAGGATGTCGCAGTACAGGGATAATGCACACAGTGATGTCACAGTACAGAGGTAAGGCACACAAGGATGTCGCAGTACAGGGATAATGCACACAGTGATGTCACAGTACAGAGGTAAGGCACACAAGGATGTCGCAGTACAGGGATAATGCACACAGTGATGTCACAGTACAGAGGTAAGGCACACAAGGATGTCGCAGTACAGGGATAATGCACACAGTGATGTCACAGTACAGAGGTAAGGCACGCAAGGTTGTCGCAGTGCAGGGATAATGCATGCAGTAATGTTATCATACAGGGATAATGCACACAGTGATGTCACAGTACAGAGATAATACCCAGAGTGATCTCAGTTCAGAGATAATGAACACAGTGATGTCACAGAACTGGGATAATGCATGCAGTGAAGTCACAGTATCGGAGCAATGCACACAGTGATGTCACAGTAAATTAATAATGCACACAGTGATGTCACAGTAAAATGATAATGCACACAATGATGTCACACTACAGGGATAATGCAAAAAGTAAAATCGAAGAATAAGATGGTAGGGCACACCAATATTTGATACCACACGGATATTTATTATAACAATATTTATTTATTAGTGATATAGCTGTTAAATAAACATACATAAAATGTAACACTCTTAAAAGTAATAAAATACTAAAAAATGGAAAAACTATTGAACACAATAAAACCCAATATAATAATAATATATAAATTAGCAATATTGCGTTTTTGATATCTATGTAATTTCAATAGTTCAACTGTATGTATACCAGGACTCGTTAGATGGTAGACAATATCCTTCCAGATGGGTTCTTTCACCCAAACGATACCCCAAGAAATGGGGATTAATTGGATGGTTTGAATCAAGTCTTTTTGAATAAAGGCTTTTGAAACAAAGATTTTTCTTATATATAAATAAATAAATAGTCACTGCCGATGTTGCGACTCAATAATCGCTATGTATATTGAATCAGTGCACTATTGCTGCTTTTTAATACAGGAGAGCCGAGACAATTTTACTCACAGTTTGTAGTGCAGTATTGTCGGCTTTGATAAATCACAGGTGGCGTCCCACGTGTGGTGAACAATAGTTGCTCCAATTGCAGCAAATTAAAGTGGTGCGGCTTTGGGATCCTCGCCGTTTTTCATATAGCTGTGCTGTATTTGGGGGTCAGTCGGTGATGCGTTCCTTCTGTGTTTAAATAAATACTTCACAGGAGTAAACTCTGCCAAACAGCCGACTCTCCAAACAAACAGGTATCCTGCTTATCTTGGATTTTTCAAGCTGGAAAATCAGCGATCCCTTGTTTCTTTATTTCCTTTTTCTTTGCCTTTTCCTTTAGCGCTTTTAGTCCTCCGGAGTGATGCTTTATTCCATAGGGTAATTACCCTATGGAATAAAGCATCACTCCGGAGGACTAAAAGCGCTAAAGTAAAAGGCAAAGAAAAAGGAAATAAAGAAACAAGGGATCGCTGATTTTCCAGCTTGAAAAATCCAAGATAAGCAGGATACCTGTTTGTTTGGAGAGTCGGCTGTTTGGCAGAGTTTACTCCTGTGAAGTATTTATTTAAACACAGAAGGAACGCATCACCGACTGACCCCCAAATACAGCACAGCTATATGAAAAACGGCGAGGATCCCAAAGCCGCACCACTTTAATTTGCTGCAATTGGAGCAACTATTGTTCACCACACGTGGGACGCCACCTGTGATTTATCAAAGCCGACAATACTGCACTACAAACTGTGAGTAAAATTGTCTCGGCTCTCCTGTATTAAAAAGCAGCAATAGTGCACTGATTCAATATACATAGCGATTATTGAGTCGCAACATCGGCAGTGACTATTTATTTATTTATATATAAGAAAAATCTTTGTTTCAAAAGCCTTTATTCAAAAAGACTTGATTCAAACCATCCAATTAATCCCCATTTCTTGGGGTATCGTTTGGGTGAAAGAACCCATCTGGAAGGATATTGTCTACCATCTAACGAGTCCTGGTATACATACAGTTGAACTATTGAAATTACATAGATATCAAAAACGCAATATTGCTAATTTATATATTATTATTATATTGGGTTTTATTGTGTTCAATAGTTTTTCCATTTTTTAGTATTTTATTACTTTTAAGAGTGTTACATTTTATGTATGTTTATTTAACAGCTATATCACTAATAAATAAATATTGTTATAATAAATATCCGTGTGGTATCAAATATTGGTGTGCCCTACCATCTTATTCTTCGATTTTACTACTGTTTTTGAGGATTGGGTGAATCCTCTTGGTAGGTGCACCCATTTCCATTCTTGAGCATTAGGTGAGCCTTCTCTAAATACTTGTATAATGCAAAAAGTAATGATAAATTCAGCAGGGGTAACCGTGGGGCTCCAGAGTAAAACAGGATGGGGCTGCATTCACTACCCCACACCCCCTTCCATCGTCCATAGGCATTACTACCTGCACTTTTTGGTGGGACGTCTTTATGTTTTGGGTCCCATAGTAGGTGCTATATCTGCTATCCAGGTAGTTATCCCCCTGCTTGTATGGTATCAGTATGGCATCTTATCTACATTACAATAATGGCCTCTACAAAGAGATGGGTGTGGCGGCAAACAAATGCTGAAGAAGGGTAAACACCGACTGCCCACACCTACCTCCCCCCAACTAGGAGAGACAAAAGCCCAGCTCACACATCAGTTATTTCCATCAGTTTTAGGCCTCATGCACACGGCCGTTCCGTGCATTGGGGACCGCAATTGCAACATCCGTATATATTTTTTTGCCAGGCGGAACCACGGAAAGAAACACCACTGAAGCCCAACAGCCGTGTGCATGAGGCCTTTGTGAGTGGAGGCTACTCCGAGATCAGGTATAATGGAAAGATCTGCACCTGTTCTGTGGATTTGACCTGCACCTGGTTTTGGCTCACAATAACTGATGGAAATAACTGAAGTGTGAGCTGGGCCTTACACGGTGTGTGACTATCCACAATCCCCACATTGCAGATAGCAGCCATTGTGCGGTTCAAGGGCAGAAGAAAAAGATCCCACAATTTTTTTTGCCGGTATTCCTTCCATTACAGGGAAATAAAATGACCAGCACTGGGCCCTGACCTCATTCTTCCTCTCCTATGGACCAGGAGGACTAGGACCCCAGTAGATATCTAGCATGAAGGGGACTACAATGCCGCTAAACCATCAGTAACTGTAATCCAGACACATTCACTTTAGTGCGTCAGTGCCTCCCATGCATTATACCTTACAGGGGTTGTCCGAAGCGGTAACATTTTCCTATGAGGCAGAATGGCCATTACTCACCTTCCTGATCCCAACTCTACATGCAGGAGATACCTGATCAGCTTCCTGCACGACAACCCCTTTAAATGATTTCTGTGGCTTATAGCTGCACCTTCTATCAAGCAGCCCCATTTCTTGACTGTAGGGGGCAGCATTTGGCAGATATGGAATCTTCCCCTGCACTTTCCACACCTCCAGGACACACGTCATGGGTGCAGCGTAATGCTAGCTATGTAGAGGGCACTCGTCACTTGGTGTCCAGGCGGCGGGACCACCTGCAGCCAGCTCATCGTCGGGGTACCCATACTGTAGGGAGGGGTTGTCAGATTCAGTCTGTGATAACGCTGTGTGTATTCTGTAATACAGACTATGAGCAGGGGCGTAGCTATAGAGGAAGCTGCTGTTTTGGGGCCCACACTCAGAAGGGGCCCACCCAGGAGGAGGACTAAAAGATACTATACAATGACATTATATACAGTGACACTGTAAGAAATGGATGGAGCAGCCTCGCCTGAGAGAGCAATCTTAAAGAGGTTATCCAACCCCCATAATGCCCAGGCCCCTCGGATAGGTTATACTTACCCCGCTCCTCGGCACACGCATCGCTTCTGATCTCCGCATGGCCACCACTGCATCTCCCCATCGTGCAGATCAAAATATCCGGCAATGGGGGAGAAGCCAAATAGCAGGCCGCGAGAGACCAGCCTCCCTAGCATCGCGGAGATGCAGCGGCGGCCCGTGCGGGGATCCAGAGTGAAAAGGATGCCGGGAAGCGGGGTAAGTATAACCTATCTGAGGGGCCTGGGCGTTAGGGGGGTCATTATAGGGGTTGGATAACCCCTTTAACCCTTAGGCTACTGGAGGTTTTTTCGTTTTTGTGGTTTCACTTTTCTTCCCTATATTCCTTGAGCCATAACTTTTTTATATTTTTGGCCACATAACTGTATGAGGGCTTATTTTTTGCGGGACAGGTTGTACTTTCTAATTCCTCCATTAATTATGGCCTAAAATGTAGTGGGAAGCGGTAAAAAAAAATCCAAATGGGGTGCAATTGGAAAAAAAACGCAATTCCTCTACCATTTTACGGGTTCGTTTACGGCAAAACTGACCCATGCTCTTTATTCTCTGGGTCAGTACGATTACAATGATACTCCATATGTGTAGGTTTTTTATGTCTAAATAGTGTAAAAATTAACTTAAACTTTGAGAAAAAAATAATAATTTTTACATCACCATATTCTAACCCCCATAACTTTTTTATACTTTTGTCTACTGAGCTGTTTAGGGGCTTATTTTGCAGAACAATTTATAGTTTTTATTGCTACCATTTTGGAGTGTGTGTGACTTTTTGATCACATTTTATTACATTTTTTGGGGTAAGAGAAGCAATGAAAAAATGGCAAATTGGCCATTTTGACCTTTTTTCCATTACGCCATTTGCCATATTGGAATTTTTTAAAATATTTTAATAGTATGGGCGTTTTTGGTTGCGATGATACCCATGATGTTTAGATTTATTGTTATTTAGGTATTTATTTTTTAATTATATGGAAAGGGGGGTGATTTAAACTTTTATATTTTTAAAATATATTTTTAAACTTTTTTTATTTTTTGTGATGATTTTGAAGCTCATATATGAGCCTATAAATAATATTTTTTAATTTTTGATTTTGTTCTATCAGGGATTTTAAAAATAAGTTGCACATTTCTTATCCTGGCCTGCCATCTGGTGGCCAAATAACAATTGCAGCATGAACACTTAAAGCCTCGTCAGCGAGGCTTACAGTGTTGAGCGTAACTACCGTTGCCCACATTGGCCACACGGGGCATCAGTAGGAAGCCCGGGTTTTTGTGCTTTTAGATGCCGTGATCTCGCTTTATCACGGCATCTAAAGCCTTTAATTACCGCGATCGGCATTATTGCCGGGCACAGTAATTAGCAGTAGAGATCTGCCGGGAATGGCGCCCGCTGCACGTGCGAGTGGGTGCCATGTTTACACATCGCTCCACCGCCGTACATGTACGGCACTGGTAGCAGATGGGTTAAGTAGCCACAGTAGTAGGGGTTGGATGGGAGGAGAATGTTGCGAAGAAGTTTTTTTTTGGGGGGGGGGGAAGCCCGTTCAAAAATATGCTGTGGAGCCCAGTCAGTTCTAGTGGTGACATACCACCCCACTAATGTGGTGACATACCACCCAATCATGCCTAAAATTCAAACAATTATAAAAAAAACACTGGTCGATTTTGCAACAATCATATCCAGATATTCCTGAATTTCAGTCTCCAGTTCGCATGTGTTACAAAAGAACACAAAACCTAAGAGATAGACTAGTGAAGGCAGATATTGGCCCGATAAAACCCTCTATTAACACACTGGCACCATCAAAAACAGGCACCTATCCATGTCTCAACTGTACCCAATGCAACAATGTCATTAGAGGCAATAGGATCATTCACCCCCACTCAGGCAAAATATACCATCCGAAAGGTTTTTACACATGCTCATCTTCATATGTCGTTTATCTAATCCGCTGCCCATGCGGCCTTGCATATGTGGGTGAAACTACCCAATGTGCACGGGACCGCATCTCCAAGCACAAATCGGACATTCGTTGCCACAAAACCGAATTACCAGTACCACATCATTTCATTTCGGCAAACCACCAGATCAACAATTAAAGTTTCAAACTTTAGAACAAGTAGCATCGGCAAGACGCGGAGGGAACAGGATGGCACGACTAAAACAACGCGAGGCTTACTGGATCTATGAACTTAATACCTTGACACCCCGTGGATTAAATAGAGAATTTGATTTCTGCATCTCTTGATTTCTTTAAATGTCTTTACATTCCTGGATCACAGTTCTTGTTTTTTCCATATATTCTATGAACTACGACAACTCTATGCTCATATTATCCTATATGCTGAATGTGAGATAAATATTGGTTTCCATATATTAATTTTCTTTCCCTCCCCCCCCCCCCCCTCTTTATTCTCTACAGGTGAAATGACCACTGTCAGACAGGTAGTATTATGCCACTGGTAATATAATATGATGCCATTGCTAGAATATACTGTAGCGATATATTGATATTTATATAGTTATATATACTAATAGATGTTTCTACTACTTAAGATTAGTGTTGGTATACATTACCTTCCTCTAAGAATATACTATATATTACCTTTTTCTAAGAATATATTGCATAGGAGGCAATAGGAACTTTTATGTCCCTTACAACATGCCAGTACTTCTACCAGACTCATTATTACCACAGCGCATGCGCCCGTTTCCCTATGCATAATTACGGCCTGCCAGTTCCCTTTCTAGACCATATCTTGCCTCCGCGCATGCGCCCGCCCATGATCGCATTCACCATACGTGAGCTCTCAGCTCCGGATACTATTTACTTGCTTTGCGCATGCACGTGCCCTTTTGACGTCATCATTTCGGCGCGGGCCGCGCCTCCCCTCGTCATCCTCGCCGTCCTTTTAAACCAAATAGGCTAATGGCGCCCCCACATCATCCATCATTCTCCCTACTACACAGACTAAGGTATGTACAGCTACTGAGACTGCTGCGATCCGTTACTATGCCTACTATACATTAGAGACGTCCTGACTAATCAATTTTACCAGCATGTTTATTACTACACTGACGTTAATGCTAAGTGGTCCATTCAAACACTTTGCATGACCTATTGCTACTAATTCTTCTTAAGTTACTATCTCTCCTAACTATGCTCTGTCCCAACCATGCTTATGCAGTCATCGCTAAATATGAAATATGATCCATGAAACACTTCCTTGGTCCTTTATCTAATATTATACTGTTTGGATTTCACAGATATTACACCCATATCCTGCCATCTCTACCTGGAGATCATTATCCCATTGTCTCAACGTTCTATTTGATGCTACTGTTCCTTTCTATATTGCAAGCTGACCGTTTCTATGTTAGAAGCCAAATATCTATATGTGGATATCATGGTTGTCCTTGGTCCGTCATGTATTCTCCTGTAGGTTAGACATGTTCTCCCTAATTCATGTCATACCAAAGAATTACATTGTCAACATGATACTTATGTAATAACTTTCTGTTCTATTACTGTATATACTAATGTAAATATTTACCTATCTATATATTAGGCCGTGAACAAGGTCTAAGACTAGACCGAAACGTTGGCCAGTGGCTACTTTCTTGGATGGATTTACAAAAGAAATATATATATAAAAAAGATATGAAATGAAAAAAAACAAGCAACTTATAAATTAATTATAGAGTGCCGTGGTTTTTTGATAAAAAGTTCTAGTTACGCCACTGACTAAGAGGACCCCATATCATGGTTCAGAATAAGATCTTTGCTCAATCAGTGGCAACTTTTGACATGTTGTATATGTTTAACATTTTCTTATTTTTACTTATTTTGCCCACTTATATAGCACTGACATATCCCTCAGCGCTTTACAGATATTAGCATCACGCTGTCCCCAGTGGGGCTCACAATATAAAAGTTATGTACACCTTTGGGGCAAGTTTTTTTATGATTGCATTTTACTTATTTTGGGCTAAAAAAAATTTTTTTCAATTGGTCTTTATAAAAAAATATTGAGTGGTTCTGTTACAAAGGATTAACTGTCTAGCTGTGTGAATGTACTTTTACTTTGTGCCGGTCATCTAATAAACCTTATGTCTAAATTACTAAAAGGTCATAAACACTTATTTAAGCCACATTCTTATCAGTTAGATAAGAACTGAGCTATAATGAATGTTTATAATGTCAGAGAGCAGAGATAAGGAGCCTGTCAGCTGACCTGCCTGACAGAACAGAGTGAAAATTCAGTTCCTGCTACTAGATAAACTCAAGGCTGCACAAAGACAGTGGTTCAAAATTTTTAAAAAAGGATCAATTGAAAAAAAATTTTTTAGCTCAAAATGAGTAAAATGCAATAATAAAAAAATTGCCTCCAAAAGGTGTACATAGCCTTTAAGGGCTGTTTCACACAGGCGGATGCCGTGCTTGTCATCCGCTGCGTGAAAGACAGCCAAGCCCCGCAGTGGACAGCAGAGACACGGAGCAGTAACATGATTGATAATGCTCTGTGCCTCTCTGTGATCTGTTTACTACAAAATCACAGTGAGATAAAGTTGTCACCGGGATTTTGTAGTAAAAAGGTCACAGAGAGGAACGGAGCATTATCAATCATGTTAATCCTCTGTGTCTCTGCTGTCCACTGTGGGGCTTGGCTGTCTTTTACGCAGCGGATGACACCCACGGCATCCGCTCGTGTGAAACAGCCCTGAAGGATAGGTCATCAATATCAGATCTTTGAGGGTCCAACTCCTGGCGACCTCTGTAGCCTCTTCCTAGGCCAGTGACAACATGTTCACCAGTCACATGGACTAGGTGCAGGTCAGTTTCATTGAAGTGAGTGGGCCTTGGCTGCAATACTAAACACAGCCACTATACAATGTATGGAGCTGTGCTTGGTAACCTGTGAGTAGGCAGCAGCAAGAACGCCACAGGCTCTTCAAACAGCTGATCGGTGGCGGTGCAGGGAGTCAGACCCCCACCATTCAGATATTAATGACCAACAGTATTGCACTCCTGGAAAAACCCTTTTAAAGGGCATCTGTCAGTATTGAAACGAAGTTGTATGCGAATCGACTTCGGATGTTTCATCTGAAGTCGATTCGCTCATCCCTAGCTGAGACCACCACCAATCATGAGAATGGGGGTTTCTGTATTCCTCAGTATGAATGGGACTGCCGCTCCATTAATCTCTATTGTCCTACCAAAGAGAAGCTGCTTGGCTATCTCCATCAGTCCCATAGAGATGAATGGAGCGGCAGCACGCCTGTGTTTCAGTCACTTCTGGATCTGGTTGCTGCTGATTTTCTGACAGCTCAGAGATGTGCAAACATGGTTCCCATGCAGTCCATGTAAGATATGTATGTATATACAGTATGTGCATGCATGTACTTTATACCTGTACATGAAGGGGCGGACAAAGTACTAGAGGATCCTCCAAAGGGCTCAGGTCCTGGCACTATGGGCCATTGATTGCAGCAAAAGACAACCCCCATCTGACGCTGATGACCTGCCGCTATGGTTCGTCGTTTTTAACATGGTGTCAGGAGGCATGCAGCTGTAGGCTTAGCCCTTCAATATACTTTTCTCTAGTACCCCGGCCTGATACAGTGTACGTCTATTTCTATGTGGTATGTGTATTTTATTATATTTACATGTGTATGGTATATACAGGGAATAAACGTGAAATGTCATGCAGCAGGAACTGGAAGACCGATGTGTTATGATCAAACCACTTACTGGAGCTCTGATTCCTGGAGGATTTTTTAACTTTCTAGGAGAGATTTATCAAACTTGTCAAAAGTAGAACTGGCTTAGTTGCCCATAGCAACCAATTAGATTTCACCTTTCATTTTCCAAAGGAGCTCTGAAAAATGAAAAGTGGAATCCGATTGGTTGCTATGGGTAACTAAACCAGCATTCCTTTACACCAGTTTTGATAAATCCCACTCTCTATCTAAACCCTATTTGACAGTCCATAGCGTCACAGGTTGACCCACAATAATTAAACACTGAAGGATTCAGATTGACACCTGGTGGTCATTAGTGGAGCTGCTCGTATTATTTACATGCAAACCGTCCATTAGCAGAGGAGGCATATATATTTGTGGGTCACGCTGACGCATTCCAAGCTCTGAATAGAATAAAATCATAAAATATTCTGATTTATAACTGCTAAGTGTTCATAATCTAAGAAAACGAAACACCTCCTAGATTTATAGAGGTTCCTGAATCACTTTAGAGCCAGTGTTAGTTCGGAATGATATCAATAAAGTTATTACATAAAAAAGACAACAGTGACGAGAAAACGTCGAGCACAGCAGGAACGCCTACAAGCTGCGGGCCAATAGGAGAGCACGTCGCTGTTCTGGACGCTGTTTAGGGATTTGCCCGAGTCCAAGATGGCGGATCGCTTGACGCAGCTGCAGGATGCGCTGAATTCGGTGAGTTATTTTCTTATCCCGGTCTCATGGCTTTCCTCTGTGGTATGTAGATGTGAGGGGACAGAGTGTACTGGAAAGGGGGGAGTTATGTATAATAGTTACGTATTGTAGTGCTAGTGCCCCTATTATACTGGGTCATTGTGACTACAACGCACTCCTAAGTGTGGTCATTGTACATGTGGGGGTGTACAGCACTTCAGGGGGAGATGGGAGGGGTAGGTCATCACTTGCCTACTGCAGATGTTGGGATCCACCCATGAAGCTGTCATTGACTTCCCTGTGGTGGATGTGATCCCACCACTATTCCACCAAGGGGCATAGTGCATGGGGAGGACATTAAAGAGGACCTTTCATGAGAAAAAAGTCAGAACTTCTTACATTACCATAACGGGCTGCTACCACAGATGTCAGTACACCTTATTTTTTTTTTTTTTCTAATGGACCTCCGTTCGACCGCTTTTCTCCACGCTGTTTGGTCGCCTCATATGCAAATGAGGCGACTAAGTTATAGTAGGCATTTACTTTTTAGGTTATCTTCTCCCTGGGAACGAGCGCATCCAATCCAAGCGCCCCGCTCTTAGCCAGGGAGAAGGAGCTCAAGTTCTCGCGAGAATCGTTTTATTTATTTAAAAAATTTGCTAATTTCCAAATTTCTATTTCTCTACTTTTATTATAGATAGTAATACCTCCAAAAATAGTTATTACTTTACATTCCCCATATGTCTACTTCAGGTTTGGATGATTTTGTAAATGCCATTTTACAGGGGCGGACTGAGAGATTATGGGGCCCCTGTGTCCTTGCCCACCCTCAAGCCACACCCACACACAGCCCCACCCACATATTGCACCGCGTCGGCTCCAGGCTCATGTGGACACTTGGGCGATAAAGTCTGTGGGCCCCCCTATACAGTGATAACTCTCTGAGTACAGATAATATAGTAGATGTCCCCTGCAGTCCTATGTGACAACACAGATAACACAGTGATGGCTGAGTACAGAAAATGTAGTAGTGTTACCTGCAGTCCTATGTAAAAACACAGACAACACTAGTGCTGATAATGTGGTAGTGTTACCTATGTCCTTAGTGTGCCTCCCTGTCTCACTCCCATGGACTCCATGCTGGCGGCGCTGCCTCCTCTTCCTTCTTCTTGCCCCACACAGAATGTCCTGATGCAGCTGCATCAAAACATAGGAACACTGTGGACATGGTGATGGAGAGACACACACACACTCACTCACACTCTCACAGAGTACGGCCCAGACAGCTCGTCTGTAGACAGATCCCAGAAATCACAGAGAACATCTGGCTGAAAGAAAGAACCGAGCAGCTTCAGGTGGATCTCACCCTGGAAAAGCTTATGTTAGATGGAGACAGCAGGTTGTGTTCAGGGCTCTCTGTGCTGACACACTGTAACACAGGTGCTGTAATGGAGGCAGCAGGGTACAGAAAGGCTGGGACCACCACTAGGATGAGGTAAGGGGCAGGAGGACACACTCGGGAGCAGGACCCGCCTAAGAGTCATGTGGCCCCTTATATATTACTCAGTATAGAAATAATACTCCCAGGAGGTGTGTGCGCTCAGAGAACCCCCTTTAACCGCCTCCTGGTGTTAATAAGGAATAGGAGGTTATTCAAGAGCAGAGAGCTGGTAGTGAAGGGGTTAATGACAGAAAATGGTGGAGATTACACAGCATGTATGGGGAGGCAGACTGGAGTTGTTAGAAAGAGGCCCCGCCCATTAGACGACCGGTCTCCACCTCCTTGGGTGACATCACACCTACCAGCAGCGATTCTACTCTAGTCACTATCCAACAAGTACAGCAGCACATGATCATGTGATCCACTTGACCTCGCCCATACAGGGGCACAGGGTCGCGACATCATCATAGGTCCTTTACCTCCTTCAAATGCACAGCCTGTGAGCCTGACTCCTCCCACACAGGATCAGATGGTCATGAACAGTCCTATCCTATTTTTTGGGGTGACAAATGGCGAATGCTCACCGCATAGGAGATATTTTTTTAATAATTTAATAGTATGGACTTTTCGGACGCAGCGCTATGTAATATGTTTATTTATTTATTGTTTATATATTTTATATGTAAAATTGGGAAAGGGGGGATTTAAACTTATTATTTTAGGCTACTTTCACATTAGCGTTTTTCATTTCCGGCACTGAGTTCCGTCACAGGGGCTCTATACCAGAAAAGAACTGATCAGTTATATCCCCATGCATTCTGAATGGAGAGTAATCCGTTCAGGATGCATCAGGATGTCTTCAGTTCAGTCGTTTTGACTGATCAGGCAAAAGATAAAACCGCAGCATGCTACGGTTTTATCTCCGGCAAAAAAAACCTGAAGACTTGCCCATAGGAATGTATTAGTGCCAGATCCGGCATTCAAAATACCGGAATGCAGGATCCGTCCTTCCGGTCTGACCATGCGCAGACCGGTAAAAATGTGTAAAAAGATACAAGACGGATCCGTCTGTCCGCATGACAAGCGGAGAGACGGATCCGTCCTTGAAATGCATTTGTGAGATGGATCCGCATCCGGATGCGTCTCACAAATGCTTTGTCACATCCAGATCGGCGGATCCGGCAGGCAGTTGGAACCCTTGTCATTTTCACCCTTAGGCCCCTTTCACACGGGCGAGATTTCTGCTTGGGTGCAATGCGTGAGGTGAATTCATTGCACCCGCACTGAATCCGGACCCATTCACTTCTATGGGGCTGTGCAGATGAGCGGTGATTTTCACGCATCACTTGTGCGTTGCGTGAAAATCGCAGCATGCTCTATGTTGTGCGTTTTTCACGCAACACAGGCCCCATAGAAGTTAATGGGGCTGCGTGAAAATCGCAAGCAAGTGCGGATGCGGTGCGATTTTTCACGCATGGTTGCTAAGATTAAAGAGGACCTTTCATCAGTATAATTTTAATAAACTAATAACCCTACCTAATAGTGCGGCTTCCACTGAATGTTGAAATAATAGCCCCGTTTGTTCTGGTGCAGCGCCTGTCACTCAAGCGCTTTTTTGTATGGGGCGTTGCTAAACTTTTTTCTTTGCTATGGGCCTTGGCTGAGAACGCAGCCAATCAGAGCGCTCCTCTCTCAGCCAGGCAGAAGGAGCTAAAGTTCTCGCGAGAACTTTAGCTTCATAACATCCTGTTGCAGCGATGTCTAGGGGATGATTATGATACTTACCCTGCCGCTCGTACCGCTGCTTCCACACCCGTCGCGTCCCTCGGCCGGTCTATCTGATCTTTCTATCTGATCTGCCTGGCTGAGAGAGGAGCGCTCTGATTGGCTGCGCTCTCAGCCAAGGCCCATAGCAAAGAAAAAAGTTTAGCAACGCCCCATACAAAAAAGCGCTTGAGTGACCGGTGCTGCACCAGAACAAACGGGGCTATTATTTCAACATTCGGTGGTCGATTTAAAAAAAAAAAAGGGGGAACATCAGTGGAAGCCGCACTATTAGGTAGGGTTATTAGTTTATTAAAATTATACTGATGAAAGGTCCTCTTTAAAGTCTATTCACTATTTTTTTTTTATAGCATTCTTTAATACAGATTGCTTAGTAGAAGGTCAATATAATAAACCTTATATACACCCCAGTATAATGAACATTGGTGGCGCAGTGCCCCCCCCTGTATAATACATTGGTGGCGCAGTGTGCCCCCCCAACACCCCAGTATAATAAACATTGGTGGTGCAGTGGGCAGTGCCAATGAGGGTTAAAAAAAAATATATATATATGTTGGTAAGGCTGAGGTTCAGCCTGCATTTGTGGGAGGGGCTTGAGCCTATTTAAACCCCCACTTACCTCATCACAGTGGGCGTTCCGGTTCTTGGTTATTCACTGGCTAGTGTTCGTGTGTTTCCTGGTACCTACGGTCGCCTCTTGCAGAGTTCGTGTCTCCTGGTGGTAAGTAGGGGAGGGGGGGGCTCTTTCGCAGGGCAAGGACTGCGGCAGTCTGGCACCCTCCCTCCGCCTCATGCTGCCGGTGCGTTCCAGCGTGGAGCGCACGGGCTTCCGGCTCCCCTCCTCCTCCACTCGTCTCCCTGTGTTCCTGGCGGTATGGCGTCAGGTAGCGCACCCGGCAGCTGGTCGACTCGTCATGCTGGAGACGGGGGGGGGGGGGTGTTTTTTCCCTGGTCTGGCCGGCTCACCTTGTTCCCGGCACGGCGCAGGAAGGCGTGCGTTCCAGGGTGGAACGCACACACTTCCTGGTTTCGGTCCCCGCCCGCTCCACTTGCTTTCCGGCGGCAGCAGGGACAAATCAGCGCCTGCCGGCGGATACCCGTTCATCGGGGAGGGGGGGGGGGGTTGGGTTCCTGGGCAAGGCTGCACCCCGGGTGCGGCATGGAAGCCGGGGCACATAGGCGTGCGTTCCAGCCTGGAACGCACTCCTCTTCCGGCGCTTCTGTGACGTCACCCGCCCCCTGCCGGTCTCCCTGGCTGCAATGTCAGCTTGCGTTCCACGCTGGGCGCGGGCTCACGGGCAGCCAGGCCAGACGGGGAGGGGGGGAAGAAAGGAGGGGATAGTAAAGGAATAATTCACATAAATAAAATAAGCAATTGGTATCAGTGTGTGCAGTAAACCCGCCACATGGTCTATAAAAAAAAAAAAAAAAAAAAAAGGTATAAGTACGTTGGTAAACCCGCCATATAGTCCGCAAAAAAAAATAAAAAATTGTAATAAATAATTGAATAAAAAAAAAAAAAAAAAAAAGGTATATGTGAGTATTTACAGCACAAACCCGCCATATAGTCGGATCATCAACCCGAGAAAAAATAAATAAATAAATAAATTATAATATAAATATATATGTATTTGCGGCACAAACCCGCCATATAGTCGACACCGACTAACCCCCTTTTAATAAAAAAAAAAAAAAAAAAGAATTATTTAATTTTCTCGGTTGGACAAGGATAGGTGTCCCACGTAGGACCGATCTGGCCCCACCTCGGGCACCTGGTTACGGCCAGGGTGTCTGGTCTTCCTGGTTTCGCCCAGGCCACCGGGTTTTGTCTTGTTGCCAAGTCGTTGTCGGCCGGTCACAGTCAGGTGTCCGGTCGCGGTTGGTGGCACCTCCTTCTTCCCTGGTACGCCCGGGGCTCGGTTCACTCCTGGTACGCCCAGGTCTTCATGTTTTTCTTGTCTATCACATGGGTTCACGCACCTGTCCTTCGGCTTTCAAGTCTTCCAAAGGGGCCGTCCTCGGCTTCTCCCCGGGTCATTCTTGCTTTCCGTAACTCCTAGGTTATGGCTTACCACTGCCCTTCGCGGGCCGCTGCTACGCGCAGCCTCTATTTCATGGCTACGCGCCTTCTCTCCTGTCAAACCGCCTGGTACGCTCAGGCGGCTCTCTTTTCGGTCAGGTGTTCGATCCGATGCGCTCGGATGGTCACTTGGCCTTAGGGTGAGCCCCAGCCTGGCCAGTTCGCCTGGTTCCGCAGGTTGGTGGGCACCCGTGTCCTCTGCACTTTCAAATGTTTTTTGCCTGTGCTTTATTTACAGAAGTTTGTTCCCAGTTCTCCGTTCCTTTCGGTCCTGTTCAGGTAAGTTCGCACTGGCACCACCTCGGTCCCAGTCAAGTCATAACCACGCGTTAATTGTCTTCGTCTGTTCGGTTAGGCCAGGTTCGACTGAGCCGTCTCGTGAATTCCGTTACCGGTACGTGTCTCTCTGTCGTGCACCAGTCCAAATTCCAGTACATCGTCGCCCTCGTTTTTTTTTTTTTTTTCCTTTTATTTTGTTATGCCTTGTATTTTTGTTTAGCTGCTCTGCCATGTCTCGAGCCTCGGACATGGAGGACGGCCTTTCCATCTCCGGCTCAATCGTGTCAAGCCAAGCGGGTCCCTCATCCCTTCGGAGTTGGACCATCCCAAAACTGTTGGCCGAGTTGAACAGAAGACGCATTCCACATCCGGCCACCGCAAGAAAGGCAGAGCTATACAAACTGCTCATGACCAGCCCCAGCACCACAACAGTGCAGCCAGAGGTGTCGGCCATCCATTTGTCCCTGGTGCAGCTACAGGCGACCCTGAATTCCTTGGTGGACTCGGTGGCGGATGTGCGGGCAAGGGTTTAGGAGCTCGAATCCCGGCCACCCGTTGTACCCCCGGCTCCCGTTCCGCTGATGACTCCCTCTACATCAGGCTGGCTGGCTACAGGTACGCCAAGACCCATTCCACATGTGTCCCCCTCTCACTTCATTCCTGATAACCTTAAGAGAGACATCCTGGCAGGGAAAGATGTCAATCTGGCATCAATCCTCATTGCCGCTCAAGATGTTCCCGAGAACTGGGTCATAAACTGTGGCGATGTGTCGGTGGTCCTTCGGGCCAAGGATTCGCGGCTCAACCGCAAGTTGTCCATTCCGGAATTTGTCCTGGCCTTCAGCCTCTTCAGGGACATCGTCTGCACCGCACAGCCGGAGAGAAGAGAGGAGCTTGACAGCTATTTGTACCTGGTCACTGACCTAGGGCACAAGTATGGTGGGTCGGCCTTCTATGACTACCACCGTTCCTTTGCAGCTAAGGCGGCGGCAGCTCTGGCCCAGTTCCAGTATGTCACCAGCTGGTCCTTGATTGACACCGAGCTCTTCTGCCGTCACTTCGCTGGCCTCAGGGCTCCCAACTGTGCGACGTGTCAGTCGATTTTCCACTCCTCAGAGTGGTGCCCCAATACCGCGCACCCGCCTCAGGACAGGGCCATCCCGGGGACCTCCGGGTCATTTCCATCCAACCCCTCCACAGACAAGCTCGGCAGACCTATTGTCTACCTGGGGAAGAACCAGGTCTGTAATAACTTTAATTCAGGGGGGTGCTCATATGCCAGCTGCAGGTCACTCCACGTCTGCTCCCTGTGCTTCAGGGCTCACCCACGGTCCGCCTGCCCAAAGAAATCTTCCAAAGGTTCCTGACTAGCGGACATCAACGTGGACCTCTTGGCGGCACTCCTTCACGATCAAGACTTCGTGGCGTTCCTGTTGGCAGGCTCCCGCCAGGGGTTCCACACAGGGCTCATCACCCTGCCGCAGGTGCCCTGGCAGGGCAGGAATCTGCTGTCCGCCACCCTGGACCCTCCAGCAACTAGCGAGTTGCTCCAGTCAGAAGTTTCCAAGGGGTTCCTCATAGGCCCGTTCCCACGCATCCCGTTTTCCTCATGGCGCATTAACCCCATCGGCTTAGTGGCAAAAAAGAACACTAATAAAAAAAGATTAATTTATGATCTGTCCGCCCCTCATGTGTCCGGTATGCCAAGCCTTAATTCTCTGATTCCCTCAGAGGAATTTTCCATGCGTTATTCCTCGGTGGACGACGTCATCCAGGCCATCCTGTCACATGGTAGGGGCGCTTGGCTGGCAAAGGTTGACATTGCGGATGCATTTAAACTCCTGCCCATCCTGCCGCAGTTATGGCAATTCTACGGCATTGAGTGGGCCGGCCAGTATTTTTTTTTCGCCAACAGGCTCACGTTTGGATCCAAGAGTAGCCCGTGGTTATTCGACCAGCTGGCCAAGGCGCTGCATTGGATCCTGATCCATCACGGGGGCCTCCGGTCGGTCATCCACTACCTCGACGATTTTCTGGTTGTCGAGGATCCGCAGGGCGGGTCCAGCATACTCACCATCCTCCTCGGATTGTTCGCCAGTCTGGCTGTTCCGATCGCGGAGTCAAAGACTGAGGGTCCTGCCACGAGGGTCTCATTCTTGGGCATCGTCCTGGATTCGGTTCTGTTGCAAGCCAGCCTACCGGAGGAGAAACTCACTCAGTGTCGGGAGGTCATTTCCCATGCGGCAGCCACGGGATGCCTCACTAGAGTCGAGTTGCAGTATCTTCTGGGGCGGCTCAACTTTGCCTCCAGGATTATGCCCCAGGGAAGAACCTTTGTGTCAAGGCTGCTCCAGCTTCTTCCCTCAGCACCCGAGCAGGACAGCATCATCCGTTTGGACGGCCAGGCCATGGCAGATCTGGCCATGTGGGAGTTGTTCCTGTCCCGATGGAACGGCGTCTCCTTTTTCGTGTCACCTTGGTCTTCCTCCTGCCCGACCATTTTTTCAGACGCAGCTGCATCTTGCGGCTACGCTGCCATTTGGGGTTCCCAGTGGCTAGCGGATCGTTGGCCCAATACCATCTTAGAAGAGGCTGAATCCATCCGCACCTCCTCTCTGTTGGAATTATACCCCATCGTGGCAGCTGCTCAGGCATGGGGCCACCTCTGGGCTAACTTGCCGGTGATGTTTGTGACAGATAACCAGGCCTTGGTCGACATCTTGGCCAAGGGCAGGGCCAAGTCCCCCAAGATCATGGCGCTGTTGCGCCAGCTGGTTTGGCTGGCCCTGTCACATAACTTCCATGTGCATTGTAGCCACATCCCGGGGGAGAGGAATGTAGCAGCCGACGCACTGTCTAGGTTTAATTTTGAACTCTTCTTCCAGGTCATGCCGGAGGCCGAGCCACGCAGATATCCCACCCCGCCTTTCAGTTCCCTGTCAATGGACTAGGCTTGCTCGTCTCGTCAGCAAGGGACCTGGCGCAGCAGTCCCTTGCCCCAAACACGGCCAGGAACTACCTTTCAGGCCTGAAAACCTTCCAGGAGTTTTCACGTCTGCACCCGCAGGCGGGCCTGGCGGACATTCCTTACATCATGGCCTTCATCGCCCATTGCCACCACCAGTTACACCTCTCCTACAACACCATTAAGTTGTACCTAGCAGGCGTCCAACACCACACCATGCTCCGCAACCCAGGGGGCGGATCCATTTTTTCTGCGCATGCAGTCAAGGCCACCTTACGAGGGGTCCAGAAGGGTGGGTCCAATCCCTCGTCCCGCAGGCAGGGCGTCACGGGAGAGATGTTCCGGAAATTATCTTCAGCCCTGGATGGTGCTCCTTTTGGGCCCTTTTCCAGCTTAATCATCAAAGCTGCCATGTACTTAGCTTTTTACGGCTTCCTTAGGCCAGGCGAGTTCACGTGCAGCACGGCGGGACGGTGCAGCCTGCACCGAGAGCAGCTGGTGAGGGTGGTTGACCATTACGCGCTGAAGATAATTATCTCCAAAACCAGTCAAACAGGCCCCCCGGTGGAGGTCCAGTTTTTTCCCACTAGGAATGAATGGTGCCCGTTACAGGTATTTGACCAGCTCATCCTCCCCCTCCGGGATGCGCCACCTCACAGCCCTCTGCTACCCCATCTGAAGGGAGCTCTCACCACGGCGCAATTCATCAGCCACATCCGCATGGTGGCTGCTGGCTTAGGGTTGGACTCAGGAACAATATCCGGTCATTCCTTCCGCATTGGGGCAGCCTCCGCGGCTTCCCGGCAGGGGGTCCCCGCCCACGTCATCCGAAAGATGGGGAGATGGCGTTCGTCTTGCTTCACCAGATACATACCTAACCCGCAGGTGGAGATTTCGCAGGCATTTCGGTCTTTGGTGTTATAAGGTAATAAAGTCTTACACCTTAACTATTTTGTTGTCATTTTGCCCCCTTTTAGGCTACTCTCATACCCGGCTCCAGGCACACCTCAGCCGGTTAGGTTCCAGGCAGGCACGCTGCCCAAGTTTCGTATTTAGCCTTGACCACAAGTTGGTAAGGCTGAGGTTCAGCCTGCATTTGTGGGAGGGGCTTGAGCCTATTTAAACCCCCACTTACCTCATCACAGTGGGCGTTCCGGTTCTTGGTCCCACCCACCCATTCCCTTCATTTCAAGGGTCCTCCTTAGGGTAGCCCCCTTTTAGGCTACTCTCATACCCGGCTCCAGGCACACCTCAGCCGGTTAGGTTCCAGGCAGGCACGCTGCCCAAGTTTCGTATTTAGCCTTGACCACAAATATATATATATATATATATATATATATATATATATATATATATATATATATATAATTAACTCACCTCCTCCAATTGATCGTGTAGCAGCCGGTCTCCTGTTCTTTCTTCAGGACCTGTCAAAGGACCTGTGGTGACATCACTGTGCTCATCACATGATCCATCACCATGGTAATGGGCCATGTGATGAGCTCAGTGACGTCACCACAGGTCCTGAAGAAAGAACCGGAGACCGGCAGCTACGCGATCAATTGGAGGAGGTGAGTTAATATTATTATATTATTATTTTTTTTAACCCTCTTTAGCACTGCCCACTGCGCCACCAATGTTTATTATACTGGGGGGGGGCGCACTGCGCCACCAATGTTTATTATACTGGGGGGGGCGCACTGCGCCACCAATGTTTATTATACTGGGGGGGGCGCACTGCGCCACCAATGTTTATTATACTAGGGGGGCGCACTGCGCCACCAATGTTTATTATACTGGGGGGGGCGCACTGCGCCACCAATGTTTACTATACTGGGGGGGCGCACTGCGCCACCAATGAAGATAACTGACCTGTTAAAACAAAAAAAAAAAAAAAAAATGTATGACTTTTTGATCGCTTGCTATTACACTTTTTGTGATGTAAGGTGTCAAAAAATGGCTTATCTTTTTTTTTTACGGTATTCACCTGAGGAGTTAGGTCATGTGATATTTTTATAGAGCAGGTTATTACGGACGCGGCGATACCTAATATGTATCCTTTTCTTTTTATTTACTTAAGTTTTACACAATAACAGCTTTTTTTAAAACAAAAAAAATATGTTTTAGTGTCTCCATATTCTGAGCCATAGTTTTTATTTTTTGGGCGATTGTCTTAGGGGCTCATTTTTTGCGGGATGAGGTGACGGTTAGATTGGTACTATTTTGGCGGGCATACACCTTTTTGATCGCTTGCTGTTTCACTTTTTGTGATGTGACGTGACAAAAAAATGGTTTATTTAGCACAGTTTTTTTTTTTACGGTGTTCATCTGAGGGGTTAGGTCATGTGATATGTTTATAGAGCCAGTCGATACGGACGCGGTGATACCTAATATTACTTTTCTAATTTTTACCAATTTATTTATTTTTTACTTTTTTTTTACTTGAAACTTCATTTTTTGGGGGGAAAACTTTATTTTTTTTCAATTATTTTTTCACTTTATTTTTTTGTCCCACTTTGGGACTTCAACTTTTGGGGGTCTAATCCTTTACAATGCATTCCAATACTTCTGTATTGGAATGCATTGGCTGTATAAGTAATACTGTGTGTATTACTCATACAGCTTCCGGCCTGTGAGATCCAGGATGCTGGATCTCACAGGCTCTTCACCGGAAGGCAGCCCCGATGCCTAAGGAAGACATTGCGCTGTCTTCCATGCCAACTGGTCCCCATTACAGCAGCACGGGGACCCGATGGCAGCGGCGATCCCCACCGGAATGACCCGTAAACACTGCAAACCGGAAATACACAGGGCTTACCTGTACGCCCTGTGTCCTTAAGTACCGGGACATCATGGCGTACAGGTACGCCCTGTGTCCCCAAGAGGTTAAAAGAGGATGTGTCATGCAAGCAAATCGCTTTAAATTGTACATTCACCATTTTACAGTAGACCTATCGCATGATCTAAAAGTTATTTTGTACATACATTTCTTATCCTCTGTTCTACTCCAGAGCTGCACTCACTATTCTGCTGGTGTAGTCATTGCATTACTTATCCTGTATTATACTCCAGAGCTGTACTCACTATTCTGCAGGTGGAGTCACCGTGTACATACATTCCTTATCCTGTACTGATCCTGAGTTGCATCCTGTGTTATACTCTAGAGTTGCATTCATACACTGGAACATGATAGTGCGAGTACAGCGAAGATGTGTATTAGGGATCGACCGATATAGATTTTTTAGGGCCGATAATTTGTGAACTTTCAGGCCGATAGCCGATAATTTATACCGATATTCTGGAAATTTTCATTTAAAAAAAAAATAATTCCTACACAAATCTGCTGAAAATTAATGTTTATTGTTAACGTGTATATTTTATTTTATTTTTTTGTAAATCTTTCTTTTTCATTTATACTTTATTATTATTATTTTTTATTTATTTTTTATTATTAAATTTTAGCCCCCTTAGGGACTAGAACCCTTGTCCTATTCCCCCTGATAGATCTCTATCAGGGTGAATAGGATCTCACACTGTCCCTGCTGCTCTGTGCTTTGTGCACACAGCAGCATGGAGCTGAACATGGCAGCCAGAGCTTCAGTAGCGTCCTGGCTGCCATGGTAACCGATCGGAGCCCCAGGATTACACAGCTGGGGATCCTGTGGCCACTGCCACCAATGATTAATACTTGGGTGGGGGGGGGGGGGCGCACTGCGCCACCAAAGTTTTTAATACTGGGATGGGGGGCGCACTGCGCCACCAATGATTAATACTGGGGGGAGCGCACTGCGCCACCAATGAAGAGAAATCTCTCATTAATTCATATACAGGAGGCGGGAGCTGGCTGCAGAATCATATAGCCGGCTCCCGACCTCTATGAGCGGTAGCTGCGATCCGCGGCACCTAAGGAGTTAACTACCGTGGATCGCAGCTACCGCTCATAGAGGTCGGGAGCCGGCTATGTGATTCTGCAGCCAGCTCCCGCCTCCTGTATATGAATTAATGAAAGACTTATCTTCATTGGTGGAGCGGTGGCCACAGCCCCTCCCCTTCTTTTGTTTTCTCTCCTCTCATTGGCAGCAGCAGCACAGGGGGGAGGGAGACACTGCTTCCTTCTCCCCTGTGCTGCTGAGGGAACACTGAGAGCAGCGCGTTCTGTGTTCCCCATACGTTATCGGTATATCCGCAAAATAGATGCCGATAACTGTCAAAATCCTGAATATCGGCCGATAATATCGGTAAAACCGATAATCGGTCGATCCCTAGTGTGTATGGCTCTGGAGTAGAATACAGGATGTACGTGTTCGCGATTGATCCCTTCCTTAGAAGGGTTAATCATGGGCAGGTGTCGAGATGGACCGGGAAGCTCCGGAGACCACACTGAGGGTGGTGGCATTTGCTGATGACGTAACTATCTTTGTGTCTTTTGAGAGGGGAGGCAGAGTAGGTGCTGTCGGAGGTAGAACACTACTCAGTCATCTGGGTCCAAGATCAACCGGGATAAGTGTGAGAGTCTCCGGTTGGGAGGTGGAGATCCTGGTTTTGATCTCCCGGACACCATTCCAGAGCCCCAGGAGTCTACAAAAGTCCTTGGCATTGAATTTGGCCAGGAGGATTGCCCACATCAAAATTGGCATAGCAGGCTTAAGATTGTAGCTCAGAGGGTGCTACAGTGGAAGGGTGAACATTGTCAAAACCTACCTGATCCCTTTGCTTTTATATCTGGGCAGTGCGTGAGTCTTGCCAGAACCTTTCTGGACTCTGGTCTACAGTCTGTTCTTCCAGATGTTGTGGGGAAATAGACTGAACCTTGTCAAGATTGAGGTTACTTACCGTACGAGGAGACTAGGAGGGTTGAGTATGGACAACCCTGTGGTGTTCTTGGTGAACACCTTTTATTAAAGAGGACCTTTCACTAGTGTAGAAACTAAAACCTAACTATATCAGTGGGCAGAGCGGCGCCCAGGGGTCCCCCTGCACTTACTAGTATGTCTGGGCGCCGCTCCATTCGCCCGGTATGGGCTCCGGTGTCTGCGCTCCCTCTGTTGTACTGGAGTGATTTCTTGTATGAGGCGTGTCCCTTGCTGCAGCGCTGGCCAATCGCAGCGCACAGCTCATAGCCTGGGAAATCGTGACTCTCCTTGACCAGAGGGTTCTGTTGACCCATTTCCAGAAACCTCTGGCCCTCAGAGGGGATCTGGGGATCAGGTTACGGCTTTTGAATTCCATTAGGATCCCTTTGAAGTTTTTAGACTTGACTTGGCGCTGCTTCCAAAGGAAACTGTGTGTGAGGGACAATCTGAAGTGTAGGAGCTCTGAGGACAGGGGTGTCCCCGAGAGGAGTGCGTTGGTGTGCTGGAGAGCATGGACCACTTCCTGCTTCATTGTCCCTTTAAGGCCTCATGCACACGGCCGTGTTCAGAGAGCGGTCCGTGGTAACACGGCCTGGATTCCTGTTGAGAGCAGGAGCACACGGCGTCATTGGTTGCTATTAGGGATCGACCGATATTGATTTTTTAGGGCCGATACCGATAATTTGTGAACTTTCAGGCCGATAGCCGATAATTTATACCGATATTCTGGGAATTTTCATTTTTGAGAAAAAAAAAAATTTCCTACACAAATCTGCTGAAAATTAATGTTTATTGTTAATGTGTATTTTTTTTTTTTGTTTATTGTTAATGTTTTTTTTTGTTTGTTTTTTTACTAACTTTTAGCCCCCTTAGGGACTAGAACCCTTGTCCTATTCCCCCTGATAGATCTCTATCAGGGTGAATAGGATGTCACACTGTCCCTGCTGCTCTGTGCTTTGTGCACACAGCAGCATGGAGCTTACCATGGCAGCCAGGGCTTCAATAGCGTCCTGGCTGCCATGGTAACCGATCGGAGCCCCAGGATTACACTGCTGGGGCTCCGATAGGAGGAGCAGGGGAGAGGGGGGATCCTGTGGCCACTGCCACCAATGATTATTACTGAGGGGGGGGGGCTTGGGTTGGGGGGCGCACTGCGCCACCAATGATTAATACTGGGGGGCTTGGGGGGGGGGGGGGGCGCACTGCGCCACCAATGAAGATAAGTCTCTCAATCATTCATATACAGGAGGCGGGAGCTGGCTGCAGAATCACATAGCCGGCTCCCGACCTCTATGAGCGGTAGCTGCGATCCGCGGCACCTGAGGAGTTAACTACCGCGGATCGCAGCTATTGCTCATAGAGGTCGGGAGCTGGCTATGTGATTCTGCAGCAAGCTCCCGCCTCCTGTATATGAATGAATGAAAGGCTTATCTTCATTGGTGGCGCAGCGGCCACAGCCCCTCCCCTCCTCTTATGTTCTCTCCTCTCATTGGCGGCGGCAGCAGCAGCACAGGGGGAGGAAGACACGGCTTCCTTCTCCCCTGTGCTGCTGAGGGAACACGGAGAGCGCTGACAGCAGCGCGATCTTTGTTCCCCATATGTTATCGGAATATCGGCAAAATAGATGCCGATACCGATAACGGTCAAAATCCTCAATATCGGCCGATAATATCGGCCAAACCGATAATCGGTCGATCTCTAGTTGCTATGACGCCGTGCGCTTCATGCCGCCGCTGCACTACAGTCAGTGTACTACTGTAGTGCAGCGGCGGCATGAAGCGCACAGCGTCATAGCAACCAATGACGTGTGCTTCTGCTCTCAACAGGAATCCAGGCCGTGTTACCACGGACCACTCTCGGCCGCGGAATACAGGCTGTGTGCATGAGGCCTAACTCAGAGGTTTACACCAGGGTGGGGACCTCCATCGGCTGGCCTAGGCTGGTCACTCTTTCCTATACGAATGGGCCTATGGAGCATTCAGACACCTGGGTGGTAGGGACCGCTGCACTTTATTCCTAGTCAGCTCAGTGGTCAGGTACTACACGTGACACGCACAATGTTTAGTCTCGACGCAGCGCAAAATCTTCCCCGTGGATGAAGTGGTTAGGAACATTCTTGGAGACTCTCTGGACTATGAGAGGTTGGGGGCGGGTAGAGCCGCATTCCTCTGGAGGGGATTTGCCTTTAGGGTACCCTAGCATGTTGTCTGCCTTCCTGGTGGTGGGCTGATGCTGACACTGCAGAGGTGTTTTTATTTTATTTTTATTTTTTTTTTATTTTTTTTTGGTGGCTGTATGAGGACATGTGGCTTGCAGGCGCCGAACTTGGGCTTTAAAGGGAACCTGTCACCGGGATTTTGTGTGTAGAGCTGAGGACATGGGTTGCTAGATGGCCGCTAGCACATCCGCAATACCCAGTCCCCATAGCTCTGTGTGCTTTTATTGTGTAAAAAAACTGATTTGATACATATGCAAATTAACCTGAGATGAGTCCTGTCCCTGACTCATCTCACGTACAGGACACATCTCGGGTCAATTTGCATATGTATCAAATAGTTTTTTTTACACAATAAAAGCACACAGAGCTATGGGGACTGGGTATTGCAGATGTGCTAGCTGCCATCTAGCAACCCATGTCCTCAGCTCTATATACAAAATCCCAGTGACAGGTTCCCTTTAAAGGGTTTCTATCACTTCGTATGACATAATTAGCTGTCAGACACTAGCGATCTGCTAGTGTCTGCTCTGGCCAACCATCCTACTATAATCACTTGTGGGGCAGCGGTTTTGATAAAAAACTAACTTTTATAAATATGCTAATGAGCCTCTAGGTGCTATGTGGGCGTCATTAGCACCTAGAGGCTCCGTCTACCTTCATACACAGCCGCCGCCCAGCGCGTCCCTCCAGCCCGCCCATGTCCTCCTCCGTGTGACGCAGCGGACGAGTTCTCGCGCATGCGCCGTGCGTGGCTGTATTCGGCGCATTTGAGATCTCAGCTCGGAGCGGTCAGACATTCAATGCGCCGAATACAGCCGCGCATGCGCATTGAATGTCTGACCGCTCCGAGCTGAGATCTCAAATGCGCCGAATACAGCCACGCACGGCGCATGCGCGAGAACTCGTCCGCTGCGTCACACGGAGGAGGACATGGGCGGGCTGGAGGGACGCGCTGGGCGGCGGCTGTGTATGAAGGTAGACGGAGCCTCTAGGTGCTAATGACGCCCACATAGCACCTAGAGGCTCATTAGCATATTTATAAAAGTTAGTTTTTTATCAAAACCGCTGCCCCACAAGTGATTATAGTAGGATGGTTGGCCAGAGCAGACACTAGCAGATCGCTAGTGTCTGACAACTGTCATACGAAGTGATAGAAACCCTTTAATGGTTGTGTGTGTGTGGCTGAAAAGCCTCACTGTGGGTGGTATGGGTGGTCTGCCATGTGTTTTATATGTATATATTGGTAGGTTGTGTGAGTGTATATGTTGTATGTTTGTATAGTGATGTATATATTTTATAATTTGAGTTGCTGGTTGTAGTGTTAGGTTGGGTGGTGGGTAAATGGGGGAAGGTTCTAGGGTTCCATAGGACATTGGGGACTTTTTGGGTATATGAGAAATTCTGGGCTGGTCCATGGACATCTGTTATCATGGGATGCGGGACGAACTCGGGGCCAAAAAAAAAAGTGTGTGTTTTAATTGGGGTGTTGGTGTGTGGGGTTTTTGTAAGTGTTCAGTGTTTTGCTGTGTGTAGGTAGGGTGCAACCGGATCAGGAAGGTTAGTACATTGTAAAGACTGTATATAGTAGGTGTTCTATGGGGAAGTGAGTGTTGGGCTGGAGCGGTGTTATCTGCACCGTGCTGAGGTGCATTATGTCCTGTATTTTTTGGTTTGGGTTTTGTTATGTTCTGTATTTATTTATTCATGTTTTTAAAATGTTAAAAGAAATACAGGATGTAACTCAGGATCAGTACAGGATAAGGCCTCTTTCACACTTGCGTTGTTGGGATCCGGCATGCACTTCCGTTGCCGGAGGTGCCCGCCGGATCCGGAAAAACGCAAGTGTACTGAAAGCATTTGAAGACGGAACCGTCTTCCAAATGCTTTCAGTGTTACTATGGCAGCCAGGACGCTATTAAAGTCCTGGCTGCCATAGTAGGAGCGGGGGAGCGGGGGAGCAGTATACTTACAGTCCGTGCGGCTCCCGGGGCGCTCCAGAATGACGTCAGAGCGCCCCATGCGCATGGATGACGTGATCCATGCGATCACGTGATCCATGCGCTTGGGGCGCCCTGACGTCACTGTGGAGCGCCCGGGGAGCCACACGGACGGTAAGTATACTGCTCCCCCGCTCCCCACTGCACTTTACAATGGCTGCCAGGACTTTAGCGTCCCGGCAGCCATGGTAACCATTCAGAAAAAGCTAAATGTCGGCTCCGGCAATGCGCCGAAACGACGTTTAGCTTAAGGCCGGATCCGGATCAATGCCTTCCAATGGGCATTAATTCCGGATCCGGCCTTGCGGCAAGTGTTCCGGATTTTTGGCCGGAGCAAAAAGCGCAGCATGCTGCGGTATTTTCTCTGGCCAATAAACGTTCCGTTCCGGAACTGAAGACATCCTGATGCATCCTGAAAGGATTTCTCTCCATTCAGAATGCATTAGGATAATCCTGATCAGGATTCTTCCGGCATAGAGCCCCGATGACGGAACTCTATGCCGGAAGACAATAACGCAGGTGTGAAAGAGCCCTAAGTAATGTATGTACACAGTGACTCCACCAGCAGAATAGTGAGTGCAGCTCTGGTGTATAATACAGGATGTAACTCAGGATAAGATTACTTTCACACTAGTGTTTTTCTTTTCAGGTATTGAGTTCAGTGATAGGGGCTCAATACCGGGGAAAAAAACGCATCAGTTTTGTCCTAATGCATACTGAACGGATTGCTTTCCATTCAGAATGCATCAGGATGTCTTCCGTTCCTTCCCTTTTAGGGTATTTGGCCAGAGAAAATACCGCAGCATGCTGCGGTTTTTTCTCCGGACAAAATTCCGGAACAAAATTTCCATTGAAGTGTATTAATGCCGGATCCGGTACCAAGTGTTTAGGAAATTGCCGCATTGACGGATCCGGTTTTCTGGTCTGCGCATGCGCCGACATTTGAAAAATGTGAAAAAGTATAAATGCTGGATCTGTTTTTCCGGATGACACTGGAAAGACGGTTCTGGTATTTCAATGCATGAGAGACTGATCTGGATCCGGAAACAAATGATATCCAGCACTCGGATTTCCGGATCCAGCAGGCAGTTCCGGCAACGCTAGTGTGAAAGTACCCTTGGTAATGTTTATACGCAGTGACTCCACCTGCAGAATAGTGAGTGCAGCTCTGCAGTATAATACAGGATGTAACTCAGGATCAGTGATGTCATATTTACACGGTAGTGACTCCACTTTTATGTAGATTACATCTGTATGGAACATGGTATTCAATGAGGGACATACTGTAAGCTTTAAATGGATTTATAGGCTTGCAACTATATATGTAAAGGAAAAATAAATTTCTCCTGCTTTACTGGAGTTAGGATGGGTTCACATCTGCTTAACATATATATGTTAAACAGACGCCTCAGACTGATGCCATACAGTGGCGTCCATTCACCATGGAGTTCCATTATGGAAAAAAAAAATAGTATACTTTTTTACTGGACTGTGCAGGATACAAGAACGTGGTGTGCTGTATTTTTGTAATGTGTACGTCTAACGGAGGAATAAAACGTGATGTGAACCCACCCTTAGATAAACTTGCTGTTTTAGGGCTCATACCCACGAATGTAAGGACTCTGTGCCTGTGCTGCAGACCGCAAATTGCTGTCCGCAATGCACGGGCACCGGCCGTGGGGAAGCCGCATGCGGATTGGGGACCCATTCACTGGAATGGGGTCCGCACCGCAGAAAAGTACTGCATCCACTACTTTTTAGCGGTAAGGAGGCACGGCCACAAACACCATGGAAGCACTCCGTAGTGCTTCAGTGGGGTTCTGATCCGTGCTTCCGCACCGCATCTCCGGGTTTGCGGACCCATTCAAGTGAATGGGTCCGCATCCGTGATGCGGGGTGCACACGGCTGGTGCCCCGTGTATTGTGGACCCGCCATGGCCGCAATACGGCCATGGCGGGGCAATGGCCGTGTGCATGAGCCCTTAGACTGATGATCTCTCGTGTCTAGGGGTTTCCTTCCTGCCACTGACAGCAGAGGTCGGAGGAATGACGTGTGACTTTATGGCTATTTTGTTCTGTTTCCTGCAGCTTGCGGATCAGTTCTGTAATGCGATTGGCGTCCTCCAGCAGTGTGCTCCCCCCGCATCCTTTAATAACATTCAGACAGCGATAAGCAAGGAGCAGCCCTCCAACCCGACAGAAGGTGAGTGGAGGAGTCCTGTGTAATAGTGTATAATGTAATGGTGCAGGGAAAGTCTGGTCCATGGTCATTAGCCTATCAGAAGGTGGCTATAGATCAGATGCAGTATGCGCCCCCTGCAAGGGTAATGCAGCTTTACATGGCAGCCATTCCAGTGAGTGATCGGCTGTGTAATGCATGGAGTGACCGTGTAAGCTGGGGCAAGAGCTAATCTTACAGAATGGAGGGGATGTCCATATATCCTAATCTTATATGAACATGGTTTGTCCTTCAGTTTTCTCTTTGAAGTTGCCGAATATTTATTATTTGGAGACCGCAAGTACTGTCGGTCTGGGTGACAACTAACATGGCTGCCTGCACCATCTCCACCGTCCTGGATGCCATGGTAACCGATCGGAGCCCCAGGATTACACTGCTGGGACTCCGATCAGAACTGCCACTGCACCACCAATGAGGAGGAGGGGAGAGGGGACCCTGCTTCCTTCTCCCCTGTGCTGCTGAGGGAACACGGAGAGCGCTGAGAGCAGCGCGATCTTTGTTCCCCATACGTTGACGGTACATCGGCAAAATAGATGCTGATACCGATAACGTTCAAAATTCTTAATATCGGCCGATAATATCGGTAAAACCGATAATCGGTCGATCCCTAATCCGCTATACACTGGCGCTGTTCCGTGGGCATTCCGCATCACGAATGTGGACCCATTCACTTGAATGGGTCCGGAGATGCGGAATGGTCCGGAACTGAACCCTATGGAAGCACTACGGAGTGCTTCCATGGGGTTTCGTGCCATACTTCCGTTCTGCAAAAAGATAGGACATGTCCTATCTTTTTGCGGACCCATTAAAGTGAATGGGTCCGTGATCCGCTGCAGCTGCCCCTGCGGGAGTTCCAGCGGCAGCCATGTTGGCCATCACTCAGGTTTCCCTGAAACAGATATCACCTGATTTTTGAGCCATAGTTTTTTTTTTTTAGCCGGTAACTTAAAAAAATGAAAGAAGTGATGTGCACCTTGCTGATCCCCTGCTGCTCCCATTCTGACACTTCCCAAGTTCCCACCATTCTGTACATAAGAGTCCCTTTCAACCAGCTGGCCAGCTATTTCTTATTTTCCTTTAGGGGGCGCTCTACGGTCATTCAGTTGACTTTTCTTGTAGCTCTGCACCTTTTGAGTAATGTACGCATATGTGGCTAGAAATGCTGATGTATTGGCGGCTGTTGTACTTTTCTTTATTCCAGAATACGCTCAGCTGTTTGCCGCCCTCATTGCTCGCACAGCAAAAGATATTGATGTTCTCATCGACTCTCTGCCAAGTGAGGAATCTACTGCTGCGTTACAGGTGAGACCCGAAGCAGACCCGTCACTTCTCCTGACGTGTCTGTTTTAGTAGATCATTTTATTCCCCATATAATTGTGGAACATCTGTTCTTTAGAATATAAGTTGTGTTGTCCCTCTGTTATTCCTATTGGGGATTATTAATAAATTGATAACTAGGTGTTAATAGTTAGTGTGTACCTACATACTATGGCCCCGTCTAACTGGTAGTGGCAGACTGTGCAGGGACACACCCCTGACAATTTGTTTTGGCATTTCCAGGAGGAATAATAGAGGCATGACAACATAGTTGTATTAAAAGATAACTCAGAATTCCTGCATCATGGGGAATGCAAGTAGTAACTAAAACAGACATGTCAGGAGAGGGGACAGTTTCTCTTTAATGACTGCAGGGCATGTTTATACATCTATTATAAGACGTTGGGGGTCATTTATCAAACTGGTGTAAAATAGAACTGTCATAGTTGCCCATAGCAACCAGACAGATTCCACCCTTCATTTTGGACAGCTCCTTTGGAAAATGAAAGGCGGAATCTGGTTGCTATGGGCAACTAAGCCAGTTCTACTTTACACCAGTTTGATAAATGCCCCCCTTGGTCTGTCTGGGTAGTCTTGTAGTGTAGCAAAGTATAGGACACTATGGTGCTGAATAACTGAACTTTACTTGTAAATATTTTTTTTTTTTAAGGCCGCTAGCCTGTACCAGTTAGAGGAAGAAAACCACGCAGCAGCAGCCCGTCTAGAGGAGGTGGTATACAGAGGGGACATGCTGCTTGAGAAGATTCAGACTGCACTAGCGGACATCGCCCAGTCTCAGCTGAAGACCAGAAGCATCATCCACATGCAGCCACTTTCAGAGAGCTAGCAGTAGAGGGCGCTGTCCTTCATTAGAACTGATCACTGTGAGATGCTGAGTGGCAGGAAACAGTAGCCGTGCTTGCCAGGGGCTTAGAACATCAATGATTGGCACTACAAAGAGACTCTCCATGGGCATGACATTACAGCGTGCAATTAAATACTTCTTATATGTTTTTTATTATGCTTTAAGATGACCTGTTATCGATGAACCTATGCTTCTATGTTTCACACTAGCGGCAGGGGACTCCGGCAGGCTGTTCCGGCGTGTGGACAGCCCGTCGGATCCGTCCTGCCGCTAGTTCACATGTGCCCCCGGACTATAATGGGGGCGGAGTTCCGGCAGCATACGGCGAGAGGCAGCCATGCAGTACTTTTAGTCCAGCTGCCTCTCACCGTGCACTGCCGTGCTGCCGCTATAACTCCGCCCCCATTATAGTCAATGGGGACTGAGCGGCAGTCTGGGGGCACACCTGAACTAGCATCAGGAAGGATCAGACAGGCTGTTCACCCGCCGGAACAGCCTCCTGGAGTCCCCTGCCGCAAGTGTGAAAGTACCCTTAGGGAATTGCTTGAAGAGGAACTGCCTGCTTTATATGTAAAAGCAGTCTGATTCCTCATTGATCATACCTCAAGGGTTATCCCATCACACATAGCTTATTAATTCCACTGGACCCCTGTTTCCTGTCCCCCATCTGAAAGCTTGTTGGAGAACATCCATTATATGCCAAAAGTGTCTTTCATTGGAACCCCACCACCTTCAGAGAGGGCCTGTATTGTAAATAATGCAGCAAGCACAGGCTGTCCTAAAACAGCATGTCTGCTGATGGAAAACCGACAGAGCTCCCCATAATAAAGGAATTGTAGGCAATTACGATTTTATGCACTTTTCTAATATTCGTGTAGGTTCACCACTCTGATCCCAGGACAGAGTCGCAGGATCCCTTAAAATCTCCTCTCTGTCCTTCCCATTCACAACCAGTAGGTGGCCCTGTTTTCATGTATAAACATTGCTGGACCTATTAGAAATCTGTTTGGCATGAGTGGTTTTTCTACTGCTAGGACGGGCTGCACTTAAATCCTATCTGCCTCTGTCACGGCAACTGTTTGTATCAGGTTTTTCATAATAAAATTGGATTAATTGCTGAAAATCTGTAGAGTTTATGCTCTTAACTCTTTAAAAAAAAAAAAAGCATGGTTTATCCTTTGAAAAAAATATTCAAACCCCCCCTTTCCTCCCAAAAGTCAACAGATTAGTGTGGATTTTACATTGCCTCTTCCATACATCATGCAGATAGTAAATCTCCTACTGATCAGTTTGGTAGAACGGCTCAGTTGGGTGGAAGCTCCTGCTGATCAGTTCGGTTTTCATCTGGAGAACGGCTCAGTGGGTGGAAGCTCCTGCTGATCAGTTCGGTTTTCATCTGGAGAACGGCTCAGTGGGTGGAAGCTCCTGCTGATCAGGTCGGTTTTCATCTGGAGAACGGCTCAGTGGGTGGAAGCTCCTGCTGATCAGTTCGGTTTTCATCTGGAGAACGGCTCAGTGGGTGGAAGCTCCTGCTGATCAGTTCGGTTTTCATCTGCAGAACTGCTCAGTGGGTGGAAGCTCCTGCTGCAGCCACTTGTCTTCGTCTGTTATAGGACAGTGGGGAGGAGGAGTGGGGACATGGTTGACCTCCTGGGACACAGAAGATTTATTTAGATATTTCTCAGTTTTAGCTGTAATGAGACCCAGTGAACTGATCTTGTAAAACTGTCAGCTTGTCCTGGCACAGCAGAGCCCGGGATCTGGAGTAATAGTGGTTAGTGCATCTGCAGCTTCACTTTCATGCTTTTTCTCAATACAGTTAGATGACCATGTGGTCATGATGTCACCAAAGTCCTCGGACAGAATAGTCATGTGACATAAGAATGAGCTTGAGTTGGTGCTTGGTGCCTGTTTTTGGTGTTCTGTGCAGTAGACCAGGATTGAGTCAGTCGCTTCCTCTTATGAGTTAATCCTTTGTTTCCTGTGTCCAGTTACATCACCCAAGCTTTACACGAACACGATGGTGACAGTGAGGACTAGAACGGTCTATGGAATGTGTTTAAAGGGCCAGCCCAATCAAATAATATCTCTGCACCAATGTTATCCACCACTTCGATAAATTCTCAGTCTTTGAGGTGTCCAATTCTTACTCTCTATTCAGTCATTTCTTAGTCACCTCTGTTCCTGAGAAAGCTGGGTGACAGCTAGTATGGCTTCTGTTACAGTGCCCACAGGTATCGCCAGCTTTCTCCGACTCTGAACGGCATATCTGCCTCCCTGCATAATTAGGCAGACCTGGTGTCCTTTCCCAGGAATGAATATGAAGCATTCATACCTGGCCTTGCCTTGCCTTCTTCTTGTGTGAGCTCTACATAACTCAGAATAAGTGTCCTATTCCCCCAACAGCGCCACCAGTGGGTTGTCTATCTAATGACAATTTTGGAACTAAATGGGTTGTCTGAGAATTACATTTTTGGACAAATCCTATAATTGGCTTAAAAAAAACAAGGTCCGATTTCTGCAAGCCAAAACCAGGAATGAATTTAAATAAAATAAAAAAATAAATAAAAAAGGGCAGTCATAGTTTTCCTTTATACTTCGTCTCCTTTTATGACCTACAGCACACCACGTTCTTGTATTCTGCACAGTCCGGTAAAATTTTTATATATCATCTGGCATACCTATAGAGTGCTGCTGTTTGTTAGAGATAGAGATATATCTATATCATCTGTTTAATATATATATATATATATATATATATATATATATATTCTCTTTTTTTTTTCTTTTTTTTTGTATACGTTAAATGAACAGGAAAAGTTGTGTTTTTTTTCTAGTCAACTGTATGGACGAAGTTTTCTATGGAGTTTGCCTTATAGAGAAGGGAAAGAAAAAAAGTTTCTGCATGCTTAGCTTTCTAGAAAACGCCATAAACACAAACACCGCCAAATTATTAAAAATGCTCGAGGGCCCTGCATTTCATATTTCCCATAGACTTTCACTTACATGTAGAGCTGTTTATTTTTCTTTTTTTTTTTTTTGTTTTCTTTTCAGATTTATCACAGAGGCTCAGGGACAGATACTTTTCTGCCTCTATACCAATGATTTACTTTGAGACAGATTTTTATGCTCCGTTTTGGCACAAGTAGTGCATTTTAGGTCATGCCCTTTTTCTCGTGTAGCTCTGTCCCCTTTCCACTAAGCCCCGTCCTCGGGAAAATGTCGGGAAAAAAGTGCAGAAACCCGGACAAGAATAGACCGTTCCAACAGAGTGCAGGACTTTCCTTTCTGCAGAATGTGGAACTCACACTGCTGCCATCCGTGTCGTGCGGACTGCAAAAACGGCTACGGAGTGTGCATGGGGCCTAAGAATGGAAATTAAAGAGCCAGGACAGGGAGCAGAATACATGCTGTGATGTAAAGAAAATACCATACACCTGGTTTTTGTAAAAAAAATAATCACACGGAATATCCACCTAAATGGCAATTTTACATGCTCATATTTAGTCCGGGAAACCTATTCTGTGTGAGAGCAGTATTTCCTGGGCTGACACAAACTCACGCCATTATGATTTAAAATGCTGTGGGTTCCTGTCCACTCGCAGACTGTCATGACCACAATTCAGTAGAGTTGTGGACACGCTGGCGTGTTTCCTTAGGCTACTTTCACACTCGTGTTTTGTGCGGCTCCGTCATGGACGGATCAGTTTGTATTATCTTTAACATAGCCAAGACAGATCCGTCTTGAACACAATTGAAAGTCAATGGAGGACGGATCCGTTTTAGAAACATAGAATGTGTCGCAGATAAGAACCATTTGGCCCATCTAGTCTGCCCAATATACTGAGTACTATGGATAGCCCCTGGCCCTATCTTATATGAAGGATGGCCTTATGCCTATCCCATGCATGCTTAAACTCCTTCACTGTATTTGCAGCTACCACTTCTGCAGGAAGGCTATTCCATGCATCCACTACTCTCTCAGTAAAGTAATACTTCCTGATATTACTTTTAAACCTTTGCCCCTCTAATTTAAAACTATGTCCTCTTGTAGCAGTTTTTCTTCTTTTAAATATTCTCTCCTCTTTTACCTTGTTGATTCCCTTTATGTATTTAAAAGTTTCTATCATATCCCCTCTGTCTCGTCTTTCTTCAAAGCTATACATGTTAAGGTCTTTTAATCTTTCCTGGTAAGTTTTATCCTGCAATCCATGTACTAGTTTAGTAGCTCTTCTCTGAACTCTCTCCAAAGTATCAATATCCTTCTGGAGATATGGTCTCCAGTACTGAGCACAATACTCCAAATGAGGTCTCACCAGTGTTCTGTAGAGCGCCATGAGCACCTCCCTCTTTCTACTGGTAATTCCTCTTGCTATACACCCAAGCATTCTGCTAGCATTTCCTGCTGCTCTATGACATTGTCTGCCTACCTTTTAAGTCTTCTGAAATAATGACCCCTAAATCCCTTTCCTCAGATACTGAGGTTAGGACTGTATCACTGATTTTATATTCTGCTCTTGGGTTTTTACGCCCCAGGTGCATTATTTTGCACTTATCCACATTAAATTTTAGTTGCCAGATTTTTGACCATTCCTCTAGTTTTCCTTAATCCTTTTCCATTTGGTGTATCCCTCCAGGAACATCAACCCTGTTACAAATCTTTGTCATCAGCAAAAAGACACACCTTACCATCGAGGCCTTCTGCAATTTCGCTGATAAAGATATTAAACAATATGGGTCCCAGAACAGATCCCTGAGGTACCCCACTGGTAACATGACCTTGGTCTGAATATACTCCATTGACTACAACCCTCTGTTGCCTGTTCCTCAGCCACTGCCTAATCCATTCAACAATATGGGAGTCCAAGCCCAAAGACTGCAATTTATTGATAAGCCTTCTGTGTGGGACAGTATCGAAAGCCTTACTGAAGTCTAGATAAGCGATGTCTACTGCACCTCCGCCATCTATTGTTTTAGTCACCCAATCAAAAAAATCAATAAGATTAGTTTGACATGATCTCCCTGAAGTAAACCCATGCTGTTTTTCATCTTTCAATCCATGGGATTTTAGATGTTCCACAATCCTCTCCTTAAGTATGGTTTCCATTAATTTCCCCACTATTGATGTCAGGCTTACTGGCCTATAGTTGCCCAATTCCTCCCTACTAACTTTCTTGTGAATGGGCACAACATTTGCTAATTTCCAATCTTCTGGGACGACTCCTGTTGCCAGTGATTGGTTAAATAAATCTGTTAATGGTTTTGCTAGTTCACCGCTGAGCACTTTTAATAGCTTTTGGGTGTATCCCATCAGGCCCCTGTGACTTATTTGTATTGATTTTAGACAGCTGACTTAGGACCTCTTCCTCTGTAAAGACACATGCATCAAAATATTCATTAGTTGTCTTTCCTAACTGAGGTCCATTTCCTTCATTTTCCTTCGTAAAGACTGAACAGAAGTATTTATTGAGGCAGTCAGCTAGTTCTTTATCTTCTTCCATATACCTTCCTTCTTTTGTTTTTAATTTTGTAATTCCTTGTTTTAGTTTCCTTTTTTCATTTATGTATCTGAAGAATGCCTTATCGCCTTTTTTCCCTGACTGAGCTAATTTCTCTTCTGCCTGTGCTTTAGAAGCTCTTATAACTTGTTTGGCCTCTCTCTGCCTAATCTTGTAAATTAGCCTGTCATCCTCGTGTTTTTTTTTTTTTATAATTCCTAAATGCTATCTTTTTGTTTTTAATGATTTTGGCCACTTCTGCTGAGTACCACAGTGGTCTTTTCCTTTTTTTGCTTTTACTGACAAGCCTAATGCAATTTTCTGTTGCTTTCAATAGTGCCTCTTTTAAGTAGTCCCATTTCTCCTGGACTCCAATGAAACTGTTCCAATCTGATAGGGACTCGTATACCACTAATCTAATTTTAGAAAAGTCAGTTTTTCTAAAATCTAAAACTTTTGTTTTTGTGTGGTGTGACTCAGTCACTGTGCTTATAGTAAACCACACTGACTGGTGATCACTAGATCCCAAGCTTTCCCCTACAGTAATATCATATACCAAATTCCCATTTGTGAATACTAAATCTAAAATGGCCTCCTTCCGGGTTGGCTCCTCAACTACTTGCTGTAGAGATAATCCCAGTAGGGAATTTTAGAATATCTGTACTCCTGGCAGAACTAGCTATTTTGGTTTTACAGTTTA
The DNA here is from genome assembly GCF_905171765.1 of Bufo bufo. Taxonomy (NCBI): domain Eukaryota; kingdom Metazoa; phylum Chordata; class Amphibia; order Anura; family Bufonidae; genus Bufo; species Bufo bufo. Next base: position 224,034,318 of record NC_053389.1, read on the forward strand.
CATCAGGAAGATTGAAGTCTCCCATAATGATAACTTCCCCCTTCAATGTCATTTTAGCTATTTCCTCAACTAGTAGATCATCTAATTCTTTGACTTGGCTAGGTGGTCTATATATCACACCTACACGAGTTACCTTATGATTATCAAGCTGCAAGGTAACCCAAACTGACTCTAAATTGTTCTCGCTAACTTGTATCAAATTAGATTTTATGCTGTCTTTCACATACAGGGCCACCCCTCCCCCCTTCTTGCCTTCCCTGTCTTTCCTGTATAGAGAGAACCCTGGTATTGATATATCCCAGTCATTACTCCCCTTGAACCACGTCTCCGTAACAGCCACTACATCTATATTCTCAGATGCCATTATAGCCTCAAGTTCATTGATCTTATTCCCTAAACTGCGAGCATTTGTAGATAAGAATCTGAGCTTGTCATTTCTTAACCTTTGTGCTACTGGCATCTTCTGGCGTTGTTCCGGGGGGCAGTCGGACTGCTGGATTATCACTCTTTTGCCCCCCCCCTTTCCTAGTTTAAATGCTCCTTATCAAATAATTGGAACTGTTCACCGAGGACATTCGTTCCTTTGAGAGAAAGATGCAAACCATCTTTCTTGTACAGTTCTTTTCCATTCCAACAAGAGCTAACATGAGACACAAAGCCAAACCCTTGGTTCCGACACCATTCACCAAGCCATACATTGAATTCCTTAATGCGCATCTTCCTGTCATGCTGAAGGTTATGCACAGGCAAAACTGCAGAGAATGAAAAGTTGATGCAACCTCCCGTATATCCTTTCCAAGTGTGTGAAAAGCTTCTTTCACCTTTGAAACCTCATTGCAAGCCAGATCGTTTGTCCCCAGATGGACAATAACAGCCACTTCCTTTCCTGTTTTGCTTGCCTAACAATATTAAGGATCCGTCGTCTATCCCTGCTAGCGGTAGCACCAGGGAGACATCTTACAACACCATTCTCCTCAAACTTCACACCTCTTATGATGGAATCGCCCACCAACAGCTGCTTACTATCAATCCTCACCTTCTCCTTTTTGTCTTTGGCTGCAGTCTTGCATACTTTAGGCATGGGAGATGATTGTTTCTCACCCACTGTGCTTCAGCCATCCGCCATGTTGCTCTTGCACTCTGAAAGTGCTGCAAATGAATTATGGAGAGCCACAGACTGTGGGACATGTCTTCTATCCACAACTCTCAGTCTACCAGAACCTACAGTAACCCATCTTCCATTTCTAGGGGGCCTCTGTAGCAGTGGCATTGCAATGTTCTCAGTCTGAGTTTGCTTAATGGTTAATTTACAAATCTCATATTTCAAAAAGGTAATTTCCTGTTGCATTATAGAGAGCTGTCTACAGATCAGACAGTATCCAAACCTCTGAAGAGTGGAACCTGAAATAAAAGCACAACAATTCCTGCACAGAACCAGGTCTGCCATTGCAAAGAGGGGGAAGGGGGGAATAAAAAAATAAAAATAAAATTTAAACAAACAAATCTTACTTGTTTAGATTGTATCCACCTCCAGATTACCTCCTGAATATCTCCAATGCACTTGCAGTCCCGCACTTGATTAGACCAGCACTAGATTAGCATTTCTATTGTGTCAGTGAAAATGGACCCGTCCCCATTGACTTACATTGTGTGCCAGGACGGATCCGTTTGGTGTCTGTCTCCAAAGTGGAATCGAGAGTGAACTGAGGCAAACTGATCCGTTTTGCACCGCTTGCGAGAGCCCTGAACGGATCTCGCAAACTGAAAACCAAGACGCCAGTGTGAAAGTAGCCTTAGGCCTCATGCACACGACCATTCCTTTTTTGCGGTCCGCAATATAAATGCCTATTCTTGTCCGCAAAGCGCGGACAAGAATAGGACATGTTATATATTTTTTAGCGGGGCCGTAGAACGGAGCAACGGATGCGGACAGCACACTGAGTACTGTCCGCATCTTTTGCGGCCCCATTGAAGTTAATGGGTCCGGATGCGGACCCAAACAACGGCCGTGTGCATGAGGCCTTAGACCGAATGTTCAAGTGAAATTGCCCATAGGCTGTTAATTTATGATTAACAAATGTTGATAGTAGTGTCGCTTTGAGGTTACTAAACTCTAGATGCCAACTCAACTTTCCCTAATTGAGTAATTGAAATGTGCCTTCTAAACCACACATCCCCTGTAAGGACTCAGACAAGCCCCTTCTAGATAAGGGGACATTTTCCAGAGTTCTGCCTCAGATAAGTCGTCTTGTCTGCAGCTCAATATAGAAGTGGTTGGGTTATATTAGGTCGGGATTTTCCATTTTTTGAATTACATTTTTGATACAGCATTATTTTTGGAGAGCTGTAGAATGGGTCTAGCTGTGCGTTGGTTAGTGTATATGTGTATATGTCGCAACGTTTCGGCTCCAACATGAAGCCTTTCTCAAGCAATGTGAACAGGACATTCAAAACATTATATAGCCAAAGGAAATTACCGGTACATCACAGTGTCATGTGATCACACATCTCAAGGAAAACATTAACCCTTGCTGTGATAAATTGCAGAATCAATATACACAACCATACTAAAATCAGTATAAAGTGTTCAAAATATACATAATTATACGTGAGAACTGTGCAAAGATGCTTATAAAGTGCATGATGACCAACAATGATCATAATAAATATATGCATTAATATATAGTGCATGAAATGACTAATGATACAAAGTGCGTGTGTGCAGCTGATGCATGTGATAGATGGAAACACATAGTAGAGGGCGTGGGCACAGACACTAACCAGCAAAAGAACGATCCCCATCTCCTGCTCAATGCTGGACATAGCGTACCCTCATCGTAACAGCGCATGCGCAAAGTATTGCCATCATAGAAAATCGCGTCATCGATAAAGAACTTGCACAGCGTCCAGCTCTCTCATGTATTCACAATTGTAGAAGTGGTAATGCCGACAGCAGCCATAGCGCATGCGCCATGACATAACGTCAGCAACCATTCCTCAATGCGGAATACAGCAACGTTATCAAGCATGTCAAAATGTTACTTATTGGATCTATGTGCGGAACAGAGGGCACCATTAAGCACCCACAGCCCAGCCAAACATAGAGAAAACCTGAGACGGGGAACCGCGTTAACAGCAACCCTGCCCCAAATTAACCCTATGGATCCAGTAACTTATTAACGAGGGATCTCCTCATCAAATACAAATACACCACATACTCAGGAGACTGGACATAACGTAATTGCACCACGGACCAATATAAATGATGTGTACCGTATATAAAAAAAAACATAGTGGGGGTAACGTTAATATCTTCAAGCAGAGGGGGTCGAAATGATGCTGGCAGTGTGTCATCAAGACATCCAATAGATCTGTGTATGAGAAAAAGAAATAATATTAGTGATAATAAAATACATATGTATTATCAATATATTTGTCCTAAGAACAACCCAACTCGCAGGAAAAAGGAAGCGACGAAAACCATGGGGTACAGGGCAAGTCACCACCCCAATATTTGTCCCAAATTGTAATCTGCATTGAGACCATTAGGTCTCAAAGAATTGAGTGCATAAATCCATTGTAACTCCTTTTTCTTTAGGAGATTGATTCTGTTACCACCCCTTCTGGGCATCGGTACATGATCAATGATCCAACATTTGAGATCCCTTTCTTTTTGCTTGAAATCTGCGAAGTGTTTCGATACCGGCAAATCCAACCTCTTTTGTCGGATAGTGAGACGATGGTTATTTAACCGAGCTTGCACCCACAGTATTGTTTATAGGTTGGTGCTGCCTTACTTTTTCTATTGTATATGTAAGTATATATATATATATATACAGTCATGTGAAAAAATTAGGACACCCTTTGAAAGCATGTGGTTTTTTGTAACATTTTTAATAAATGGTTATTTCATCTCCGTTTCAACAATACAGAGAGATTAAAGTAATCCAACTAAACAAAGAAAACTGAAGAAAAGTCTTTTCAAGATCTTCTGTAAATGTCATTCTACAAAAATGCCTATTCTAACTGAGGAAAAAGATAGGACACCCTCACATGTATTCCCTCTTAAATTGGCTCAGATCTCACACAGGTATATCACACCAGGTGCACATAATTAGTAGATCGTTACTCTGCATGTTGAATGAGGCTTGCCCTATTTAAACCTCAGACATTTAGTTTGGTGTGCTCCTGACTGTTGAAGTGAGAGTGAGCACCATGGTGAGAGCAAAAGAGCTGTCAGAGGACTTCAGAAAAAAGATTGTAGAAGCCTATGAGTCTGGGAAGGGATTTAAAAAGATCTCAAAAGATTTTGAAATCAGCCATTCCACTGTCCGGAAGATAGTCTACAAGTGGAGGGCTTTCAAAACAACTGCCAACATGCCCAGGACTGGTCGCCCCAGCAAGTTCACCCCAAGAGCAGACCGCAAGATGCTAAAAGAGGTATCCAAAAACCCTAAAGTGTCATCTCGAGAACTACAGCAGGCTCTGGCTACTGTTGATGTAGAAGTACATGCCTCTACAATCAGAAAGAGACTGTACAAGTTTAACTTGCATGGGAGGTGTGCAAGGAGGAAACCTTTGCTTTCCAAGAGAAACATCGAGGCCAGACTGACATTTGCCAGCGATAAAGTTGACAAAGACCAGGACTTCTGGAATAATGTTCTTTGGACAGATGAGTCCAAAATTGAATTATTTGGACACAACAGCAGAGGACATGTTTGGCGTAAACCAAACACAGCATTCCAAGAAAAGAACCTCATACCAACTGTGAAGCATGGAGGTGGAAGTGTCATGGTTTGGGGCTGCTTTGCTGCAGCAGGACCTGGTCAGCTCACCATCATAGAATCCACGATGAATTCTACTGTGTATCAGAAGGTGCTTGAAGAACATGTGAGACCATCAGTTAGAAAATTAAAGCTGAAGCGGAACTGGACCATGCAACATGACAATGACCCAAAACATACTAGTAAATCAACCAAAGATTGGCTGAAAAAGAAGAAATGGAGAGTCCTGGAATGGCCAAGTCAAAGTCCAGATTTGAATCCCATTGAGATGCTGTGGGGTGACTTGAAAAGGGCTGTACGTGCAAGAAACCCCTCAAACATCTCACAGCTGAAAAAGTTCTGCATTGAGGAGTGGGGTAAAATTTCCTCAGACCGATGTCGAAGACTGGTAGATGGCTACAAGAACCGTCTCACTGCAGTTATTTCAGCCAAAGGAGGTAACACTCGCTATTAGGGGCAAGGGTGTCCTATCTTTTTCCTCAGTTAGAATAGGCATTTTTGTAGAATGACATTTACAGAAGATCTTGAAAAGACTTTTCTTCAGTTTTCTTTGTTTAGTCGGATTACTTTAATCTCTCTGTATTGTTGAAACGGAGATGAAATAACCATTTATTAAAAATGTTACAAAAAACCACATGCTTTCAAAGGGTGTCCTAATTTTTTCACATGACTGTATATATGTCTATACAGTCACTTGCAGGGTGTGACATATGATAACACAATGAAAAATGGAGAGACAAAGTAAGGCCTCATGCACACGGCCGTTGTTTGGGTCCGCATCAGAGCCGCCATTTTTGCGGCTCGGATGCAGACCCATTCACTTCAATGGGGCCGCAAAAGATGCGGACAGCACTCTGTTTCCGTTTTTTGCGAATCCGCGGTTGGCACGGCCGTGTGCATGAGGCCTAAAGGCTAGAAATACGAAAGAGAGCAAAGGCTGACACATTGTACCAAACTCAGGACAGGAGAGATCTGAGGTGGATGGGAAAGACTGGTTTCAACTGTAACAAACCCTCAGCTGAACATATGCCAGCACCCTTAGGCCCCTTTCACACAAGCGTGACGGATTGGCTCCGGATGCGTTCAGGGAAACTCGCACCATTTTGCAAGCAAGTTCAGTCAGTTTTGTCTGCGATTGTGTTCAGTTTTTTCCACGCGGGTGCAATGCATTTTGATGTGTTTTTCATGCGCGTGATCAAAAACTGAAGGTTTGAAAAAAAAATCTAGCAACCATCAGTGAAAAACGCATCGCATCCGCACTTGCTTCTGGATGCAATGTGTTTTTTTACTGAAGATCTATTCACTTCTATGGGGCCAGGGCTGCGTGAAAAACACAGAATATGGAACGTGTTGTGATTTTCATGCAACACAGAACTGATGAGTGAAAAAAAACGCTCATGTACACAGACCCATTGAAATGACTGGGTCTGGATTCAGTGCGGGTGACCCATGCAGAACGAAACAGCTGGCCCCTAATAGAACAGTACTATACTTGTCCGAAATGCGGACAATAATAGGACATGTAGAAAATATAGGAAGACTGAGCACTCACCAGCTGGACCAAATAGAGACTAAGAACAGATAGTATATAGCAATAATATTTAATAGTTAATAGCCCTATATTGAATCCAAATAAGTAAAATCTATAATACAGTAATAATATAACACCTAAATAAATAAAACAATTCCGTATGTTCAAATATAAAAGGACAAAGTCTATAAATACACCTGATATATATGCAGTAATAAAAATGTAGCAGGGACAATTCTAAAAAGGGCAAATATAATCGATGAATAAAAATATATAGATAGTTGAAATATTCGATAGATCACTATTGAGTTCAATGAGAAATGCGCCAGATGGAATGTTCGATAATCAGAACAGGTAAATATATCTGTGTTCGAAAAAATCTATTCACTTATTCAGGATCAATTCGATCAAAAAGACCAGATAAGCATACAGTCAGTGGATGTATTACACCTGTTAGTTTTGCCGTCTGATGTGAGTGTAACCGTGGCGTCCCACGTGGCTCACTGTATCAGATCCGGCAGTACCTGGTTCCAGTCGCTTGCTTGGGGTGATTCGGATAATCGTGTGGCTCCCAACGTGAGAGGTCTCCTGATGATATTCACCGATGTTGCAAGTCTGGACCTGGTTTGTAGTTAACAAGGTGTTCCCTCCACATTGGCAGAAGTCGTAATTCCGACAAGGTAAAAATCCAGTTATCGGAGTGTTGGGGTCTCGTAAGTGTTCATCAGCTGATGTCCGAGGTGTACAGCTGATGAACACTTACGAGACATCGGACATCAGCTGATGAACACTTACGAGACATCGGACATCAGCTGATGAACACTTACGAGACCCCAACACTCCGATAACTGGATTTTTACCTTGTCGGAATTACGACTTCTGCCAATGTGGAGGGAACACCTTGTTAACTACAAACCAGGTCCAGACTTGCAACATCGGTGAATATCATCAGGAGACCTCTCACGTTGGGAGCCACACGATTATCCGAATCACCCCAAGCAAGCGACTGGAACCAGGTACTGCCGGATCTGATACAGTGAGCCACGTGGGACGCCACGGTTACACTCACATCAGACGGCAAAACTAACAGGTGTAATACATCCACTGACTGTATGCTTATCTGGTCTTTTTGATCGAATTGATCCTGAATAAGTGAATAGGTTTTTTCGAACACAGATATATTTACCTGTTCTGATTATCGAACATTCCATCTGGCGCATTTCTCATTGAACTCAATAGTGATCTATCGAATATTTCAACTATCTATATATTTTTATTCATCGATTATATTTGCCCTTTTTAGAATTGTCCCTGCTACATTTTTATTACTGCATATATATCAGGTGTATTTATAGACTTTGTCCTTTTATATTTGAACATACGGAATTGTTTTATTTATTTAGGTGTTATATTATTACTGTATTATAGATTTTACTTATTTGGATTCAATATAGGGCTATTAACTATTAAATATTATTGCTATATACTATCTGTTCTTAGTCTCTATTTGGTCCAGCTGGTGAGTGCTCAGTCTTCCTATATTTTCTACAATTATTCTTATTTATGACTGGGTGAGTCATTTCAGACTTAGTAGCACCCATTCCACAACCAAATACAGAGTGAGCCACCATATTTCCATAATAATAGGACATGTTCTATTTTTTTGCGGAACGGACATATGGAAACGGACAGCACATGGAGTAACTTCCGGTTTTTTTTTTTTAAGACCCATTGAAATAAATGGTTCCGTATATGGTCCGCAAAAAAAACGGAACGGACATGGAAAGAAAATACATTTGTTTGCATGAGCCCTTACTTCAATGTAAACGCTTGACACATGGTGGAGGTTTTTTTTCTAAACCTGTTTTAAAAACTGCTTGAGGATATGTTCACGGTTAAAATCCCCCATGGAAAACGTACCCTGAGAAGTTCCATGTAAAAAAAATTTCAAGCTGATTTTTATAGAAGTCGAGGGGGAAGCATAGAAGCATCACTCAGAAACTGTAATAAAATTATATAAAAATTCCTGTGAAAATGCCAACAAATTACAAAACCATAACCATAGACAACCTGTTTTCGGCTGATCTGCTGCAGATATTGGATTTTGCTGTGTGAACCTAGCCTTAAATCTGTACAGGCTTCCAGCCTCTTGATCTAAAAAATTTAATTCATGACAGATCTGGGATGTACATGTCGTGGTTATGGCCCCAGGGTATTAGGCCTAATGCACACGGCCGTGTTTCACGGACCGCTCACGGCCATGAAACACGACCGTGTGGATTCGGCCTTATCTGCAGGAGGCATACTTATGGCACCTGGCTGTTAGGGCCTGTTCACATGGAGGTTTTTTGTATTGAACCCATTGGTTCAAAAAATCTAAAACTTTTGAGTGTTTTTCAAAATCAGTCGTTTGGCACCTGATATGATGCAGGTCTGCAGGAGGGTGTCTACTGTAGGTGATAATTAGAGCTGAAGGAGGTTACAGGAGACATGGTCATGGCACTTGGGTGTCATTGAGGGAATTCAAAAGGCATGGTTAGCCTTGATAACTTTGCGAAGGTAGTCTTACATACAGCCCACCTTCCCCAGTCTAAAAAATGAACCCCTGTTAAGCAAAAACTTAGTTGGTGAGTCACTACTATAATATCCAGCCAGGGCTGAAATGTCATTTTTATATTTGGCTGGAGATAAATTGGAATTCCAACCTCAAATACCCGTGAAATCTCCATTCACCTCCTGTATGCAGACACTTGGACATTTACAATAAGTGTTTTCATTTTGTGGCTTTTCTACAAGGGACACTCTGTATCCCAACATAAACCTCGCCCTCCCTGCCCAGATAATATAACAGTTTCTGGGCTCACAGCTCGTGGAAAAGACGTCATGATCCTCAAAGGCTCCTTTAAGAAGGTGGTGGAGGGGATGGTGGAGTTCAGGCAGGGTCTTCAATAGGAACATGAAGGAGTCTGTCCTGACTCACAGCAGCGGCCTAAAACACTTGTGTCATTGTGTAATAATACGGCAGGCGTGATCTCGTCTTACATTAGAAGATGAGGTCATACTGGGAAAATGTCTCAGAGAATCCCTGTCTTCTTCGAAGGAGATGCTTTTGTAGTGGTAAGTGAGCTAGGCATCCACGTAGAGCGCTTAGGTAGTAGGTATGGCAGCGCGTGCAGGTTCCTGGCCATTTAAAGGGAATGCTGCAAGGTTCATCCCTGATATTTTTGAAAACATTATTCCATATTGACTTCAGTGGGGGAAAATGCGTCATGAAAAGTCATCTCTAAAAATCTCTGGTAGGTGGGCTTCATCAAAGAAATTCTGGGAAGAGTTCCTAAAACTAGCCAATGTGATATATCCCCCACTAGCAGGACTAGACTGTATTATCTGCTACCACTTAAGATTTTTTTTATAGTTTTTTTGTAATAGACATTTATAAAACAAAACAAAAAATGTCTTGAGTGTGTCTCATTGGGTAAAACAGGATTGCAGTGTCCATGTTAGAATATCCTCAGATGTCATAGTCGAGTGATAATATTAAGAATATTATGTCTCCAGATGCTGATCTCAAGGCAGCAATTTCTGCATACCTCCCAACATTTGAAAATCACAAAGAGGGACAATATGTGCAGCGTGCTACGCAAATTTTAAAATCACAAAGAGGACTCCTGCATAACGGAAACCAGACAGATCCGTTATGCGGCCCATAGACTTCTATTATGACGGAATGCCTTTTAAAGGCATAGAATTCTGTTATGGCCCGTGGTAATGGAATCCATGACGGAATTGTTATAAAACCCGAACCCCAAATTTGTAAAACACAAGTTCGCTCATTCCTAGTTGTCATGCAAAAAATTAGCCCTCACAGATCTCTATAGACAGAACTATAAAAGAGTTATGGGGGTCAGAATATGGCAATGACAATAAAAAATAAAAAAAAATTTTTTTTCAGTATTAAAACTATACAAGAGTGGTATCACCATAATCTTACTGAAGAAGAGATTAAAGAGCACAAGTCAGTTTTACTGCATAGTGAGCGCCGTAAAAACAAAACCCATAAAAATTGTGACAGAAAAAAAGCTATGTGAATGAAAAAAAAAAGTTATGTCTCAGGGAAGGTAAGAAATGAAAACACAAAAACGGAAAATAGCTGTGTCAGGAAGGGGTTCAAGCCCCCACATAATAATGATTCCCCCTTTGTGCCACCACACAGTTGTTATGCCCACATTGTGCCCCTTCACAGTAGTTATGTCCACACTGTGCCCCATCACAGTAGTTATCCCCACATGTGCCCCATTCACAGTAGTTATGCCCAGATGTGCCCCCTTCACAGTAGTTATCCCCACATGTGCCCCTTCCACAGAAGTCATGCCCATGTGCCCCTTCACAGTAGTTATACCCATATGTGGCCCCTTCACAGTAGTTATTACCACATGTGCCCCTTCACCATAGTTATACCCACATGTGCCCCTTTCACAGTAGTAGAGGATTTGGGTATTTTGATAATTGTTAAAATATTTGCCCATCCTATATCTGATAATAGGAACTTCTTCCAGGTGAGCAGAGAGGTCTCCAGGTGAAAAATAGAAGGGGTAATGTGCTTATTGTAAAGCGTGGAAGGTAGTCTATGTATAGTATCTCCAATACATTTTATTGCTTTGTGTTGCCTGATGGGGAACAAGGAAGGCCACGGTGGCCTGCTGGGACCTGTGGGGTTTAGCTCTGGTAGACAGGATTAGCGGATACAGTATAGAGGCAATAACAAGTTCTTTGGATTTCTTTGGATCAAACAGTTCAGTGTTTTATTCACACTTTAGGCAAGTGACAAAACAAGCAGTCATAAACAAGCAAAAAGTCACCTTGCAGTGTTGGTGGTAATTCACACCATGCGACAATTCTGCCTCAAAGAGTCCTTGAGCATAGCAGCACCAACCTGTTTTCACGCCAAACAGGTAGCAAGCCTTCATCCAGACACAAGGTTCCCAGATCCCAACACAGAGTCCTCGCTTCTGAGCCCAGCTGCCTATTTAAGGACAGCCAGGTGCTGCCAAAACCTGGGCCGGCACTTAAAATCCGGTATTTGACCTCACCTGGCTGTAAATCAGCCCAGCAGCACATGCTGGGAGGAAAATACCTGTTTTCCCAGACCAAACCTCTCACTGTGTCACATGCCCCCGCCCCCCCCCCCCCCCCTTGTTCAACTCTGAGGGGGTGAACACACAACAGACAGTGTACCCGGGACAGGGCATCCGCGTTTCCCTGTAACCAGCCTGCCCTGTGTTCCACCGAAAACGTAAAGTTTTGTAGGGAGAGAAACAATCTGGTGACCCGGGCATTTTTGTCCTTGGCCTGGTTCATCCACTTGAGAGGGGAGTGGTCAGTCACCAGGCGGAATTTTCTCCCCAATAAATAATAGCGGAGAGATTCTAGTGCCCACTTGATAGCCAGGCACTCTCCACTATACTATACCGGGTTTCGGCTGGGGTGAGCTTACGGCTGAGGAAGACAACGGGATGCTCCTCCCCGTTGACTTCCTGAGACAGTACAGCACCAAGGCCTATTTCGGAGACATCAGTCTGTACTATAAACTCCCTTTTGAAGTCAGACGTCACCAAAACCGGAGACCCACACAGGGCCGACTTCAAAGCGGAGAAAGCCTCTTCCGCCCGATCATCCCAGCGAACCATCATTGACTTGTGTTCCTTCAAGAGTCCTGTCAAGGGCTGTCTTCTGTACAGGTTTCCCTATCTTTCCACAGTTTGAGTAAATTCACATGGTAAACCTGATCCAGCTTTCGCCGCCCTTGCTGGTGTACCATGTAGTTTACATCTCCAATTTTCCCGAGTACCTCGTAGGGACCCTACCTTCTAGCCAGGAACTTACTGTCCACGGTCGGCACCAGAACCAAAACCTGATCACCCGGGTTAAAGATCCACACCCGAGCCTGCCGATTATAGACCCGACTCTGGGCTCGCTGAGCTGCCTCCATATGCTCCCTAACAAGAGGCAACACTGTCTCTATCTAATCTTGCATCTGGGTAACGTACTCAATGACACTTTTATGTGGAGTGGGTTGTTGTTTCCACGCCTCTTTGGCCACGTCCAAGAGACCGCGAGGGTGTCTGCCATATAGCAGTTCAAAGGGCGAGAACCTAGTAGAGGCCTGAGGTACCTCTCGCACTGCAAACATGAGATAGGACAGAAGGAGGTCCCAGTCCTTCCCATCTTTAGATATTACCTTTGTCAACATATTTTTTAATGTTTGGTTAAACCGTTCTACCAGACTGTCCGTTTGCAGATAGTAAATGGACATCTGTAGTTGTTTTATGTGCAGCAACTAACAGCCGGTTCAGACCTGAGCGTTTTACAGCGCGTTTCTACGCGCTGTAAAACGCTCAACAAGGAGAAACCAATGCTTCCCTACCGACATGGTTCTCACCTGGGCGTTTTACAGCGCGTACGATCGCGCTGTAAAACGCCCGACACCCCAAGAAGTTCAGGAGCTTCTTTGGGGCGTAGTGTCGCGCGTTCCCGTACATAGACTTCCGGGAATGCGCGACACTGGGCGTTCGCTTGTCTCCGCGGTGCGATTGTAAATGCCCGTACAATCGCGCATACAGAGCGTACGTTCAGTACGCTCTTGTGTGAACCCAGCGTTACAGAGTTCCCTCATCACCTTGGACATAAAAGGGGTCCCTTGGTCGGTCAGAACCTCTTTAGGTAGTCCCACTCGGGAAAACATCTCCATTACTTCCTTAGCTATGAGTTTGGCCGAGGTATGTCGCAGTGGCACCGCCTCCAGGTATCGAGTGGCGTAGAATGACTAAGATGTGTTGATGCCCTCTGGAGGACTTCGGTACTGGGCCTACGAGGTCCATAGCTATTCGGTCAAACGGTACTTCGATAATCGGGAGAGGTACTAGGGGACTATGGAAATGTGGCTGGGGGCTAGTTATCTGGCAGGTTGGGCAAGACTTACAAAACTCGTCCACTTCTTTGAATATGCTGGGCCAATAAAACCGCTGTAAAATATGATCCTGAGTTTTCTGCAGCCCCAGGTGACCCCCGAGAACGTGTTGGTGGGCTAGATCTAACACAAGTTTGTGATAATCCTTGGGGACCACCAACTGTTCATTAGGCTCACCCTTTAGCTGGTTTACCCGATACAACATATCCTGATGAACCACAAAACAGGGAAATGCTGACTCTGCCGCAGATTGTTGTGGTTCACCATCTACTATTAACACATTTTCCCAGGCGCAGGATAGGGTTGGGTCCCGACTTTGGGCAATACCAAAATGATCCCCGGAGACATTGAGGTCTGCCAATTCAGGACCCGGTGGCAAGTCCTTCACGTCTCCCACCATCACACTTAGTGGGGTTGTCTCCCACTCTTCCACCGAAGTGGCAGTCACCCCTACCACTGGCCCTTTGGTCTCAGGTTCCCAGGGTTCTGGTCTCCCCCCTGAGCCGGGCCAATCTGCTAGGGTTACCCCTATCTCATGGGTATCAGTCATGGGATAGCAGGCCACAGTGTCGGGAAGCCCGGGAAGTCTCTCCCTATTATGAGTTCATAATGTAGATTTGTGGCGATAGCCACCTCGTGTGTCCATCTACTGGTCACCGTGGGGTAGCCTTTTAAGTCTCAGTGGATGCACATCACCCCGACTTTCCAGCCAGTATACTAAGTGGACCGCACCAGGATAGCTCTTACTAGGGTCACCAGACTCCCTGAGTCCAGCATAGCCTCCGCCGGAGTGTCTCCCACTTCCACCTGGCACAAGTGATCTAGAGACTGGCATCCTCCTGGCATATAGCGACTGATGGTAGCCATAGTTAGTGTCCATGGGCTCAACCCGATGGGGACAGTGAGCCCTTACATGGCCAGGCTCCTGATACCACCAGCAGACTATCGGATCCAGGTCCGCCGTGGGTATATCCAGGGCGGGTTTTATCGGCTCAAATCTCCGGGCCTGGGGTGGAGATTTCCGGGGTTTGCTGACCCCCCTCCCGACAGAACCCTCATTTAGATTCCTGGTAGCTTCATAGCGTTCCACCAGGTCCACCATCTCAAGGGCATCATCATGGTAGATGAGTGAAGGGAAGCAAACCAAATACAACTAAAGCAACAAAACACCAGGCTAGGCCCCAAAGCTAGGTAACAGGGAAAGGTCGCCACCTGACAATCCCTGAGCCTTTCCTTGACTGCTGATAACATAAGCAAATCCTTAGGGTGGAAGTGCTCATGCGCTGGAACCTAAGCCTAGCTAAAACTGAAGCAAACCCTCAGCTAGGGAGCTAGAGATAAGACAAACGGTTCCTAGCGCAAGCTGCAGGAACCAGCGTTTTCCCGAGGCCTAGCCAGAACACACAACAAAAGGGAAGGAGTAGGACTTAGCTTAACCTCTTGGGGACATATGACGTACTGGTACGTCATGATGTCATGGTATTTAAAGGGGTTGTCCGAGTTCTGAAAAATATATATATAGCACTGCAAATCTGATGGGCAGCAATATATAACTAAGCTAAGCAAGTTGCAGGCAAAAAATATATATATTTCCTAATTTCCCTGGTTCTCCTCTGGCCCTTGTTTACATGCAATAAAAACAATCTCTGCCCCTCCCCCTGCACTGCTAAGGGAGAGGATACAAGAGCTGCCCTGAGTGCTGGGAGAATCAACAGTATCTTGTATGTGTAGAACTACAAGTCCCAGCTGTATAATGACACTGCTAAGGGAGTGGATACAAGAGCTGCCCTGAGTGCTGGGAGAATCAACAGCATCTTGTATGTGTAGAACTACACATCTATTTCTGTAATAGATGTGTTACCTTCGTTTCTTTCTGATTTTGCTGATGCTTTCTCTGAGGGTGGAGATCAGAAGTTACCCCCTCACTGAGAGTATGATTGTCCGATCAATCTTATTTCTGGAGCTAAATTGCCAAAATCTCGGCTATATAATCTTTCCCAACCCGAAAGATTAGCTATGCACTCCCGCCAATATTGCCGAGAGTTTGTCAAAGGGGCATATTAGGCCATTTAAGTCACCTATGGCAGCTGGCATATTTTTTGTTTAAAAAAAAAAAGATGGGACCCTTAGACCATGTCTAGATTTCAGGGAACTGAATCTCATTACTCGCCGTGATTCTTATCCTCTTCCCTTGATCCCGGATTTATTTGATCAGATTGTCGGAGCCAAGATGTTTTCTAAGTTGATTTTAAGAGGGGCTTATAATCTGATAAGAATCAGAGAAGGGGACAAATGGAAGACTGCCTTCAATACCCCTGAGGGCCACTTTGAGAACCTGGTCATGCCCTTTGGTTTGACTAATGCCCCGGCAGTCTTCCAGCACTTTATCAATGACATTTTTTTTATCATTTGGTGCGGAGGTTTGTTGTTATTTATCTCGATGACATACTAATTTACTCACCCGATATGGGGACTCATCAGGATCATTTAAGACAAGTATTATCGATCCTTCGGGAGAATAAATTGTATGCTAAGTTGGAGAAATGTGTGTTTGCTGTCCAGGAGCTGCAGTTTCTGGATTACTTACTTTCTGCCTCAGGTTTTCGCATGGATCCTGAAAAGGTCCATGCGGTACTGGAATGGGATCGGCCGGAGAATCAGAAAGCTCTGATGCGGTTTTTGGGTTTTACTAATTACTACAGAAAATGTATCCTGAATTATTCCACTATTGTCAAGCCTTTGACTGATATGACTAGGAAGGGTGTGGACTGGGTCTGGTCAGAAAAAGCATTACAGGCTTTTTCTGCTATAAAGGAATGTTTTGCTTCCGCTCCCATTCTGATGCAACCCGAGGTGTTTCAACCCTTTATTGTGGAGGTTGACGCGTCAGAAGTGGGAGTTGGAGCAGTTTTGTCGCATGGTCCCTCTCCTAGCAAATGGCGCTCGTGTGCTTTTTTTACAAAGAAACTTTCTGCTGCCGAAAGAAATTATGATGTTGGGAATAGAGAGTTGCTGGCCATTAAATTGGCCTTTGAGGAGTGGCGTCATTGGCTAAAAGGAGCGTTTCATCCGATTACGGTAATTACGTAATTACGGTGGCTCACACTCGGCCTTCAGGATCTCTTCTTCCTTTGTCCACCCTGTCTCATTCTTGGACGCATTTGTCCATGGACTTCATCACTGATTTACCGAGTTCCTCTGGGAAAACTGTGATTTTGGTGGTGGTAGACCGCTTCAGTAAGATGGCTCACTTTGTACCATTGTCGGGTCTGCCAAATGCTAAAACTCTCGCTCAGGTGTTTGTTGATAACATTGTGAAATTACACGGCATCCCCTCTGATGTTGTTTCTGATAGGGGGACGCCATTTGTTTCCAGGTTTGGAAGGCGTTTTGTACTCGTCTGGGTATTCAGTTGTCTTTCTCTTTGGCTTTCCATCCTCAGTCGGACAAACTGAGCGCACTAACCAGAACCTGGAGACTTATTTGAGGTGTTTTGTTGCCGAGAATCAGAAAGAGTGGTCTTCGTTTTTGTCCTTGGCTGATTTTGCCTTGAATAACCGTAGACAGGAGTCCACTGATAAGTCACAATTTTTTGGCGCATATGGTTTTCACCCTCAGTTTGGTACTTTTTCTGGGACTGAATTTTCTGGTATACCTGAAGAGGAGAGATTCTCTTCTTCGTTGTTTTCTATCTGGCGGAAGATTCAAACAAATTTGAAAAAAATGGGTGAAAGATATAAACGGATGGCTGACAAGAGACGTATGACTGGTCCGGACCTGTGTGTGGGTGAGTTGGTGTGGTTGTCCACTAAGAACATTAAGTTGAAAGAGCCTTCTTGGAAGTTGGGCACAAGATTTATTGGTCCTTACAAAATCTCGGCCATTGTTAATCCAGTTGCGTTTCGTCTGGAACTTCCGCAGGCCTGGAAGATCCATAATATGTTTCACAGGTCTTTGTTGAAGAAGTATGTTGAACCTGCTGAACCATTTCCTTTGCCACCTCCTCTTGTCTTGGTAGATGGTAATCCGGAGTTTCAGATCTCCAGAATACTCAACTCGTGTGTTCTTCGTGGCTCCCTTCAGTACCTTGCTCATTGGAGGGGATACGGCCCTGAGGAAAGAATGTGGGTTCCGGCGACTGATGTCAATGCTAGTCACCTTGTGAAGGCCTTTCACAGGGCACACCCGGATAAGGTTGGTCCTGGGTGCCCGGAGGTCACCCGTAGAAGGGGAGGTACTGTCACGCCCGTCCCTGTGAGAGGCCTGAGAAGATCTGACAGACTTGCTACACGTGAGTCTATCTGACAGATTGTTCTGTTTCTCTTTGTTGTGGTTTTGGGCAAAATCCCACCTCCCATAGG
Organism: Bufo bufo; assembly: GCF_905171765.1. NCBI lineage: Eukaryota > Metazoa > Chordata > Amphibia > Anura > Bufonidae > Bufo > Bufo bufo. The sequence goes on from NC_053389.1 coordinate 224,051,961, forward strand.
TTCTGTTCATTAGCCATTTAGTGGTACTATTTATACCTAAGTCCTACTCCCACCCCCTGGATCTCACAGGCAGGAAGCTGTATGAGTAATACACACTGTATTACTCATACAGCCAATGCATTTCAATACAGAAGTATTGGAATGCATTGTAAAGGGGATTAGACCCCCAAAAGTTGAAGTCCCAAAGTGGGACAAAAAATAAAGTGGAAAAAAAGTGGAAAAAATATAGTTTCCCCCCCCCAAAAAAACCTAAAATGTAATTTCCCCTAAAAAAAAAAAATTGGTAAAAAATAGGGAAAAAATTTGGTATCGCCGCGTCCGTATCCACCGGCTCTATAAACATATCACATGACCTAACCCCTCAGATGAACACCATAAAAAATAAAAACTGTGCTAAATAAACAATTTTTTTGTCACCTTACATCACTAAAAGTACAACAGCAAGCGATCAAAAAGGCGTATGCCCACCAAAATAGTACCTCATCCTGCAAAAAATGAGCCCAACTAAGAGAATCGCCCTAAAAATTAAAAATAAACTATGGCTCAGAATATGGAGACACTAAAACATTTTTTTTTTGTTTTAAAAAAGCTGTTATTGTGTAAAACTTAATTAAATTTAAAAAAGTATACATATTAGGTATTTCCGCGTCCGTAATAACCTGCTCTATAAAAATATCACATGACCTAACCCCTCAGATGAACACCATAAAAAATAAAAACTGTGCTAAATAAACAATTTTTTTGTCACCTTGCATCACTAAAAGTACAACAGCAAGCGATCAAAAAGGCGTATGCCCACCAAAATAGTACCTCATCCTGCAAAAAATGAGCCCAACTAAGAGAATCGTCCTAAAAATAAAAAAAAACTATGGCTCAGAATATCAGAATATGGAGACACTAAAACATTTTTTTTTGTTTTAAAAAAGCTGTTATTGTGTAAAACTTAATTAAATTTAAAAAAGTATACATATTAGGTATTTCCGCGTCCGTAATAACCTGCTCTATAAAAATATCACATGACCTAACCCCTCAGGTGAACAATGTAAAAAAAAAATTTAAACGGTGTAAAAAAAGCTATTTTTTGTCACCTTACATCACAAAAAGTGTAATAGCAAGCGATCAAAAAGTCATACGCACCCCAAAATAGTGCCAATCAAACCGTCATCTCATTACACAAAAATCATACCCTACCCAAGATAATCGCCCAAAAACTGAAAAATATTTGGCTCTCAGACTATGGAAACACTAAAACATGATTTTTTTTTTGTTTCAAAAATGAAATCATTGTGTAAAACTTACATAAATAGAAAAAAAGTATACATATTAGGTATCGCCACGTCCGTAATAACCTGATCTATAAAAATATCACATGACCTAACCCCTCAGGTGAATACCGTAAAAAAATAAAAACGGTGTAAAAAAAGCAATTTTTTGCCACCGTAAATCACAAAAAGTGTAATAGCAAGCGATCAAAAAGTCATACGCATCCCAAAATAGTGCCAATCAAACCATCATCTCATCCCACAAAAATCATACCCTACCCAAGAAAACGCCCAAAAACTGAAAAAACTATGGCTCTCAGTCTATGGAAACACTAAAATATGTTTTTTTTTGTTTCAAAAATGAAATCATTGTGTAAAACTTACATAAATAAAAAAAATAGTATGCATATTACGTATCGCCGCGTCCATGACAACCTGCTCTATAAAAATACCACATGATCTAACCTGTCAGATAAGTGTTGTAAATAACAAAAAAAAAAAACGGTGCCAAAACAGCTATTTCTTGTTACCTTGCCTCACAAAAAGTGTAATATAGAGCAACCAAAAATCATATGTACCCTAAACTAGTAACAACAAACCTGCCACCCTATCCCGTAGTTTCTAAAATAGGGTAACTTTTTTGGAGTTTCTACTCTAAGGGTGCATCAGGGGGGTTTCAAATTGGACATTGTGTCAAAAAACCAGTCCAGCATTACCTGCCTTCCAAAAACCGTATGGCATTCCTTTCCTTCTGTGCCCTGCCGTGTGCCCGTACAGCAGTTTACGACCACATATGGGGTGTTTCTGTAAACTAAAGAATCAGAGCCATAAATATTGAGTTTTGTTTGGCTGTTAACCCTTGCTTTGTAACTGGAAAAAAAATTATTAAAATGGAAAATATGCCAAAAAAGTGAAATTTTGAAATTTTATCTCTATTTACCATTAATTCTTGTGGAACACCTAAAGGGTTAACATAGTTTGTAAAATCAGTTTTGAATACCTTGAGAGGTGTAGTTTCTAAAATGGGGTCACTTTTTTGGAGTTTCTACTCTAGGGGTACATCGGGGGGCTTCAAATGGGACATGGTGTAAAAAAAACAGTCCAGCAAAATCTGCCTTCTAAAAACCGTATGGCATTCCTTTCCTTCTGTGCCCTGCCGTGTGCCCGTACAGCAGTTTATGACCACATATGGGGTGTTTCTGTAAACTACAGAATCAGAGCCATAAATATTGAGTTTTGTTTGGCTGTTAACCCTTGCTTTGTAACTGGAAAAAAATTATTAAAATGGAAAATATGCCAAAAAAGTGAAATTTTGAAATGATATCTCTATTTTCCATTAATTCTTGTGGAACACCTAAAGGGTTAACAAAGTTTGTAAAATCTGTTTTGAATACCTTAAGGGGTGTAGTTTCTAAAATGGGGTCATTTTTGGGTGGTTTATATTATGTAAGCCTCACAAAGTGACTTCAGACCTGAACTGGTCCTTAAAAAGTGGGTTTTTGAACATTCCAAAGATTTGCTTCTAAACTTCTAAGCCTTGTAACATCCCCAAAAAATTTAATGTCATTCCCAAAATGATCCAAACATGAAGTAGACATATGGGGAATGTAAAGTTATAACTATTTTTGTAGGTATTACTATGTATTATAGAAGTAGAGAAATTGAAACTTAAAAATGTGAAATTTTTTGAATTTTTTTTGAAAATTTGGTATTTTTTATAAATAAAAAAGATTTTTTTTTACTCCATTTTACCAGTGTCATGAAGTACAATATGTGACGAAAAAACTGTCTCAGAATGGCCTGGATAAGTCAAAGCGTTTTAAAGTTATCACCTCATAAAGTGACACTGGTCAGATTAGCAAAAAATGGCCAGGTCCTTAAGGTGAAAATGAGCCCGGTCCCTAAGGGGTTAAGACGGACGGGGAGCAGGAGATCCACCAAACACCAGCTGAGAACTCCAGAAGGAAATATAAACCGCAAGGGCTATAGTGAGAGGCGGGTATAAATAGCACCACTAAATGGCTAATGAGCAGAACCTGTGGGGAGGTGGGATCCTGCCCAAAACCACAACAAAGAGAAACAGAACAATCTGTCAGATAGACTCAAGTGTAGCAAGTCTGTCAGACTTCTCAGGCCTCTCACAGGGCAGGGCGTGACAGGCATTGCCAGGAGACACCTGACCGATCCAGTGCTGGAGCGGGTATGGCAAAGCCTTCCAGAACATATCGGCTAACAGACGATTCAGCATAGAAGTGGGACTCAGCACATCAGGCTGTAGCCATTTTTGCAAGAGGTGAAGTACCGTATTTTTTGCCCTATAAGACACACTCCCCCCCCCCCCCCCCCAAAAGTGGGAGGAAAATGTCAGTGCGTCTTATGGGGCGAATGCTGCACTGTTTACACTGATACACCGCTGACCGCATGATGCACAGCGCGGCCGGCGTGTGTATCAGCGAGGAGGGAGGAGGGGCTGGGGGCCGGCCTCTAGTTTTGTAATGGCAGCTGGGCCAGGTGCAGTCACTGTATTCTATTGCACCGGGCCCCGCTCACTGTACTAATCATATCTACGGTAACTGCAGGCAATGTTTAACTATAGATATGTTCGATCCAGCAGCCTGTACTTACGAGCATAGCAGGCAGGAGGCAGGAGGCTGGGCGGGCGGGCACTGGCAGCGTAACTTCCTACGTCACGTGCCTGCTCCGCCCACTTTATGAATGAAGCAGGGGGCGCAGGCACGTGACGTAGTGAGTTACGCTGCCAGTGCCCGCCCGCCCAGCCTCCTATGCTCGTAAGTACAGGCTGCTGGATCGAACATATCTATAGTTAAACATTGCCTCCAGTTACCGTAGATACGATTAGTACAGTGAGCGGGGCCCGGTGCAATAGAATACAATGACTGCACTTGGCCCCTGCTGCCATTTAAAAACTAGTGTAGATGCCAGCCCCCACCCCCTGTATTGGGGGTCATTCACAGTGGCTGACACTGTTATGGGGGGATCTGTGGATGTCAAATAGCATAAGATGCTATTTATCTGTCATCCACAGATCCCCCCATAGCAGTGTCATGCCATCCACAGATGCCCCCATAACAGTGCTATTCATAGACGCCCCCATAACAGTGTCAGCCACAGACCCCCATAACAGTGCCATCCACAGACCCCCATAACAGTGCCATCCACAGACCCCCATAACAGTGCCATCCACAGACCCCCATAACAGTGCCATCCACAGACCCCTATAACAGTGCCATCCACAGACGCTCATAACAGTGTCAGCCACAGACCCCCATAACAGTGTCATCCACAGATCCCCCATAACAGTGCGTCATCCACAGATCCCCCATAATAGTGTCATTCACAGGCTACCATTAGTTCAAAGCACACCAAAAGCACACCTTTTGGTTCAAAATAATTTTTTCCTTATTTTCCTCCTCAAAAACCTAGGTGCGTCTTATGGGCCGGTGCGTCTTATAGGGGCGAAAAATACGGTAAGTTTTAATACTGGGGTCTTGCAGGCTCAGCCGGGTTGAACTCCCACTGATGCACCCGCTGGGCCCGGACCAACACATTCACCCCCAGTCTTGCCAGAATCTCACCCTTGACTTTCTGGTAGTCGGCCTCTTGATCGTCGGGCAAGAAGAAATACACCTGCTCGGAATCGGATGCCAGGAACGGAGCGACGACCTCAGCCCACTGATCACGGGGTAGCTTTTCCCTGATAGCCACTTTCTCGTACATCGCCGGGTAAGTTTCGATGTCGTCTGCGGGGGTCATCTTAGGAATCGCGGCACGGACTGCTTTCCGGGCATCGTGGACGCTCGGGGTTGCTTCTGCTGTCTGCAAAGCAATCAAGTGTTGTAGCAGCAACTGGTAAGTCTCCTGCTGCTTATTAGCCTTGCCTTGCTGCAGGTTTGATTCTTGCTGCTGCAGATTAATCTCCATGAGGGCCTTCACAACAGCCTCCATTTTGTCATGGGGCACTGGTTGTAATACAGCTGGTTTAATGTACGATATACAACCGTGTCTGAAAAATACAGAAACCAAAAATATTGGAGTTTATGCCAGCCTCACTGCTCTTGTCCGCATCCTCCACCAATTGTGGGGTTTCGCTCTGGTAGACAGGATTAGCGGACGCAGTATAGAGGCAACAACAAGTTCTTTGGATCAAACAGTTCAGTGTTTTATTCACACTTTAGGCAAGTGACAAAACAAGCAGTCATAAACAAGCAAAAAGTCACCTTGCGGTGTTGGTGGTAATTCACACCATGTGGCAATTCTGCCTCAAAGAGTCCTTGAGCATAACAGCACCAACCTGTTTTCACGCCAAACAGGTAGCAAGCCTTCATTCAGACACAAGGCTCCCAGATCCCAACACAGATTTGTCGCCTTTGAGCCCAGCTGCCTATTTAAGGACAGCCAGGTGCCGCCAAAACCTGGACCGGCACTTAAAAGCTGGTCCGGTATTTGACCTCACCTGGCTGTAAATCAGCCCAGCAGCACATGCTGGGAGAAAATACCTGTTTTCCCAGACCAAACCTCGCACTGTGTCACTGACCCTTGATTAAGAGAGACAGTCCCCCAAAGACCGCCCCCCTTCCCCCTCCAAAATTGCAGAGAGGACATGTTATTTTTTTTATTTATGGCTAGTAAAATATCCACAGACACCATTTTCAGGGAAATCTCTGTAAATGCGGGACTGGTCTGTAGATATTCAAGGAGAGTATCTATGGCTATGTTAAAAAGAGTAGAGAAAGTAGCATCCCTGTGTATTTGAACAGGGAGGGAATTTTGACAGTTATTGTTAGTATGATCGAGCCTCGGTCATGAATAAACTAAACAGACTTGGAGAATATCTAACCACAATTCCTGACAGCAGGTTAGGATAAGAACCCCCAGTTGTCAAGGCTTAGAAGCATATACACTCACCTAAAGAATTATTAGGAACACCTGTTCTATTTCTCATTAATGCAATTATCTAGTCAACCAATCACATGGCAGTTGCTTCAATGCATTTAGGGGGGTGGTCCTGGTCAAGACAATCTCCTGAACTCCAAACTGAATGTCAGAATGGGAAAGAAAGGTGATTTAAGCAATTTTGAGCGTGGCATGGTAGTTGGTGCCAGACGGGCCGGTCTGAGTATTTCACAATCTGCTCAGTTACTGGGATTTTCACGCACAACCATTTCTAGGGTTTACAAAGAATGGTGTGAAAAGGGAAAAACATCCAGTATGCGGCAGTCCTGTGGGCAAAAATGCCTTGTGGATGCTAGAGGTCAGAGGAGAATGGGCCGACTGATTCAAGCTGATAGAAGAGCAACGTTGACTGAAATAACCACTCGTTACAACCGAGGTATGCAGCAAAGCATTTGTGAAGCCACAACACGCACAACCTTGAGGCGGATGGGCTACAACAGCAGAAGACCCCACCGGGTACCGCTCATCTCCACTACAAATAGGAAAAAGAGGCTACAATTTGCACAAGCTCACCAAAATTGGACTGTTGAAGACTGGAAAAATGTTGCCTGGTCTGATGAGTCTCGATTTCTGTTGAGACATTCAAATGGTAGAGTCTGAATTTGGTAGATTATGAATTTAGTAGAAATCCTCTTTGTGCAAAAGGATCTGGGACAATACCAATTGGAGCTAAATGGCTATAATCTTGTAACCAAATCCAGTGTTGAGTGAGGGGGCGTTATAGCTTTACCAGGCTTTAGAAGGAAAATTGTCCGTAGTGATATAAAGTCTTGGAAGCTGGGTCCCTTGGTTAGCTAGCGTTGTTAGATGTGAGAGCATCATGGAATAGTATTTTTTTGAGTATCTGTAAGGGCCAAGAGTTTTGTTATTGCTTGGGAGTGGAATGGCCGATTTTATTTCCATTTAATGTGATTTAGGCCTCATGCACACGACCGTTGTGTGTTTTACGGTCCGCAAATTGCGGATCCGCAAAACACGGATGGCGTCCGTGTGAGTTCTGCAATTTGCAGAACAGCGCGGACAGCCATTAATATAACTGCCTATTCTTGTCCGTAAAACGCATTGCACCCGCACAGAAATCTCACCCGTGTGAAAGAGGCCTTAGGGTCCATTCACACATCCGCAGCGAATTGCGGATCTGCAAATTGCAAATCCACAATACACACGGCCGGCACCCCCATAGACCTGCCTATTCTTGTCCGCAATTGTTCAATTTTTTTCCGGAGCCGTGGACCGGAAGATCGGGGGCGCGCTCTGGAGATGCGGATGCTGTCCACATCCATTCCTGCCGCATAGAGAATGAATGGGTCCGCACCCGTTCCGCAATTTATGGACGTGTGAATGGACCCTTAGAGCAGCAAGTCCTTGCTTCAATATAAATGTTTAAAGGTAAACACTGATAACATTAAAATGGTCATGCTTGTTTTCAAGATAAAATGCATGCTCTGTTGTTGACTGCAGATTGAAGGTTGCGGGATATTACAACCAATCCATGGAGTCACCGAAGTTTGTGACAATCATCATGGGACTGGGGTGGTGGCGAAGTCTCTTCATCTTGGTAAATCTTAAAGGGTTTCTGTTACCCCAATTTTCGCTATTAAACAGGCTGACATTATAGATGTGAAAAAGTCACCTGAATTTAACTCTGTATTTCTTTTATTTAAGTATGCCCCCGTTTTCGTGTAATTTTAACTTGTATTATATGCAAATGAGCCTCTAGGAGCAAGGGGGGCCGTTGCACCTGCTCCTAGAGGCTCCGTTCGCCCACCTCATTTCCACGCCCTTCTGTCTTGATTGACAGGGCCAGACCAGCATTGGTTCTCCTGCTGGCCCCGTCTGCCGTGTAAATCTCGCACTTGCGCCGTCCCATTCAGTATTCGGCTGCCGTCTTTCTCACTGCGCCTGCGCCGAATACTGAACGGGACGCCTGCTCCTAGAGGCTCATTTGCATATAATAAAAGTTAAAATTACACGAAAACGGGCGCATACTTAAAGAGGACCTTTCACCAGAATAAAACATCTAAACTAACTATACAGACATGTAGAGCGGCGCCCAGGGATCCCCCTGCACTTACTGTTATCCCCGGGCGCCGCTCCGTTCGCCCGGTATAGCCTCCGGTATCTTCATAGTTAAGCTCCACCCAGGGGAACCTGCCGGCGTCTCTTTCTCCTATGCTGTAGCGCTGGCCAATCGCAGCGCTCAGCTCATAGCCTGAGAGGTTTTTTTTTCTCTCAGGCTATGAGCTGAGCACTGCAATTGGCCAGCACTACAGCATGGGAGAATGAGACGCCGTCAGGTTCCCCTGGGTGGAGCCTAACTATGAAGATACCGGAGGCTATACCGGGCGAACGGAGCGGCCGCCCAGGTATAACAGTAAGTGCAGGGGGATCCCTGGGCGCCGCTCTACATGGCTGTATAGTTAGTTTAGATGTTTTATTCTGGTAAAAGGTCCTCTTTAAATAAAAGAAATGCAAAGTTAAATTCAGGAGACATTTTTGTAACATCCAAGAGTTATGTTACTAAACTCTTTTCCCCCGCTACTATTTGTTGGTAACATGTGCCTTGTCATCTAATGTGATTTTATTTGATATTCCTCACAAATGTGCATTGAAAGCCTTGTTTAAATGTACTTTGCTGTAATTTCCATGTACACCAGCAGGTGGCAGCAATGTGTCAGCAGGGCCTTAGTAACAGTTTAGCATATCTAGACTGGAATAGTATATTCCAGTCTAGCTCCCCTCTCTTTGAGCAGAGTGGGCTCGCCCATGTCCTGCCTCATGGGGAGGAAAGGAAGTTACAGTTAGTGTGTGCCAGCCACCCCGGCTAGGGGAGGGCTGTGCAAGTAGGAGCTCCCAGAAAAAGGGATCCCAAACCAGGATCTCGTCTTGGTTGAGACCAAAGATCACCCTTCCCAGTCTGAGCCCTTCAGCCTCAACTGGTGACCAGCAAGCAGCACCTCCAGATCTTCAGGACGAACCATTCCCTGTGAGCATAACTGTGAGTAACATCCAGAGACCAGGAGAAGCCAAATTCCTCCTCAGCTAGCCAGTCCCATACACAGCAGAAGATAGACAGAGCAGAAGATATAGATTCCTGCCATATTCTCCAGGCACATGATAGATGCAGAAGAGATATTGATCCCTGCCATACATTGCCAATACCTGCTGGGACCCAAGACTATTGCTGTATCTCATATGGATTAATGCTGCCTCCAGTAAAGACAAGTTGAATTATATTCCAAGTCTGGATCTCAATTATTGCTACCAAATTCCTCAATTACTCCTACTAGCAACACACTCATTTATTGCAAGTGAGCCAGGATCCAGGAGTCCAGCCGTACCAAGGTAGGAGACACCACTCTGGCATTCCTCACCTGGTACGTGAGTTGCAACACCTTAAAGGGCCCTGAGACTGTACCCTGCGCACGCTGCAATTGGCGTCACGAACAAAAAACATAGACTATTATACCCATATCCGGACCCACTGCATATTTTGGCGTCCGTGTAACCGTACCACGGTCCTGCTCATTGCATTTTCACATCTATAATGTCAGCCTGTTTAATAGCGAAAATTGGGGTGACAGAAACCTTTTAAGGTTGTTGGCGTGGTAGGTGTTGCTCAGTATCTTGCCAGTCTTATTGTTCTTAGGTTTTACTCGACCCTTGGTCAAGGATTCCACAACTAAGTAGGGTCCAATCCAGCATGGTTCCATCTTTCAGCAATGAATACGGCATTGATTCTTGATATAAACTATGGTACCAGCAGTGATTTCTTTGTTGCTGTTGTGTCGGCAATCAAAGGCACGCTTCTGGGGTTCCTGGGCAGAGTGGATGTTGGTACTGACGGTTGAGCGGAGCTTTTTAAGAATGGTTGTCAGTGTATTTAGCATATCAGGGTTGGCATCATCTGAAACGGACATGGGGTTTACAGTGTCATTTTCTGAGGGATTGAGGTCCATAGGAAGCTTGGTCTTCCGTCCATACATGACCTCAAATGGAGTGCACTTGGTTGAGGAATGCACAGATGTGTGATAGGCAAACAGCTCGTCATTGACAAGCTTACTAAGAGATTCTTTGAGTGTTTGATTGTCACATTTCTGCTGGCCATTTGTTTGTGGGTGGTAGGCAGATGCAGTGATCTGTTTGAAAATTTTCCATCAGGTTGTCGATGGTTGAGTTCACAAATTCTCGTCCCTGGTCACTAATCAGAGTGTCCATACAGCCAAGGTGGCAAATAATGGAGTACAAAAAAATTGCTATGGCACTCTTTTCTGGTACAGTTGTTGCTTCAGTCCAATAAGAGAAATGATCGGTGGCAGCAACTATATATTTGTTGCCATCTGATGTTTCCTGAGGAGGACCGATCATATCAATCCCGACTAAGCTCCATACTTTTCCACTGGTATACTGTTGAGTGGTGGAGCTTCCTTGCTGATTTTGGGATTTATGGCAAAACATTTTTGACAGGCTTTGACATGTTGGTGAACGTCGCTCTTCATTCCCTTCCAGTAATAATGGTTAGAGATTTTGGCTAACGTTTTATCTCTGCCAAAATGGCCACCAGAAATTGGGTTGTAATGAAAGGCCTTTAGGATATTTGGCAATCTTCTTTTAGTGAGAACCTCCTTTTCCCCCATGATAAAGAATTCCTCCGTCTGCTCGATATAGCTTAACTGTTTGTCTGAACTGGGACTTTGCATTTACACATTTCTCTGAAGGTAGATCATAAATCCACTGGGGGTACTTTTGTTGTGTTACAGTGTAGAATCTCAAAAACTGGTCATACAGTTGGTCTTCCATGGTTGTCAAAATTGGAAAAAGTTGGGTCTCATAGAGAGCAGAGAGAAACATACATAACATTAACTATGCACTGATGGGTCAGCGCAATCTACTGTCAGTTAAATTAGAGCCAGGGTGAGAAACCCAGTGAAGTGATAACATTATGGCCTGGAGGGATATAGTCTGGCCTAGGCTATTTTACACCCCCGGGTATAGAGTTTATCCCCCCAGGTATAGTCTGGCCTGGAGGGGTATAGTTTGGCCTAGGCTATTTTACACCCCGGGGTATAGTTTGGCCTAGGGCAGTTAACCCACGGGGTATATACCCGGGTTTCATCTGGGAAGGGGTTAATTTGGCCTGCAGCGGACATAACCCCTTCTTCCCTCATTCAGCATGAATGAGTGGAGCATTTCATTCTCCAATGCTTCCCCTTGCCCTGCACTGTATCGTGCAAGGATCCAGTGACGTACTGGGTCTCGGTGACATCACCGGCACTAATGAGTGGTCTTTATCGCTGTCCTAGCCTGTAAGACAGCCTAGGGCAGCACTATAAACCATCCATTAGTGCCGGTGATGTCACCGGGATCACTGCTAGGCGGAAGCAAAAATGTAAACAAAACAGCTCTTGCTCTGCGCAATCCAGTGCAGGGCAAGGAAGAGCATCTCATGCTCCGATGCTTTACTCATACAGGCTGAATAAGTGAAGAAGGGGTTATGTCCAGGTTCACCTCTGAACCCGAACAATCCCTTTACTAGGGCTGTAACCCTGCTGCAATAGAGCTGAAATCCACAATGGCACGCAGCTCCTACGGTTTTCATACTGAATGTTAAGTGGCTACTTCAGATTGAGGAGAAACTGCGTGGCTGACTGCGGCCATTACAGTCGGCTCCTTGGTTTGGAGGGTTAAACAAATGTTTTCTGGCAAACAAAATCATCAGTTTGAGAAAAGCAGAGGTTGTGTGCCACATTGTGGATGCATCAGTGCCACCCCCTTTGGCCTTATGCTAAGGCTAAATTGTGACGAGTGATGTTGACATTCAGGTGCTGTCCGAGTGGAGAACGGACAACACCAGGAACGAACGCTAACCCATTATAGCCAGTGGGCCAATTCACAAATTATTGCGGTGCTGCAGAGAGACGAGTTCCGACACCAACATGAACATAGAGGAGCTTTATTGGTGACAATCAACAGGTTTTGGGATTGGACTGATCCCTTTGTCAGGTAAGTACACCATCTGCACACCTACATGCTACACTAGCTGTTGGGCTCTTAGCACAGTGAAACCAGGTGAGTGTCCTCTCGTCCTCTCCCCTGCTCCCTTGTCTTGCGGTCCTACCCATTCTGCTCTCCTCCTTCTTTCCATGCAGTGTCCCACATATGTGTGTAAATGGGACACTTCAAACATCTGCATATATATATATATATATATATATATATATATATAAATTGCAATGTATGGTATTCTTAATTATCTGGCTGGCAAGTTCATTTACATCCATTTGCCCCTAGGTGGTGCTGGAACCACATAATATATATACTGGGGGGTGTCTAGCTTGGAGCAGAGTTAGGGTCCATTCACACACGTCCGTAATTTGGGTCTGCATTCGTTCCGCAATTTGCAGACCTATTCACTTTTTAATGGGGCTGGAACGGATGCGAATCCGTATTTTCGGGATCCGCACTTCCGTTCCTGAAAAAAATAGAACATGTCCTATGTCATTTTCTATTATAGTTTCTGTGATGTGTGGTCCGCATTGCAGGTGTCCATGTTTTGCGGATCCGCAAAACACTTACGGACGTGTGAATGAACCCTAAAGCAGATTAGAATGTAGTCAGAGTAAGGAGAAGCAACTTCATGGAGGAAAGAGACAAGCTAAAGTCACCATGTAGCTGTGTTCCTTTCCTCTGGGCCCTGATCAAGCCTGGAGAAGATAACTACAGCAACCAAGCACCAGACAGTGAGTCTATACACCCAGATGCAGAGAGCCTAGTGAGGGTAACAGCTAACTATAGCTTATGGACCTCATTAGCACAAGTTCCTGAGAGCAACTTTCCGAGTACCTGGACACAACTGGATGATTAAGGCCATAATTGTCCTTATCCACTACACAAGCCTTCCGGGTCATAGTGGAAAAACCTATTTAGAAGAGTAACATAGTAACATAGTACATAAGGCCGAAAAAAAGACATCTGTCCATCCAGTTCGGCCTGTTATCCTGCAAGTTGATCCAGAGGAAGGCAAAAAAAAAACTGTGAGGTAGAAGCCAATTTTCCCCACTTTAGGGGAATAAAAAATTCCTTCCCGACTCCAATCTGGCAATCAGAATAACTCCCTGGATCAACGACCCCTCTCTAGTAGCTATAGCCTGTAATATTATTACGCTCCAAAAATACATCCAGGCCCCTCTTGAATTCCTTTATTGTACTCACCATCACCACCTCCTCAGGCAGAGAGTTCCATAGTCTCACTGCTCTTACCGTAAAGAATCCTTTTCTATGTTCGTGTACAAACCTTCTTTCCTCCAAACGCAGAGGATGTCCCCTCGTCACAGTCACAGTCCTGGGGATAAATAGATGATGGGAGAGATCTCTGTACTGACCCCTGATATATTTATACATAGTAATTAGATCTCCCCTCAGTCGTCTTTTTTCTAAAGTGAATAACTCTAATTTTGATAATCTTTCAGGGTACTGTAGTTGCCCCATTCCAGTTATTACTTTAGTTGCCCACCTCTGGACCTTCTCCAGCTCTGCTATGTCTGCCTTGTTAACAGGAGCCCAGAACTGTACACAGTACTCCATGTGTGGTCTGACTAGCGATTTGTAAAGTGGTAGGACTATGTTCTTATCACGGGCATCTATGCCCCTTCTGATGCAACCCATTATCTTATTGGCCTTGGCAGCAGCTGCCTGACACTGGTTTTTGCAGCTTAGTTTGCTGTTTATTAAAATCCCTAGATCCTTTTCCATGTCAGTGTTACCGAGTGTTTTACCATTTAGTATGTACGGGTGACTTGCATTATTCCTTCCCATGTGCATAACTTTACATTTGTCAGTGTTAAACCTCATCTGCCACTTATCTGCCCAAGCCTCCAATCTATCCAGATCCCTCTGTAGTAGTATACTGTCCTCTTCAGTGTAAATTACTTTACACAGTTTAGTGTCATCTGCGAAAATTGATACTTTACTATGCAAGCCTTCTACAAGATCATTAATAAATATATTGAAGAGAATAGGGCCCAATACTGACCCCTGAGGTACCCCACTAGTGATAGTGACCCAATCTGAGTGTGTACCGTTAATAACCACCCTCTGTTTTCTATCATTGAGCCAGTTACTTACCCACATACAGACGTTTTCTCCCAGTCCGAGCATTCTCATTTTATATACTAACCTTTTATGTGGTACAGTGTCAAATGCTTTGGAGAAGTCCAGATATACTACATCCATTGATTCGCCGCTGTCAAGTCTAGAACTTACCTCCTCATAGAAACTGATTAAATTAGTTTGGCATGACCGATCCCACACGAAGCCATGCTGATATGGCGTTATTTGCATATTTCCGCTGAGATGCTCTAAGATAGCATCTCTCAGAAAACCTTCAAACTGTTTACCCACAACAGATGTTAAACTTACCGGCCTATAGTTTCCAGGCTCTGTTTTTCGACCCTTTTTGAATATTGACACCACATTTGCCATGCGCCAATCCTGTGGGACATTTCCTGTCAGTATAGAGTCCGCAAATATCAGAAATAAGGGTCTGGCTATGACATTACTTAATTCCTTAGGATACGGGGGTGTATGCCAGCCGGTCCTGGCGATTTGTCTATTTTAATCTTTTTAAGTTGCTGATGTACTTCTTCCTGGGTCAGACAGGACACTTTTAATGGGGAATTTATTTTTACATTCTGCATGTCATCTGACAGTTTATTTTCCTCAAAAAATATTTAACAGCTTTGCTTTCTCCTCGTCGCTCTCTGCGACTCCCCACTCATTACTCTTTAAAGGGCCGACACATTCAGATTTATACTTTTTAACATTTATATACAGTACAGACCAAAAGTTTGGACACACCTTCTCATTCAAAGAGTTTTCTTTATTTTCATGACTATGGCATCAAAACTATGAATTAACACATGTGGAATTATATACATAACAAACAAGTGTGAAACAACTGAAAATATGTCATATTCTAGGTTCTTCAAAGTAGCCACCTTTTGCTTTGATTACTGCTTTGCACACTCTTGGCATTCTCTTGATGAGCTTCAAGAGGTAGTCCCCTGAAATGGTCTTCCAACAGTCTTGAAGGAGTTCCCAGAGATGCTTAGCACTTGTTGGCCCTTTTGCCTTCACTCTGCGGTCCAGCTCACCCCAAATCATCTCGATTGGGTTCAGGTCCGGTGACTGTGGAGGCCAGGTCATCTGGCGCAGCACCCCATCACTCTCCTTCATGGTCAAATAGCCCTTACTTTCAAAGTTTTCCCAATTTTTCGGCTGACTGACTGACCTTCATTTCTTAAAGTAATGATGGCCACTCGTTTTTCTTTACTTAGCTGCTTTTTTCTTGCCCTAATACAAATTCTAACAGTCTATTCAGTAGGTCTATCAGCTGTGTATCCACCTGACTTCTCCTCAACGCCACTGATGGTCCCAACCCCATTCATAAGGCAAGAAATCCCACTTATTAAAGCTGACAGGGCACACCTGTGAAGTGAAAACCATTTCAGGGGACTACCTCTTGAAGCTCATTAAGAGAATGCCAAGAGTGTGCAAAGCAGTAATAAAAGCAAAAGGTGGCTACTTTGAAGAACCTAGAATATGACATATTTTCAGTTGTTTCACACTTGTTTGTTATGTATATAATTCCACATGTGTTAATTCATAGTTTTGATGCCTTCAGTGTGAATCTACAATTTTCATAGTCATGAAAATAAAGAAAACTCTTTGAATGAGAAGGTGTGTCCAAACTTTTGGTCTGTACTGTAATTGAAGAACATTTTAGGGTTAGTTTTACTCTCTTTGGCAATCAATCTCTCGGTCTCTAGTTTGGCTGCTTTTATTTGTTTTTTACATGTGCTATTTTTTTCCTTATAGTTTTTCAGTGCTTCTGTGCTACCCTCCTGTTTTAGTGATTTATATGCTTTCTTTTTGTCATTTATTGCTTTCTTTACAGTTCTATTTATCCACATTGGTTTCTTTTTGTTCCTTAACTTTTTATTCCCATACGGTATGTACCTCTCACAATGAGATTTTAGGATGTTTTTAAAGATATCCCATTTTGTGGCTGTATTTTTATTTTTGAGGACTTTGTCCCAGTTAGTTAAGCCTATGGCTTCTTTGCTTTTTTGAAGTTTGGTATTTTTGTTCCTCCCTGTAGAAACACTCTTTTGAATGATAATTGGAAGGTTATTACTTTATGGTCACTATTTCCCAGGTGTCCACCAACTTGCACGTCTGTTGTTCTGTCAGGCCTATTGGTTAATACTAAGTCCAGTATGGCCGTCCCTCTAGTCGGGTCCTGAACCAGTTGGGAGAGGTAATTGTTTTTGGTTATTGCCAAGAACCTGTTTCCCTTATGAGATATACAAGTTTCAGTTTCCCAGTCTATATCTGGGTAGTTGAAGTCCCCCATAATAACCACCTCATTATGATTTGCCGCCTTGTCTATCTCGTTTAGTATTAGATTTTCTGTGGATTCTGGTATATTAGGTAGTTTATAGTAAACCCCTATTATCCAGCCATGTCTCAGTTATTCCCACTATGTCATAGTCCTCCTCACACATCACTAATTCCAGTTCACCAGTTTTATTAGTCAGGCTTCTGGCATTAGTATACATACATTTGAGAGGTTTATGTATATTTTTTACCCTACACCTTTCCTTCTGAACTGTTCTAGTCCCTCCTTCCATTCCTCCCCCAGTCCCACTACCTTGCCCCCGGTCTCTATCTGCACTATCTTCCCCTCCTATAGTGTAATTTCCCTCCCCACCCCAGTCCCTAGTTTAAACACTTCTCCAACCTTCTAGCCATCTTTCTCCCCAGCACAGCTGCCCCTTCCCCATTGAGGTGCAGCCCGTCCCTACGATAGAGCCTGTAGCCGACAGAGAAGTCGGCCCAGTTCTCCAGGAATCCAAACCCCTCCTTCCTACACCAGTTCTTGAGCCACATGTTAATCTCCCTAATCTCCCGCTGCCTTTCTTGTGTGGCTCGTGGTACAGGCAGTATTTAGGGAAAATACTACCTTTGAGGTCCTTGCCCTAAGCTTTTGACCTAAATCCCTGAAATCATTTTTAAGGACTCTCCACCTACCTCTATCTTTGTCATTGTTCCGATATGGACCCTGACCGCTGGATCTTCTCTAGCCCCTCCCAGTAATCTGTCAACCCGATCCGCGATGTGTCGAACTCTAGCGCGAGGAAGACAGCACACTGTTCGGCGATCACTGTCTTTGTGACAGAGCGCCCTATCTGTTCCCCTAATAATGGAGTCTTCCACTACCAGCACCTGTCTGGCCTGCCCTGCTCTCCTGGTTCCCTGCTTACTGGAGCTGACATTCCCCTGACTGGCAGAGGAAGTGTCCGGCTGCAGCAGTGCCGTCCCTTGACTGACATCCCCCTCATCTGCCAACCGTGCAAACTTGTTGGGGTGTGTCAGATCAGGGCTAGCCTCCCTGGCACTCTTCCCTCTACCCCGCTTTCTGACTGTTACCCAGCTAGCTATCTCACTTTCCTCAGCCTCCTCTCTGTCACCCTCCCCCTCATCTACCCCAAAGAGTGCTTGCTCGGTGAGAAGCAAACTCTTTTGCAAATTGTCAATGCCTCTCAGTGTTGCAACTTGCCCGTTTAGAGACTCGATTTGCGATTCCAAACGGGTAAGGCTACTTTCACACCTGCGTTTAGGTCGGATCCGTCTGGTATGTGCCCAGACGGATCCGCACCTTTAATGCAAACGCTTAGATCCGTTCAGAACGGATCCGTTTGCATTACCATGAACAAAAAAAAAAAAAAAGTCAATGGGAGACGGATCCGTTTGAAAATTGAGCCATACTGTGTCAACTTCAAACGGATCCGTCCCCATTGACTTACATTGTAAGTCTGGATGGATCCGTTTGCCTCCGCACGGCCAGGCGGACACCTGAACGCTGCAAGCTGCGTTCAGGTGTCCGCCTGCTGAGCGGAGCGGAGGATAAACGGAGCCAGACTGATGCATTCTGAGCGGATCCGCATCCATTCAGAATGCATTAGGGCTGGACGGATCCGTTCGGGGCCGCTTGTGAGCCCCTTCAAACGGAACTCACAAGCGGAGCCCCGAACGCTAGTGTGAAAGTAGCCTAATTTGCTCACATCTTGAACAAAGATATACACCCTCGAACGGCAGTTCCAGGACTGCATACATCATGCAAGATGTGCATTGGACTGCGTTGTCAATTGTGCAACACATACTAAATGGGGATTACAACAGTAAAAAAGTAAAACAGTAAATATGATTTAGAATTAGACCCTGTCTGCTGTAGTTGAAGGACTACCTAGAATTAAGCCAACAACACACAAGGAAATTATATCCAACCTTAGTTTCCAACTCCTTTTCTTGAACTTTTTTTTAACTCCACTTAATAAGAAGCCCACTTAGTACAGCAAGCTTCTCACGAGCTTCTCCTGCAAATAATGAAGCAGATGTGTTTGCCTGCCACAAGGGAGATCGCCCTTAAAGGATAACTCATAGTAACCAGATATATCAGCATACTTTAGTACCAGAGTGCTATAGAGTGAATTTAGGATTACCACCAGGATCCTTGCCTGTAAAGTATCAGCATTAGAAGAATCCCTCCATTGACAACTGCCACTACCTGATAATAGGATTACCAGTGAACGTATTACTTATGCTATGTAAAAAGCTTTCCATTGATGAACTGTACCAACTGTCCAGAGACTATTGATTTGCTGTAAATGTTCAACTGGTTTACAACCACTGACTCCTCATTCTTACTACTACTCTCAACATTTGCACCTAACGGTGCTGGCGTCACGAACACCGGGGGCCCAGCCGCAAAAGCACCTAACACCAATTACCATGAAGGGCACCTCAACTTCCATCTGGCTGGTTCCCTGTAACCGAGAGTGTCCCGGAGGATTTCGTGCTGTCTTCCCATCGACTGTACTGCCGGCCCCAAAGGACAACTAAACCGTGAATACTACGGTACTATCCTCGGCACCTTATCACTAGTACGCTCACGCGCGCATCCTCCATAGGGAGCCCCGGCATGCTGCATCCACATACTCCGATTTTCCCCTGAGACAGGATAAATATGTGCACAAAAAAATAAATAAACACAGCACACGAACCTCCAAAGAAACTTTTTTATTTTATTTATTTATTTTTTATTTTTATTTTCATTTTTGCCTCTCCATGTTTAACCACCTCAGCCCCCAGTGCTTAAACACCCTGAAAGACCAGGCCACTTTTTACACTTCTGACCTACACTACTTTCACCGTTTATTGCTCGGTCATGCAACTTACCACCCAAATGAATTTTACCTCCTTTTCTTCTCACTAATAGAGCTTTCATTTGGTGGTATTTCATTGCTGCTGACATTTTTACTTTTTTTGTTATTAATCGAAATTTAACGATTTTTTTGCAAAAAAATGACATTTTTCACTTTCAGTTGTAAAATTTTGCAAAAAAAACGAGATCCATATAGAAATTTTGCTCTAAATTTATAGTTCTACATGTCTTTGATAAAAAAAAAATGTTTGGGAAAAAACAAAATGGTTTGGGTAAAAGTTATAGCGTTTACAAACTATGGTACAAAAATGTGAATTTCCGCTTTTTGAAGCAGCTCTGACTTTCTGAGCACCTGTCATGTTTCCTGAGGTTCTACAATGCCCAGACAGTACAAACACCCCACAAATGACCCCATTTCGGAAAGTACACACCCTAAGGTATTCGCTGATGGGCATAGTGAGTTCATAGAACTTTTTATTTTTTGTCACAAGTTAGCGGAAAATGATGATTTTTTTTTTTTTTCTTACAAAGTCTCATATTCCACTAACTTGTGACAAAAAATAAAAACTTCTATGAACTCACTATGCCCATCACGAAATACCTTGGGGTCTCTTCTTTCCAAAATGGGGTCACTTGTGGGGTAGTTATACTGCCCTGGCATTTTAGGGGCCCAAATGTGTGGTAAGGAGTTTGAAATCAAATTCTGTAAAAAATGACCTGTGAAATCCGAAAGGTGCTCTTTGGAATATGGGCCCCTTTGCCCACCTAGGCTGCAAAAAAGTGTCACACATCTGGTATCTCCGTACTCAGGAGAAGGTGGGGAATGTGTTTTGGGGTGTCTTTTTACATATACCCATGCTGGGTGAGATAAATATCTTGGTCAAATGCCAACTTTGTATAAAAAAATGGGAAAAGTTGTCTTTTGCCAAGATATTTCTCTCACCCAGCATGGGTATATGTAAAATGACACCCCAAAACACATTCCCCACCTTCTCCTGAGTACGGCAATACCAGATGTGTGACACTTTTTTTTTGCAGCCTAGGTGGGCAAAGGGGCCCATATTCCAAAGAGCACCTTTCGGATTTCACAGGTCATTTTTTACAGAATTTGATTTCAAACTCCTTACCACACATTTGGGCCCCTAGAATGCCAGGGCAGTATAACTACCCCACAAGTGACCCCATTTTGGAAAGAAGACACCCCAAGGTATTCCGTGAGGGGCATGGCAAGTTCCTAGAATTTTTTATTTTTTGTCACAAGTTAGTGGAAAATGATGATTTTTTTTTTTTTTTCATACAAAGTCTCATATTCCACTAACTTGTGACAAAAAATAAAAACTTCCATGAACTCACTATGCCCATCAGCGAATACCTTGGGGTCTCTTCTTTCCAAAATGGGGTCACTTGTGGGGTAGTTATACTGCCCTGGCATTCTAGGGGCCCAAATGTGTGGTAAGGAGTTTGAAATCAAATTCTGTAAAAAATGACCTGTGAAATCCGAAAGGTGCTCTTTGGAATATGGGCCCCTTTGCCCACCTAGGCTGCAAAAAAGTGTCACACATCTGGTATCTCCGTACTCAGGAGAAGGTGGGGAATGTGTTTTGGGGTGTCATTTTACATATACCCATGCTGGGTGAGAGAAATATCTTGGTCAAATGCCAACTTTGTATAAAAAAATGGGAAAAGTTGTCTTTTGCCAAGATATTTCTCTCACCCAGCATGGGTATATGTAAAATGACACCCCAAAACACATTCCCCACCTTCTCCTGAGTACGGAGATACCAGATGTGTGACACTTTTTTGCAGCCTAGGTGGGCAAAGGGGCCCATATTCCAAAGAGCACCTTTCGGATTTCACAGGTCATTTTTTACAGAATTTGATTTCAAACTCCTTACCACACATTTGGGCCCCTAGAATGCCAGGGCAGTATAACTACCCCACAAGTGACCCCATTTTGGAAAGAAGAGACCCCAAGGTATTCGCTGATGGGCATAGTGAGTTCATGGAAGTTTTTATTTTTTGTCAATTGTCTTTTTATTGAAAAGCATATCAAAAGAGATGTTTACATACATTGATGCACAAATCAGAGTTATTACAGACAAGTCTAAAGCGTACTTTGACAGTATAGTGCATAGTATACATATGACATATATAAAGTGCATGTCTTCAGAGCAAGGTCATCTAGAACCAACTAATTGACATTTGGTGTGTGACCTGATGTAGGTAGGTCAAACAAACATATAAAAAGGGGGGGGAGGATGGGGGATGGGGGATGGGGGGGGGTGTCCTTAGAACTGGACAGATACGGTCTGAGGCTGTTAAGATAACCTTTGATGATTCCAAAGGGAGGAAGAAGGTTTAGCACCCTCCATTCTCACTAATGTGTCGTTCCTGTCTGGGGGGACATTTTCAAAGTTGTTTGTCTGTTGAAAATTGTTTAAGATGTTGGTGTACCGTTCGCATATCTATATGTAATCCATGGGGCCCATAGCTTTTTGTGCTTCTCATGTGCCCTAAGTTCCCAGCCCGCTAGCTCTTCCATACGATGAACGTGATCTAGTTTGCTTAACCACTGAGAGGTGGTGGGGGGTTCTTTACTCAGCCACTTTTGGGGGATAAGTAGACGGGCAGCTTGAATCAAGTGTATAACAAGTTTGTTCCTTGATGGCGATAGTTCTTTTGTTGGAAGCCATAAAAGAACCAACTCTGGGGTTAATGTCAGGTTAGTGTTTAGAATTTCATTAATGGTCCGAGAGACGTCATCCCAGTATCCTCTTATTTTAGAACAGGACCAAAAAATGTGTAGAAGAGTGCCACTCTCCTCCCCACACCTCCAGCACCTGTCATGATCACTCAGACCACTAAGAAATAGTTGTTTAGGGGTGAGGTACCACTGTGTGAGGACCTTATATGAGTGCTCTTGGATCTTCACGCAGCGGGAGAAGCCATGCGAGTGTGCGTGCATACGGAGAATATCTGTCTCCGAAAAGGTAACCTTAAGGTCATTAGCCCAAGTGTGGACATATTGTGGAGTAATGCGACGTTGTGGTGAGATCAAGGCCAAATATATAGTGGATATCAATTTGCGTTGAGGGGAAGGGGGGGTTGCTAATTTTTCAAACCATGTCGGGGTCATTACACATGACTTCTGAGTAGTTAGTTGTTTCCCAGCAGATTTTATAGTTATTAGGTCTAGAAAGTTAAATGTACTCCAGGCTAAGCTAAGGGGATGTTGATCCGGTAAAGTGCCGTTTACCTTTCCTATAAAGTCAGCTGTGGAGAAATCTCTTAATCTGTGCCAAATCTGCGAGACCTGAGATCCTGGAGGCTGAATCGAGTGTGGTATGAGATCTGCTGGCATTATACTAGGGGGGTTCTGTAGGAGCCCATGTGTCTTGTTGAGCTGTTTAATGACCAGGCTAGTGCCCTTTAAGAGGACATGTGAATGGAGTGATGCATTTGCCTGACCCCATAGTGCTGCTTTCTGTGGTTGGGTAAGCTGCATTAGTTCCAGTTCCGTGCCCAATGTGCGGTAGACAGGGGAATAAAGCTGCAACCACCTCCTCAGGTGAATAGCCCTGTAATATGTTTGGACATCCGGCAGTGCTATACCTCCGTGACCACGCCCCAGTATCAGCCTCTGGTGAGGAGCCCTAGCCTTCTTGCCGCCCCATAGGTAAGTCATAAAAAGCCTGCGAATCTTTGTAAAATATGAGTTAGGTAAAAATATTGGCAACATCTGTAGTACGTACATAATTTTTGGGAGGACAAACGCTTTTAGTATATTCTTCCTTCCCATCCAAGAGGAATAAGGGAGGCGTAGCGATTGGAGCAGGTTTTGGACCTCTGATATTAGGGGAGTATAATTAAGCCGGAATAAATCTTCCGTGCAGGCGGAAATACTAACTCCTAGGTAGGAAACACAGGAGGACTGCCATTTAAATGGTGTATTTGATTTCAAAATGGCTATGGAGCTCGCCGGAGCATTAACGTTTAAAGCTTCTGACTTGGTATAATTTATTTTGTAGTTTGATAGCCTACCATACTCTTTAAACAGTGTCAAAAGATGCGGGAAGGCCTCGACCGGGTTAGAAACCATGATCAGTAGATCGTCAGCATATGCCACGTTAATGTATTCTATGGCGTCATTTTCTGTTTTCACACCACGTATATTTACATGGTCTCTAATGGCCTGAAGAAGGGTCTCCATGACCAATATATATAAGGCAGGAGATAGGGGGCAGCCCTGACGTGTCCCGTTGCGAATAGGGAAGGATGGGGACAATGTGCCATTGACCCTGATTCTAGCACTCAGATCCTTGTACAATGACATGACTGCCTCCTGAAATCTCGTCGGGATTCCAAACCTCAGTAGAGTCCTCCTCATAAAGTCCCAGCTCACCCGGTCGAAGGCCTTCTCCGCATCTACACTGAGCAGCGCCAAGGGGAGGTTTTTCTTTTTGGCCCACTGTATTGCTGTGATTAACCTACAGGAATTATGATTCCCTTCCCTCCCTGGGACAAAGCCAGATTGGTCCGGGTGGATAAGTTTAGGGAGTAGGTGTCCCAGACGTGTCGCCAGAAGTTTGGCCCATATTTTTATATCTACGTTAAGTAACGAGATTGGCCTAAAACTACCGCAGAGAAGGGGATCTTTCCCCGGTTTGGGGAGGATGGTTACCGTGGCCTCCAGTGATTGTTTATGAAGGGTTTCACCATTTAGGAGTGCATTGCACCACGTTACCAGGTGGGGTATTAATATATCTGAGAATTTTTTATAATAGCCCACTGGAAAGCCATCTGGGCCAGGACTTTTACCCATGGGCATAGAGGCTAGTAACTTTTTCACTTCTAGTTCGGTGACTGGCTCTAATAATGTGTCACTTTCTTGGGAGGTTATCTGGGGTAGATTGAGGCCTTTCAAAAACAAGTCTGTTGCTTCTGGTATTGATGGATCTGGGTGATTAGGGTCTGACAGGCCGTATAGTTGCTTATAGAATTTTTGAAATTCTTCTGCAATGTCAGCTGTTTTATGCAGCATATTTCCAGTACTGGATTTGATATTGGGTATGAACATGGACTCTTTCCTTTGTTTAATAAGGGAGGACGTCAGTTTAGAACCTTTATCCCCGTGTGAGTAGTGTTTAAATTGGGCATATTGATAAGCCTTTGCGTTTTGAATGTTTAAATGGTCTTTTAGTTGTGATCTTAGCTGGGTCAGTTCAGTCTGGACTTTTATTGCTCTAGACCGTTTATGGACCGCTTCTTTATCTGCTATCTGAACCAAGAGATCGTGTAGGATCTTTTGTTTCTCTTTTTTAACCCTACTACCTAAGGCTATTAACTCTCCCCGGATAACCACCTTGTGCGTCTCCCACAGTGTCGTCTGGGGCATACCTGGTGTCACATTATCTATAAAGAAGTCCTTTAATTTTTGCTCCAGGATTGAGGTATCTGCTTGTCTATCTAGCAGCGTCTCGTTTAAGCGCCACTGTCTAACTGAGGCAGGCAAGCTGGAAAATCTGAGGGCAGCAGAGACTCGGGCGTGGTCAGAGACGGACACAACACCTATGTCAGCCGAGTCCACCATATCCACGGCATTGCTTGACAGTAGGATATAGTCTAATCTTTTATATGATTTGTGTGGGGCCGAGAAGAAGGTGAAGTCCCTAGTATCTGGGTGGGCTAGTCGCCAGACGTCCAGCAGATTCATGTCTGATATGTACCTATTGATGCACCCCAGTGCTGATTGGGTCAATTGGGAGGAGCCGTCAGAAGCATCAATCAAAGGATTCAGTGTGACATTGAGGTCTCCCCCAATCAATCTAATCCCCTCTGCAAACAGATCTAGTTTACTTAGTGTGATCTTGATCCATTGTTTCTGGCCACGGTTAGGGCTGTACAAACTAGCGAGTGTGACCTTTTGTGTACCTATGAGGCCTTTCACGAAAATGAAGCGGCCCTCAGGGTCCGTCAGGGTAGATATCAATGTAAATGGTACTTTTCTAGAAATTGCAATACCCACTCCTCTTTTTGCTTTCTCAAAGGCACTGAAATACCAGTGTTGGAAGTATGGGTTCTGAATTTTAGGTACATTTGTTTCTCTAAAATGCAGCTCCTGAAAGAAGCAAATATCTGTATTGTTCTTTTTTAGCAGACGGATGACCTGAGAGCGCTTTTGTGGGGTGTTAAAGCCCCTTACATTATACGTTGTACATTTAATTGACGACATCATTGAGAAAATGGGGTGACTTTGGAACCGGAGAACTCCAGTTATTCACATCGACCGTATCTAGGGAGTGAACAAGTAACATCACAACTAAAGTTTCTGTCAACATGACAAGTATAACAGTGCAATGACTCTTATGCCAGCAACACCGCAGCAGGTCACTTAGCTGCAGTGAAGCGGGCACGAGCAGCCATTTAATCAGGCACATGTACCAGGTCTGTGCCAAGATAACCCTGGTAGGTAGGGGGGGTACAAAGTGGAACCATATCTTCATAATGGTGTCCACATTGCGCCACCTGCTGAACTGGTGCGGGATAGCACCTTACATATTATGGTCTAGGTTGAATGCAGTAAAATAACATTGCAAAGCAGCATGTCTGCTCTGCAGATTACAACAAGAACGGGAACAATTCAGGACTCATGACAGACAGGTATACTTGCAGACTTAAGATGTGATATAATCAAGTAAGAACCTGTCCCTCTATGATGTCTGTGGAGAACTTCATCTGAGGTAAGATAACTCCTCTGTATAGTCTCTAGGACTTCAAGTGTCTCTAGATCTGTGCTGGTTCCTCTTCTTCTGTGAAGCTTTAAGCCATCCTGAGGCCTCTGGGAGATCTGGCAGCTGTGTTCCCATCTCAGCAGACGGCAGCCATGATGGTACATCTAGTGGATCTGTTTGCAGCAGCTCCCAGGCCGCCTGGAGATCTTGTGGCAGGCGAATGGTGCAGCGCTTCCCATCTACAGCAAATGTGAGGCCGAAGGGGAATAGCCATTTATATGGCACCTTGTGATGGCGCAGATGGTCAGTGAGGGGCCGCAGCGCCCTCCTTTTATTCAATGTGGAGGATGCCAGGTCCTGGTAGATAGAGATTTTAGCCCCCTCATATAGGATCTCCTTCATATTTCTGGCAGCCTGCATTAGGGCAGCAGTGTCCACATACCTCAGGAGACCGCATACCACGTCTCTGGAGTTCTCTCTCTCTTTTGGCTTCGGCCTGAGCGCTCTATGGATTCTTTCTATTTGAATCTCGGCCGCTCTGGAGCTTCCCAGGAGCAGGGAGAAGATGGCGCCGGCAGCTTCTGGTAAGCCTTCATGTGGGGTGCTTTCAGGCAGGCCGCGGATCCGGAGGTTTTTCCTCCTATTCCGATTCTCCTGGTCTTCTATGAGGGAGTATGCTGTGTCCAGAGAGGCTGCCAGAGCCATGGTGTGATCGCTTGCAGCTCTGATGTAATTTGAGATGGACGCCTGGTTACTTTCCAGTGTTTCCACCCTCGTGCCGATATGCTTCAGGTCAGCTTTAATCTCCTGCAGATCCTGAATCACTGGGGCCAGGGCTGCTGATAAAGCTTGCTGCAGGAACTGCCTGGATATCGGGGCAGCACTTTGGGATGTGAGGCCTGCTGTATGCTCTGCAGCAGCTTCATCTTCTCCCTCCGAATCCCTGCCCCAGACATCTAGTTCCGGCAGCACCATCTTAGGACCGGCCGACACAGGAGCTGTAGTTTTCTTGTTGAGATATTTATCCATGTCGGAGGCACCGCGCTCCGGTTTGCTGACTTCAGGTTTCTCTCTGGGTATATATCTACCGACTTTTCCCATTCTTGAGCAAATTAGACCGCTGAATTTACCAGTTAGCAGAGTGGTAAGGAGGAGAGCTCTCCTACATGTGTCCTGCTAGGTCTGCAGCCAGGCTCCGCCCCCCTCGGAAGTTTTTATTTTTTGTCACAAGTTAGTGGAATATGAGACTTTGTATGAAAAAAAAAAAAAAAAAAAATCAGCATTTTCCACTAACTTGTGACAAAAAATAAAACATTCTAGGAACTCGCCATGCCCCTCACGGAATACCTTGGGGTGTCTTCTTTCCAAAATGGGGTCACTTGTGGGGTAGTTATACTGCCCTGGCATTTTCCAGGGGCCCTAATGTGTGGTAAGTAGGTAAATGACCTGTGAAATCCTAAAGGTGCTCTTTGGAATGTGGGCCCCTTTGCCCACCTAGGCTGCAAAAAAGTGTCACACATCTGGTATCGCCGTATTCAGGAGAAGTTGGGGAATGTGTTTTGGGGTGTCATTTTACATATACCCTTGCTGGGTGAGAGAAATATCTTGGCAAAAGACAACTTTTCCCATTTATTTATACAAAGTTGGCATTTGACCAAGATATTTCTCTCACCCAGCATGGGTATATGTAAAATGACACCCCAAAACACATTCCCCACCTTCTCCTGAGTACGGCGATACCAGATGTGTGACACTTTTTTGCAGCCTAGATGCGCAAAGGGGCCCAAATTCCTTTTAGGAGGGCATTTTTAGACATTTGGATACCAGACTTCTTCTCACGCTTTGGGGCCCCTAGAATGCCAGGGCAGTATAAATACCCCACATGTGACCCCATTTTGGAAAGAAGACACCCCAAGGTATTCAATGAGGGGCATGGCGAGTTCATAGAAATTTTTTTTTTTTGGCACAAGTTAGCGGAAATTGATATTTTTAATTTTTTTCTCACAAAGTCTCCCGTTCCGCTAACTTGGGACAAAAATTTCAATCTTTCATGGACTCAATATGCCCCTCACGGAATACCTGGGGGTGTCTTCTTTCCGAAATGGGGTCACATGTGGGGTATTTATACTGACCTGGCATTCTAGGGGCCCTAAAGCGTGAGAAGAAGTCTGGAATATAAATGTCTAAAAAATTTTACGCATTTGGTTTCCGTGAGGGGTATGGTGAGTTCATGTGAGATTTTATTTTTTGACACAAGTTAGTGGAATATGAGACTTTGTAAGAAAAAAATAAAAAAATTCTGCTAACTTGGGCCAAAAAAATGTCTGAATGGAGCCTTACAGAGGGGTGATCAATGACAGGGGGGTGATCAATGACAGGGGGGTGATCAATGACAGGGGGGTAATCAATGACAGGGGGGTGATCAGGGAGTTTATATGGGGTGATAACCACAGTCATTGATCACGCCCGTGTAAGGCTTCATTCAGACGTCCGTATGCGTTTTGCGGATCCGATCCATCTATCAGTGGATCCGTACAAATCATGCGGACGTCTGAATGGAGCTTTACAGGGGGGTAATCAATGACAGGGGGGTAATCAATGACAGGGGGGTGATCAGGGAGTCTATATGGGGTGATCACCACAGTCATTGATCACGCCCGTGTAAGGCTTCATTCAGACGTCCGGATGCGTTTTGCGGATCCGATCCATCTATCAGTGGATCCGTAAAAATCATGCGGACATCTGAATGGAGCTTTACAGGGGGGTGATCAATGACAGGGGGGTAATCAATGACAGGGGGGTGATCAGGGAGTCTATATGGGGTGATCAGGGGTGATCAGGGGCTAATAAGGGGTTAATAAGTGACGGGGGGGGGGGGGGTGTAGTGTAGTGTAGTGGTGCTTGGTGCTACTTTACAGAGCTGCCTGTGTCCTCTGGTGGTCGATCCAAACAAAGGGGACCACCAGAGGACCAGGTAGCAGGTATATTAGACGCTGTTATCAAAACAGCGTCTAATATACCTGTTAGGGGTTAAAAAAACCACATCTCCAGGCTGCCAGCGAACGATCACCGCTGGCAGGCTGGAGATCAACTCTCTTACCTTCCGTTCCTGTGAGCGCGCGCGCCTGTGTGCGCGCGTTCACAGGAAATCTCGGCCATCGCGAGATGACGCGTATATGCGTGACTGTGCGCAGCGCTGCCACCTCCGGAACGCGATCCTGCGTTAGGCGGTCCGGAGGTGGTTAACCAGCTATAACTTATTATTTTTTTCATTGACATGGCTGTATAAGGCTTAGTTTTATACAAGAGAATTTGTATTTTTTTTGGTGCTGTCTGAGGGTACATACAGGCTCGAACTGGCCCACAGGGGAACAGGTGAATACCCTGGTAGGCCCCTGACAAAGGTGGGCCCCCAGCACAGCATCTTTACTAGCCTATATCCATAAAAAAATGGGGTAGATTATTAAACATACTATCAGATTTAATATAATAGAGGCATCAGGTGGCTAAGGTGTCTTCCAGGTACAAAGGCAGGCCAGCCAGTATTCTCTTTCCCCAGGGACTCACCTTCTTAAAATTGCTGCATGGACCCCCTTAATCAATCATCTTCAGTGTCTTATTGCTGCCTGCCGCTCTGTGAGCAGGTGGTATTTACATGTAGCCCTACAGTGGGCCCTACACAACAGTCTGACACTGGGTACATATAAATTACCTTGTAATTTTTTATTTTTTTGCATTGCAAATATAGAAAATATGCATTGCAAATATAGAAAAAAACAAATATAGAAAAAAACAATTTTTGACATATTTTATTTTTTTACTTTATTATTTAGATTTCAGATAGACCCTTGTTAAATGAATTATTCATTTTTTTGCCCTTATTCTGATATGATAAAATCCAAGACTCTCAGCCAATATATTTTGATCAAAACACATCGGTGCCCGCCTACCAGCGCCAAGGTGGTTTCAGTCAGGCAGATCCTACTCTAAACCTACCTATGCCATTGGGCATCTATATTCAGGAGAGCAGACTCCTACTCCTGCTCCTAGTCACCTCTATGTGCATCCAGGAACCAATGAGAGGAGGAGCCCGCACACCTATATGTACCACCTAATCAAGGGAGTCCACACAGCTATATGAACCACCTAATCAAGGTTGCCTGTGGGATAGGCGGGGCAAAAGTGCACAAAAATGCTACTCCCAGAATAAAATAGAAGCACATTCACACTTGAAGGTGCCACTCCCTCAAGCATATACTACACACTAATGAAAAATTACAGAAAAAGACAAAAAAAAAATCCTATAAGTTTTTTTTTTGTTTTTTTTTTTCATTTTAAAACTTTATAATAGAATATTTTATTACGTTTTTTTTATAATCCCATTAAGGAATTACTGTTTTACAAAATAATTTTATATTTAAAAATATCATAGCATACTGTATTATGCTGTGTGTCTCTATGGCACAGGTTATGGTTAGAACAACACTAGTGTGCCAATAGCAGGATTACTGAATTTACAATCCTGGGGTACAGTCTAGGTCCCCAAGACTGACTGCAGAAGGGTTACTCAGCCTTCAAATCAGATCACTGGGACCCAATCAGAGGGGGAAATTCCGTTTGATTACAATCAAAGGGTTAACAGTTGGGATTTGAGCTGCCTCCAATCCTGGCTGCAGAGACTGTTGTAAGAACCAGAGCTTTGAGTTAGGCCCCTTTCAGATGAGCGGGTGTCACGCTGCTGACTAGCAGCGCAGCTCCCGTCCTGAACTTCCAGCACTGTCGGGGTCGCATAGCATTATTTTGATTTATGATGCTATGTAACCCTTAGAGGTCTGGAATGTACTGGATAACACTGACATAATGCTGTCAGTGTTATCCAATACATGGTGGCCTAGGTTCCAGAGATTCCCTTGAATAATTGACACAAAACATTAGATAATATTAACTGAAGTGATTTATTAGGGTATGGCATAACAAGTTTATTTGTGGATTATATAGGCCGCGATGTTCGATTATTTACCATTTTAAAGTTACCAATCCAATAAATTAAATCAGAATAATAACTCAGGTCCACTCATAAACATATGAGCGACTTACCCCATAATGAACATCGCGATGAGACAAAAATTGGGCGGGTGGGAGGGACAGATGATTCTCTGCACCGTGAATGCGCATCTAACGTTTAACTTCTTCTTTTACAGGTGTCCTCCCGCCTTGACCATTAGGCTACCATCCAATGATAGTGAAGATGAAGATAACGAACCAAATCTCCAGTTGATCCTTGTGGATGACACCTATCACCAGGTAAGATACCGTAACTTTATTAACATTAATACAATGAACGGAACCATGCCACCATGTGTTCCCTTCATTGTATTACACAATGATATAGGGCCCCTACATTCCAGAACTGTAAGCGTTACATAGCATCATAAATCAATATAATGCTATGCGACCCCGGCAGTGCTGGAAGTTCAGGACTGGAGCTGCGCTAAGAGTCTGTCCGGAGCGTGACACTCACTCGTCTGAAACCTGCCTTACAGTTCATGCATAGAGCAGGAGTGCTCAAAGACATGCTCTGCTATCTCTAAGACAGCGATGACAAAAGACAGTGTAAGATCCTTAAAGGGCTTCTGTCACCCCCAAAACACATTTTTCATTTTTGTGCTTGTTAAAATCCTTATTGAACGACTATTCCCTATATAGGGCTCTTACCTTGGTCTGTGGCTTCGTTTCATAAAAAATCGATCTTTTAAAATATGCAAATGACTTCACTACCAGCAAGTATGACGTCACCGAAAGAGAAGACGTCATCGGCGCAGGCACACTGAGGGAGTGCTGAGGAGGCGAGCGTCCTTCTATCAGAGCGCCTGCGCCGAATGAAGACAGGCGCGGGATTTGAAATGCTGACAGGGCCAGCCGGAGGAGGAGAGCGCTCGCTGGCCCTGTCAATCAACAGGAGGAGGGGGCGTTTTTTTAAAAGGAGGATGCGGCGGCTACCAGCAAGTAACCGCCCTACCTGCTGGTAGTGAAGTCATTTGCATATTTTAAAAGATCGATTTTTAATGAAACAAAGCCACAGACCAAGGTAAGAGCCCTATATAGGGAATAGTCGTTCAATAAGGATTTTAACAAGCCCAAAAATGAAAAATGTTTTTTGGGGGTGACAGAAGCCCTTTAAGTGTTTAAAAATGAGTCCGCATTTTCCACCCGGTGTACGGACAAGTTAGAGCTCATACGTCTGAATGAACCCTACGGCGCCTTCTTCTGACAAGGTTCTATTAAGATATTTACTTATGTTTGTGAGAAATTTAGTTGAAGAACAATACACCATTTAAAGGGGTTCTCTTCTTTTGCTATATTGATGATCCATCCTCAGGAAAGGTCATCAATATCAGATTGTGATAAGATTTCAACAACACTCGGTCCGTAACTTACGCTGCGCAGGAAGGGGCGTTCCCCAGGAGCAATATAAAAGACGTTTTTCTGTTCATCACGGTCTATTCTTTTTTTTCATCATACAGGTATAGGTTTACAGGACGCGTTTCGGCCCATCCAGCTTTCCGAAACTGATCAGTTGAGGAAGGCTGGATGAGCCCAAACGCGTCCTGTAAACCTATACTTGTGGTCGTGGCAACCAAGTACGTACCTATCCTACCTGGGATACCCTTATCCCTAAGCGGTCAGAGTTGTGCCGTAACCGCGTCGTGGAGGGACGCCTGAAAGAGGGCATCCCCTTTGAGAGTAATAGGAGAAAGGGGTGGGTGGGAGGGAGAACTCTGCACGTCGTACGCATGTGGGAGGGTGCCGGCCGTTGAAGTAGGTGGTCAAGCCCCTCCCACAAATACAGGCCAATGAATCGGCCTTTACACTTGTGACTTGTGGTCGTGGCAACCAAGTACGTACCTATCCTACCTGGGATACCCTTATCCCTAAGCGGTCAGAGTTGTGCCGTAACCGCGTCGTGGAGGGACGCCTGAAAGAGGGCAAAAAGACATACTGATAGGCAGAAGTAATTTATTGCAAAGTCGTTACAAAGCCAAAGTTTGAAAGGCTGCCGACATTTCCGTTTCGGGGTGAGGTATGTAACGGTTGAAACAAGACGAGTGCCAACGCCCCAGTTTCTGTATGACATGCGCAGGCACTCGGTTTTTGGAGGCCGCGGATGCAGCACCTATGCAGAATGAATGACCCGAAATTGTGGCAGGGTCACCGCCCGTGCTGGCCACAAGTGACCTTACATGGGATATGAACTGGTGGGTGGTGAGTGGAACCACCCCGAAGGGTAACAACGGACTATTCGGTCCGGCCTCGGACAAGGCAGACCGTAACTGACGAAGCACCGTCACCGGACACCATTGGTGTGCTGTGGGAAAGAAGGATACCGGGACAGGTGGGCCCATCTGGGAGGTCTTGGACGTCTTGAGCAGTAATATGAACCCGTCGGAGTTCTGGACCAGCTGGCTGACCGTGAGGAACTTGCTACTGCCTGGCGAACAGGTGAACTCCCCAGGTCTCAGGAAGCCGTAAAAGGCTAGATAGATGGCGGATTTAAGTACCAAGCTGGGCAAAACCCCGAAAGGATTACCGTCCAAGGCGTCGGACAGTTTGCGGAAAAGAGGGCCGGTGACCGCTTGCCTGCGTACTTGGCTTTGAGGCCCGCACTTGCTCAAACCCTTGAGAGCGGCTTTGACAGCATGTATGGTAAACACTGACGCTAGTTCGGGATGGCTAACAGAGAGGAAGTGTTGCACCCCCGCCAGGTACGACCTCACTGTACCGTGGGAGAGCCTGCGCACTGAGTGGCAGTAACCAATGAACGCCAGGATGTACTCTGGAAAACTGGAGTCCCCTTGAGGACATTCCCCTCGAAACCTGCAGAACGTCTTCCACCCGGTGTTGTATGCCCTGGTTGTGTTAGGTGAGAGGGAATTGCGTATCAGAGCGTGAGCCGTCTCAAGGTGGTTGGCTACATTAGCATTAAGGACTCGTGAGGAGGGACGGTGGTGCCTGTCGCATCTGCCTCTGGCATGACCTGAAAGAAACGGGAGAAGTTAGCCCTCGACAAGGCATCAGCAGCCCCGTTTTGCGCACCTGGCACATGCGCACTGAAAACATGAAAGTGGTGACGTAGGGAGAGCTGCACTAACCGTCTGAGAAAACACATGACTTGGCTAGACTTTGACAGCCCACTGTTAAGGATGTCTACCACGGCTGAGTTGTCAGTTACGAACAGAACAGACTGACGCGCCCAAAGACTGCCCCAAATGTGGGCGGCTACCACGATGGGGTACAGCTCGAACAGCGCCGAGGTTTGGAGGAACCCCGGGATTTGTCCCAACTCGGCAGGCCAATCGTCTGCAACCCAGTGGGTGCCAAAAATGGCGGCAAACCCTGAGCCCGCAGCTGCATCAGAAAAGACTGTAGGCGACCGACAAGACAGCTCGGGTACGAATAAGGACACCCCGTTCCACTGGCTCAGGAAATGGTCCCACATGTGGAGATCCGCTAGGGCTTGACTGTCCAGGCACACTGGGCTGTCCTGTTCCGGGGCGGAACTTAAGAGCGACAGTAGGCGGGATATGAACGCTCTGCCCTGCGGGATGATGCGCATGGCGAAATTTAACATACCCAGTAGAGACTGAAGGTCAGCCTTAGTGACCACGGTTGTGACTGTAAACCTGTGGATGACTTCTCTAATCCTAGTTAACTTATCCGCAGGCAACCTAGCTAACATGTGCTGGGAGTCCAACTCAATGCCCAAAAAGGTGATGACTGTGGCCGGGCCTTCTACTTTCTTGGGGGAAACCGGGACACCTAACTGGGAAAAACACCTTAGCAACTTCCCCAGCCCTAGGGGAACTGCCCCTGGCCTCTCAATCAGCAGGAAGTCATCCAAATAGTGGATGACAAACTCACAGAGGACCTTGTGTACCAAGACCCAGTGGAGCGCCTGAGCCAACTGATCGAAGAGCCAGGGGCTGCTCTTGGAACCGAAGGTGAGCTTGGTGGAGAAATAATACAGGCCTCTCCACTTGATGCCGTGCCACTGCCAGAGGGCTGGCATGATGGGAAGCAATTTGAAGGCATCCGATATGTCGGCTTTGGACAACATGGACCCTGGGCCCGTTTTCATGATGATGGCGATAGCCTGATTGATCGAAGCATATCTCATGCCCACTTCCTCCGAAGGAATGAGGGAGTTAAGGCTGGGGACCTGGGAGCCGTGTGGGGCCGACAAGTCAATAATGAGTCTTTCCTTTTTGCTGAACTTGCCTGTAACTACCCCTACGGGACTGACTCTTCAGCGTTGAAAGGGGGGCACACTAAAGGGACCGATCAAGAACCCTTTGCTTAACTCGGCCTCTATTAGTGTGTCTACCGAAGCTGGATTTCTTTCGGCTGACTGAGGGTTCCTGCATTCATGTGTGAACTCTGGAGTCGTGATCAAGCCCGTATGGAAACCCTCGTGAAACCCTGACACCAGGAACTGTACAAACCCTGGATTGTGATGACCTTGCAAGTACTCTTGTAGACGGCTAATATTGACCACACTCATATAATTTTTCACCGACTTTAATGAGCACGCTACTCGGGGGTGGGCCCTAAAACAGTTGGTACAGATATGTAACAGACGGCATTGCCCGAAATTGCAAGACGCGTAATTAAAATTGTTACATATCTGTGCCCTCCCTAGCTGAACGATGGGTCGGCCCAGCTTGTCTACTGAGTTGGGGGTCTGAAGACGTCGAGTGGGCCAGCTGCAGAGCTGGAGGGGTAGGACGCCGTGCTGACGGCGGACTTATCGCACCACTCGACAGAGTGAAAGATAGACTGGCAGGCGGAACAGGAGGGAGCTTTCAGGCCTGCAAAGTGTCTGCAGAAAAGCTCAGTGTCCAGGTTGGACCAGTCAGTAACGTGTTGGAATTGGGAGAGAGCCGCTGCCGCCTTAGCTGCAAATGAACAGTGGTAGTCATAGAATGCGCTCCCTCCATACCTGTGACCCAACTCTGTGACCCTAAAGAGATACAGGTCTAGTTCCTCCCTCCTGTCCGGCCTGGCAGTGCAAATCACATCCCTAAAAAGGCTAAACGCCATGACGAATTCCGGAATGGACAATTTGCGGTTGAGCCGGTGGTCGCGGCTTCTCAGTACCACTGACACTTCCCCGCAAGCTATGACCTTATTGTCAGATAGGTCCCTGGAGGCTATCAGTAGAGACGCAAGATTGACATCCCTACCCTCTAGGATGTCCTTCCTGATGTTGATCGGGACAAAGTGGGAGGGAGTCACGTTGGGGACGGACTGGACAGAGCGAATGTCTGCAGCGGCAGAGGTGGAGGCGACCGGAACCTCGAGGGAGGAAACTGGTAAGACTGCGCTGCGAGCCTCGCCTGCATGGACGTGACGGCAGACGTCAGACTGTTTAGCATGACATGTATCTGAGTCAGCGAAGTTTGCATCGTGGTCGCAGGGGGATCGTTGGTACTGGGTACCAGGGAGTCTTTCCATAGGCGATACAGCTCCGCTTTTCTGGCAGATGCCGGGAAAGGGACGCCCCGCTTTGTCAGCACCACCATAAGCCTGGGGATGGTCCAAGCACGTAGGGACGGTATACTGCCCCCTTCAGATGTCTCTGCTACGACCTCGTCCACTGACGCTTCGACGATGTCTGATGCGTGTGACATCGTGGCTGTGAAAACAGTAACGTAAAATGACCGACTAGCCTAGATGACCGCCGGTATCCGTGCAGCAGTCTAAACCACGTAACGAAAGGGTGAACTATCCCCGTGAGGAATGCACATTGACACCAGAAGAGCCGTGAAGGAGTGGCCAGGAACCGCCACCCGGTTGTCCATGCAAGGAGACCTGCCGTACTTACCAACTGAGAAGCACTATACTCTGACTTTCACGGAAGTGTCAATGAAAACAGAACAACCTGTACGTAAAGTAATGCATGAGACACAAGCCTGACAAAGGCAGCACCTTCCCGTCCCCCAACGTGTACCCCCACTACCTTTGTTGACAAGGAAAATCAACTGAGATCCAAACCAACTTCTCTCTGACTAATAACTGCTTTGAACCTGGAAAACAACAACAGAACAACACAAAAGAACCAGTCAATGCGTAAGGCTCAACTGTAGAACGTGGGTTGTGAGTAGAAGGTATGGTCGGCTGACGAGAGTAGGTGTACTGATTGACATTGACCACTACCTGACGTTGGCGATGAAAACCCCTACCTGTCTAAGCGGCACAGCGGCCTGTGCCAGACTTTGGTGTGGGCGAGGAGCGGGGCCGCTGCGTGCCCCACCGTGCTTCACGGTAACCACGTGGGAAGCGCGGGGTTCCCTGGCACCGTGAACCAAGTGGGGGTGGACCTCTGGGCAACGGCCGACACCCCACGCCAACATGACTCGGGTGCCACGTGGAGAGCTAGCGCGTGTCCCTGACAGGGTGCTCAGTGCGGGGGCCCCCTACCGTCCCAGGGCTGGCCCGCCCGCCGGCTGAGCACCTCTGCCGCGTGGGGAGCAGCGCAGCCCTCTGGCATGAAGTCGACACAGGGGGGGGCCCCCGGCGTCGAGGGCCCCACCTTGCCGAAACTAGAAATGCCGCGTGGGGGGCCTCACCGGTCCCTGATGGAGAGCTCAGTGCGGGGGAGCCCTCCTACCTCTGAGGGGCCAACCCACCGCCGGCTGGGCATCTCCACCACGTGGGGAAACGGCGCTGCCCCCTGGCATAGGGGGAGGCTTTATCAGACATGGCCTCCCCCCTTCTAATGTGCGGACGTGCCACGTGGGGGGCCCAGCGCTCCCTGATGGGGTGCCCAGTGCAGGGGTGCCCCCCTATTCCATGAGGGGCCGACCCACCGCCGGCTGGGCCCCTCCACCACGTGGGGAGAACGGTGGTGCCCCCTGGCAGACCTGGGGTAACGGGGGAGCTTGTGTGGCTCATCCCCAACTCCGTGTCGTGATGGGCGGAGCCGCGTGGTGCCGCCCCGCTCCCCGGCAGGGCGCTCGTCGCAGGGGTGCCTCCCCTAGCTAGGGGGCCGGCCCACCGCTGACTGCGTATGCCCACCACGTGAGGGAGCGGGGTAGCACTGGCTGTGTGTGCGGGGTGGAAGGGCGGAAGCGGCCGGGGAGGCGGGCGGGGGGAGGTCCTCTTGTGACCACGAGCCCCGCCCCCCCGCCGGAGAGTGATGCCGTGACCGGACCTGGGCGGCGGAGGAGAGAGGTGCGTCTCCGTGGGCTCGGACCCCCACCCCCGCCGGCGGCTAAGAAGTACCGCCGTTTTGCAACGGGCAGGAGGGGCCCCCCGTAGTGCCGAGGCCCCGCCCCCCGCTGTCTACAGTTAGCCATGCAGTGGCCCGGCGCATGGCGGCCCCTACTTACCAAAGGGCTGAACCACCGCACGGACGTCCACTCACCTAATCTTCCGACCAAGGACTGCCAGGTACGAGCGCACGCTTCCTGCGAAACTCTGCACGTCGTACGCATGTGGGAGGGTGCCGGCCGTTGAAGTAGGTGGTCAAGCCCCTCCCACAAATACAGGCCAATGAATCGGCCTCTACACTTGTATGCTGCAATAAAAGAATACACCGTACTGAACTGAAAAACATCTGCTAGGATTACTTTCATATCAATATTAAGGCTACTTTCACACTTGCGTTTGGTGCGGATCCGTCATGGATCTGCACAGACGGATCCGTTCAGATAATACAACCGTCTGCATCTGTTCAGAACGGATCCGTTTGTATTATCTGTAACATAGTCAAGACGGATTTGTCATGAACACCATTGAAAGTCATTGGAGGACGGATCTATTTTCTATTGTGCCAGATTGTGTCATAGAAAACGGATCCGTCCCCATTGACTTACATTGTGTGTCAGGACGGATCCGTTTGTCTCAGTTTCGTCTGCAAGCATCGTTTTGGTGTCCGCCTCCAGAGCGGAATGGAGACTGAACGGAGGCAAACTGATGCATTCTGAGCGGATCCTTATCCATTCTGAATGCATTAGAGCAAAACTGATCCATTTTGGACCGCATGTGAGAGCCCTGAACGGATCTCACAAACGCAAAGCCAAAACGCCAGTGTGAAAGTAGCCTTAGATTGACGGGGGCCAGACTGACGGCACCCCCGCAGATCAGCTTTATGAGCACTGCACTCTCTAGCAGCGGTGAGCATATGTAATTATAGCTCCTCCGTCCCATTCACTTCAATGGGACGGCTCTGTCCTATTCACTAGCTCTGTGTTCTCTGCAAACTGCTGATCAGTGTGGGTGCTGGCAGTTGGGATAGGTCATCAATATATCAAAAGTGGAGAACCCCTTTAAGCTCACATAGAAGTTGTCACCCAGCTTTCCCTGACTCCTGAATGGCAAATGTGCCTAGTTGTATAGCAATACAGGTACCGAGCACGTATCAGCACACTGTCAGACAGGTTCCCTTCTGGGTACTGATATATAACCGCTCAGTGTCATTACTGGAGTAATATTTGAGGGATGGGCCGCATTATAAATGCCCTTATATATATTTTACTGCAGACATCGCATAACCAGAAAGGAATTCAGCACTGGATTTTGGGGTGGAGCGCTGCTGTATTTTCTGAGTCTGCCTTAAAAACAGAAAATCCTTTCCTGCCGTCTCGTCTTAACTGGATTATTCGTCACAGGAGAAGAACACACCCTGGAAATTCAGGAGTTGTACATGACTTGTGCTGTTATAGCGCCTACAAGAATTACCACCCAGTCCAGCCCTGAATGGAATATAAATCTGCGCATAAATTGGTTCCCTTGCCCCCTTCCTAAAAGTCCTTCTACTTCTCTCCTACTGAATTGCTTGTGCGAATGTCAGTCTTCACTGAAATTTTGCATTCTATTCATGAGCCTGGAATGTTTTATAACTGGCAGCACTGATTGGTTACAGACTGGCACCTCTTAATGTAACAATACCAACCTACCACTGTATGAAATAAAGCCCACTTTACCCAGGAAATGCATTAATGTAGTGACAAAAAGTGGTGATCGTACTGACTGGTGGCAGCAGCAGCAGTGTAGGGAAACATGCAAGAGGGAAATGTGTGCACTGTATAGAACTATTGTGTATACAGGGCTGCACTGCCAATTAGGCGAGGTTAGGCGATCGCCTCAGGTGGCACGGCTCTGGAGATGAGTGGGGGGGGGGCAGGGCCGAGGAAAATGTATGCTTCCATTGTGGAAGTGCTCATCTCTCTATATTCTGTATCGCCGATCTCAGGAAGGTGTCTCCCTGCCCTGCTGTTCCCTCTGATAGGCTTCAGGCCTAGTGTTTGTAGCCTATCAACGCGCCACCTGAGCCAGGCAACGCACGGCACGGGACGGGACCGCATCGCTGACAGCGACATGGAGGTAAGTATATTTTTTTCATTTCACACCATGCTGTTGGCCGATATGGGGAAGGGGGGAGAGGAGCACTATGGGAGCATCATATACTGGCACACATTATGGTGGGCACTATGGGCAAGGGAGAGAGGAGCACTATGGGGGTTTCTACTGGGGGCACTATATAGTGGCATTATATACTGGCACTCATTATAGGGGGCACTATGGGGAAGGGGGAGAGGAGCACTATGGAAGCACTATATTGGTGTATTTTAAACTGCCACACATTCTGAGGGCACTAAGAGGAGGTATTTTTTGTACTGGCACACAACAGGGTTATTTTTTATACTGGTGCACATTATAAGGCAGTATTTTTTGTACTAGTGCACATTATAAGGGGACATTTTTCTACTGTTTAAAGGAGAATTATTACTACTGGGGGCATTATGGTGAACTTTATTACTACTGGGGGATTATGGGGAACATGATTACTATTATGGCCACTAAAGGAGCATTATTACTTCTGGGGCACAGTGGGGACATAATTACTGTAGGGGCACTATTACTGCTAAGTGCACTCTGGCAGAGAATTATTACTATTGGTGGGACTTTGGGGAGCACTATTACTGTGGAGGGCACCCTGGCACAGTATCAGCTTGGCACAATTATTTTTGGGGGACATTATGTTTACATTAATAGTGTCAAGGCACTGTTTGCTTTGCGCAGTTATTCTTTAAGGTACTGTGTGCCAATAATTATTAAAAGGGTGCACTATCTGTGTGGTACTAGTATTTTCAGGGGGGTTGTTTCTGCATTATAATATTGGGGAACACAGCGGGCACAGTATTGGGGGTGGCAGGATGGGGTGTTCAGAAGGTGGGAGGATGATGGAAAAGTAGGAAACTAAGATGTCTGTGTGTCAAACTCTGCAGAGATGAGATGCGGCTGAAAGAAATCATCACAGCGGTCTGGTCTGAAAGATGAAGTTGAGGAAAGAGAACATCTACATCAAAGGAGACGTCACTGGATGTAAGAGGTATGGGGTGCTGTATTAGGCCTCATGCACACGGCCGTTGTTTTGGTCCGCATCCGAGCCGTGTTTTGCGGATCCGCAATTTGCGGACCGCAAAACACACCACGGTCGTGTGCATGAGGCCTTACCCTGTATGTTTATTAGTGCTGTATGTAATCTTAGGAGGGAACAGGTGAGGTTGAGAATTTGGCACGAGGATTCAAGGGTTTGAGCGCTGTTTCAATTTTCACCTCAGGCAGCAGAAAGGCTAGGTGCACCCGTCTGTATAGTAGTATTATTTCCATTCTATTATCTGGATGCTGTATAATAGTGAGAGATGGGCAATGTCTGGGTGTACTATGTGGACAATGTATGGTGGCATTATTTAGGTTCTTTATGTTTTTTGAGCCCTACAGTATTTGACAGTATTCTTTATCTTCTGTATAGCACTATTATTTAGACACTGAACAAAAGGGGCATAGCCAGGCATCATATCTGTGCTATATGTTAATGTTACTACCTAATACCGCCATATATTGTGGTAGTAAGCTCTGTATAGCAGAGCTATAAGGGCATTGTGTGGCAGAACTATTATATATGATTGCTATTTGGGCTGTATGTGACGGTATTACTTAGGTTTGGTAAACCAAAGTTCTGACTCCGACTCCTGCATTTTATCACACTCCAACTCCAGCTCAGACTCCTTCATAAATGGCCAAAATTTTGTAACAATAAATTTACTGTGGTAAAATGGTAATATCCGCCTTTTTCTTAGGGTGAATTTACATTCGACTGGACTATTTTTTCCATCATGTATAACAGAACAAAACGGAACCGTTATTTGTGCCCATAGACATGTATTAGGACAGAGCAAAAGGGAATGGCTCTTAACCACTTCAGCCCCCAGTGCTTAAACACCCTGAAAGACCAGGCCACTTTTTACACTTCTGACCTACACTACTTTCACCATTTATTGCTCGGTCATGCAACTTACCACCCAAATGAATTTTACCTCCTTTTCTTCTCACTAATAGAGCTTTCATTTGGTGGTATTTCATTGCTGCTGACATTTTTACTTTTTTTGTTATTAATCGAAATTTAACGATTTTTTTGCAAAAAAATGACATTTTTCACTTTCAGTTGTAAAATTTTGCAAAAAAAAACGAGATCCATATAGAAATTTTGCTCTAAATTTATAGTTCTACATGTCTTTGATAAAAAAAAAATGTTTGGGTAAAAAAAAAATGGTTTGGGTAAAAGTTATAGCGTTTACAAACTATGGTACAAAAATGTGAATTTCCGCTTTTTGAAGCAGCTCTGACTTTCTGAGCACCTGTCATGTTTCCTGAGGTTCTACAATGGCCAGACAGTACAAACACCCCACAAATGACCCCATTTCGGAAAGTACACACCCTAAGGTATTCGCTGATGGGCATAGTGAGTTCATAGAACTTTTTATTTTTTGTCACAAGTTAGTGGAAAATGATGATTTTTTTTTTTTTTTTTTTCTTACAAAGTCTCATATTCCACTAACTTGTGACAAAAAATAAAAACTTCTATGAACTCACTATGCCCATCACGAAATACCTTGGGGTCTCTTCTTTCTAAAATGGGGTCACTTGTGGGGTAGTTATACTGCCCTGGCATTTTAGGGGCCCAAATGTGTGGTAAGGAGTTTGAAATCAAATTCTGTAAAAAATGACCTGTGAAATCCGAAAGGTGCTCTTTGGAATATGGGCCCCTTTGCCCACCTAGGCTGCAAAAAAGTGTCACACATCTGGTATCTCCGTACTCAGGAGAAGGTGGGGAATGTGTTTTGGGGTGTCTTTTTACATATACCCATGCTGGGTGAGATAAATATCTTGGTCAAATGCCAACTTTGTATAAAAAAATGGGAAAAGTTGTCTTTTGC
Source organism: Bufo bufo (assembly GCF_905171765.1). Taxonomy (NCBI): domain Eukaryota; kingdom Metazoa; phylum Chordata; class Amphibia; order Anura; family Bufonidae; genus Bufo; species Bufo bufo. The sequence goes on from NC_053389.1 coordinate 224,095,495, forward strand.
CAAGATATTTCTCTCACCCAGCATGGGTATATGTAAAATGACACCCCAAAACACATTCCCCACCTTCTCCTGAGTACGGCAATACCAGATGTGTGACACTTTTTTGCAGCCTAGGTGGGCAAAGGGGCCCATATTCCAAAGAGCACCTTTCGGATTTCACAGGTCATTTTTTACAGAATTTGATTTCAAACTCCTTACCACACATTTGGGCCCCTAGAATGCCAGGGCAGTATAACTACCCCACAAGTGACCCCATTTTGGAAAGAAGACACCCCAAGGTATTCCGTGAGGGGCATGGCAAGTTCCTAGAATTTTTTATTTTTTGTCACAAGTTAGTGGAAAATGCAGATTTTTTTTTTATTTTTTTTTTTCATACAAAGTCTCATATTCCACTAACTTGTGACAAAAAATAAAAACTTCCATGAACTCACTATGCCCATCAGCGAATACCTTGGGGTCTCTTCTTTCCAAAATGGGGTCACTTGTGGGGTAGTTATACTGCCCTGGCATTCTAGGGGCCCAAATGTGTGGTAAGGAGTTTGAAATCAAATTCTGTAAAAAATGACCTGTGAAATCCGAAAGGTGCTCTTTGGAATATGGGCCCCTTTGCCCACCTAGGCTGCAAAAAAGTGTCACACATCTGGTATTGCCGTACTCAGGAGAAGGTGGGGAATGTGTTTTGGGGTGTCATTTTACATATACCCATGCTGGGTGAGATAAATATCTTGGTCAAATGCCAACTTTGTATAAAAAAATGGGAAAAGTTGTCTTTTGCCAAGATATTTCTCTCACCCAGCATGGGTATATGTAAAATGACACCCCAAAACACATTCCCCACCTTCTCCTGAGTACGGAGATACCAGATGTGTGACACTTTTTTGCAGCCTAGGTGGGCAAAGGGGCCCATATTCCAAAGAGCACCTTTCGGATTTCACAGGTCATTTTTTACAGAATTTGATTTCAAACTCCTTACCACACATTTGGGCCCCTAGAATGCCAGGGCAGTATAACTACCCCACAAGTGACCCCATTTTGGAAAGAAGAGACCCCAAGGTATTCGCTGATGGGCATAGTGAGTTCATGGAAGTTTTTATTTTTTGTCACAAGTTAGTGAAATATGAGACTTTGTATGAAAAAAAATCAAAAAAAAAAAATCAGCATTTTCCACTAACTTGTGACAAAAAATAAAAAATTCTAGGAACTCGCCATGCCCCTCACGGAATACCTTGGGGTGTCTTCTTTCCAAAATGGGGTCACTTGTGGGGTAGTTATACTGCCCTGGCATTTTCCAGGGGCCCTAATGTGTGGTAAGTAGGTAAATGACCTGTGAAATCCTAAAGGTGCTCTTTGGAATATGGGCCCCTTTGCCCACCTAGGCTGCAAAAAAGTGTCACACATGTGGTATCGCCGTATTCAGGAGAAGTTGGGGAATGTGTTTTGGGGTGTCATTTTACATATACCCTTGCTGGGTGAGAGAAATATCTTGGCAAAAGACAACTTTTCCCATTTTTTTATACAAAGTTGGCATTTGACCAAGATATTTATCTCCCCCAGCATGGGTATATGTAAAATGACACCCCAAAACACATTCCCCAACTTCTGAGTACGGCGATACCAGATGTGTGACACTTTTTTGCAGCCTAGATGCGCAAAGGTGCCCAAATTCCTTTTAGGAGGGCATTTTTAGACATTTGGATACCAGACTTCTTCTCACGCTTTGGGGCCCCTAGAATGCCAGGGCAGTATAAATACCCCACATGTGACCCCATTTTGGAAATAAGACACCCCAAGGTATTCAATGAGGGGCATGGCGAGTTCATAGAAATTTTTTTTTTTTGGCACAAGTTAGCGGAAATTGATATTTTTAATTTTTTTCTCACAAAGTCTCCCGTTCCGCTAACTTGGGACAAAATTTTCAATCTTTCATGGACTCAATATGCCCCTCACGGAATACCTGGGGGTGTCTTCTTTCCGAAATGGGGTCACATGTGGGGTATTTATACTGCCCTGGCATTCTAGGGGCCCTAAAGCGTGAGAAGAAGTCTGGAATATAAATGTCTAAAAAATTTTACGCATTTGGTTTCCGTGAGGGGTATGGTGAGTTCATGTGAGATTTTATTTTTTGACACAAGTTAGTGGAATATGAGACTTTGTAAGAAAAAAATAAATAAATTCCGCTAACTTGGGCCAAAAAAATGTCTGAATGGAGCCTTACAGAGGGGTAATCAATGACAGGGGGGGTGATCAATGACAGGGGGGGTGATCAATGACAGGGGGGGTGATCAATGACAGGGGGTTGATCAATGACAGGGGGGTGATCAATGACAGGGGGGTGATCAGGGAGTCTATATGGGGTGATCACCACAGTCATTGATCACGCCCCTGTAAGGCTTCATTCAGACGTCCGGATGCGTTTTGCGGATCGGATCCATCTATCAGTGCATCCGTAAAAATCATGCGGACATCTGAATGGAGCTTTACAGGGGGTTGATCAATGACAGGGGGGTGATCAGGGAGTCTATATGGGGTGATAACCACAGTCATTGATCACGCCCCTGTAAGGCTTCATTCAGACGTCCGTATGCGTTTTGCGGATCAGATCCATCTATCAGTGCATCCGTAAAAATCATGTGGACATCTGAATGGAGCTTTACAGGGGGGTAATCAATGACAGGGGGGTGATCACCACAGTCATTGATCATGCCCCTGTAAGGCTTCATTCAGACGCCCGTATGCGTTTTGCGGATCGGATCCATCTATCAGTGCATCCGTAAAAATCATGCGGACATCTGAATGGAGCTTTACAGGGGGGTGATCAGGGAGTCTATATGGGGTGATCACCACAGTCATTGATCATGCCCCTGTAAGGTTTCATTCAGACGTCCGTATGCGTTTTGCGGATCGGATCCATCTATCAGTGCATCCGTAAAAATCATGCGGACATCTGAATGGAGCTTTACAGGGGGGTGATCAGGGAGTCTATATGGGGTGATCACCACAGTCATTGATCATGCCCCTGTAAGGCTTCATTCAGACGTCCGGATGCGTTTTGCGGATCCGATCCATCTATCAGTGCATCCGTAAAAATCATGCGGACATCTGAATGGAGTTTTACAGGGGGGTAATCAATGACAGGGGGGTGATCACCACAGTCATTGATCATGCCCCTGTAAGGCTTCATTCAGACGTCCGGATGCGTTTTGCGGATCGGATCCATCTATCAGTGCATCCGTAAAAATCATGCGGACATCTGAATGGAGCTTTACAGGGGGTTGATCAATGACAGGGGGGTAATCAATGACAGGGGGGTGATCAGGGAGTCTATATGGGGTGATAACCACAGTCATTGATCACGCCCCTGTAAGGCTTCATTCAGACGCCCGTATGCGTTTTGCGGATCAGATCCATCTATCAGTGCATCCGTAAAAATCATGCGGACATCTGAATGGAGCTTTACAGGGGGGTAATCAATGACAGGGGGGTGATCACCACAGTCATTGATCATGCCCCTGTAAGGCTTCATTCAGACGTCCGGATGCGTTTTGCGGATCCGATCCATCTATCAGTGCATCCATAAAAATCATGCGGACATCTGAATGGAGCTTTACAGGGGGGTAATCAATGACAGGGGGGTGATCAGGGAGTCTATATGGGGTGATCACCACAGTCATTGATCATGCCCCTGTAAGGCTTCATTCAGACGTCCGGATGCGTTTTGCGGATCCGATCCATCTATCAGTGCATCCGTAAAAATCATGCGGACATCTGAATGGAGCTTTACAGGGGGGTGATCAGGGAGTCTATATGGGGTGATCACCACAGTCATTGATCATGCCCCTGTAAGGCTTCATTCAGACGTCCGGATGCGTTTTGCGGATCCGATCCATCTATCAGTGGATCCGTAAAAATCATGCGGACGTCTGAATGGAGCTTTACAGGGGGTTGATCAATGACAGGGGGGTAATCAATGACAGGGGGGTGATCAGGGAGTCTATATGGGGTGATCAGGGGCTAATAAGGGGTTAATAAGTGACGGGGGGGGGGGTGTAGTGTAGTGTAGTGGTGCTTGGTGCTACTTTACTGAGCTACCTGTGTCCTCTGGTGGTCGATCCAAACAAAGGGGACCACCAGAGGACCAGGTAGCAGGTATATTAGACGCTGTTATCAAAACAGCGTCTAATATACCTGTTAGGGGTTAAAAAAAAACACATCTCCAGCCTGCCAGCGAACGATCGCCGCTGGCAGGCTGGAGATCAACTCTCTTACCTTCCGTTCCTGTGAGCGCGCGCGCCTGTGTGCGCGCGTTCACAGGAAATCTCGGCCATCGCAGATGGCGCATATATGCGTGACTCTGCGCAGGGCTGCCACCTCCGGAACGCGATCCTGCGGTGGTTAAAGGCTTCTGTTTTGCAATCCGTCCTAAAACTCTGTTACAGTATATTCCGTTATAACTCTAACGGAACCCTATAACAGAATTCCATAACGCGAATGCGAACCCGCCCTTACAATTGTGTAAGTAATCAGGCTACTTAGATGGAGCTTAAACCATACTTCAATTCAATTTCATTTCAATTCAATTTCTGAAATTCCTGATATTTTCTACATTTCTGTAAGTAAATGTGTAATGCATTATGCATTTAATAACTGGAAAAGATTGTTATACACTTAAAGGGGTTGTCTCTTATAGTGTGCAAGCACGGCCACCGCTGCTAGATTGCAGGGTGGTCGTAACCATGGAAACGAGCAGTGTATAATGTGATGGAAAAATGAATCCAGCCAGCAAAGAATGCAATATGGACAATCAAAACACATTAGTAAGTGCCTTGTATTAACTTTCTCTACATGATAAATGCAATTTGCTGAAGTGAGACAACCCCTTTAATAATTGTGATAAATCTATGAATTTTACCTCAGCTATATGTATGTTCTGGAAATGCAGAGAATCGTCTGGAAGCCTAAATCGGAATAAAAGAAACATGTAAAAAACATAGCTGCCATATCAAGTGCTTGTCATGAAAGAGTTGTCTGGGAATAAGTAGCTTTCACAGGAGCCTGCAGCATGTCTCTATTAACTTCTGATTTACTGCTGAGCCAATCACTGGCCTGACACATGACACAGCTGTGGCCACTGATTGGCTGAGTGGGATAGGTCCTCAACAACTTGTCCGGAGCCCAGAGAGAAGATACCAGGACCACACAGAGGAGAAGGGGAGCTGCTGCAGACAGGGCCAGGTGAGCATAATGTTTTTTACACAACATTAATAGAGGTGAGGGGGGAAATATGACCTGGGGGGTGAAATGTGACATGGGGGGGAGAAATGCGATATGGGGGGTGAAATGTGACATGGAGGGTGAGAAATGTGACATGGAGGGGGGGGGGGGGAATTTGACATGGAGGGGGAGAAATGTGACATGGGGGGGTGAAATGTGACATGGGGGGGGGGGTGAAATGTGACATGGGGGGTGAAATGTGACATGGAGGGGGAGAAATGCGACATGGATGGGGAGAAATGTGACATGGGGGGTGTAATGTGACATGGAGGGGGTGAAATGTTACATGGAGGAGGAGAAATGTGACATGGGGGGGTGAAATGTGACATGGGGGGATGATGTGACATGGGGGAAATGTGACACAAAGGGGGTGATGTGACATGGAGGAGGGGAAATTTCACATTTCTCCCCCTCTATGTGTCATGGATGAGATTTGCAGATAGCTGGAACTTATAAATAAACGAGCGACTGGCTTGATCCCAAACTAAGGAGCTATTAGGTGAGCCCCATAAAACCCTAAGAGCTCTCCCTGACTGCTATGCACATACAAGGGTCTCGATGGTAGACGATTGCATGCCCACGTACCTAAGCCTGTGTGAAACCTGAAAACCCTATAATAGTGAGGGGACACGACCACCGGCTCCCTGCACTTAATACGGAGGGAGTCAGGGTCACCTAGAATCAAGCCAGCAAGCAAACACAATATAGTAAAGGACTTATCTGAGCAAACAGCAGATGAACACTTCATCCAGGAAGAAGTATAAACCGCAAAGTGAGGCAGTATGGGAGGGAATATAAAGGAAGACGATTATGTCTAAATAAGTGACACCTGGCAAAAGGAAAGGAGATGAGAAAGTGAAACCAAAACAAAGAACATCATACAAGAGGTAGAGAAGAACGTCTGCCAGACCTTCTCACAGAAGTGGCGGTGACACTATGCCACATTTCTCCCCCCATGGCTGAGTGGGATAGGTCCTCAACAACTTGTCCGTAGCCCAGAGAGAAGATACCAGGACCGCACAGAGGAGAAGGGGAGCTGCTGCAGAGAGGGCCAGGTGAGCATAATGTTTTTTAGGGACGCATGACGCACCATACGGCATGTTTCCCGAGTCCTTAAGGACCCATGACGTACCGGTACGGCATGCGTTTAAAACGCTATTGCGGCGCAGCGGGGATTAATCAGAACAGGATGCCCGATGAAATCATTCAGCGGGCATCCTGTCACAACGCCGGGGGGGGGGGGGGGGCGTATCGGTGATCGCAGCAAACCGCAGGTCAATTCAGACCTGCGGTTTGCTGCGTTTCCGGTCCATTCGGGTCTCCGGTGACCCGATGAACCGGAAAAGGACTGTGATCGGTGGTGTGATTACACACCACCAATCACAGTCCGAGCATTTGGGAGAGGCGGTGCTGGCCGTGGTGCTGAATGCCGCTGTCCAGGGGGCTGATTGGTGCCGGGAGAAAGGCGCTAGATTCAAACTTCCAGCGCTCCTCTCTCCCCTCCTCTTCCTGTTCAGCACCTGCACCGTCCAGCACCGTCCTCACCAGGCTCCTGCGATCTACCCCATCGGCACCCATCACCCTCCTGCACCTATCAACCTCCAGGTAGGTTAGGGTCAGTGAGGGAGAGGCACCGTAAGGCAGGGATAGAAGGGAAAAGTTAGTTAGGGGGAAAAAAAACAAAAAACACTCTATCTAAATTTATTATTTTCTAGCTTTGGAGGGGGAGAAATTTCACATTTCTCCCCCTCTATGTCACATTTCTCCCCCCATGGCTGAGTGGGATAGGTCCTCAACAACTTGTCCGGAGCCCAGAGAGAAGAGACCAGGACCGCACAGAGGAGAAGGGGAGCTGCTGCAGATAGGGTCAGGTGAGCATAATGTTTTTTACACAACATTAATAGAGGTGAGGGGGGGGGGAATATGACATGGGGGTGAAATGTTACATGGGGTGAAATGTTACATGGGGGGTGAAATGTGACATGGGGAGGAGAAATGTGATATGGGGGGTGAAATGTGACATGGGGGGTGAAATGTGACATGGGGGAGAAATGTGACATGGAGGGGGAGAAATGTGACATGGGGGTGAAATGTGACATGGAGGGGTGAAATGTGACATGGAGGGGGAGAAATGTGACATGGAGGGGGTGAAATGTGACATGGAGGGGGAGAAATATGACATTGGGGGGTGAAATGTGACATGGGGGGAGAAATGTGACATGGGGGGAAATGTGACACAAAGGGGGTGATGTAAAAAGGAGGGGGGATGTGACATGGAGGGGGAGAAATTTCACATTTCTCCCCCTCTATGTCACATTTCTCCCCCTCTATGTCACATTTCTCCCCCCTCTGTCACATTTCTCCCCCCTCTATGTCACATTTCTCCTCCCTCTGTGTCACATTTCTCTCCCCTCTGTGTCACATTTCTCTCCCCTCTGTGTCACATTTCTTCCTCCTCCGTGTCACATTTCTTCCTCCTCCGTGTCACATTTCTTCCTCCTCCGTGTCACATTTCTCCCCCCTCCGTGTCACATTTCTCATCCCCCCTCCATGTCACATTTCTCCTCCCTTGTCGTGGAAATTTTTATTAGCATAGGATGACTATAGTGTACTTTCTCTTTAGGTTAGGAATGTTATGTAGGTTTATTTTGTATATGCCTCCCTGTGTAATGTCTGACCGGATTACGGTTATAAAGGAGCGTGATCGGGTCACGACGTTGCACGGGAAATTCTATAGATCAGCACTCGGGTTCCTGCCCCCCCATGTGAAAGCCGCCACCGTTGGTTTGAGGGGGATCTAATGGCTGCTGGGTCTGCGAGCAATGTTCTTAGTGAAAGCTGCCAGCGGCTCCTCATCAGCAACGGTGGGGTACAGCACACTGATGCCGGTCTCATTGAACCATGGGGGCCCCAACATGCTACAAAATATTGGTTGGTGGGACTGGTGGCCATGTGAATGCTATATCACCTTTCTTGGTCGACCCTGTTTTAAAAGACCTTCCTCAGGGACTGATCCCCCCTTTCGGAACAATGTCTAACAGAGGTTCACTTTGGGTCTGTAGGATATCTGTACCGAATTAAATAGATATTGTCCGATTAGGGCCATATCTGTTTAAATAAAAGGCTGATTCATTTAGAAGCATTTGCAAGTGTTCTGGGTGTGGTAGTGGATGGTGAGAATGTTTGAGCTCCACCCACCGGCACTCTCAGGAAGTGTGCAAATGTGTACCTTTCAGTTCTGAAATGTATTCCTATTGGTCAAGGCATGAGGTGGATTGTACCTGCCTATCTGTAATATTATTGGGCAGCCATGTGCCATGGAGGGCGGGGTTAGCCCAGTAAAAGGGTCTAACACATGTTAACAGGACACAGAATTTCTTGGACACGAAGCAGACTGTACGCGAGTCTTATTTCATCGGTGCTGGTTGCTTACACTTGCAAGTCTCCATATATCTAAAAGAGCTAATAGTACTTCACAAGGATCAGGATCCGACGGTACCAGGTTCCAAAACTACCACTACACCCTTCATGTCACATTTCTCCCCCCTCCATGTCACATTTCTCCCCCCTCCATGTTACATCACCCGCTCCATGTTACATCACCCCCTCCTTTTTACATCACCCCCACCGAGTTCTGGTGGTGGTGGGGGCGCCAAAATGTAGCTTCGCTTGTGTTGGCAAAAATTCTTGCACCGACCCTGGCTGTCAGCTGTGCAGGGCTGCGCACAGGAATAAGGCGCTCTGTGACGTCACGCTGTGCGCAGCTTTCACAGCACAGCCGACAGCAGGAGGATGCAGTTCGTGTTGGAGGAGAGGAGCGGCGGCATCCAGGAGCAGGAAGGGTAAGTGTTTTTTTTTTATTTATTTTATATTTACGAGGCTGATGGACAATTCTGGGGGCTGGTGAGGGCACTGGGGGCTGATGGAGAGGCTGCTGGGGGCTGAGAAGCTACTGGGGGCTGAGAAGCTACTGGGGACTGAGAAGCTACTGGGAACTGATGGAGAGGCTGCTGGGGGAGAATTATTACTACTAGGATGTAGTATGAGGAGCTTTACTACTACTGGGGGGCTATGGGGAACATAATTACTAGTATGGGCACTATAGGGGCATTATTACTACTAAGTGTGCTCTGGCAGAGAATTATTTCTATTGGTGGGATTTTGGGGAGCACTGTTACTTTGTGGGGCACCCTGGCATAGTATCAGCTTAGCACAATTATTTTTGGGGGACATTATCTTTATACTATTAGTATAACTGCCCAGGCGCAGTTATTTTTTAGAGCACTGTGTGCCAATAATTGTTGAAGGGGACACTATCTGTGTGGTAGTAGTATTTCCAGGGGGACTTTTTTAGCAGTATAGTATTGGGGGTGGCTGGAAAGGGTGTTCAGAAGATGTGAAGATGATGGAAATCTGGGAAACTAATGTCTGTTTGTCAATCTCTGCAGAGACGGGAGATGGCTGAAAAATCATCATGACGGTCTGGTCTGAATGGAGAACATGAGGAAAGAGAACGTCTACAACAAAGGTGACATCACTGGATGTAAGAGGTATGTGGCACTATGTAGGAGAGGAGATGCTCCAGCTCCTCCCCCTGGCATTTGCAGAAGGAGGATTCAAAGCTGGGTGAGGATGGCCAAAGGGGGCAGCAGGCCACGGGCGGGTGGCAGATGGTGGGGGGAACCACAGACCTTGAGCAGGATCTAGGGAGGGAGGAGAGCGGAGGAGCTTCCTGGCTGTAGCCTGCTGTTTATTGTATAATGTGAAGCAGGCAGTGCAGCCAGGACAGGTCTCCCCTCTCCGTATGATCTGTAGAGACAGGCCTCAACAATAGAATTTCAGCTGTACAGTGTTTGTTGGGAGTGGCCTATTATATGTAGGAGGGGCTTTTAATAATGGGCGGGGATAAAAAATGGGCCACTTGACTGGATTTTCCCCCCAGGACTAAGGCTGCCAGCCCTCCCCTGTCTGACTCCACCCAAAACTAACTTCGACTCCAACTCAATGACTCTGACTCCACAGCCTTGGTAATATGGTTACTGGCCAACAGCGTTATATGGACTCTATGTGGCGGTATTATTTAGTTTCTGAGTAGGACTACTATTTGGATGCTGTATGATATTGTGATAGGGGCAAATACTGCAGTATTTGTATTTGTCAAAGCACTGATAATGTAATTTGGACCATAGATGGTAGTATTATTTAGGTTTAACTTAGGACTTTTATGCTTAGGATGGTGTCATGGGGGCACTGTTTAGCAAAATTAAGTGGGTACTGAATGGTGGTATTATTTAGGCTCTGTGTAGGTTATATTGGTAGTATGTAGGAGAACTATGATGATGCTGCATTGAGTAATTGTATAGGCTCTGTTTAGCACTGTTGGTAGGTACCCATTTCCAATTTTGGAAGGTGTGCTTCTCTGCAGTGTGATCCTCACATCGCGTTTTCCAGCTACAGTCAGGTCCATAAATATTGGGACATCGACACAATTCTAACATTTCTGGCCCTATACACCACCACAATGGATTTGAAATGAAACGAACAAGATGTGCTTTAACTGCAGACTGTCAGCTTTAATTTGAGGGTATTTACATCCAAATCAGGTGAACGGTGTAGGAATTACAACACTTTGCATATGTGCGTCCTACTTGTTAAGGGACCAAAAGTAATGGCACAATTGGTTTCTCAGCTGTTCCATGGCCAGGTGTGTGTGATTCCCTCATTATCCCAATTACAATGAGCCGTTAAAAGGTCCAGAGTTAATTTCAAGTGTGCTATTTGCATTTGGAATCTGTTGCTGTCAACTCTCAAGATGAGATCCAAAGAGCTGTCACTATCAGTGAAGCAAGCCATCATTAGGCTGAAAAAACAAAACAAACCCATCAGAGAGATAGCAAAAACATTAGGCATGGCCAAAACAACTGTTTGGAACATTCTTAAAAAGAAGGAACGCATCGGTGAGCTCGGCAACACCAAAAGACCCGGAAGACCACGGAAAACAACTGTGGTGGATGACTGAAGAATTATTTCCCTGGTGAAGAAAACACCCTTCACAACAGTTGGCCAGATCAAGAACACTCTCCAGGAGGTAGGTGTATGCGTGTCAAAGTCAACAATCAAGAGAAGACTTCACCTGAGTGAATACAGAGGGTTCACCACAAGATGTATACCATTGGTGAGCCTCAAAAACAGGAAGGCCAGATTAGAGTTTGCTAAACGACATCTAAAAAAGCCTTCACAGTTCTGGAACAACATCCTATGGACAGATGAGACCAAGATCAACTTGTACCAGAGTGATGGGAAGAGAAAAGTATGGAGAAGGAAAGGAACTGCTCATGATCCTAAGCATACCACCTCATCAGTGAAGCATGGTGGTGGTAGTGTCATGGAGTGGGCATGTATGGCTGCCAGTGGAACTGGTTCTCTTGTATTTATTTATGATGTGACTGCTGACAAAAGCAGCAGGAGGAATTCTGAAGTGTTTTGGGCAATATTATCTGCTCATATTCAGCCAAATGCTTCAGAACTCATTGGACGGCGCTTCATAGTGCAGATGGACAATGACCCAAAGCATACTGCAAAAGCAACCAAAGAGTTTTTTAAGGGAAAGAAGTGGAATGTTATGCAATGGCCAAGTCAATCACCTGACCTGAATCCGATTGAGCATGCATTTCACTTGCTGAAGACAAAAGTGAAGGGAAAATGCCCCAAGAACACGTAGGAACTGAAGACAGTTGCAGTAGAGGCCTGGTAGAGCAACACCAGGGATGAAACCCAGCGTCTGATGATGTCTATACGTTCCAGACTTCAGGCTGTAATTGCCTGCAAAGGATTTGCAACCAAGTATTAAAAAGTGAAAGCTTAACAAGTGGGAGGCACATATGCAAACAGTTGTAATTCCTACACCGTTCACCTGATTTGGATGTAAATACACTCAAATTAACCCCTTAGGGACTCTATTTCACAAGTGTCATTTTAAGTGCTGATAACTTTAAAACGCTTTGACTTATCCAGGCCATTCTGAGATAGTATTTTCATCACATATTGTACTTCATGACACTGGTAAAATGAAGTTATTTATAAAAAAATACAAAATTTACCAAAAATTTGTAAAAAAATTGCAAATTTCCAAGTTTTAATTTCTCTACTTCTATAATACATAGTAATACCTCCAAAAATAGTTATTACTTTACATTCCCCATATGTCTACTTCATGTTTGGATCATTTTGGGAATGATATTTTATTTTTTGGGGATGTTACAAGGCTTAGAAGTTCAGAAACTTTCAAAAACCCAATTTTTAGGGACCAGTTTAGGTCTGAAGTCTCTTTGCGCGGCTTACATAATAGAAACCACCCAAAAATAACCCCATTCTATAAACTACACCCTTCAAGGTATTTAAAACTGATTTTTACAAACGTCGTTAACCCTTTAGGTGTTCCACCAGAATTAATGGAAAATAGAGATACAATTTAAAAATTTCACTTTTTTGGCAGATTTTCCATTTTAATAATTTTTTTTCCAGTTACAAAGCAAGGGTTAGCAGCCAAACCAAACTCACTATTTATGGCCCTGATTCTGTAGTTTACAGAAACACCCCATATGTGGTCGTAAACCGATGTACGGGCACACGGCAGGGCGCAGAAAGAAAGGAATGCCATACGGTTTTTGGAAGGCAGGTTTTGCTGGACTGTTTTTTTTTTATACCATGTCCCATTTGAAGCCCCCTGATGCACCCCTAGAGTAGAAACTCCAAAAAAGTGACCCCATTTTAGAAACTACGGGATAGGGTGGCAGTATTGTTGGTACTAGTTTAGGGTACATATGATTTTTGGTTGCTCTATATTACACTTTTTGTGAGGCAAGGTAACAAGAAATAGCTGTTTTGGCAACGTTTTTATTTTTTGTTATTTACAACATTCATCTGACAGGTTAGATCATGTGATATTTTTATAGACCAGGTTGTCACGGACACGGCGATACCTAATATGTATACTTTTTTTATTTTTATTTATGTAAGTTTTACACAATGATTTCATTTTTTAAGCAAAAAAAATCATGTTTTAGTGTTTCCATAGTCTGAGAGCCATAGTTTTTTCAGTTTTTGGGCGATTACCTTGGGTAGGGTATGATTTTTGCAGGATGAGATGATGGTTTTATTGGCACTATTTTGGGGCGCGTGTGACTTTTTGACCGCTTGCTATTACACTTTTTGTGATGTAAGGTGACAAAAAATGGCTTTTTTTACACTGTTTTTATTTTTTTCACGGTATTCACCTGAGGGGTTAGGTCATGTGATATTTTTATAGAGCAAGTTATTACGGACGCTGCCATACCTAATATGTATACATTTTTTTTATTTATGTAAGTTTTACACAATAATATCATTTTTAAAACAAAAAAAAAAATTATGTTTAAGTGTCTCCATATTCTGAGCCATAGTATTTTTCGGGCGATTGTCTCAGGTAGGGGCTCATTATTTGCGGGATGAGGTGACGGTTAGATTGGTACTATTTTGGTGGTTCATATGACTTTTTGATCGCTTGCTATTACACTTTTTGTGATGTAAGGTGACAAAAAATGGTTTAGTTAGCACAGTTTTTAATTTTTATTTTTTACAGTGTTCATCTGAGGGGTTAGGTCATATGATATGTTTATATCGATACGGACACAGCGATACCTAATATGTATACTTTTTTTTTTCCTATTTTTTACCAATTTTTTTTACTTTATTTGGGGAAAATGAATGATGTTTTTGTTTATTTTTACTTGAAACTTTTAATTTTTTGGGGGGGGAAACTTAATTTTTTAAACTTTTTTTTTCACTTTATTTTTTGTCCCACTTTGGGACTTGAACTTTTGGGGGTCTAATCCTTTACAATGCATTCCAATACTTCTGTATTGGAATGCATTGGCTGTATGAGTAATACAGTGTGTATTACTCATACAACTTCCGGCCTGTGAGATCCAGGGGGCTGGATCTCACAGGCACAGCGGCGATGCCTTCCATGCCATAGGGTCCCCCCTACAGCCGCATGGGGACCCGATGGCACCGCCGATCGCCACCGCAAACCTCAGGTAAAGCCGCAAACCGCAGGTCTGAATTGACCCCCCCTGGCGTTGTGAATGATTTCAGCGGACATCCTGCTCCTATTAATCCCCGCCGCGCCGCAATCTAATTTTAAAGTTATGACGTACCGGTACGTCATTGGTCCTTAAGGACTCGGGAAACATGCCGTACCAGTACGTCATAAGTCCTTAAGGGGTTAAAGCTGACAGTCTGCAGTTACAGCACATCTTGTTCGTTTCATTTCAAATCCATTGTGGTGGTGAATAGAGCCAAAAATGTCAGAATTGTGTCGATGTCCGAATATTTATGGACCTGACTGTACGTCCCTACATTTCCAATGCACTCTTCCCTCTCCCATGACTCCTGCCTTCTAAAATTGATAGATTTGGGGTTTTCCATCGCAATATTTACGGTACATCATATTTGGCAAACAGACTCTTCCTGTTCCTTCCTGTTGGGTTTCAGGAGACTGAGATTATTTTTCTCTTACTTTTAAGGCGCCTTGCCCTATCAGTGGCTGATCACAAGGGGTCACACTGCAGGAACCTTAGCTCTCAGGTATTGTGATACAATACAGCCTCTTTGCTTTAAAGATCTGTTCACCATTTCGGATTGCTCCAATGCATCTGCAGTTAAGGCCTCATGCACACGACCTTATGTGTCTTGCGGTTTGCAAATCTCGGATCCGCAAAACATGCATTCTGGCCGTGTGCAGAGGATAACACATGACAGGCTCAGACTACAAGACCACATACAGGATCTGTAACCATGGTCTGCATAGGTGCTGTAGACATAAAACGGTAGATTTTTCATCAAAACCATTTACAGATTTACTTAATTTTTCATTTGAGATGCCTTGAAGGAATAAACATGGTTGCAAAGGTGTACACACCCTTAACATTATTTTTTTTGGCGGAGGGGGGGTGGCGGTTTGGGGATGGTGGTCTGTAAATAAACCGATTTTTCTGGAGCCAAGACATTTTACAAAAGTGAATGACAGACTTTCTCCCCCCTTCCCCCAGACTATGTGAATTTTACCCTTTCTATCTATTTCCTAGTGACAGGTGACGAGGCACAAAGGCAGCCATCTTGGCATGACACCAAAGTCTCATTGTGTCTCCTGCTCCCTTATGAGGTGAGATCACAGGAGGAGGAACATCCACTGTAATATTACTAAGCAGTTCTGAACAACTACCTCTTATACGGTAATCTCAGAGGCGGCCTTATCAGCGCAGACAGGAAAAGGCTGCACCAGTGTGTTATATAAGGACGCAGAACCACCATGATTACCAGTTCAAAAGTTAAATCGGGTGGGGGGGGGGTCCATCTTCTGACCTTTTATAGTGGGTTGTTCTGAGCATCAAATCTGCCTAGTTATACAAAAGTATGATGTCAGAGAATCTGTTGTTCAGGTGTCAGGGAAAGTTGGATGTCAGACTGCAGGGGCTTGTAATGGTGGTTATACTGGTTATCAGTCAACTAATAACTAAAGCTGACTATACACATTAGATTAAGGAGGCCGGGACTGACCGACAATCTAATGTGTATGGGTCGGAGGTGGGGTGTCCTATCCCCCACAACGTAGATGTCTGGGAAGGGGGAGAAGGGGTTGTGGAATGCCTGATCCTCCCACAAGCATACTCGGTCGAATGTGCACTCTACGGGGGACATTTATTAAGACTGGCGTTTTATATGTCTTAATCTGTCACCCACTGGCATCATGTGTAATACAAATTATTGAGTATTGCTACAGGGCGACCTGTGTCTCCATTTGTTCTAATGATTGTCAATGGTGTCGCAATGCGAAACGTGACATGCTGTGTCTGGGATGCGACAGTTTCAAAAAATCCCCACATTTTGTGTTGCAGGTTGTGTGCTTCCATTGGCTGTATTGGAAGTCATGCACGACATGCGACTCGCCTGTGTTTTCACAGCCAAATCACAGTTCGAAAATAGCTGCGCGACTGCAAGTTGCAGACAATTTGCACTTATTTGTGTCGCACGACTTTTCTGCATGTTGATGTTATGTGACGCATCTTGCATCTTGTTGTAAAGCCACGTAGCCGTACCCTAAGTGGTGCTCACCTCTTAATAATTTTGGCATATCTGTGAAGATCTGTGAGCCAGAAATTAAATCTATGCCTGGAAGAGAGCTGATGGTGCTAGGTCAATGATCAAGCAACCAAGGAGGTGCACTCCTTATTTTGGGATCTGCAGCAGGGTATATGTTGAGGCAGGGTCACATTAATACTTGGTGGCATCTCCCCTTGCTGTGATACAGGCTGACACTCTGGTAATGGTCATACAGATCCTCCTGTGTCATTGCAAGCTCTTTCAACTTGGACTTGTAGTTCAGCCAAGGTGGTTGTTGACTGCTGTACATGGGAGATCCATCACCCCATCCAGTCCCAGACATTCCTGATGGGTGAGAGATCTGGTGATTGAGCTGGACACGGGAAGCTGCTGGGTATTCTGCAGAGGACGCAGTGTGTGGGCGGACATTATCTTCTTGGAACACCACGTCTCCTGAGTCACAAAAGGCAGTAGGACTGGTTCCACAATGTCCTGGACATACTGAATGCTGGTGCATGTTCCCTCCACGAATCAGATGGGAACGGCCATGACACTTGGTGATGGTCCTGTGTGTCTCTGAACTATGCATGATGGTGGTAGGTGCTCTACATTATTATTTAATTTATTTTACCAAATTTCTTAATGAAATATAATACAATAAACTATGAACATCATTAATTATCACTAAAAATATTGGCAGGTTTTAAGAAATTTTGTAAAATAAATTCAAATAAATAATCCAGGGAGACAAGATCTTCACTTGATCCCTGTTCTTATCATTGAACACTATTGTTTGTCATTGATGACCACATCAGAGGTTTTATGGAGAGCGCCTACTACCATCACATATACAGGACCAACACCAGGTGTCATGGTGTGGGGTGCCATTAGCTACCATAGCCGTTCCCATCTGATATTCCTAGAGGGAACATTGACCAGCCTTTGGTATGTCCAGGACAATGTGGAACCAGTTTTACTGCCTTTTTTTTGACTCAGGAGATGTGGTGTTCCTAACAAGATGATGCCCGTCCACACACTGCCCACGCTACACAATGTGCTCTTCAGAATAACCAGCAGCTCCTGTATCCACCTCGATCACCAGATCTCTTGCACATCGAGAATGTCTGGGACTGGATGGGGTGATGGATCTCCTATGCACAGCTGCCATGGCTGAACTACAGGTCCAAGCAGAAAAAGCTTGGAATAACATTTATATCAAACTGTCTCTATCAGAGGACAACGTAAAGAATTCTATTTACAGGGGATTTACAACCTGGGCCAAACTGGGTTCCCATGACAAGCCTGGAAAGGGCAGTACACTTAAATACAGTGCAAATAAATGCAACACATAATCCTCTGCCTACACAATTTATATAGTATTTCACATTGTACATAACCTGTCAAAAGATACCAACATGGTGATCACCAGTTACTTCACTGGTGGTTTGCTGGAGGGGATGGTGAATGCCCAGATGGTCCTTACTGAGGCATCCCCTTACAAGCCCATAAAAATAAGGATGGGGCCAATATAAGCTGGACCCCCTCTTCATAAGGACTGTATGCCCTTGGACCCATGTATAGTGTTCCCAGTTTTGCACCAAACTCAAGAAATGCACAATCTATGCCTCAATCTACCTACATCATGCCCAAATTTGCCCCAGCACCCCACAGCTACACCCCTTTATTAGTAAGCTCTAAGGGGGCTGGTCAATTAGAAGGCTTATATCTGTATCTTTACAACCTTGATGAAGCCATATTCAGTACATTAGTCATTAATGATTATTTTCTAAGTGCACATCAGTCACATGATGTTATAGTGCACCATCATTACGCCTGGATCCGGTGTCATTCCACAGCACGTTCTCACACACAGGTAACCTTGAATCACAGTTTATGATGAGCCGCACATAATTATTATTGTATCTTATGTACACGGGTGTGACACATAATACTGTACTGAGGAGGATGTCATCATTAACGTGTCTGCTGCATCCTCTGACATTACAGCGATGCCGAAGCATCATGATCTCACGCGCAGGATGATGTCTTCTAATCACAACCCTGGTGAACACATACACATGGGTGCACCACCAAAGAGGCCAGGTGAGGTGAGCGCCTCAGGCAGCACCAGGCAGAGGCAAGAGGGGGGGGGGGCAGCAGAAGGGCCATAGGCAATGATCGCTTTCATTGTGGCAAAGGGGTTAGGTTAAGAAATTGGCATTTGGGGGGGGGGGGGGCGGCATTTCAATTTTCACCTCAGACAGCAAAAAGGCTAGGTGCACCTCTGCACATACAGATTAACCGCCTCCGGACCGCCTAACGCAGGATCGCGTTCCGGAGGCGGCAGCCCTGCGCACAGTCACGCATATATGCGTCATCTCACGAGACGCGAGATTTCGCTCAAAGCCAGCCCGCGCAGGCGCATCGCGGGCCGGCAAAAGTTAAAGAAGTATTTCGTCACCAGCCTGTCAGCCAATGATCGTGGCTGGCAGGGTGGCGATTTTCAAAAAATCTAATCACAAGCCAGATAACACATTATATTTGTAAATATGATGTGTTATATGGCTTGTCTGCTCCTCTGCTCCTCCTTTTCGTCGGTTGGTTCCAGCAGAGGAGCAGACATCACAGTGAGTAGCCACGAAACACTACACTTAGCCCCAGATCCCCCCCATCACCCCAATTAACCCCTTGATCACCCCTTGATCGCCCCTGTCAATCACCTAGTGAAAGGAAAAAAGTGATCTGTGTAAACTGTCACTTTTTTTTTACTGGTATTGACTGATAGGTTTTAGGATAGTTTAGGCCCCTTGGTTAGGTAGTTTAGCGTCAGTTAGCGCCCAGCCCACCGCACCGCAGTCACTGATTCGCTGATTAGCGTATCGCTAATCAGCATTTGTACTTTTATAGTATCTGTAAGTGATCAAAACTGATCACAGTCAGATCTATAATTGTATTAGTGTCACCTTAGCTCGCCCTCCACCCAAAACGCAGTGTTTGCCCGATCAGGCCTGATCGGTCGCCCACACATGCGTTCACCCACACCCGCCCCGCCGCAGTGACAAAAAATATATATTTTTTTGATCACTGCACAATCACTTTCCAAGCGCTGCGGCGATAAAAAAAATCAGTTTTGATATTTTTTATCAACCGCAGCGGCCTCCGGTACTTCGCTAGCCTCCCCTTTGTAAGACAGGCTTGCTTTTTTTCTTGGGTAGTCTCAGGGAATACCCCTAAATTTAGTAGTCTAAATGTCAAACAGGGGGTATTCTTCTGAAGAGGCCTACAGGATTCTGACCCAGTCGGATGAGGAATGGGAACCCTCATCTGACGAATCTAGCGGGTCAGAATATGAACCTGTAGAAAGCAGTGGCAGTCTGACCCAAAGTTCGGACGAGGAGGTTGAGGTCCCTGATAGCACCAGGCGTACCCGGCCCCGTGTCGCTAGACCACAGGTTGCGCAGGATCCGCTTCAAGAGCAGCAGAGTGGGGCTGGCGCTGTCGGATCATGTGGTGAGGCATACACCAGCAGCGCAGCCCTCCCTGGACCTAGTACCAGCACTGCCGTACAACATGGTGAAGTGGCGAGCACCATAAGGGCAGTTGAAGCTGGTACGGTGGCACGTGCAGTAGTTACCCTGTCGCAGCCACCGCACAGACAGGCCCGTAGACCCCCTAGAGTCCCTGAGGTGCTGGCAAATCCTGATTGGCAGTCACCAACTTCAACCGCACAATTAGTTCCCCCTTTCACCGCCCAGTCTGGAGTTCGGGTTGAGACAGCTCAGATCGGTTCGGCCCTGGGATTTTTTGAGCTGTTCTTGACTGCGGAGCTCTTGGACTTAGTCGTGGCAGAAACAAATCGGTATGCCACTCAATTTATATCCGCCAACCCGGGAAGCTTTTATGCCCAGCCTTTCCGGTGGAAACCAGTCCAAGTTTCCGAAATTAAAATTTTTCTGGGCCTTCTCCTCAACATGGGTCTAACCAAAAAGCATGAATTGCGGTCATATTGGTCCACGAACCCGATTCATCACATGCCCATGTTCTCTGATGCTATGTCCAGGGCACGATTTGAGGCCATCCTGCATTTCCTGCACTTTAGCGACAACACCACCTCCCGTCCCAGAGGCCACCCAGCTTTTGACCGACTCCACAAAATTCGGCCCCTCATAGACCACTTCAACCAGAAATTTGCAGATTTGTATACCCCAGAGCAAAACATCTGCGTAGACGAGTCCCTAATACATTTTACCGGGCGCCTTGGCTTCAAACAATACATCCCAAGCAAGCGCGCCCGGTATGGGGTCAAATTGTATAAGCTCTGTGAAAGGGCCACAGGCTATACCCACAAATTTCGGATCTATGAGGGAAAAGATCAGACCCTGGATCCGGTCGGTTGCCCTGACTACCTGGGGAGCAGTGGGAAGACAGTCTGGGACTTGGTGTCACCCTTATTTGGCAAGGGGTACCATCTTTATGTGGACAATTTCTACACAAGTGTGCCCCTCTTCAGGCATTTGTTCCTAGAACAGATTGGCTGCTGTGGCACCGCGCGAACTAGTCGCGTGGGCTTCCCCCAACGGCTCGTTACCACCCGTCTTGCAAGGGGGGAGACGGCTGCCTTGTGTAACGAAGAACTGCTCGCGGTGAAATGCTCGCATGCTCTCCTCCATTCACGCAGACACGACAATACAAATTGAGCGAGCAACCCGTGTCATTGAAAAGCCCCTCTGTGTCCACGACTATAATTTGCTCATGGGAGGGGTGGACTTCAATGACCAAATGTTGTCTCCGTATTTAGTTTCCCGACGCACCAGACGCTGGTATAAGAAGGTGTCTGTATATTTAATTCAATTGGCTGCATATAATAGTTTTGTTCTCTACAGTAAGGCTGGGAGAACACGATCCTTCCTCAAATTTCAGGAAGAGATCATCGAGAACTTCCTGTATCCAGAAGGTTCCGTGGCCCCATCCACCAGTGTAGTTAGCCGTCTACACGAGCGACATTTCCCCAGTGTCGTTGCCGGTACCTCAACCCAACCGTCACCCCGAAAAAGATGTCGTGTCTGTAGCAGGAGTGGAATAAGGCGTGACACCCGCTATTTCTGTCCTGACTGCCCTGACCACCCTGCCCTATGCTTTGGAGAGTGTTTCCGGAAGTACCACACACAGGTACACTTAGCAAAGGGATTGCATCTCACAGGACAGGCACACAGGGCTATTAGGGCCCTTTCTCTCACAGCTGCTGCAAACCTCTCCTTTCACCTGGGATAAAGTGCATAATGTACTTCGCCACATCTTTGGGCGATTTGCGCTTTGCACATTGTCCCATGGGGAAGGAGAGGTTTGTCCTATAAAAGGTAAAAAAAAAAAAAAAAACACCAGTAAGCAAAAAAGTTAACTTTCAGTTCAAAAAGTTAAAAAAAAGTTTATATGTTCTGTTCAAAAGTTATTATAAAGTTAATAAAATTTATTGCGTTGTGGCCTGGTTTTTTTCTTTTTTTTTTTTTACCTTCCAGGTGGACCAACCGATCGACTAGCTGCAGCACTGATGTGCATTCTGACAGAAGCATTGCGCTGCTGTCAGATTACACACAAGTCGGTGTATGCGGCGCTGCAAGACGAGATTTCTCCTCTGCAGTAAAAGATACGTTTGCCGAGGCATATGAGCTGAGGAGGCGGCGGTGTTCATATGCTTTGGCAAACACTTTGTATATATATATAAAAAAAAAAATCCCGGCGATGATTTATTCATCCACATCGATTGATGTCAATGGAGAAATCTGGTTTGCCAGGGCATACGGGCTAAGTGGGTATGGATGTTGGGCGGAGCTCCTATGTCCTGGCAGACGCCTTTTCATCCACATTGATCGATGCGAATGA
The DNA here is from genome assembly GCF_905171765.1 of Bufo bufo. Classification (NCBI taxonomy): domain Eukaryota; kingdom Metazoa; phylum Chordata; class Amphibia; order Anura; family Bufonidae; genus Bufo; species Bufo bufo. The sequence goes on from NC_053389.1 coordinate 224,117,788, forward strand.
AGAAATCTGTGCCATTCATTTTTTCTTTCAGACCCGTATGCTCAATATAAGGAGAATAGCAGAAACTCCTTATGCTGGCCATACATGTAATGATTGCGGAGACTCGCAAATGCCAGGGCAGTACAAACACCCCACAAAAAACACCATTTTGGAAAGAAGACACCCCAAGGTATTCGCTGAGGGGCATATTGAGTCCATGAAAGATTGAAATTTTTGTCTCAAGTTAGCGGAAAGGGAGACTTTGTGAGAAAAAAACCAAAAAATCAATTTCCGCTAACTTGTGCCAAAATTATTTTTTTTCTATGAACTCGCCATGCCCCTCATTGAATACCTTGGGGTGTCTTCTTTCCAAAATGGGGTCACATGTGGGGTATTTATACTGCCCTGGCTTTTTAGGGGCCCTAAAGCGTGAGAAGAAGTCTGGGATCCAAATGTCTAAAAATGCCCTCCTAAAAGGAATTTGGGCCCCTTTGCCCACCTAGGCTGCAAAAAAGTGCCACACATGTGGTATCGCCATACTCAGGAGAAGTTGGGCAATGTGTTTTGGGGTGTCATTTTACATATACCCATGCTGGGTGAGAGAACTATCTTGGTCAAATGCCAACTTTGTATAAAAAAATGGGAAAAGTTGTCTTTTGCCAAGATATTTCTCTCACCCAGCATGGGTATATGTAAAATGACACCACAAAACACATTGCCCAACTTCTCATGAGTACGGCGATACCACATGTGTGACACTTTTTTGCAGCCTAGGTGGGCAAAGGGGCCCACATTCCAAAGAGCACCTTTAGGATTTCACCGGCCATTTTTTACAGATTCTGATTTCAAACTACTTCGCACGCATTAGGGCCCCTAGAATGCCAGGGCAGTATAACTACCCCACAAGTGACCCCATTTTGGAAAGAAGACACCCCAAGGTATTTCGTGATGGGCATAGTGAGTTCATGGAAGTTTTTATTTTTTGTCACAAGTTAGTGGAATATGAGACTTTGTAAGAAAAAAAAAAAAAATCATAATTTTCCGCTAACTTGTGACAAAAAATAAAAAGTTCTATGAACTCACTATGCCCATTAGCGAATACCTTAGGGTGTCTACTTTCCGAAATGGGGTCATTTGTGGGGTGTTTGTACTGTCTGGCCATTGTAGAACCTCAGGAAACATGACAGGTGCTCAGAAAGTCAGAGCTGCTTCAAAAAGCGGAAATTCACATTTTTGTACCATAGTTTGTAAACGCTATAACTTTTACCCAAACCATTTTTTTAAGGGTGTTTAAGCTATGGGGGCTGAGGTGGTTAATATCTGCAGAAGCCACAAATTTGACAGTGGTCCCCAACCTCTTTTGCACAAAGGACCAGTTTCATGCAAGACAATTTTCCCAGGGACCAGGTTGGGGGGGGCTTCGTTTTTAAAATATTTTTTTTTCTGTTACGGTGCTCACCACATAGGAATTTTTTAAAAATATTTTAATAGTTTGGACTTTTTGGAAGTGGCGATATGTAATATGTTTATTTATTTATTGTTTATATATTTTATATGTAAAATTTGGAAAGGGGGTGATTTTTACTTAATATCTTGGTGTTTTTTTTTTTACTTAAAACTTTTTATTCAATAACTATTTCCCCCCTTAGGGGCTAGAACCTGGTATCTTTTAATACCTTGTCCTATTCACCCTAATAGAGCTCTATCGGGGTTAATAGGATCTCACACTCTCCCTGCTGCCCTGTGCTTTGTGCACACAGCAGCATGGAGCTTATCATGGCAGCCAGGGCTTCAGTAGCGTCCTGGCTGCCATGGTAACCAATCGGAGCCCCAGTATTAGGCCCCATTCACACGTCCGCAATTCCGTTCCGCATTGCGGACCCATTCATTGCGGACCTCCGTTCCCGAAAAACATAGAACATGTCCTATTCTTGTCCGCAATTGCGGACAAGAATAGGCATATTCTATTAGTGCCGGCAATGTGCGGTCTGCAAAATGTGGAACGCACATTGCCGGTGTCCGCGTTTTGTGGATCCGCAAAACAGTTACGGACGTGTGAATGGACCCTAACACAACTAGGGTTCTGATCAGAAGCTGCCACTGCCACCAATGAGGAGAAGGGGAGGGGACCCTGTGGCCACTGCCACCAATGATTTTAATACTGGGGGGTGCACTGCGCCACCAATGATAATTAACCTTTAATACAGATACAGGAGGCGGGTGCGGCAGAATCACATAGCCGACACCCGACCTCTGACAGGGAGCTGCGATCAGCGGCAGTTAACCCCTCAGGTGCCGCACCCGTCTCCTGTTGTAAGAGAACCTTTCATGGGTCCATACTTTATTAACTAAGTAGCAGGACATGTAGAGCGGTGCCGAGATCTCCCTGCACTTACTATTATATCTGGACGCCACTCCGTTCGCCCGCTGTGGCACCCGTTACCGTCTCCCGCGCTGTATGCTAATTACTACTATTGGAACACCAGGGAGGAGACATCAGCTTCTCTCCCTGGGCGTTCCTTCTCCCTGGAGGTGAGTTTTTTTCTCCACCTGGCTGTGACGCTCTGCGCATTGAAAGGGGGTCCACCCAACTCTCCCCAATGACAAATGTTGGGGGAGAGAAGGATCGACTAGTTCAACATGTCCGATACCTTTGTTCTCAGGCGAGATAAGCCGTCACTACAAAGAGTCAATTCAGATTACATACAGTCGTGGCCAAAAGTTTTGAGAATGACACAAATATTAGTTTTCACAAAGTTTGCTGCTAAACTGCTTTTAGATCTTTGTTTTAGTTCTTTCTGTGATGTAGTGAAATATAATTACACGCACTTCATAAATTTCAAAGGCTTTTATCGACAATTACATGACATTTATGCAAAGAGTCAGTATTTGCAGTGTTGGCCCTTCTTTTTCAGGACCTCTGCAATTCGACTGGGCATGCTCTCAATCAACTTCTGGGCCAATTCCTGACTGATAGCAACCCATTCTTTCATAATCACTTCTTGGAGTTTGTCAGAATTAGTGGGTTTTTGTTTGTCCACCCGCCTCTTGAGGATTGACCACAAGTTCTCAATGGGATTAAGATCTGGGGAGTTTCCAGGCCATGGACCCAAAATGTCAACGTTTTGGTCCCCGAGCCACTTAGTTATCAATTTTGCCTTATGGCACGGTGCTCCATCGTGCTGGAAAATGCATTGTTCTTCACCAAACTGTTGTTGGATTGTTGGAAGAAGTTGCTGTTGGAGGGTGTTTTGGTACCATTCTTTATTCATGGCTGCGTTTTTGGGCAAAATTGTGAGTGAGCCCACTCCCTTGGATGAGAAGCAACCCCACACATGAATGGTCTCTGGATGCTTTACTGTTGGCATGACACAGGACTGATGATAGTGCTCACCTTTTCTTCTCCAGACAAGCCTTTTTCCAGATGCCCCAAACAATCGGAAAGAGGCTTCATTGGAGAATAGGATGTTGCCCCAGTCCTCAGCAGTCCATTCACCATACTTTCTGCAGAAGATCAATCTGTCCCTGATCTTTTTTTTGGAGAGAAGTGGCTTCTTTGCTGCCCTTGTTGACACCAGGCCATCTTCCAAAAGTCTTCGCCTCACTGTGCGTGAAGATGCGCTCACACCTGCCTGCTGCCATTCCTGAGCAAGCTCTGCACTGGTGGCACTCTGATCCCGCAGCTGAATCTTCTTTAGGAGACAATCCTGGCGCTTGCTGGACTTTCTTGGACGCCCTGAAGCCTTCTTAACAAGAATTGAACCTCTTTACTTGAAGTTCTTGATGATCCTATAAATTGTTGATTGAGGTGCAATCTTAGTAGCTACAATATCCTTGCCTGTGAAGCCATTTTTATGCAACGCAATGATGGCTGCACGCGTTTCTTTGCAGGTCACCATGGTTAACAATGGAAGAACAATGATTTCAAGCATCACCCTCCTTTTAACATGTCAAGTCTGCCATTTTAACCCAATCAGCCTGACATAATGATCTCCAGCCTTGTGCTCGTCAACATTCTCACCTGAGTTAACAAGACGATTACTGAAATTATCTCAGCAGGTCCTTTAATGACAGCAATGAAATGCAGTGGAAAGGTTTTTTTGGGATTAAGTAAATTTTCATGGCAAAGAAGGACTATGGAATTCATCTGATCACTCTTCATAACATTCTGGAGTATATGTAAATTGCTATTATAAAAACTTAAGCAGCAACTTTTCCAATTTCCAATATTTATGTCATTCTCAAAACTTTTGGCCACGACTGTACATGCTCAGCCGGACTGACTGTACATATGTACGCCTAGGTCAGGAGGAATAGCTGTTGGCCGAACTAAATGTATGGCCAGCTATATCCTAACGGTATACCTGTGGGTGTATAACCAAGTTTATCATCTTTAACATCGGTCTGACTGAAAAAAAAAACATTTAAAAAGTGTGTATTTCTGTGATTTTACACCACTTTAAAAAGAATGGGTGGGCATGTTTAGCAAAACCATTAGGCACGTCAGATTTACTGAAAAGTTGTAATAAAATGGCACAATATTACTGCAGTAGGGGTGGCTGCGTAATAACCGGATTAACATCTCTACAAAAGTATTTATCATAGAATGTGTAACAATTAAGAAATTTGGCGCAAATTAAAGGGTTTCTACCACTTAGTTTTCACATAATTAGCTTTCAGACACTAGCGATCCGCTAGTGTCTGCTCTACCAAACAATGCTAATATAATAGCTTTTGGGGCAGCCGTTTCGCAAAAAAAAAAACTTATATTGATATGCTAATGAGCCTCTAGGTGCTATGGGGGCGTCATTAGCACCTAGAGGCTCGGTCTACCTTCACAAACTGCCGCCGCCCAGCGCGTCCCTCCAGCCCGCCCATCTCCTCCGGAATGCGATCCTCCCTGTGAGCGTATGTATTCGGCGCATGCGCAGTGAATGTCTGACCGCTTCCCTGCACAGACATCTCCACTGCGCCTGTTCCTCGGAGCACTATGACGACATCGGCGCAGGCGCAGTGGAGAAGTCTGAGCAGGGAAGCGGTCAGACATTCGCTGCGCATGCGCCGAATACATACGCTCACAGGGAGGATCGCATTCCGGAGGAGATGGGCGGGCTGGAGGGACGCGCTGGGCGGCGGCATTTTGTGAAGGTAGACCGAGCCTCTAGGTGCTAATGACGCCCCCATAGCACCTAGAGGATCATTAGCATATCAATATAAGTTCTTTTTTTTGCGAAACGGCTGCCCCAAAACCTATTATATTAGGATTGTTTGGTAGAGCAGACACTAGCGGATTGCTAGTGTCTGAAAGCTAATTATGTGAAAACGAAGTGGTAGAAACCCTTTAATACAGAACAGAACATGGATGCAAATAAAGTTGGAAACTTGAAGCAAGGATGCATCACTTAACCCCCTTTCACACTGCGGCAAAAATGAGAAAGTCAGCGGCAGAAACAATCCCAATCTCTTTCGCCATGAAGAGGAGTCCGGGGCCAGCAGGACGTCTAGAAGGCAGGGAGGAGGCAGGACCTGTTTGGCAGAAATATGAGGGGTGGGGGCAATGTGGGGTCTAAAAGGGGCATCATTAGTGTATGGAGCTCAAAGGAGGGAACTTTTTCTGCATGGGCACCACCACACGTAGCGAGTCCGCTGTGGAAAATACACAGCTGATTTGGCTGAAATCCACTGCTGCTGCTGCAAAAAAAATCTCCAGAGATCACCTAGGCTTTGCGGTGGCATTGACGAAGGAATGGAAATTTAAGCCTGTGGGTAAAACCCGCAGAGTAAGGGTCCATTCACACGTCTGCAAGTGTTTTGCAGTCCACAAATTGCTGATCCGCAAAACACGCATTTTGCGGATCGCACATGGTCGGCCCTGTGATAGAAATGCCTATTCTTGTCTGCGGACAAGAATAGGACATGCTCTATCTTTTTTGCGGGGCCGCAGAACAGAAGTGCAGATGCGGACAGCACATGGTGTGCTGTCCGCTTCTTTTGCAGCCACACTGAATACGTCCGCACACCTTCTGCAAAATTGAGAAACGGATGCGGACCCATTTATACAGACGTGTGATTGGATCCTAAGCTGACACGCTGAAGACTGAAAACATGCAGCACATCAGTTTGCTCTGCGGGTTTTCTGTCGAGATGACTAAAATGTTGAAGAGACCAATGTGTTAAAACAAATGATAGTCCCTGTGGGGGCTGTCATGGAGGCCATAGTGGCCCCTACACATGTCTCCAAAGCTAGATCTAGCTGGGAAATGGCTGCATAGAAATTGTAACACAGAGTGAGACACACTGGTCACTGCGATCCTCTGTGGGTTTCTGAGATGTCTGCTTGGAGCCACGTGTACCCAAGCTAAACCATTGGGTCTGTCCTGGGTATGAGCATAGCACTAGATAGTACAGAGGTAGCAGCCGCCACCATGATGTGGTACAAAGGCCCTCAGAAACATATGCAGCGTACTCAAGTTGTGTGCAGTAGGTGTTTCTGGGTGATGTAGTGCAATAGACACTAACCTGGTACGGCTGACTCTCTGCAAGGGCAGGTGATGGTATAGATAGTTTGTGACGCCAGTGCCAAGTAAACGGTGGCACGCCGTTTGCGGATAGCAGGAATAAATTGAGGAACACGTGGTATTAAAACAGAACTCCAACTTTAGTAGTTTTCATGCAGAGACAATATTGGAATCGCAGTTCCTTGGCATACAGTCGATTTTGCAATACGGTTGATGCAGGCAATTACAGATTTAGCAAGGTGATTACAGAGTGTTGAACACAGGACTTGCAGTACAGGAGCTTGCACTCTATTTCTGTCTGATCCTGGAATATAGCAATTCCTCACCAAGGCCCAATAACCTAGTTCTGGCTTTATATCCTTGGCTATAGCTTTAGAAAGTACCTCCTCTGTTATTTTTAGTACCTCTTGCTTCTCTGCACTTTGCCTCTGTCTCTCTCAGCTTCCTCGGGCTCTTTAGCTAAGATATTCCTGTTTCTGCATATGGGAATTCAGGAGGGAATCTTCTCCTGGACAGCAGGCTTCAGGCCTGGACTTGTCTCTGACATTGTCTAATCTCCAACTGTAGATTACAGACACTAGACTCCGTCTGCCTTCTACTTCCCTGACTGGGCCTTATATAAACTAGGGCTCCCTAGCTCCCTCTAATGACTAGAAGCTGGAATGACACCCCTAGCAGGCCTGTACATGCAAGTGTCATAGTAACAGGGAAACACATAGCATTGCATTACATGACATTTTATAAAACTGACATATAACAACTTCCCCATAATTAGGAGGGACGACAGCACACCAAGTGACACTTTGGTAGTGACGGGTATTACAGTTCCCGTACACTACATACCCCACTGCTTTAAGCTGAGTACGACCTCGTACTCCATCATGGGTCGCCCAACTGGAATCTCTACCTGAAATAGAAAATAGAGACATGCAGGCATACATACATGTAATTCATCTGCATTTACATTCACATCAGGTCCAATTGGCAAAGGTGAAGGGTAGTGACAAGGGGCGTCGTTCTCTTCTCTCAGGATAGTGAATGGAACTGGGGCGCTGACCTGGCACAGCGTAACATTATAACCAGGATAGTCCATGACAATGAATAAGTCCAAAATAGAACAGCAAAATGGATAAAACAGTATAAAAGTTCTTGGAGGCTCAAAGAACAAACATGAGTCCGTACCCAGGTTATTTCTTATTAATCACAGAGGCTCTCATGCGGTGGAGTCCATCTCTGGGCACATTTCCTTTTAAAAGAGCAAAAATCTCAGAGGCTCAGGTTCTTTTGAGTCTGTCTCCGGGCACGGTTCCTTAGTATGAAGTTGCACAATAAAAGGACAGCAAAGACAAGTGCTGTAATACCCCTGATCAACCTGAAAAGGGGGTGAAGGGTAAAAGGTGCAACTAAAGGAACAGGCACAACTTGGCGTGGGGTAGCAAAAGCAGGCAGGAGATCCTGGAAACAAACGTGGCCTTGCTGACTTTGTGATTTCAGTGGTCAACACCTACCACTGAGGACAAACTGGCAGCCGCAACAAAGGACCAGAAACGTAGGACTCCTGTCCTGGAAGGGTTAACATCAAACTTCTGCAGTGAAATAAATCAAAGGCCTAGCAGGCTGATTTACAGTGGCATATCATAACCACTTGGCTCCGCTGGCAAGTACCGTCTGTAGTAGTCCTCTACAGGAGGATGGGCCCACATAACTGTGTCAGGGGGCAGCTGTAGGGTGAAGGGGCCCCTAATAGGTATTGGCCCCATGGGCCTAGGGGTAAACCCTTGGGTGGACCGTACCGGTCCCGGCATGATGATTGTGGGGTGGAATGGCGTGGTTACCGCCGCCTCAAGCGGTCCAGTGGGCTCGGCGCGGCTATTCACAGCAACCGGGGGTCTTCTTTGGGGCACTGGCGGAGCGGTGGCAGCAGAAGGTGGTCTACGGGTGGTGACAGGCACCCTTACCTCGTCCTTCTTTGGCGGCGTCTGGATCCTGGCGGTCGCGATCTTGCGCAGCTCCCGCAACTTCTCCAGCCGGACGATCTGCTCACCGATGCTCTCTGTGTCGGAGTCGCTGTCATCTGCTGGCGCCGCCGGCGCAGGTACAGTCAACGATGGTGCGGACTCGGCCTCTGCAGATTCTGGCGATGCGTCTGGTCTCCGACCCATCCGGATGTTCTTAAAGGTATTTTGAAGTCCTTTTAACTGTTCCAGCTCTGATATAGTCTTCTCCCGACGAGGCAGCTCGGGGGAAGGATAGGGGCTCACCCATTTCTCCAACACGGTTGGCTGCCAGAAGACATTAGGCCCAATGAAGGAGCTCCGCTCGTTTGGGACGGGTCACGGCAGTGGCATAAGGGCCTCGCAGGCTCTCGGCAGGGGTGTATTCCACTTCCTCTCCCTCGCGGAGGCTATGCTGGTAAGAAGGGAGGTAGTCTCTTTTGACAGACCTTCGATTCACATAGAGGTCTCTGCCAGTAAGATAGTCTTGGATGAACCCGTAGCCACGGGATTTGTCAAATGACAGCACCACTCCCTTTCTCCGTTCCAGGCGGGGTTGGGTGTACGTATGCTTCTCATGTATTGTCTTAGTTAGTTCCTCATAGAGGATTTTGGTCTTTGTATTCCGCTTTATAGCGGCCTCTCGGATCTCCGCCATCAGGGAGGACCATTTGAAAGATGGTTGGAAAAAGTCTCTCCACGAGCCATAGTAGGGCTCGGGTTCTTTCTCCCTTGGGCGGCAGGCGGGTTGCTCCGGTCCCGGAGCGTAGGCCGGTGGAGCCTCCTCTGGCTCTACACCAACATCAGGCACTTGCGGTATTTCAGGCGTCGACATTGCAGCACAATGATGCTCACTTTTCAACATGCTCGATCCTTCTGAGGAGAGCGATAGGGTCACATCAATTAAAGCAGCCAGCTCTTTCCATTGCACTGGGAGGCCGCCCCCCAGGTATTCCAGTATATGGAAGGCGGTGTCCACGCTGGCAGACATGCAAATGTCCAGATAAGCAGTGGCGCCTGGCCTTGAACTCCTTCCCGCTTTTTCCTCAGAAAGGCGCCAATTTTTCCCACCTTTTCGGGATGAAGATGACGCAGCAGTAAATTCAGCAAGCTCAGCGGCCATTTTTAGCAAGAAACGCTGTCTGTTCACTGACAGCAAGCAGGATTGTAAAAAGTCTACAAAACCACACTCCAATGCGGCGATTTTCTTCCTCTGGGTAGCGCAACACTGCACAGCGCTTTTTAGAGGTTTTTTGGTACACTTTGGGTATGATTTTCAGTCCACAAAGTCCACTTGCATAAAACAGGTAAATTGTCACTTTGGTCACAGGGCAACTGTATAAGGCACAAAGTTCACGCTTCTTGCACTAGAAAGCGTGCGTATCCTGTTCGTGGAACGCCAAAAGAGAAGTGCAGCGTACTCAAGTTGTGTGCAGTAGGTGTTTCTGGGTGATGTAGTGCAATAGACACTAACCTGGTACGGCTGACTCTCTGCATAGGCAGGTGATGGTATAGATAGTTCGTGACGCCAGTGCCAAGTAAACGGTGGCACGCCGTTTGCGGATAGCAGGAATAAATTGAGGAACACGTGGTATTAAAACAGAACTCCAACTTTAGTAGTTTTCATGCAGAGACAATATTGGAATCGCAGTTCCTTGGCATACAGTCGATTTTGCAATACGGTTGATGCAGGCAATTACAGATTTAGCAAGGTGATTACAGAGTGTTGAACACAGGACTTGCAGTACAGGAGCTTGCACTCTATTTCTGTCTGATCCTGGAATATAGCAATTCCTCACCAAGGCCCAATAACCTAGTTCTGGCTTTATATCCTTGGCTATAGCTTTAGAAAGTACCTCCTCTGTTATTTTTAGTACCTCTTGCTTCTCTGCACTTTGCCTCTGTCTCTCTCAGCTTCCTCAGGCTCTTTAGCTAAGATATTCCTGTTTCTGCATATGGGAATTCAGGAGGGAATCTTCTCCTGGACAGCAGGCTTCAGGCCTGGACTTGTCTCTGACATTGTCTAATCTCCAACTGTAGATTACAGACACTAGACTCCGTCTGCCTTCTACTTCCCTGACTGGGCCTTATATAAACTAGGGCTCCCTAGCTCCCTCTAATGACTAGAAGCTGGAATGACACCCCTAGCAGGCCTGTACATGCAAGTGTCATAGTAACAGGGAAACACATAGCATTGCATTACATGACATTTTATAAAACTGACATATAACAACTTCCCCATAATTAGGAGGGACGACAGCACACCAAGTGACACTTTGGTAGTGACGGGTATTACAGTTCCCGTACACTACACATAGGACACTGGTTTTATTTTTGGGGGGCTGTCACCTATTTTGAATTGGAGCTCAAGAGCTTCATGTTACATTGACATGAAGAATAGATGTCACTGAGACAGGATATTCCCAGCGCAGTGGACACATCTTATGTCAGATCCTGGTGGACAACATGGGGAAATGTGAGAACCCATAAACATCTGCCACAAAACTGCAGTTTTTGATAATGGGCAGTTGCCCTCATGAAGCATGACTGCAGTGGCAAGTAGCAGCCGTACAAGGGACTGGCGTGGGTTGTGTGTCCAGCAGGGCGGCGGAGTGTTTACACATTAGACAGCATGTGGGTGTGACAGCGCTGACAGTCTATTCTACTAGAAGAGAACCTGCTCCGGCCGGTTTTCTTGTGAAGTTTGATACAAGTTTGGCACAGTGTACACGACATGGCCACACTAAAAACACAGTGTACACGACATGGCCACACTAAAAACTGCATCCGTTTGAGTGAATTTCCCCACAGAAAACCAAAAATGTTAATGTTTGTAACTAAACCTGTTTGTGGGAAAGTCACTGGGGGAAATATATCAAACTGGTGTAAAGTAAAACTGGCTTAGTTGCCCACAACAACTAATCTGATTCTACTTTTCATTTTTCAGAGCTCCTTTAAAAAATTAAATGTGGAATCTGATTGGTCAAACCTCCCAACTTTTGAAAAGAAGGAAGAGGGACATTATGTGCGGCTGCACTAGGCCGCGCCTCTAACTCCGCCCAAAACATAACTAAACACCTAATGCCACCTAGTCCCCTAAATGCACCCGCATAGTCATTTTTCCCCCTTTATGCCACAACACAGTAGCTATGCCAGCATTGGGCCCCCTTTACAGTAGTTATGACCAGATACGTTCCCCCCGGAAAGTAGCGATGCCCAGTTATGTGCCCCCTCACAGTAGTTATGGCCAGATATGTGCCCGCTCACAGTAGTTATGGCCAGATAGGTCCCCCCCACAGTACCTATGCCCAGTTATGTGCCCCCTGACAGTAATATGCCCAGTAAAGTGCCCCCTTCAGAGGCAGTAAAAAAGATATAAATAAACTCCACATACTCACCTTGTTCCATAGCAGCAGCAGGATACATGGATCTCTCGGCCGGCCCCGCCCCCTGCCCTTCCCCCTACCCAGACCTGCAGTGTGGAGCGCTGGCAGGGGGGAGGAGGAATGATGAAGCAGACAGCGGACGTACGTACGTACGATCATTACAGGCAGCTGTCTCTACTTCCTATGGATGTGATTGGTTGCTTTGAGACAAATAAGCCAGTTCTACTTCACACCATTATCTCTTGTAGGCCTCATGCACACGAACGTAGCAGGTCCGTGGCCCGCATTTGAATGGGTCTGCAATCCAGAAGATATAGTGTGGTGCAGAACAGAGGCACGGATTGGAAGCACTAAAGTGCTTTCATGGGTTTTCTGTCCGTGCTTCCGCCCAGCAAAAAAGTAGTGCATGATCACAGACCCCATTCAAGTGAATGGGTCCACGTCCGCAGATGGAGGGCACATGGTCGGTGCCTGAGGCCATTTTGTGATATTTTCTGTGGGAGTCGGTTGCCATCCAGCTTTTCCAGACTCCAAAGTAAACATATGGGTGACAGCAAATATGGCCACCATCAGCTTCTTTACCATTGTAATACTGACCAGATTTGTTCAGGTGGGCTGTATGTTATCACCCAGCTCCTGACTAAGTAGATTTTAATGCAAGCATCTGGGGAAGATGAGTGATGACAAATATGGCCACCATTAGCTCTTACATCATTTTACTACTTGAGAGCTGTGGGAGCTGGTTGCCATCCAGTTTTCCTGGACTCCTGGGTGCCAAATCCGCCTATTAATAAATTAATATATTACGCCTCAATTCTCATATTAGTTTACAAGTAGGAGGATTTTTCATTTAGGTGTCTGGGAAAGCTGGGTGGCAACCAATATGGCCACTATTACCACAATCAAAGGGCTGTTTCATGAGGAAAAAACGTCCAATATTCAGTAGTACAGGAGTGGGGGTGGCATTGCTAAGCAGATATGGCTTTCAGGGTGTTAAGAAAACGCCTTATGTGGGCTAATGGTGGCCATCTTGGTTGTTATGCAGTTTTCCACATATAATGAGTACAATTTGACAGGTGAGGACAACTCAAGGACTCAAAGTTACAGGGAATTTAGACTCTAGGACCCAGTTGGATTGGTTTGAGAGGGTTAACGGGCGCCGTGTTTTTCTTGCATGCCTCATGGGTGTGTTTGTGCCGGCTCTTAAATATGTTACGAGATCGATTTCAAGGGCATTTTTGGACAAACAAGTTTTTGACAATGGTCAAAAAGTGCTGGGAAGAGGCGTAAGCCAAGATAATACCCTGAGGCTCCTCACTAACTATGGGGGGGGGGGGATAAAATCTCTACAGAAAATCTGCATAGACTCTGAGGACAGCCACAGCTTCACTTAAAATAAGTAGATGAATGAATGTCCTGGACTGGAGGTCTCTTGATCAGGTCTCCATCAGCCACAGGACAGAACACGTCTGGAACCGATGGTCTTATCATGAGATTTGACCAGAAAAAAAAATATATCGATCGATCTCTTATCTATCTATAAATCTCATCTATCTGGTCTCATATCTATATATCTGTCTGTCCCATATCTAAACATCTGTCTGTCTATCTATCATTTAATATCTATCTAGTTAATACCTGTTTCTAATGACTATCTATGGCAGAATGTAGACGGACAACATTTTGTGATATTCTGCTATAACTGGTTTCAGGCAGAGACCGTCTCCCTCCCTGGTAATCAGTACGAATGTGAAATCTGTTCTCCTTCCTTTCACTGGTGCCATGGGTGACATGTTTACTATTAGGCACCCAAGGGCACGTGCTTAGGGCACCAATTTGTGTGTGTGTGTGTGTGTGGGGGGGGGGGGTTTGAATGAATAAATAACTTGTACAGCGCAGCAATTGCATACTAAATCGCCTCAAGGCGCTTTTTTGCAGCCATTGACCGCCTAAGCCTTCAGAAGAGGTGGGTCTTGAGCTTCTTCCTGAAGGCTAGATGGTTTTCTTCTGTGTGGATCTCCGCGGGTAGAGTGTTCCATAGCCAGGGTCCTAGGACTGCGAACCTTCGTTCGCCTTTTGATTTGTAGCGTGTCTTGGGGATATGGAGGAGATTCTGGTTAGCTGACTGGAGGAGGCGACCTGGGGTGTAGTGCTTGATTTTGTCACAGAGGTATTGGGGTGCCTTCCCTTGTGTACATTTGTGTGTGAGGCAGAGGGTCTTGAATGTGATCCGATCCTTCACGGGTAGCCAATGGAGGGTCCTCAGGGACGGGTGATAGATTCCCATTTTTTTTTCTTTCCAGTTATCAGTCTGGCGGCTGTGTTCTGGACAACTTGTAAATGTGAAATTTGGTATTTCGGAAGTCCTAGATAGAGTGAGTTTGCGTAGTCAAGTCGGGAATTGATGGTTGTCTACGCAGCAAGCGAAGGAGATGGTGGGATCCGCTGACTACTGATCCTATTTGTGCATCCATTGTCATGTCAAAGATGACTCCGAGACTTTTGGCTTTGGTACTGGGAGTGATGGTTTGTCCAAGGATGGTGAGTGACGTGCATGTCGTGCTAGGGTTTTTGTTTCGGTTTGCATGGAGGAAAAGGAGTTCTGTTTTGGAACCATTGAGTTTAAGAGAGCTCTCAGTCATCCAGTCGTCGATCAATGAGAGGCAGATTTCCAGGGCATGGTATTGGTCTTTTTTGCTGGTAATGCATAGGTAAAGTTGGGTGTCATCGGCGTAAGAATGATAGAGCTGGTCCTGGTTGCTGATGATTTTGAGGAGTGGTCGGAGGTAGATGTTGAAGAGCACGAGCGACAGGGGTGATCCTTGAGGGACTCCGCATGTGATTTTACGTGCTTCTGAGGTGAAGGCTCCTAGTTTCACTTTCTGGGTTCGGTTCTCCAAAAAGGATGCAAACCAGGGTACATCCGAGTCTGCGACTCCGGCTATTTCTGTGAGACGAGTGAGCAGAGTTTGATGGTCCACTGTGTCGAAAGCTGCGCTGAGGTCTAGCAGCACCAGGAGACATGATTCTCCTTCATCTGCTGCTTCGAGGGCATCATCCCAGATTTTGAGGAGCGCCGTTTCTGTCCCGTGACCAGGGCGGAAACCAGATTGAGGTGGGTCCAAGAGTTTATGGGTATCCAGATGGGGTTGTAGCTGTTGTACTACTGCTTTCTCGATAATCTTGGAGATGGTGTTAAGGCTTGTGACCGGTCTACGGTAATTTGGGTCTTTGGGGTCGTGATTGGGCTTCTTTAGGAGGGGTTTGATTATGCCTTGCTTGAGGGCGATCGGGACCATTCCTTTTTTGAATGACTGGTTTATGAGGTGTGTTATGGTGGGTGCCAGAATGTCAGTGCATTCTTTCAAAAGTTTTATGGGAATGATGTCATTTGGGGATGTGCTGTCTCGGAGGCTTCTGATAATGGTTTTGGTGTTGTCAATGGTGATTGGGACCAGAGTAAATCTCGGTGATTGTAGAGCATTTGTGAGGTTTTTGTCTTCTTGCTTTGACCGGTTAAGGTTGCTTGCTATGTTCTGTTGGATTATTTCTCGAATGTTACTGATTTTGTCAATAAAAAAGTCAGATAACTCATTGCAGAATTCTTGTGTTTCGTTTGCTGGAGGCTGTAGACAATTAGGGTTCATAGTCTGAGCGACTAGTTTGAAGAGTTCGCGGGGACGGTTTATGGCTTTTGAAATGGTGTTGGAGAAGTGCTTTTTTTGCTGTAAAGATGGCTTTGTGGTATTTTTTGGTAAGTGATTTGTAGTTTGTGTGGTATTCCATTGTTGGGTTCCTTCTCCAGGCTCCTTCAGCTCTTCTGAGTTCTTGTTTCAATGAAGTAAGGGAGTCGTTGAACCAACCTGAGTTGTTTTTGCGGGTGGGTGCTCTGCGTATTGGTGCGACTGTGTCTGCTGTCTGTAATAGTGCTGTGTTAAGAGTGTTGAGTGTGTCTTCAGTTGTGCAGTTTTGTGTTAGCGCAGCTATTTTGTTAGACAGTGTGGTTTTGAAAAGTTGTGAGTATAATTTCTTTTGTGATCTTGTCCAGTGTGTAGTTTTTAAGTGTATTGGTTTTTGACAAATGGTGTGAGTGATTATTTTGAATTTGATGGCGTGGTGATCCGTCCATGGCAGTGGCAAGTTGTCCAGTATGTTGATGTCGATATTTTGTTTAAAGATGAGGTCGAGAGTGTGGCCCGAAATGTGTGTAGGGGCCCTTATCAGTTGTTGCAGATCTAGTGTTTTCAGTTGGCTAATGCAGGCGGTGGCGATGGGGTCCTGGGAGGAGTTGGCGACATTCTGCTAAGTATGTCCACAAGTCCCCCTCCTGAACTCAACTGTATTATCTGAATACTCCAGTTGAATACTGCAGCGGGGTATGGCATCTGAAGCTACCCTGCCCCCGCCATTCACTCTCATAGGTCTCAGGCCTAAAGGGCAGTAAATTCCAGCACAGGCAGGCATGGGAAGCAGCATAGTGACATCAGCGCAACTGACCGCCTGCATCCCAGTCCGTAGGCTCTAAGAGGCTTGTGACCTCCATAACGGATGCCAGGGAGAAGAACTCTCAATCAGTATTAGTTGTTTTTTCTTTAATGGCCACTTTGGACATTACTGGGGGGAGAGGGGGCACTGTACGGGACATTACTATTGGGGCCATTGCTACTTGAGGAGCACTGTGTGGGACATTACTACTGGAGGGGCACTGTGGGAGGCATTACTACTGGAGGGGCACTATGGGAGGGATTAAAGGGTTGTCTGGGTTCAGAGCTGAACCCAGACATACCCATAATTTCACCCAGTGTAACGGTCACGTACACACACACTGAGGACGCCGACAAGAGCGAGTGCCTCGTCAGCGTCCCATGACACCCAGGCAGCCCCATTGATGTTCGCATCGGAGCATTTTTCGATGCACTCCCTTGCCCTGCGCTGGATCGCCCTGGGCAAGGGCTCTTTTATTTACAATAAGACACTGCCGGGCAGAGACTTCCGCCCAGCAGTGTGTTCGGTGACATCACCGGCTGTGATGGGTGGGCTTTAGCACTGCCCTAGCCATTTTACAGACTACAGCAGCGCTAAAGCCCGCCAATCAGTGCTGGTGACGTCACCGGGCTCACTACTGGGCGGAAGCCTCCGCCATGGCAGCGCTAAGGAGAGCCTGGTTCGTCACCGGAACTCCAAAAAATGCCTTTGCCCTGTGCAATTTAGCGCAGGGCAAAGGAGAGCATCGGAGCATGAACTGCTCTGATGCTCAAGTCAGGGGGGCTGCCTGGGTGAAAATGGGGATATGTCCGGGTTCAGCTCTGAACCCGGACAACCCCTTTAATACTGGAGGGATATTGTGGGGGACATTACTACTGGAGGGACACTGTGGAGGACATTACTACTAGAGGAGCATACTGGGTATCGTTACTACTGGGGAGGCAGCATTATGGGGCACTGTGAGACATTACTACTGGAGAGCACTGTTGGGAACATTACTACTAGGGGGCACTATCGGCGCATTACTACTGCAGGGGACACTGTAAGGGACATTACTGGTAGCACTAGAGTGGGCATTACTGAGGGCACTACCAGGGAATTTTTTATATTGGGGACAGTATAATGGGCATTAATCACTGAAAAAGGTGCACCACAATAATATGCGACTGACCATACTTGCTAGACCCTCACGCTAATGTTAAAAGCTGAGACTTTAGCCAATGTATTCCAGTCAAGAACATATCCGAGACCTGCGCACCCAGTAAAGGTGTCTCAGTGTGGAGTGGGTCCGACCGCTAAACTACCTATCGTGTGTGAACACAGTCTGATAGGTGCTAAGGACCGACTCACAGCCAAACTCCTACATACCTCCATAGTAAGATCACTAATACAATGGGACAAATAGTGGCAATGAGGAGAGAAAGGCGCTCATAGGGTGAGTATGTCAAGTAAACACTATATCCACAGATAGGGAGAAGTGGTTTGCTCACCTATTTGAGTTGCACCAAATTGGGCGCAACCACAATGAAGTGCACCTGGTAGCCTGTGTCACATGGCCTGTTATAGGTGGGGCTCACAGCCTTATCATCTCTCCCACTACCTGAGTGATTTCACTATGGAGGTAGGTGGGAGCTTGGCTGTAAGTTGTATCTTAGTACCTCTCAGACCGTGTTCACACTCTGTAGGTAGTTTAGTGGTAGGAACCCATGCCACGCTGAGATACCTTGACGGTGGTGCAGAAGGGCTCCGATGTGTTCCTGACAGGAATACATTGGCTAAAGACTCCGTTCTTAACATCAGCCTGAGGGATTGGCCAGTGTTGGCAGTTGCCTATCATTGTGGTGCACCTTTCACAGTGATTTCTGTATTTGTATATTCTCATCCACACATTATCCCATCTTGTGTAGGATGCCCTTGTGGTGCATGTGGTCCGCTGCCGACATCCTCCATTGTATGCATTTTTGCTGGGGATTGCCGTTAGCAACAGATCACATGCGGAGGATCTGCTCCCCCGGTTATAAACACGCCACAGTGTTTGGGGTTTTTGAGCATTTCCTCCCATTTAGGCCACTTTATTTTAGTGATTTTGCAACCACAATGAAGGCCAAATGGAAATGATTGATGGTTGGTGCAGTCTGAACTTGTCCAATCACCTTGGGCGGGAGCCACACCGCCAATCGGGTAAACAATAGTCTAGCTCCATCCTAAGCTTCCTCTCTACATTAGATATAGATTTATCATGATTTTAGTGCCCCTTTTCAAGTTTTAGAAATATCAATTTTTTCACTTATTAGTGCAAGTTCCCCCCAGCGCTCCTTATCCTGCACTCTCTGTGCATCCTCTGAATTGGCGATGCGCCTCTACATGATTCCAATCTCTCCTTGCAGCTTCATCAGCAGCCATCCTAACCCCGCCACGGACGCTCCTCCAATCAGAGCAGCCCTCCCCTCCCCACAACTCCTCCTTAACCTCAGCAGCAAGCCCGGTGACCTCACCATCAGCCGCAGGCATTATGCAGAGCGCTCGGAGGGGCGGTACAGATCGCGCTAAGCCACACCCCTCCGGTCCGATGATGTCACCGGGCAGGGCGTGTTGTTCACAATGAAGGAGGCAAGGTAACTATGCTAATTAGCATAGTAAACGCCTCCAATGCCGGCAAATGGGGCGGCAGGCTGGAGATAGAAGCAATACTCGGACCTAATCACGTTTCAAAGGACTGAGCCAGGAGGAGTTTAGGGGCGGTACTAAGGGGGGGAAGAAACCCCTTTAATAATCATGAACCTCAGCTCAATACCCAGTAGAATTAGTTTTTTTTTATATTTACAGTTACACTCTCATTGGTAATTGCATCTTAGAATTACAATCCCTTAGTGTATCCCCAATTCCCCCCCCCCTCCCAAAAAAAAAAAAAAAACTTCCTTAATATTTGATGTAAATAACAGCAAGACATTGGTCTGATTTTCTGGTTATACGTCCCTGTTTGGTATGGTGTTTTTTTTTTTTTTTTTTCCTTTATTTCATTCTTATATGTTTATCTGATTATTTTGAGTCTCTGTACCTCTGTGTGTGTGTGTATATATAATATATATATATATATATATATTCTATCATTTATAATATATCATTTATATTTCTTTGATTGATTCTTCTAGGGAGGTATTTTGTGCTGCAGGGCAGTATATTGTCCTGCAATGTGGTATTTGGTTCTGTAGCCATAACAAATACTAACGTGCAGCACAAGATACCTTCCCAGCAGAATCAAATACCACACTGCAGAACAAAATAATACCCCACACTGTTAGGGCAGTATATTATGCTGCACTGTGGTATGTGGTGCTGCTGGGGCAGTATATTATGTTGCACTGTGGTATCTGTTCCTGCTGGGGCAGTATATTGTGCTGCACTGTGGTATTTGGTTCTGCTGGGGCAGTATATTGTGCTGCACTGTAGTATTTGGTTCTGCTGGGGCAGTATATTGTGCTGCACTGTGGTATTTGGTTCTGCTGGGGCAGTATATTATGCTGCACTGCGGTATGTGGTGCTGCTGGGGCAGTATATTATGTTGCACTGTGGTATTTGGTTCTGCTGGGGCAGTATATTGTGCTGCACTGTGGTATCTGTTCCTGCTGGGGCAGTATATTGTGCTGCACTGTGGTATTTGGCTCTGCTGGTGCAGTATATTGGCTGCACTGTGGTATTTGGTTCTGCTGGGGCAGTATATTATGCTGCACTGTAGTATGTGGTGCTTCCGGGGCAGTATATTGTGCTGCACTGTGGTATTTGGTTCTGATGTGGCAGTATATTGTGCTGCACTGTGGTATTTGGCTCTGCTGGTGCAGTATATTGTGCTGCACTGTGGTATTTGGCTCTGCTGGGGCAGTATATTGTGCTGCACTGTGATATTTGGTGCTGCAGTATATTGTGCTGCACTGTGGTATGTGGTGGTTTCGGGGCAGTATATTGTGCTGCACTGTGGTATTTGGTTCTGCTGGGGCAGTATATTGTGCTGCACTGTGGTATTTGGCTCTGCTGGGGCAGTATATTGGCTGCACTGTGGTATTTGGTTCTGCTGGGGCAGTATATTGTGCTGCACTGTGGTATTTGGTTCTGCTGGGGCAGTATATTGGCTGCACTGTGGTATTTGGTACTGCCGGGCAGTATATTGTGCTGCACTGTGGTATTTGGTTCTGCTGGGGCAGTATATTGGCTGCACTGTGGTATTTGGTTCTGCTGGGGCAGTATATTGTGCTGCGCTGTGGTATTTGGTTCTGCTGGGGCAGTATATTGTGCTGCACTGTGGTATTTGGTTCTGCTGGGGCAGTATATTGTGCTGCACTGTGGTATTTGGTTCTGCTGGGGCAGTATATTGGCTGCACTGTGGTATTTGGTTCTGCTGGGGCAGTATATTGGCTGCACTGTGGTATTTGGTTCTGCTGGTGCAGTATATTGTGCTGCGCTGTGGTATTTGGTTTTGCTGGGGCAGTATATTAAGCTGCGCTGTGGTATTTGGTTCTGCTGGGGCAGTATATTGGCTGCACTGTGGTATTTGGTTCTGCTGGGGCAGTATATTAAGCTGCGCTGTGGTATGTGGTGCTGCTGGGGCAGTATATTGTGCTGCACTGTGGTATTTGGTTCTGCTGGGGCAGTATATTGTGCTGCGCTGTGGTATTCGGTGCTGCAGTATATTGTGCTGCACTGTGAGCACAGAACCATATAGTGGCAGTGCTTGGTATCGCGCTCAGCCCCTTTCACTTGAGGAGGGGAGCATTATATATACCGAGGGTACTGCAGGGGTTGGGCTGTAAAAAAAAAAAAAAAAAGCCAATGAAATTCATCTGTTATTAACGGACATTAAAAATGGATACAAAAAAATAATCGACAGATGCCTGGGAAATGGATGCACATACTGACGCAAAGTGGCCTTCAAAAAAAAGTCACAGTTTATCAATTTTTATTCCACCCCCCCCCCCCCCTATTGTTTTTATTACCTCAGAACCCAATTTTCCCCTTTGACTGTAAGTGATCATTTGCGAACCTCGTATGCACATTATAGAATCATACTGGTAATATCATGGAAGTGTGAGGCAGGATGGATACGTAGTCACAAGGAAAGTTGATGTTGATGTCTCTTGTACATCTTCTGAAAACGCCCTAGCCTACAGTCAGTCGCTAGTCGGTGAAAGTGCACCTGAAAATTTTAAATTCCAGACGATATTGCGTCATTTCCGCTCTATAATACTAATACATAAGAACTGTCCCCATTCATGTGTCCATTTTTCTGACGACTAGTTTTGCGTTTCAACGACATTAGTCTTCTACATAATGGATCCCGTAGGAAGACTGTTTGCTGTTTGTCCTCTAGTTTGCGAGAGTAAATCACAGAACGTGGACGGGGCGTGTCTGGGAGCTCAGGCTGCGGGTGTGACAGGGGGCGGGTATACCGGGACAGGTGCTCAGATCTCGCGAGAACTGGCTGCTGGAGCTGCGGGAGGATGAGGTTGTAGTCAGTCCGGGATCTGGTTGCCGGTGTGAGGAGACGTCCGCCCGGGTCAGTGGGCATTGTGGCGACAGGGCAGAGAAGAGCTGCAGTCACCTATACTAGCTGTGTAAGTATATGTCCGAATACACTATACTGCTATATCCAGTATTGTACTTTCATGTCTCCACGTTTTCAAGCTCTCTGCTTGCTGTCAGTGATTGGGAACATGCTTTTTTTTTTTTTATATCCAGAGGTTGAAACCTAATACTTTTCATAGCTGAAGATTTCTAACAATTGTATCCAGTGTAGAGGTAAACACATGGGCAGCACTTTGTTACAGTGTATCAGTCTGGAGTCCAGCCTATGGCTGGATGGGTTTCTGCTTCTGGTTGTAAATAATATCCCCATTCACTCACAGCAGGCAGAGGTCTTGACAATGGTGAGGAAGTGAAATTATATCCTATTAGAGAGTTGGAGGGGATGCTGGGAGTTGTGGTCTCAGCTGGAGTGCCCCACTGCAGTGTATTGGTCCCTGTGATGTCACCTTGTTTACACTGTGACATTGTTTCCCTCCCATCATGCAGTGTACATAGCAGTGCTGTACGGAATCGCCTGTGTGGGAGTACATTTATACTGTCATCTGTCTGTCTATGTCTGTCTGTCATCTATATATGTTATATGTCTGTCTGTCTCGCATCTATATGTGTTATAGCATGGAAAGGGTTACAGCCAGCTCACCTCAACGTCCTGCACAGCGGTGCACGGAGCGGACTCAAGCCAGTCCTGATTGAAGATAGAGGAAATAGAAGAAATGCTCCAGCACCACGATGGATAATGTGATAATCCCGGTCTTTATTGTCACCAAAATTCAGGAAATTCAGCAGTCAAAAAAACACTGGTGCCCACCGGTTCCAAAGATCATTGGAACCGGTGGGCACCAGTGTTTTTTTGACTGCTGTATTTACCTGAATTTTGGTGACAATAAAGACCGGGATTATCACATTATCCATCGTGGTGCTGGAGCATTTCTTCTATTTCCTCTATATGTGTTATATGTCTGTCTGTCTCGCATCTATCTATGTTATGTGTCTGTCTGTCTGTCTCGCATCTATCTATGTTATGTGTCTGTCTGTCTGTCTCGCATCTATGTTATGTGTCTGTCTGTCTCGCATCTATCTATGTTATGTGTCTGTCTGTCTCGCATCTATCTATGTTATGTGTCTGTCTGTCTGTCTCGCATCTATCTATGTTATGTGTCTGTCTGTCTCGCATCTATCTATGTTATGTGTCTGTCTGTCTCGCATCTATCTATGTTATGTGTCTGTCTGTCTGTCTCGCATCTATCTATGTTATGTGTCTGTCTGTCTCGCATCTATGTTATGTGTCTGTCTGTCTGTCTCGCATCTATCTATGTTATGTGTCTGTCTGTCTCGCATCTATGTTATGTGTCTGTCTGTCTCGCATCTATCTATGTTATGTGTCTGTCTGTCTCGCATCTATCTATGTTATGTGTCTGTCTGTCTCGCATCTATCTATCTGTGTTATGTGTCTGTCTCGCATCTATCTATCTGTGTTATGTGTCTGTCTGTCTGTCTCGCATCTATCTATCTGTGTTATGTGTCTGTCTCGCATCTATCTATCTGTGTTATGTGTCTGTCTGTCTGTCTCGCATCTATCTATCTGTGTTATGTGTCTGTCTGTCTGTCTCGCATCTATCTATCTGTGTTATGTGTCTGTCTGTCTGTCTCGCATCTATCTATCTGTGTTATGTGTCTGTCTGTCTGTCTCGCATCTATCTATCTGTGTTATGTGTCTGTCTGTCTGTCTCGCATCTATCTATCTGTGTTATGTGTCTGTCTGTCTGTCTCGCATCTATCTATCTGTGTTATGTGTCTGTCTGTCTGTCTCGCATCTATCTATCTGTGTTATGTGTCTGTCTGTCTGTCTCGCATCTATCTATCTGTGTTATGTGTCTGTCTGTCTGTCTCGCATCTATCTATCTGTGTTATGTGTCTGTCTGTCTCGCATCTATCTATCTGTGTTATGTGTCTGTCTGTCTGTCTCGCATCTATCTATCTGTGTTATGTGTCTGTCTGTCTGTCTCGCATCTATCTATCTGTGTTATGTGTCTGTCTGTCTGTCTCGCATCTATCTATCTGTGTTATGTGTCTGTCTGTCTGTCTCGCATCTATCTATGTCAGGGATCAGCAACCTTCGGCACTCCAGCTGTTGTGAAACTACAACTCCCAGCATGCTCCTTACACTTCTGTGGGAGTTCAGAGAACAGCTAAGCAAGTGTGCATGATGGGAGATGTAGTTTCACAACACCTGGAGTGCCGGAGGTTGCTGATCCCTGATCTATGTTATGTGTCTGTCTGTCTGTCTCGCATCTATCTATGTTATCTGTCTGTCTGTCTGTCTCGCATCTATCTATGTTGTCTGTCTGTCTGTCTGTCTCGCATCTATCTATCTGTGTTATGTGTCTGTCTGTCTCGCATCTCTCTCTATATATAGTATATCTCTGACCGGTGGGGGCAGTCCCGTGTCCCCTCGCTGTATGTGTAGGACTAATGGCAGTAATTACAGGACTGCCTCCGTTAGCCCTCCTGACACAGAGCTCGGTGACATTTCAGGCCTTTGCTCCGGAGACATATATATCAGTTTTCTCTAATACGATCAGAAGCCACGAGAAGATTCCCGCACCACATCCTTGCTTCTCACGACTTCATGTCATTACGTTACAATTGTTGTTTTCCAAAAACTGTAGCTCCCAGCATGCCCTGACAGCTGCGGGCTGAGTATGCTAGGAGTTGTAGTTTTGCTGAGACCTCGGCATTGCAGGGTCTGCCTGGTGATGCGTCTTATTCCTTAGAGGAAGTGTCCATTAGGTGACGTCAGCCTCAAAACTGAAAACATTTCCCAACCTCGCGGCTGATAACGGATGATTGTGCGCGGTACATTCACGTGGGTCAGTAAGGCGCAGTCCTTCTGCATTGTGATCTTCCGCCAGTTTCTAAGGATACCTTGTGCTGCAGATCCTGATTCCTTACCATTTTCAAGATCTCTCCATTAGGGCTGCAGTAATCGATTATTTCAGTAATCGAGTATTCTATCGATTATTTTTTAATCGAGTAATCGAATAAGAAAAAATGAATTAATAGACTGTTTTCCTTTATAAAAACTCATCAGACCCCCTGCCATCAGTCCCCCAACACCCTTCGTTCCCCCCTGTGCGATCATCCCAAGTACATCAGCTCCCCCCCCTCCCAAGTACATCAGCTCCCCCCCCCTCCCAAGTGCCATCAGCCCCCCCCCACCCAGTGCCATCAGCTCCCCCCCCACCCCAGTGCCATCAGCTCCCCCCCCACCCCAGTGCCATCAGCTCCCCCCCCACCCCAGTGCCATCAGCTCCCCCCCCACCCCAGTGCCATCAGCTCCCCCCCCACCCCAGTGCCATCAGCTCCCCCCCACCCCAGTGCCATCAGCTCCCCCCCCACCCCAGTGCCATCAGCTCTCCCCCCACCCCAGTGCCATCAGCTCTCCCCCCACCCCAGTGCCATCAGCTCCCCCCCCACCCCAGTGCCATCAGCTCCCCCCCCACCCCAGTGCCATCAGCTCCCCCCCCACCCCAGTGCCATCAGCTCCCCCCCCCACCCCAGTGCCATCAGCTCCCCCCCCCACCCCAGTGCCATCAGCTCCCCCCCCCCCCCCAGTGCCATCAGCTCCCCCCCCCCCCCCCAGTGCCATCAGCTCCCCCCCCCACCCCAGTGCCATCAGCTCCCCCCCCCACCCCAGTGCCATCAGCTCCCCCCCCCACCCCAGTGCCATCAGCTCCCCCCCCCACCCCAGTGCCATCAGCTCCCCCCCCCACCCCAGTGCCATCAGCTCCCCCCCCCCCCCCAGTGCCATCAGCTCCCCCCCCACCCCAGTGCCATCAGCTCCCCCCCCACCCCAGTGCCATCAGCTCCCCCCCCACCCCAGTGCCATCAGCTCCCCCCCCACCCCAGTGCCATCAGCTCCCCCCCCACCCCAGTGCCATCAGCTCCCCCCCCACCCCAGTGCCATCAGCTCCCCCCCCCACCCCAGTGCCATCAGCTCCCCCCCCCACCCCAGTGCCATCAGCTCCCCCCCCCACCCCAGTGCCATCAGCTCCCCCCCCCACCCCAGTGCCATCAGCTCCCCCCCCCACCCCAGTGCCATCAGCTCCCCCCCCCACCCCAGTGCCATCAGCTCCCCCCCCCCCCCCCAGTGCCATCAGCTCCCCCCCCCCCCCCAGTGCCATCAGCTCCCCCCCCCACCCCAGTGCCATCAGCTCCCCCCCCACCCCAGTGCCATCAGCTCCCCCCCACCCCAGTGCCATCAGAAGGAGCTGGGTTTATTTAAATTCGCATGCAAATTAGCATTTCTTGAGGTTTTTGGGGCATTCCAGATAGAATGGCGGTGATGCATAAAACGTCCAATCTTTGTGAATAGTGTCACAATTGGTGCCAGCTTAGGCGGCTCATGTGCCGTAACCCCTTTGTGTTAGTGGTTGTATGGGATTCCAGCCCATGGACCCCCCTCCCCAAAACTAATACCACTCTATAACATGTGATTACTGGTGCCCTTTAAGTGCTGCCAGTCTGAAGCCGATGAAAGTAAATTTCCTCCTTAATTCAGCATGTACCTGTAGGGGGTCTTACCCCATTGGCTGTTTGAGGTATAATTTTTTTTGGGGTGGGATGTTAAGTGTATTAGTACCTGGCTGGAGGCGGCTTCTCCCGGAAAAATCAGCTTTGCGGAAGCAATCTGCTGTGATCACTGGGGGAAGCTGCAGCCAGTCATAGGTTTCCTCTGCAGTGGCCACTACTGGTGAAATGTGGTAATACAGCATGGCCATCCAAACGATGGGGCAGTGAGTGGCGCTCTGCGCTGGCTAAGCGTGCCCATACACCTTCAAAAGCTATCTCTTCCCTGACTCCCCCATACACAGCGCCTCCGACTCCTCTTATCTACCAGGAGAATAAAGGATTGGGCGCGAAATGCAGCATCATCTTGGGAGAGATACATATTGTCGGAGGCTCATTTTTCATTGGGTGCCATGTAAAGCTGCAGTTGTGCGTTCTTCCCAGCAGAAGGTTTCCCGGATTCGCACAGGTCGTCACTGTTTACACTGAGGGATGGCATACAGTAATGGTGACTCCTTTCTTCCTCACGTGTGAGGCACGAGGCTCCAACATGCCTCACCCTGAGCAGGACACGTACCTGCATAATTATCCATCTTATCTGCCTGTTTAATTGCAGTGACTCGGGGAGATGTCATACTTGGGAAGTCGGGAAACCATTGCTTTCCGCTCACCCTGATCCGTTCTTTGTAAGGTTGCCGTCACGCTGTCTGTTTTTAGAGCTTTTACTTTTTTTATGGCATTTTTGCTGCTTTTTATGTAAAATAACGCAGCTCCAGATTTTACACGGATGGCTATGGGAATAATTAGACACAGCGCAAACAGGTGTGTGTATATATATATTTTTTTTAAGCATGGTGTGCGGTCCACATCTGTTCTATTCTTCTCCATTAAGATATTTCTACAAAAGTAAAACAATAAATGGTGGCATGCACGCAGCTGGTATCCATATTTTGTGGATATGTGACTTGCATATCACAAAAACGGATACAGTCGCCTGCATGCGCCCTAAGGCTCTGTGTCCCTGTGAGACCTGGAATCTACTATATCACCCTGATAGCGTTATGTCGGTGTAATTCAGTAGATTCCAGGACTGTGAGGTTTACACATAATTATAAATCATTCTCACATTGAACGTGCTTGTGTGCGCTGGCCTAAAAACCGTCACAAATTAACCTGAGATGAGTCCTTTCCCTGACTCATCTCGGGGACAGGACTCGCCTCAGGTTAATTTGCATATGTATCAAATATTATTATTATTTTTTTTTTACACAATACAAGCACACAGAGCTATGGCGAATGGGTATTGCGGATGTGCTAGCGGCCATCTATACACAAAATCCCGGTGACCTGGTTCCCTTTAATACCTTCATCCAACCAACCGAGTGTCTGAGAAGGATTTCTCAGATGTAACTAAGGCCTCATGCACACAACAGTATTTTTTTGCGGTCCGCAAAAAGCTGTTCCGTGATCCGTTTCCGTGTCTTCCTTGATTTTTGGAGGATCACCAGACATGAAAAGTGAAAAAAAAAATCTAAGTCAAGTTTGCCTTGCAAATGATAGGAAAAAAGCAGACGCGGATGACAATCTTGTGTGCCTCCGTGTTTTTTCACGGACCCATTGACTTGAATGGGTCCGCGAACCGTTGTCCGTGAAAAAAATAGGACAGGTCATATTTTTTTGACGGACTGGAAACACGAATCACGGACGCGGATGACAAACGGTGCATTATCCGAGTTTTCAACGGACCCATTGAAAGTCAATGGGTCCGCAGAAAATCACGGAAAACTGACACGGAACACAACAACGGTCGTGTGCATGAGGCCTAAAGGTCGAGAGACAGAAGCGGATCCATCTAACTTGCTTTTAGGAATTGACCATGTCATGTGTAGACAGGATTCCTACAGGACAATGAGGTGCCATTCCCATTGAAACCTGTGAAATTCAATTCCTCTCCTCTAGGTACATGAAAAGTGGAGGTTATAATGGGGTTAACGGTTCCGCAGGTTTTTTCTGTGGTAAACCTAGTTCCTCTTTCTCCCTCATTACCCATGGACTGTGTTGTGGATTTGGAGAGGGTCACGGTAAGCAGCCTCGCCTGCTACACTGTAACCTCACTCCTCAGCATTACCCACCAAACGTACTGCCTTCTGTGGGGCCTCACCATGGAGAAACACGCCATATAGTGTGTTGGCAGCCCATGTACCTCCCCTAAAATCTCCATCAAGACCATGGGTGAAGGGAGAGGTGGGTCATTTATATCTAGGTCTGCAGAAGGTCCAGAGGTCCTTCTGGGGACCATTCTATATATAAATGGTGTTCATTGCCATGATAGAAACTCTTTACCGGTTTGTAATAAATCAAGCATAATTATTGTCTACTAAGTTTAATAACTTTCTTATTTCCTTTGTATTTCCATTCCGCGCCTTGCTCACAATCTCTGCTTGCTGTCAGCAAGGGCTCGTGCAAACGACCATAGCCTGTTTTGCGGTCCGCACAGCCTTAGCATTTTGCTGAACGTCCAAGCCATAATAGAACAGTCCTGTCCTTGTCCGTAATCCGCATAAGAGTAGGACATGTTCGATATTTTTGCGGATACCATGGAACGGACATACGGATAGCACACGGTATGCTGTCCACATCTTTTGCAGTCCTTATCCGACCCACAAAAAATGCGGATCGGATGCGGACGATAAAATACGTTTGAGCATGACCCCTAAGGCTAGGGTTACATGATGAATTTGACCACACAGCAGCAAATTTTGGGTCACGTTAGTTGCGTTACGGGTGGAGCTACAGTGCGACCTTTGGCCTTATGATGTGTGCGACAATCAGTCGCCATGTTTTCCCGCCCTTAAAGGGAACATTGTTTATAGCCAGAGGATGTAGAAGCCTACTAATGTACTGTAAGTCTACACGGACTACCCTTGTACCAAACCCTAGGCCAGTGGTGGCGAACCTTTTTAGAGGCAGAGTGCCCAAACTGCAACCCAAAACCCACTTATTTATTGCAAAGTGCCAACACGGCAATTTAACCGGAATACCAATATAGCATATCTTCTATGTACTAGCCTGCCTACATTCAATGCGCTGCCTGCGCGGTTCATAGCGCGCCCTGCGCTTTTGAATGGAAAAGTCTAAGGCTTTCTTGGTACACCATAGGCTTTTTCCAGGGCCGGGTGCCCACAGAGAGGCCTCTGAGTGCTGCCTCTGGTACCCGGCCATAGGTTTGCCACCACTGCCCTGGTCTGTGAGATGTAAGGTCTGTACAGGTTTCCAACCTCTGAATGTATGTTTTATTCACAGACAGCAAGCAGTGAATAGTAAGGAATTCAAATGCAAGTTATAGGGCATCAGTATCACATCAGTGGGCGTTTGATTTCCAGGATCCCTGCAGAACAGTACTGAGCAGTACCAAAAACAGCCACTACACAGTTTACGGCGCTGTGCTTGGTATGCTGTGAAGAGTCGGCAGCCCCTATTGGCGCACCGCGACCTACCAAGAACAACGCAGTATACTGTGTAGTGGCTGTGACTAATGATCATGACATCACTGGCCTAGGAAGAGGCCTGAAATCTCATCAGACGGGATTCGGACCCCCAACCACCTGATATTGATGACCTGTCCTGATTGTACTCCCGAAAACCCCTTTGATCACCTTACCACAGGATAGGTGATAAATGTATGATTGCTGGAAGTAAGACTCCTGGGACCCCTAGCGATCACGAGAACGCGAGTTCCCTCTGGGTAGGTGATGAATGTTGTTTGCGTGCCAACCCCTTTAAGGGGATAGGATGGAGTTCACACAGTGGACGCATTGTTCGCTCTGTGTTGACTCCGCTCATTGACACAGCCGCCCCCAGTCCGCACACGCAGCTGTTGTCGCACAGGTCACTCCTTGCACCCTCCTGTTACTTTATGGCTCTCGCTACCTTTATTTTTTCTTTCATCCCTCTGGACGTTGTTAATCGGGTGACGACATTTTCCTCCCGCAATCACCTGATTATTGACAGCAGTCCGTGAAACTGAATCTGCAGTCCTTCCTCTTCTGTCCCCGCAGTGCGGCGACCACTGCCTCATAGAATTCAATGACAGACATCATACAGTGAGATTCCCAAACCCTGTGGCCCTGCAAAACGACAACTCCCAACCGCAGGCTGTCATGGCATACTGCGAGTTCAGGTTGGGGAACACCACCTTGCTAGATATTGACCATTTGCCTAGAGGCTGTCAGGGCGCGATGAGAGTTTGTTTTGCCACAGGTGCAGGATGTCATCCATTTGACAGGGCATGCTGGGAGTTGTAGTTTTGCTATAGCAAGAGAGCCACAGCTTAGGGAACACCTCTTATAGAGTGCAAGCTTTCCAACATTTGTATAAAGCCTGCTTTCTGCCAGTTTAGCTCTGTTTTTCCTCTGGCGGCACCCCTTGCTTGTTCAGTGTAGTGTTGTGAAAGTTATGGCGCCACCTGTAGGAGATTAGTAGGCTGATGGATCTAGCAGTGGTATTTAACTAAATTGTGAATGCAGCTTTGGATGTGTTTGGAGTGTAAGATCAGAATGAGACCTTAAATTTATTTTATTTTATTGTGATTTGAAAGGTTTAACAGACTGGCATCGGGCTCCCCAATCCTGCGGCCCGGGTACCGCTCTGTCCTAGATTTCCTGTATACGAATCAGATTGTGCAAAAAAAGAAGACGAGGATCTGTGCAGAGGGCTCCCAGGGGCCCAGCTTTTTCTAAGAACACAGTCATGATGCAGCTATTTCTATAACTCGCCATGTCCCTTGTTCGTACGGCTGCATGGAGTTTAGTGCAGGAGGAGCCTGCAGGGACTGTCCGCTTCCATGAAGCCTGGGCGACCCTGTGACCACAGATGTAGTCTGGGCACAGAGTTTACCTTCTGGACTCTAGGAAAGCTGGGCAGCCATGGGTGTGACTGCTGTGATGGGGGAGGAGTAGTGCACTCATCATTCTCATCCAGAAGATGTGATGCGGCTCTTCTGCTCCAGGGATTTGCAGATTTCCTTTTTAAGGCTCGTCTTCGTGTAATGTAGATTTTTCCACGAGCCTCTTCTTTCATCAAATGCCTAAAAATAGCAGCAGACGGCCAAAAATGCTGACTGGGAGCCGAGGAATCTCCTCTGATCCACAAACACTGACCCCACATCATGTCTGGGGGGCGTCACTTTAACCTCTCCCTTGTAGTATGCACTAGAAAATTGCTTAAGTAGCAGTTCCCCTAGAAAATGCTACTTAACTTTTTAAAGACCCTAAATGACTCAATAGTCTGTATAATGTAAAATTACTCCCCGTCCTTGTTCCTTCCCTTTTTCGTGTGCTGTTTGTGCCAGTTCTAACTGTAATCCTGGTGTTTTATTCATAAACCAGGAAGCTCTGGATGCACAGATGAGGTATGAGTCTTGTCAATAGTGGGATGTCTATTGCTCTGGGCAGCAATGTCGTTTCCCTGCAGTGCCCCCTGCTGAGTATATTTAGTATTACATGGCTCCCATTCCATATGATAGGATCCCAGGGATATATTCATATGGAAAGGGGATTGTCCAGATGGAATGACCCCCTTCTCTAAAACCAGAGGCGATACTAGAGGTTCTCCTTTCTAAACTTACCTGACTACTAGAAGATGGCATGCACGTACCAACATATGAAAATCGGATTGCGGGACATTCCATGCCCATTTTCTGTTAGGACGGCGCTTTTAGTGCAGATTTACATAGCCACGCCCCTTTTGTTGGCCAGTTGGCGGTATGATAGATGGATGCAGGTGCTGCTTATGCATCAGTTCTGATCCATTTCTTCAACTTGATTACCGACCCCATTGAATTGTGGGTTATTGGTGAGGGGGGCCTGACTGTACCCATTTTGCTCTGTGGTGTTTTAAGGTTTGCATTTCTCTTATCCGGTGGGGAGTTGTAGTTTTCAACCCAGAACCTGAGACGACGCTGTGATTGAAACTGAGAGTTATTAAAGGAAAAGAAGGGGGGTAATTATAGATAAAGAACCAGATAAGGAGCGATTGCTGTGTGACTCCATCTTATGGCCTGCGGCTGGCTGTCAGAGCATACTGAGAGTTGTAGTTTTGCAACAGCTGGGGATTTGAGAAATGGATGTTGCCTGGCAGCAGTTGTCAGGACATACTGGGAGTTGTAGTTTTGCACAGCTGCCGTGTCAGAGGTGGGGTTGTAGAGGGATAGTTGAGTGAATGTGTTCAAAAATTTTTCGTAGGCATTCAGGCTTTTGCAGATGATGTTGGGAGTAGTAGTTCTGCCACATTGGCGTAGTGCACTCTTTTCACCCCATAAAGCCTCTTTCACGTCTGTGTTGACTTCTGTGACAAGATGGTTCATACGTGAAGATGCTCATTAGGCCTCATGCACACGGCCGTTGTTTTGGTCCGCATCCGAGCTGCAGTTTTTGCGGCTCGGGTGCGGACCCATTCACTTCAATGGGGCCGCAAAAGATGCGGACAGCACTCCGTGTTCTGTCCTCATCCGTTGCTCCGTTCCGTGGCCCTGCAAAAAAAATATAACATGTCCTATTCTTGTCTCTTTTGCGGACAAGAATAGGCATTTCTACAATGCGTTCTGCAAATTGCGGAAGGCACACAGTCATCTGTATTCCACAGCCACTGTCAGGCTGAAAATTGGTTTCCAGAGAATCTCCAAGCAACGATCTGTGAAAACCACTGACCAAATACGGATGGCACGGTTGTGTCCATGGTCTTCACTGACCCATAGACTATAATGTGTGTGAGGGATCCGTAATCACGGACAAATATAGGGCATGCTTTCTTGGTGTCAACATGGCCCCATGATGTGTGGAGAGCTTATTTGGTTGCTAACCTGATTTTGATTTGAACATACACCATCATTTTGACTGGACAATACAATGCCGAAATGTAATTAACTTTTATTTGATACATTCGAGGGGATTACTCCCTCACGCAATATGTATGTGATAGGTCCTACGGACCACTATTTGTAAATGCTTCATGTCCTGTTATTTTTCTCAAATAAATGTTTGAAAAAAAAATAAAAAAATGTGTGAGTACACACATTAAAGTCAGTGGGTGCGTGTGCTGTCCGTGGAGATCGTGGACAGCACGTGTCTGCGATTCACTGACGTGTGAAAAAAGTTCAGTGGCTTTTAGCTGCATTTATTTTTCTCATCCTGTTTCTTGCCATGTTGTGTATACTTCTAGGAAAGTTGAGTGGCTAGTGGCTACCAATATGGCCACCATTGCGGCATTTGCAGGGGTTGACACCAGCTACTGGATGGCAGGTCTGTCTGTGGAAAAGAAACTATGGAGGAATTATCATTCCCTCCACAACTTTTTTTGGTTTCAAAAAGCCAACCAATTGCAATTACAAATTTTTAAGACGCAGCTGCCATTTTTATGCTGTCCTCACCAGTTTCTGAAAAGATTGCGTGGCAAGGGTGGGGCCATCAGCCCCAGCAAGTTCATCATTATTTATGCCACAAACTGGTGTAAGGGAGGCTCCAAGCTGCTGTAAATCTGACTGGTATGCGGACTGCCGGAGGAGGCATGACATTTAGGGCTGTTTCACACGAGCGGATGCCGTGCTTGTCATCCGCTGCGTGAAAGAATGCCAGGCCCCGCACTGAACAGCAGAGACATGGAGCAGTAACATGACTGATAATGCTCCGTGCCTCTCTGTGATCTCTTTACTACAAAATCACGGGGACAACTTTATCTCACTGAGATTTTATAGTAAAAAGATCACAGAGAGGCACAGAGCGGAGCTTGTCTGTCTTTCACGCAGCGGATGACACGCACGGCATCCGCTCGTGTGAAACAGCCCTTATGAGGACACAGGTCCTATAAAGACCAAAGTAGCACACGCCGGCGTTAATAAATCGGGGCCTATGCTTACATATGGGGACAGATTTGTCCTTTAGGAGTCTGGGAAACATGGGTGACTAATGGTTACCCAGCCTTTCCATGTTAATAAATGACTAGTCGTCCTGGTTTTGCATAACGAGCCAGATTCTGGGAAAGTTGGGTAAGTAAGGCTACTTTCACACTGGCTTTCCGTTTGTGAGATCCGTTCAGGGCTCTCACAAGCCGTCCAAAACAGATCAGTTTGCATTCTGAATGGAAATTATCCGCTCAGAATGCATCAGTTTAGTCTTCATTCTGCTTTGGAGACCAAAACGCTGCTTGCAGCGTTTTTGGTGTCCGTCTGATGAAACTGAGCCAAACGGATCCGTCCTGGCACACAATGTAAGTCAATGGGGACAGATCAGTTTTCACTGGCACAATAGAAAACTGATCCGTCCTCCATTGACTCTCAGTGGTGTTCAAGACGTCTTGACTATGTTAAAGATAATACAAACGGATCCGTTCAGAACGCGAGTGTGAAAAGTAGCCTAATCCGGTCACTTCACTTAGGCAGGGACGAATCTCTCCCTATGAGTCTAGGAAAGCTTGATGATAGCTCCCGTAGTGGGCAGGACGTATTGTTTGCCGTCCAGCTTTCCCAGAACCTAAGAAAAGTCTGAATTAAAACTTTTGACAACTTCCATTCACTGGAGCATTTTGGGTGAAATTCAGATATATATTGTACAGCGGGTGCCTCTTGCCTGCGACATGAAGGTTACAGGGACATGTCACATACTGCACCGAGGTGTAAGAGCCTCACCCGAGCTCTGAGCAGTGACAGGTGCTTCCTTCCTAACCGAATTTCACTTCTCTAGATGGGCATCACCGCACCCAGAAGTACAAAGCCCAAGTGCAAAGCAATGTAAAGTATCACATGCCACTAGAAGGCTTTCAGGTGCCAGTCATTCTGGAATAGCTGATAACAGAAGACAAATTGTTGTTTAATGCCTGCAGGTTTATGGTTCCTTTTAACCCCTTAAGGACCGGGCCATTTTTCATCTTAAGGACCAGACTGATTTTTTTCAAATCTGACATGTCACTGTATGTGGTGATAACTTTGGAACGCTTTTACTTATCCAAGCCATTCAGAGATTTTTTCGTGACACATTGTACTTCATGATAGTCATACATTTGAGTCAATATATTTCACCTTTTATTTATGAAAAAATCCCAAATTTACAAAAAAAATAGAAAAATTAGCAATTTTCAAAATTTCAATTTCTCTGCTTTTAAAACAGAAAGTGATACCTCATAAAATATTAATTAACATTCCCCATATGTCTACTTTATGTTGTCATCATAATGTAAATGTCATTTGATTTTTTTTGAAACATTAGAAGGCTTAGAATTTTAGAAGAAATTCTTAAAAGTTTTAAGAAAATTTCCAAAACCCACTTTTTAAGGGCCAGTTGAGGTCTGAAGTCACTTTGTGGGGCTTACATAATAGAAACCACCCATAAATGACCCCATTTTAGAAACTACACCCCCCAAGTTACTCAAAACTTATTTTACAAACTGTTAACCCTTTAGGTGTTCCACAAGAATTAATGGAAAATGTAGATGAAATTTCAAAATTTCACTTTTTTGGCAGATTTGCCATTTTAATCCATTTTATTTTTCAACACATCAAGGGTTAACAGCCAAACAAAACTTATCGTTTATTACCCTGGTTCTGCGGTTTACATAAACACCCCGCATATGGTCGTAAACTGATGTAAGGGCACAAGGCAGGGCGCAGAAGAAAAGGAGCGCCATATGGTTTTTGGAAGGCCATGTCCCATTTGAAGCCCCCCTGATGAACCCTTACAGTAGAAACTCCCAAAAAGTGACCCAATTTTGGAAACTAGGGGACAAGGTGCCAGTTTTATTGGTACTATTTTGAGATGCATATGATTTTTAATTGCTCTATATTACGTTTTTTTTTTAGGCAAGGTAACCACAAGGTAGATTGTGCTATTTTTATAGAGCAGGTTGTTACGGATGCAATGATATCAAATATGTCTAATTTCTTTGCTTGTTTCAGTTTTAATAAATAAAGCATTTTTTAAAAAAAAAATCTGAACGCCATATTTATTTTTTTCTGCCGATCGACTTGTGCAGGGGCTCCTTTTATTGCAGGAAGAGTTGACTTTTTTTATTGGTACCATTTTTGGGTACATATGATTTTTTTGATCATTCATTATTACACTTTATGGGACAAGGTGAACAAAAAATTGGTTGTTTTAGCACAGTTTTAATTTATTTATTTTTACAGCGTTCATCTGAGGGTTTAGGTCATGTGACATTTTTATAGAGCAGATTGTTACGGAGCCATAGCTTTTTCATTTTTTGACCGATTGTCTTAGGGTCTCATTTTTTGCGGGTTGAGGTGACGGTTTGATTGGTACTATTTTGGGGGGCATACGCCTTTCTGATCGCTTGGTGTTGCACTTGCACTGTGATGTTAGGTGAAAAAAAAAGGCTTTTTTGGCCCCTTTTTTTTTTGTTTACGGTGGTTAGGTCATGTGATATTTTTATAGAGGAGGTTGTTATGGACGCGGCAATACCTAATATGTCTTTTTTTATTTATTTCACTTTAACACAATAATAGCAGTTTTGAAACAAAAAAATTATGTTTTAATGTCTGCATGTTCTGAGAGCTATAGTTTTTTTTATTCTGGTACTTAAATTTTTGGGGGTTTGAT
Source organism: Bufo bufo (assembly GCF_905171765.1). Lineage (NCBI taxonomy): Eukaryota > Metazoa > Chordata > Amphibia > Anura > Bufonidae > Bufo > Bufo bufo. Next base: position 224,154,900 of record NC_053389.1, read on the forward strand.
CCCTTTTGCAATGCATTACAATACATCTATTACACAGAGTAATACACTAACAGGTTGCCTAGGAGACCAAGCCTGAGGCTGGATCTCCTGGGCACCCGTAGAAGGCAGGTCCCGATGCCGTGCAACACATTGGGCAGCCTCTGCACGGCATCAGGCTGCCTTGTCACACATCTGGTCCCCGCCACAGCAGCGCGGGGACCCGATTGGCTCCCTCACCCGCAGCAAACCCCTTCTATGTCGCGGTCAGCGCTGACCGCGGCATAGAAGGGGTTAATCCACCAGATACAGTAGGGGCCCAGCTATCAGGGACTGCTGGGCGGGCGCAGCTCACAGCTTCCCCCGCCATACATGCACAGCGTTTTGCGTTAAGGGGTTAAAGGGGTTCTCCGGGCTTTTAATATTGATGACCTATCCTCCGGCTGGATAGGGCGCTCTGTGTGTGCTTGCCCTCTCCTGTCTCTCTTCCTGCTCGCCATAGACGTAGCAGCAGCGAGTAGGAAGAGAGACGGCACACGCACGTTCCGCGCTCCTTACCTTCATGCAGCTGATTGGTGGGGGTCCGACACCCAGCACCCCCGCCATTCTGATATCGATGACCTATCTTGAGGATATGTCATCAATATTAAAAGCCCGAAGAACCCCATGTAAGACATTGACAATATGTATTACTTATAAGAAGGCGATAACCCTTTAGGGTACGTGGATTGATGCTGCGGGTTTTCATGTGTCAAATCTGCAGGATTGTACAGTACCAGCAAAACTGACATTTTATGGTGTCGCTGAACTTTTTGTGTGTCAAAGGTTTACATCATTGGGGTCTAAGTGGTGAGGCTCCCACCAGTCGCTAGAACGAGCATAAAGAGTGCTCACATAGGGCTCTCTTTCCTCGCTGTAGAGGACGGAATTGAGGTGGGCTCAGACTCTCTATTCAGCATGTGTCCTGCACGCCCTCCTTATCCTCCTCAGACCCCCGCTGATCAAATTTTTTCAAAGTTCAGTGAAACTTTAGAAATCTCATCCATAGGCCTCATGCACACGGCCGTGTTTCGCGGCCGAGAGCGGTCCGTGGTAACCCGGCCGGGATTCCTTCTGACAGCAGGAGCGCACAGCGTCATTGGTTGCTATGACGCCGTTCGCTTCATGCTGCTGTACAGTGATACACTCGTATAGATCATATGAGTGTATCACTGTACAGCAGCGGCGGCATGAAGCGCATGGCATCATAGCAACCAATGACGCTGTGCGCTCCTGCTGTCAGAAGGAACCACGGACCGCTCTCGGCTGCGGAACACGGCCGTGTGCATGAGGCCATATGCTGTGAACAATATATACGAGAATTGGCTTGTGGTGCGGATATGAAGCCTGCCACATTTCAATTTATGCTGCGGATTTCCCGCTTTTTGATACATAAGGTACAAAGTTCATGGCAAAGTACAGAACATATTTGCATTATTTTTCCTGTAGAACTCCAACATCCTTGTACTCTTATAATCCAGCACAAAACTGCTATATAGTGAAGCATACAGCAGTAAGTGGACCTTATGGTTGCTAAATTATCAGGTATTCTAGATTATTGGAACTCGCTTGTAGAGAGCCCCCTAATCTGCAGCTGTCCCATGGTTCCTTCTTCATCCACTTCTAGTCTTGTGAAATTCCACGTGGTATTTGCTCTCCTGTGCGGGAGACAAGTGCCGATTTAGGCCCAGTTCACACGTCATTGTTTGATCAGTGATATCCATCAGTGATTGTGAGCCAGAACCAGGAGTGGAGCCTGCACATGGATAAGGTATAATGAAAAGATTTGCTTCTGTTCTGTGTTTCTGACCTGCCCCTCGTTTTGGCAATTTTGGCTGCAACACCTGTTGTGCGACCAGTGATCACACAGCAACCTCGGAATCACAAAAAAAATCCGGAAGTGCTGGAAGTCACTGGTAAAACGTGAATTACGCCCTAAAGCCGTTGTTCTTTCCTGGCCAGACCTGAAGAGGGAATCCTACCACCTGATCCCCACTGCTGGGTTCCAGCTCCCCCGTTCTCTCCAGGCTGCTGCAGCTCTCAGGTCTTCCCATGTCAACATCCATTTTGACGTGGGTCATGTGACTTCAGTGGTGATGTGTCTCCCATGCCTGACGTGACCCAGTGACATGACGCGTCTACCTAAGAGGCCTCCAGGAGTGAACAACCTCTTTAAAGGAATTTTACTCTGTTGTATAGTGAAGGGACTGGGTTTTACAGGGTTAGAAAAACATAGCAGCTATCTTCCAAAAAACAGCGCCACACTTATCCATGGGTCGTGTCTGGTACTGCAGCTGAGCTCTATTCACACACGCGCTGGTTTGGAAAAAAGCAGCCACGTTTATGTAATTCTCCTCTGAAATCCATAAACGAGTGCAGTGTGAAGTCACCGGGATTTCCGACGCCCTATGTTACTTGGACTGAGGTCCCCAGCCCCCTAGTGTATGTTTTCTGTTAAATATGTGTTTGGGTGTGACGGTGCCAGTCTCGACCATCCCTGTGGGCACCTGGAGTGAGCTGCTTGGTGCTCACGGTACATTTCCAGTTTCAGTGAATGTTTTTTTTTTTTTTTTGTCTAACCCCAATTATTATAATTTTTTTTCAGTACTCATTATTATGGCAGTGACGGCCGGCAACGCCACAGCCTTCCCCATGAGTAACCACACCCGAGAGAGAGTGACTGTGGCCAAGCTGACTCTGGAAACCTTCTACAGCAACCTGATCCTACAGCATGAGGAGCGAGAGACCAGGTACCACCACGCAGAGTGATGTAATGCCCCACTTACATGTATGTGCGTGTGAAAAGGCTCAGCATCCCTCAACCTGTTGGAAAACTATAACTCCCAGCAGTAGTTTTACAACAGCTGCCTTAAAAGAAGCAAGGTGTCCGTCGTTTTGACAGCTGAAGAACCACTTGCTCTGTGTAAAGAGCAATTCCTGGGGGTGGGTCTATTCATGATACTGGTTGTTCATCGAAGGATCAGCCTTCAGCTGGCATGGCGGGTGGTAGTTTTGCATCAGTGGTGGAGACTGTCAGTGCATGCTGGGAATTGTAGTTTCACAACAGTTCGAGTGCCCCATGTTGTTATATCTAGATGAACTTATACTGAGATACTAGATAATTGCATAAAAAGCAGTTGCTTGGTGAATATAGTGTTTAACACTAAATGTTCAATGAAGGGTGAGATCTGCGGCAGATCAGCAACAAAATTTGCAAGTTAAACATTCAGATTTTGTGGCAGAAATGCAGAGAAATCCACATTGAAATCTTTGCAGAATTTCTGTTTGAAAATATGCACTTGTGTGCAGGTACCCTAAGGGTCTGGACTGTGGGGGTCTGGGTACCTGCGCAATAACTGGCACGACCATATTTATACTACACGTGAGTATTAACATGTTTAGGATCACATGCTGCTTTAGTATCTAGCAGGAGCAGGCCCAGTGATGGTCAGACATGCCCAAGGAGAAGACAGGAGCAATTTATAACTACTGTGCCTCTTTATTCTCTTCGCTGTACATATTGTGGCAGCAGACTAGTATCTGTAGAGTCCAGTTCCACAGTTTCCACACTTAGGCCTCATTTACAGTTCTGGGTCAGTATTATGTAAGTGAAAAAAGAATCCTTATTTAATCCGTGAAATGTCTCTGAAGGATCCGTGGATGGTCCGCGTGTTTTTAGTCTCCGTCATCTGTAATCCACGGACGTTGCGCGGCTAAAAATTATTTTCAAGAGCATCTCTTATATGTCTATTGTAAAAAACGGATGCACCAGGGATGCCATCCGTGTTGTGTCCGTGATTTTCATGGAACCATAGACGTCAATAGACGTGTTTGGTCCGCATCACGGATCAAACTAGTGCTGATCTGCAAGGTCGGTAAAATAAATACTGATGTGTGAACAGCAGAGGTCGCAATAACACCTGTACAAGCGTCATAGACGCCTGTTCAGGCCATTTTACTCCCTGGAAAAAGACTCATGCGTATTTTTACGCATGGTCTTTTTCTAGTCAGGAGCGCTGTATCAGAAGCTGCCAGGTCCAGCACACATGAAGCCCCGCCCCTCACGAACATCTCACCAGGAGAGTCTGGACTAAACACTACATTGTGGTTAAAGGACCTGTGGTGATGTCACAGTCATGTGATCAGCAATGTGTGTGGGAGGAGTAAGGGAACACAGGACTGTGCTGGTGGAGAATGCAGAGGTACCTTATGTATGAAAGGGGTGTATAAAGCAGGGCTATGTCAGTGTAACCAGTCTATTATACAATTTTCTGTGTGTAATGTGCACACAGTAGTTCTGTGTGTGTAATGGACATGTAGCAGAGCTGTGTGTGCAATGTGTATATAGTAAACTATCTGTGTAATGGGCATGTGGTAGAGCTGTGTATCGAATATGTATATAGCAGTGTCAGGTGGGTGCTGTGTATGGCAGCAGTGGTCTTATGTTTAGTGTATGATGTTGGATAAATTGTCTACATTTATTTCTGCATGGGAGACTAGCAAAGGTTTCCCTGCAGAAATATCAGCCTCATAATGTTATGTGGACCTATGCATTATCTATGTGAATTACAGCAAAATTTCTACTCCTCCTCGGCTAAAAATACTCCTCAAAATTGTTAAGAGCAGTATTTTTACTCTTCTGGAAATAATGTAGTGCAACCTCTGGTGAACAGACACATTCAAGTCAATGGGTACATGTGCTGTCTGTGGAAAATGCAGACAGCACGCATCAATGTCAGAATAGCATTGCCATTAAAATGCAATGCACTATAGGGATTGATTGCATTTTAAAAGACAGAATTACTAATTTATTCTTAGTTGCCACCGAAAAAACTTAATAACAAGCGATCAAAAAGCGCCATTTACTCCAAAATTATACCAATGAAAAATACAAGTCCCCCAAAAATCAAGCCCTCACACAACTCCATGTAATGAAAAATAAAAAAGTTCTGGGTCTTGGGAAGTGGCAATGCAAAAACAAAAAGGGGGTTTTATTGCAAAAAAGTTGTAAAACGTAAAAAAAAAAATATATGTATTTGATATCACTGTAATCGTACTGACCCAGAGAATAAAGATATTATGTTATTTATACTGAAAAATGAACGCCGTAAAATTAATAAGGTAAAACGCAGTGGCAGTATTGCTGTTTTTTCTCATCTCCCTCCCAGCGGGATGCTTACGGCTGGTATCTGTATTTTGCACCACATGGTCAAAGTCGCAAGAAAGCGCCTGGTCATTTTGGACCGAAAATCTCTGGTCATTAATGAGTTAATGTAATTTGCAATTTTCTTCCTAAAACAGGCAAAAGAAGTTAGAAATTGCCATGGAAGAGGAGGGACTGGCAGATGATGAGGTGAATGATGAAGCTGATGAGTAGCGACCTCTAGTGTTAGCACAGAGAATTGTGCCATCCACTAATACATTGTTTCATTCCAATAGAAAAGACTCAGGCGGTCACAGCATGCGCGAAAGGAAACAGAATTTCTGCGTCTGAAGAGGACCAGGCTGGGCTTGGACGATTTTGAGTCGCTGAAGGTCATCGGGAGGGGAGCGTTTGGAGAGGTATGCCCATTAACGAGAGTGTAGCCTGTCTATTCAATAGATGGCTAATGACTTAATATACTATGCCTAAAAATGTGAGTGCATGAGGAAAAAAATGTTTTTTTTTCTATTTTAGGTGCGTCTTGTTCAGAAAAAGGACACTGGACATATCTATGCAATGAAAATCCTCAGGAAAGCAGACATGTTGGAAAAAGAACAGGTGAGGGGTACAGTTAATTCATGAGAGGGGGGTTTGCTTGGTCACTCTCATCTGTTTGTCCAGGATTTGTCTGAAATCATTATCATGGCATTCTTTATACCCCCCTTTATGTAGGTGGCGCACATCCGTGCCGAGCGAGATATATTGGTAGAAGCAGATGGGGCCTGGGTGGTGAAAATGTTCTACAGCTTCCAGGACAAAAGGAACTTGTATCTGATCATGGAGTTCTTACCTGGAGGTAACACCATAAATAGGTTTCCAGTTTAATTAACTTTAATCTACATACCGTTACTACGTATATACGGTACATTACATTACTTATCCTGTACTGATCCGGAGCTGCACTCACTATTCTGCTGGTATAGTCGCTGTGTGCATAAATTACTTATCCTGAGTTACATCCTGTATTATACTCCAGAACTGCACTCACTATTCTGCTGGTGGAGTCACTGTGTACATAGTTGGGTCCATAAATATTGGGACATCGACACAATTCTAAAATTGTTGGCTCTATACACCACCACAATGGATTTGAAATGAAACTAACACAATGTGCTTTAACTGCAGACTGTCAGCTTTAATTTGAGGGCATTTACATCCAAATCAGGTGAACGGTGTAGGAATTACAACAGTTTGCATATGTGCCTCCCACTTGTTAAGGGACCAAAAGTAATGGGACAGAATAATAATCCTAAATCAAACTTTCACTTTTTAATACTTGGTTGCAAATCCTTTGCAGTCAATTACAACCTGAAGAGACCAGACGCTGGGTTCCATCCCTGGTGATGCTCTGCCAGGCCTCTACTGCAACTGTCTTCAGTTCCTGCTTGTTCTTGGGGCATTTTCCCTTCAGTTTTGTCTTCAGCAAGTGAAATGCATGCTCAATCGGATTCAGGTCAGGTGATTGACTTGGCCATTGCATAACATTCCACTTCTTTACTTTAAAAAACTCTTTGGTTGCTTTTGCAGTATGCTTTGGGTCATTGTCCATCTGCACTGTGAAGCGCCATCCAATGAGTTCTGAAGCATTTGGCTGAATATGAGCAGATAATATTGCCCGAAACACTTCAGAATTCATCCTGCTGCTTTTGTCAGCAGTCACATCATCAATAAATACAAGAGAACCAGTTCCATTGGCAGCCATACATGCCCACGCCATGACACTACCACCACCATGCTTCACTGATGAGGTGGTATGCTTAGGATCATGAGCAGTTCCTTTCCTTCTCCATACTCTTCTCTTCCCGTCACTCTGGTACAAGTTGATCTTGGTCTCATCTGTCCATAGGATGTTGTTCTAGGACTGTGAAGGCTTTTTTAGATGTCGTTTGGCAAACTCTAATCTGGCCTTCCTGTTTTTGAGGCTCACCAATGGTTTACATTTTGTGGTGAACCCTCTGTATTCACTCTGGTGAAGTCTTCTCTTGATTGTTGACTTTGACACACATACACCTACCTCCTGGAGAGTGTTCTTGATCTGGCCAACTGTTGTGAAGGGTGTTTTCTTCACCAGGGAAATAATTCTTTGGTCATCCACCACAGTTGTTTTCCGTATTCTTCCGAGTCTTTTGGTGTTGCTGAGCTCACCGATCCTTTCCTTCTTTTTTAAGAATGTTCCAAACAGTTGTTTTGGCCACGCCTAATGTTTTTGCTATCTCTCTGATGGGTTTGTTGTGTTTTTTCAGCCTAATGATGGCTTGCTTCACTGATAGTGACAGCTCTTTGGATCTCATCTTGAGAGTTGACAGCAACAGATTCCAAATGCAAATAGCACACTTGAAATAAACTCTGGACCTTTTATCTGCTCATTGTAATTGGGATAATGAGGGAATAACACACACCTGGCCATGGAACAGCTGAGAAGCCAATTGTCCCATTACTTTTGGCCCCTTAACAAGTGGGAGGCACATATGCAAACTGTTGTAATTCCTACACCGTTCACCTGATTTGGATGTAAATACCCTCAAATTAAAGCTGACAGTCTGCAGTTAAAGCACATCTAGTTTGTTTAATTTCAAATCCATTGTGGTGGTGTATAGAGCCACAAATGTTAGAATTGTGTAGATGTCCCAATATTTATGGACCTGGCTCTACATTACTTATCCTGTACTGATCCTCAGTTACATCCTGTATTATACTCCAGAGCTGCATTTACAGTTCTGTAATTACTACGTTTGTCTGCACAGAGCTTGCTCTGGTGATTTGCATGCTGGGAAGTGTCATATTTACTACTGGAACATTACAGTCATTTGTTGCAAGGAAAACTTATTGCCCCTCCTATGTTTTAGGCCCTCAGCTAATATGTCTCTTGCTGTCATTTGTGTAGGTGACATGATGACCTTGCTCATGAAGAAAGACACGCTGTCAGAAGAGGAGACGCAGTTCTATATAGCAGAAACTGTATTGGCCATTGATGCGATTCACCAGCTGGGCTTTATCCACCGAGACATCAAGCCAGACAACCTTTTACTAGATGCCAAAGTGAGTTATAGAGTCTACACAGACTAGTTATGCTCTGGATGACTTTTCACATGTCTTAGGCCTCTTTCACACGGGCGTGTCCGGATTAGGTCCGGGGCATTGCGGCAAACCCGCACGAGTAGGAACGCAATTGCAGTCAGTTTTGACTGCGATTGCGTTCCGATGTTCAGTTTTTATCGCACGGGTGCAATGTGTTTTGCACGCGCGTGATAAAAAAACGACTGTGGTACCCAGACCCGAACTTCTTTACAGAAGTTCAGGTTTGGGTTAGTTGTAGTGTAGATTGTATTATTTCCCCTTATAACATGGTTATAAGGGAAAATAATAGCATTCTGAATACAGAATGTATAGTACAATAGGGCTGGAGGGGTTAAAAAAATAATAAAAAAAATGTAACTCACCTTAATCCACTTGTTCGCGCAGCCGGCATCTCTTTTGTCTTTAACTGTGAGAAATAGGACCTTTGATGACGTCACTGCGTTCATCACATGATACATCACCATCCCGATCGTCACCTAGCAACCGTGCGTGAAAATCGCACCGCATCCGCACTTGCTTGCGATTTTTCACGAAGCCCCATTCACTTCTATGGGGCCTGCGTTGCGTAAAAATCGCAGCATGTTCTATATTCTGCAAGGCACAAGTGATGTGTACAGCCCCATAGAAATGAATGGGTCAGGCTTCAGTGCGGGTGCAATGCGTTCAACTCACGCATCGCATCCGCGCGGAATTCTCGCCCGTGTGAAAGGGGCCTTAAGGGGACCCGGCGCCTAAAAACTTTTAAAGTCTTCTTCTGTCCGCTGTTTGTGCAGTTGGTTACAATCTACTGCTTTCTGTTATTCACCGCTTCAGGTTGGGGAGATGTTGACTGTAGGATGCCCATTTAACAAAGATGATAATTCCAGTCAGATTTATAAAGTGCTACATGTCACATACTGTATACATGTCATTCAGTGGAGTGATGATGACGACGATATCCACCTCTTCTGTTACTGCAGGGTCATGTCAAGCTCTCAGATTTTGGTCTTTGCACAGGGCTCAAAAAAGCTCATCGGACAGAATTCTACAGGAATCTCACCCACAATCCGCCCAGTGATTTTAGTAAGTACTGGATGTGTCACGCTAGAGTCGTATAGGTCACCCATTCTGTGACCTATATCTCTGTACAGGTTGGAGCTCCCCTTGTTTTTCTGGCACTAGAGATTTTCCAGGGAGAATAAAAAAAAAATGAGCTAAAACCTGTTGAGAATAAAAAAGAATCTTTACTCACCTCTCCCCACTCCTGGCAACTGCAGCTTCAATTTTCTCAGATCACCACCGCTCTGCACATCCTGTCCCAGCTCGACATGCAAGATATGGTAGCAGAGGCTGACTCTGCTAATCACTGGCTCTAGACTCAGCTACTCACCAGCTCTAGCGGTGACCCGCCTTGGCCAGAGATAGGCTGCACAGGCCTTACATAACATTTCTGCCATGTCGGTCCGAGACAGTATGTGCAGAGCCGTGGCAACTGGAGCCAAATCAGAACGGCAGCCGTGAGGAGTCTGGGAGGGTGAGTAAAGCTTCATTGTTATCTTGAACTTGTTCTTTGATTGCTGTCAGTCAGTTGTAAAGGGCATCTGTCAGCAGTCTTGATCTTGCTAAACTGTTGACAGTGCTAACTAGGGGCCGGGAGAGAACAGTACAAACATATATTTTCTAGGGTTTTATCGTCAGTGTTGGAATATGAAGTTATATTTTGCCAAGTTCTGCTCTTTAGGTGCACTGGAGGTAGAGCTTCAATGTGAAGTGCTCTCTGTGTGACCAACCAGGAGACCACAACAGATGTAACTCACTGCAAAGGGAAGGGGCTGTGGAGCAGCTCAATACAGAGAAAAGTTCAGAATGAAGCTCCACCTCCAGTGCACCGAAAGAGCAGAACCTGGCCGGATAAAAGTTCACTACTCCTGATAATAAAAGCTCCACAAAAGATAAGTTTGTTGTTCTCTCACTAGCCCCTACCTAGTGCTGACATCTGTTTAGCGTGGTCAAAACTGCTGACAGATTCCCTTTAAAATAACTGTCTATGCAGTGTATTAGCGGCTGTGTATCAGAAAAACGGAGCTGCTACCGCTACAAAGATACATTCTGAAATTTGCACAGAATTTTGATCTTCACTTTACCATTCCTCCAAACTTATACAACTTATTTCTGTTTTCAGCATTTCAGAATATGAACTCAAAGAGGAAGGCAGAAACCTGGAAAAGGAATCGGAGGCAGCTGGTAGGTAGTTCTGATCTTCTTTACCGTCAGGACTCTTTTAAGGGACTACACTGCACGTTATGTACCATGATTGGAACGAGGTTCTTTTATTGGGGCAGGCTGCAGTTTTCCTACATAGCCTACATGACCAGGGCACCGCTGTGCAGGGAAAACTTAGAAGGGCATGCAGTGCCAAATCAGTATCGGGATCATTTGGGACCCCAAAGGTTGGACAACCCCCATGTTGTTCTCTCACTAGCCCCTACCTAGTGCTGACATCTGTTTAGCATGGTCAAAACTGCTGACAGATTCCCTTTAAAATAACTGTCTATGCAGTGTATTAGCGGCTGTGTATCAGAAAAACGGAGCTGCTACCTAAGCCTAAGGTTGGACAACCCCCAATATGCCACCACTTTATAAGATGGGAATGCCTTTTAATCGGATTGTGATTGGATCCCTTTGTATTATTTGATTACCCATTTTCTCAAAATGATTTACCAAAATTGAGTGGTGTGCGCTCTCTGAATTACTGGACTGCTGGATTAAAGGAAAATGTATTGCAATCCACCAACCAAAAATCTAATTGTCCAGTGAAGATAAGAAATATAATGATACCTGCAGCAGATAACTGGGCAAGGAGAGCCGTCGATGAATTCCTTTTGTTGTGGTAGGATTTTATTCCCAGCTTTCTCTATCCATTTCATATTTTGTCCAGTTATCCAGAAAGTCAAATTCTATTGAACGGAGGCTGCGCTGCATTAACCAAGTACAACCACAGTGTATGGAGCTGTGTAGTTTTGGTGCTTAGTTCTGGCGCTGCAACTAGTGAAAATAGCGTCCATACACCAGATAGTTGAAATCCAGCCCCACCACCACTCTACCCGACCTGATATTGATATAGGTCATCAATTGGTAAGTCCTGGAAAAACCCCTTTAGGGTCCATTCACACGTCCGTAGTGCATTGCGGATCCGCAATACACCCGGCCGGCACCCCCATAGAAATGGCTATTCCGCAATTCCAGACAAGAATAGAACATGTTCTATTTTTTTTTCCGGAGCCGCGGAACGGAAGATCAGCGGCGCACTCCGGAAATGCGGAGAGCACATAGTGTGCTCTCCGCATCCATTCTGAATGGATGCGGACCCATTATTACGGATGTGTGAATGGACCCTTAAACTTCTATGAGGGTGAAGCTTTTATGGTTTGATATTCTCTGTGCATCCCTGCATTTTACATGATTGTTTTGTTTGTGCGTAGGCATATTCTACTGTCGGGACCCCTGACTACATTGCCCCTGAGGTCTTCATGCAGACGGGATACAATAAGCTGTGTGATTGGTGGTCGCTAGGAGTCATCATGTATGAGATGCTAATAGGTACGGCCGCTGTGAGACACTACAAACGTGAAAAGTTCAAGGCCACCCAAGCCCTCCATAGATCTGACGTCGCTGGGAAATGTCATTGTAATGTCGAACTCTGGCTCTGATTAGAATGTATTCATCATTATGTCAGACTGCAGGGCTAACGTTAATTGGGACACAATAAGCTGTGTACTTATTGCTTTGTTTTGCATCTCACAGGATATCCTCCGTTCTGCTCGGAAACCCCCCAAGAGACATATCGGAAAGTGATGACTTGGAAAGAGACGCTCGTGTTTCCTCCAGAGGTGCCAATATCTGAAAAGTCCAAAGACTTAATTCTCAGGTCTGTGACACTGGGTCATATGATTGAGATTCTGTAGACATCCCATGATTGTCTAATTGGAGGGTATCTGATGGCTGTGTAACAAAGCACTATGGCCCAACCAATATCTTTAATATAACGTAACTATATATTTCTGTCGGGGGCGCACCACTGCCAACACATTGCCATGTTTATGCCTAACTGTTGGCCCAGCTGTCATAACCCCACCAGTTGGGCATTGATGGTATCACATTAGCCCTGCTATTAGTGTTTGTTTTTTTTAAGAGCTGTTTATTCAATAAAGTTTGTAAGACAGTAACAAAGAAATGTTCACAATTTAGCAAACTTGTTAACAGAAAAACAGAACATAGTCATGGGTGCCAACTATATAATATGCATCAGTTAACCTACAAGTCCAGCATAGAGTCCCCTTGCCATACACAGTATTAAACAAAAAAGGATAAGGAACTTAAACAAAAGCCTCAAGAGGTAATCATGGAAAAGGGGAAACAGAAAGAGAGGAGATGGGGAGGGGAACTGCCCAGAAGAAGTAATAAAAAAAAAAAATGAAAAGCTAAGGGTCCATTCACATGTCCGTGTGTGTTTTGCGGATCCACGGATCTGCAAAACACGGACACCGGCAATGTGCATTCCGCATTTTGCAGACGGCACATCGCCGGCACTTAATAGAAAATGCATAATCTTGTCCGCAATTGCTCTATTTTTTTTCGGGAACGGAATTGCGGACCCGGGCAGCACATCGTGTGGCCCCATAGAAATGAATGGGTCCGCAATTCCGTTCCGCAAAATGTGAATGGACCCTAAGAATTTTTTCAAAGAAGGCTTAGGAAGCTGAAGACTCTGAGGCAGTGGCAGGGCTCACCAACCAAGCACTCCAGATCTTATCAAATTTGTCAGGGCATCCACGAGACATATAGGTGGGCTTACACAGTGGAGGCATTTTGTTGACTTCCCAGATCTAAGCAGATTTAGTGGATCATTCTGGGTTCTTTCAGTTAAATAGAATAATTTTTTCTGCATAGGTTAAATTGTGAGCGAAGAGCCACATTAAGGCTATAAGCACACGACCGTATGTGTTTTGCGGACTGCAAATTGCGGATCCGCAAAAAAAAAAAGGATGACACCCGTATGCCTAAATCCAAATGTAACAATGCCTAAAACGGACAAGAATGGGTCCGCATCCTATCCGCAAAAAAACCTGAACGGGCACAGAAACAAAATATGTTCGTCTGCATGTAGCCTTAGGCTACATGCACACGAACGTTGTTTGTTTCCGTGTCCGTTCAGTTTTTTTTGCGGAAAGGCAACCGACCCATTCATTTCTGTCCGCATCAGTATGTCTGTTCGGTAAAAAAAAATAGAACATGTCCTATTCTTGTCTGTTTTAGGCATTGTTACAATGGATCCGCAAAAAAATAAAAACGGGTGGCATCATTTTTTTTAATCTATTTTTTAAAAATTTTTGGAGTGGTCAAATAAGTCTCCATAGTCAAGCACTTCCTGCCAGTAAAGTTGCTAAACATCACAATCCCAGAACATGTGAAGCAGTGTATCGCCATCCGACCGGCATCTAGGGCATTCCGCTGAGTGTGTGTATGTTTAGACTGTAAATGGACTGACCCGGGTCATCTCTAAAAACAGGTTTTGCAATGATGCTGAAAACAGAATTGGCGCAAGTGGAGTAGAGGAAATTAAAAGCCATCCATTCTTTGAAGGTGTGGACTTGGGGCACATCAGGTATGAAGATCTGAACTGCTAATACTCAGGAACTTGGCCTGGAAAGTTTGTCTCCTTTCTTCTGACGAGATGCACTCATGTACTCAAGATCTGCTCCAGACTTCTGTGCATATTCTTGTTCTGGAATATTTAATCCCCTATTACCACCCAGTAATAACTATAGGGTTATTAAGTTTTTACTTTTGTATAATACTACGGAGGTGATCGTTTCCCTCACTGATGAGCAGGCACTTGCCGGATAGGAACGCCTCCTTCCTTGCAGTCGCCTACTAAATTGTCCCATGTAAAGGGACCTATAGGGCTCATTCAGATGGCCGTATGCTGTCTGCAAAAATGCGAATCCGATTTTGAGGACAGTTAAGCATTGCATTCCGTATTTTTGCGTACCCAAAGACTTCAGAGCCATGTCCTGATTTTCACTCAAGTATAGGACACGTTTTATTTGTTTTGCGGAGCAGTGGAATGGAAGAAAAGGGCCCCATAGAAGTAAATGGGTCAGCATCTAATCTGCAAAAAAAAATTGATCCGCATTTGTGCGGACTGCTTACTGACATTTGAATGAACCCTTAGTCATATGAGGATTTTATTTAATTTTTTTGTGGGACAGTTTGATAGTGTTTTTTTTGTTTTTTTGTTTTTTTTAATGCCAATTATTTTTTACCATTTTAACTTAAAGTATGTTATTTATTTTGGTGGGGCAAGGACTTTTTTTTGTAAACTTTTAGGTCTTTTATTTTAACGTAATACTTAGGAATAGTCATACAAAACATTGTATTGTACAAAAAGCTTATTTACACAGGCGTGTCCAGTTTTTCAAAATGTATAGCTGTCGTGTGCATTCTTTTTTTTTCTTCACCCCCGTCAATAGAAATAGCTATTCTGATCTGCAAAAATGGACCAGAGTAGGACCTGCTGCGAGTTTCGTGGCTTAGACACAGATCCTTTAAAAACACGGGTGTGTGAATGGGCCCCATTGACTTGTATGGGCCTGGTAATTAACTTTCCCCTGCATGTGAGGTCCTCATTCTCAGGGGGCTGCATTATGATGAAATGTATAGGAGAATCGCTGTCCATGAAATTTCTCAGTGAACCATTTATGTAACGTTCCTTTTCAGGGAGAGACCTGCAGCGATCACCATTGAGATAAAAAGCATTGATGACACGTCCAACTTCGATGAATTCCCCGAATCGGATATCTTACAGCCAGGTAAGTGTTAGTTTACATATTAATAATATAGTGGCTCACCCTTCTTGATCCCTGGATTCAGGTGCACTGTCTGTGGCTCACCCACTGCCAGTATAGCTAGTTGAGAATAAGATAGAATTGACAGGCACTCTACCATCTGGAATTGGGCTACTTTCACACTGGCGTTTTGGTTTCCGTTTGTGTGATCCGTTCAGGGCTCTCACAAGCGGTCCAAAACGGATCAGTTTTGCCCTAATGCATTCTGATCGGATCCTTTTCCATTCAGAATGCATCAGTTTGTCTCCGTTCCG
Organism: Bufo bufo; assembly: GCF_905171765.1. NCBI lineage: Eukaryota > Metazoa > Chordata > Amphibia > Anura > Bufonidae > Bufo > Bufo bufo. Next base: position 224,170,337 of record NC_053389.1, read on the forward strand.
CCTCCATTCCGCTCTGGAGACGGACACCAAAACGCTGCTTGTAGCCTTTTGGTGTCCGTCTGACGAAACTGAGCCAAACGGATCCGTCCAGGCACACAATGTAAGTCAATGAGGACAGATCCGTTTTCACTGACACAATCTGGCACAATAGAAAACGGATCCGTCCTCCATTGACTTTCAGTGGTGTATATCAATCCTTTTAATAGTACCAATAATACATGATATCTTTCAAATATATTAAAAACACTTAAATAAAAAAAAAAGGATGTATAAGAAGACCTGATATTTTAAAAAATGAATATAAAAATGGAAAAAATAAGAAATTATTAGTTCATGATTGTTCATAAGTAAAGTCCTCCTTAGTTTATATAAATAGATGGTCTTATAAATGGATAATCATTATTAATGATAGTTAATGTAAGTCCATGGAAATCAAAAGATAGTTGATCATTCATGACTTATTATTCCGCACTATGGATCAAAAATAAAAATAACCAGAAGTGATGAGTCCTCCTTAATGTAGGTCACAATCCATATATAGACCATTAAATAGATGATTAATAGGTAGTTCATATATAGATCATTGAATGAATGGTTAATAGTTCATACTAGGTACCCCAAGACTCAATTGGCATCTATTTATAATAGACATCTTGTAGCTACATTTCTATTACCACTCTGGTATTTTTTTTGATCTCCGGAGCTCGCTGTGCCTCTCACAGCGTCTCCTACACGTGGTATTCTCCTGGCTGAGGCAAAGACTCCCCATGCATCGGCTGGTCTCCGTGCAGCTGGCTTGATTCGGCGTCCCACGTGGTGACTCGCCCTTCTCAACCCGGCTCGTGTGTTGCTGATCAATGATCTTGTGCGCTGTAGGTTTGCGTTTGCTTCTTTTAGGTATATTATATTATATTATATTATATATATTCTGTGGGGATCTTTGTCCTCTTAGGATATCTGGGATTGTTATTAACCAAACTCGTTTCGGAGCTGACTTGCTGCTTCAGTGGTTCAGGATATAGTGATACAGGACCACTGAAGGAGCAAGTCAGCTCCAAAATTTTTTTTAAAAATATTTTTGAAAATATCAGGTCTTCTTTTATACATCCTTTTTTTTTAGAGATATCATGTATTAATTGGTACTATTAAAGGATTGATATACTGTAGCTGAATGATTGATTTTTACGTATAATTCCAGATGGCAGAGGACCTGTCAATTCTATCTTGTAAGTGTCTGTGACAAATACCGTACACCGACTGACGTCAAATGTGTAGGGCCAGCGAGATACGGTATAGTCACTGGTTACCAAGGCATGACGTTACGTCGTCCCTGAGGAGCGGGTAAGGTCAGTCTTGGTACAGTTTTCACAGACTCCTCCTGTCCACGCGGGCACAGAGAGACAACAAGCTGGGAGAGCCTTTTCACTGCCCCAGTGAAACAGCGCTTCCTCAGCCCGGGTAATCTGCCACCAGCTTCTCGTTTGATATAAGCCCGGTCCGCTAACGGGATTATATAGAGTAAGAAACCAACCCGCGGTAGCGTATTACTAGGCCGAAACATGGACGTGGGAATTTGTGATCGAGATACCAGACAGCACAAGATTAAATTATTTAATCGCCTTAAAGGGACACTGACAGGCCAAATCAGCATATATAGTTAGATATATGACATTACAGGTCTTATACAGTCTTTTAAAAGCATATAAGTATCCCCCCTGTCCACCTTATAAAGAGCAAAATATAAAGTTTTATAACCTGCTTGTCCGGTCACTAATCTGCCCAAGGGGCGGCGTTTCATGTGAAAATGCGCCCAGCCAGCCTTCCCAACTGCCGTTCTGAAGCCCCGCCCAGCTCATCAATATTCACTTCGCTGGGCGGCGGCTAGAACTCTCCCCAGTCCCGATCCTGCGCATGGGCAATTCAATTGTCTATAACCCCTTTGACGATGTGAGTGAGCAGCGCTCTGAAGCGCTGCTCTGAACAGTGCATGGCTGAGGCTGCAGCTGCCTCGAAGACGCAGGCAGGCTGTGTGTGTACGCAGGCGCGATCTAACCACGGCGGGGCGCAGGCGCAGAAGATTGGGCATGAACGATGCCCGGACAATTGAATTGCCCATGCGCAGGATCGGGACTGGGGAGCGTTCTAGCCGCCGCCCAGCGAAGTGAATATTGATGAGCTGGGCGGGGCTTCAGAACGGCAGTTGGGAAGGCTGGCTGGGCGCATTTTCACATGAAACGCCGCCCCTTGGGCAGATTAGTGACCGGACAAGCAGGTTATAAAACTTTATATTTCGCTCTTTATAAGGTGGACAGGGGGGATACTTATATGCTTTTAAAAGACTGTATAAGACCTGTAATGTCATATATCTAACTATATATGCTGATTTGGCCTGTCAGTGTCCCTTTAAGGGCTCACTAGAAATAACACTATACACACAAAGAATATATACAGTGGTCTGAGGTTACAGATGGCGTGGTACAAACAGGGTTAAACAGAGCAAATAAGTCAGTTTACCAGGTATAGGAGTCCTTTGGGTTCATTAATAATGGTTACTGTAATCCTTGGCCATCGTCACCTGGGAGGCAGTCATTTCAGCCGTTTCCCGGTCACTTCCAAACACGTGATGCAGCGTGACCCCCCCTTCAGAAAAAGACCCGCTCGCTGGCTTGCATGGGCCTTTTGACCTGTAGCCGGCCCCTCCCCTCCCTGCCTCTGGGAGGAGTCCACTTCTCCTCTTCTGGTGCTGGCAGCCAAGGACCCACAAAACCCATTAGGGCTCATGGCTCCAGACCAGAAGGTCACAGGGAGATGGTTCTGGGACCAACGGATCCGCCTGGGTTCCAGCTACAGGTAGAGTCCAAACATGGTACCGTTATTAGGTTTCTGTGGGGATATCTACATATCTCCTCTCCCTGGCCTCCTATTACCAACCTATGACCAGGGGCTTTTTTTTTCTTGGCCACAGGGTCACAAATATATATCTGGTTTATGCCTGTGATGGACAGGCGATTCATAATTCCATGATGTCTGAGGGGGTATGATAGTTATGGGCAAGGGCTGAGACCTGCTACAGAGAGGTTTTCCTGTAGGATTTGCTGGCCTCCATGCTGGCTGGTTGAGGTGTGAATTTGTACGCATGTGGCCTCCTTGAAGCCAGAACCCCTGTGGAGTTCACTACCTCTGCTATCAGACAGCAGATGGCTGGAATGAGATCATGGCTGACATTAAACAATAATTCTACATTCCTCACAGTCAGTTTACACTGCACCTTTTTTTTTTTTTTTTTAATCAGATCTTTTTTATTAAACATTTTACAGTGTAGATACACGTTTTAACACATTGCAAACAAGGATGACATAAAAATATACTGTCCATAAGTCAAATAACAAAAAGGATATCAGCCTATGTGTAGTAATTAAGTACCCAACCGATCCCCCCCCCCCCCCTCCCTCCCACCCTGTACAAAGGCACATTTTTAAACATTTCCATTCAGACGTCGAAACGACAGCCATAAATCCCATAATTTTCCAAATTTCGCTGGGCATCCACGCTTCTGGTACACCATCCGTTCATAACTCAGCATCGTGTCAACCGCACTTAGGAATTCGCCTAGGATTGGCGGCGCTGTCTGTATCCAGTGTAGGGCTATTAACTTTCTAGCAACATATAACATTCTACCTATAGCTATTTTATGTACCTGAACTGTGTCCAGTTCAGAGACATATCCTAACACACACACTTTAGGTTCAGAGGGTATTTGTACCTTGTAAACGTCCTGTATTGTCTGACGTACCAACTCCCAGTATCTACACTGCACCTTTTATTTATGTCTCCATCAAGCTGCAAGGCTTTCCAGTAACCTTGCCTCTCCCATTAAACCTAAGATTATACCGGGATTTACAGTATCTTCCTGTGATAAGTTGACAGCCTTGCTCTCCATAGTATACCGTATATACATTATAGTAGTCAATGCACATAATACATGGGACTGGTATAGATGCAGGGAAATTCTGTGGGCCTAGGATTTCTTACACATGATAGTGGCACGTTGGCAGAGCCAGCTGAAGTATTTTGTTTGTCCTTTTATTTTCCTACCTTTTTATATTTCGTTAAGAAGGAGATGTTTTGTTTTTGAGGGTACTGGAACAAGCTTTGAGTCCCTGCCCCCACCCCATCGCCGTGCACTAGGGAGAAGGGGGTCCTTTTTTATTTTTATTTTTTAATGCACCATTCTCTGCACTGTGAGGACCTTCCCCCCCCCCCCCCCCCCCCCAGAGCTACACTTTTGTTTGCCTGCCTGAGCGTGCGCTCTGCCTGTCGTTTGCCCGCACACAATTTTAAAGGTTTTTTTTCTTTTATTTTTTACAGTGCCGAACACAACAACAGAATCAGACTACAAATCCAAGGACTGGGTTTTTCTAAACTACACCTACAAACGCTTTGAGGGTCTGACACAGCGCGGTTCCATCCCGTCCTACATGAAGTCTGGGAAATTATGAGGATTATGCTGCTTCTTGGCTCGAGGGGAAAATGGGGGGGGAGGGGGGGACCCACAAACTATTCTCAGGTATCTGCCAATCTTGACTTGATCGCCACACAGAATCTTCTGCATGGGACTGGTATAGATGCCGGGGAAATTCTGCGGGCCTAGGATTTCTTACATATGATAGTGGCACGTTGGCAGAGCCAGCCGAAGTATTTGTTTTGTCCTTTTTATTTTCCCTCCTTTTATATTTCGTTAAGAGGGAGATGTTTTGTTTTGAGGGTACTGGACCAAGCTTTGAGTCCCTGCCCCCCACCCCATCGCTGTGCACTGGGGAGAAGGGGGTCCTTTTTTTTTTCTTTTCTTAAATTCTTTTTTAATGCTCCATTCTCTGCACTGTGAGAACCCCCCCAGCTACACTCTGCAGCCAGTCACTGTCACACCGGCCAGTGGGATCTGATGACGACCGTTCCATGACGGGATTACAGGGATCATACGTGCTGTGTTTTGTTTTAAAGAGGCAGCTGCCGGTTGGAAGGGAAAGTCATGAATTTCATTGTTACTACTTGTTTTTTTTTGTTTATTTACGGTTTTAATTTGTATGATTATTTATTCTGTGGTGTCTGGTTTGTTTTCAACCTTCATTTCTTTTTAATATCTGGGTCGGGGACAGTGGAATCTACATCCTCCTCCTGTAAACCGCTCTCTGAATATTAGCAAACTGTCCATTTACAGACCTTGCGTGTACGAGAGATTAGATGTTTGGTAGCGAATGACAAGTGCGTGAAAAATAAAAATGAATAAAATAATTCAAAGGGTAAAGTAGAGATCTGGTTCATATCTATTTTCCAGTTTACAAGTGTGACACTGAGTAACCTTTTTTTTTTTTTTTTTGCATTAGTGATCTGTGATTGCTGTCAGTGAATAGGGATTTTCTTGTTCATGTCCAGAGGTTGCAAACCGTTCCGTATCAAAGTCGTTTGAACTGTATAGAGCGGGCTCATGAGACGGAAATCTGAAAATAGTTATGAGTGTCAACAGTAGTAAAACATAATAAAAACTATATAAGGCTACTTTCACACTGGCGTTTCTGGGTCCGCTTGTGAGATCCGTGTCAGTGGCCCAAAACGTATCAGCCCCAATGCATTCTGAATGGATAAGGATCCGTTTAGTCTCTGTTACGTTTTTTTTTAGGCGGTCACTAAAACGCAGCTTGCAGCGTTTTGGTGTTCGCCTGACGATGCGGAGCCAAACGGATCTGTCCTGACTTACAATGTAAGTAAATGGGGACGGATCCGTTTTTCACTGACACAATATGGTGCAATTGAAAACAGATCCGTCCCCCATTGACTTTCAATGTAAGTCAAGACGGATCCGTTTTGACTTGGACTTTTTTTAATATTAATAATGCAAACAGATCCGTTATGAACGGATACAAGCGTTTGCATTATCGGTGTGCGGATCTGTCTGTGCAGATACCAGACGGATCCGCACCGAACGCAGGTGTGAAAGTAGCCTAACTTTGGTAATGCCGTCATCATACTGACCTGAAGAATAAGTTTGTCATTTTTTAGACATGGTGAACGCAATAAAAATGAAACCCCAGAAAACATGCTGTAATTGGATTATTTTTTTTCCCCCTTTTCTTAATACAAGATATGGGAAAGTAAGAGGTTCCATTACAAAATGTAACTTGTCCTGCAAAAAACAAGCCCTTATCAGGCTGAACAGAAGTTTTGGCATTTGGAAAGTGGGAAGGAATAAAACGGAAAATTGGCCTGGTCCTAAAAAAGGGCTAAGACATAGCGGTGTGGCTTAATTGGACCAGTAGTCTTGACCTATTCTTTCAAAGGCTGAGGGTTTGTTACAGTTGCATCCAACCTAGATGATTCTCTATGAGCTAAATACATCACGCCGAGCCCTTGGATGTAAGCAAGAACGTTCCATTCACTTGACAGAAAGCCGGAAGCCTGAAAATGGTGGGGTGGGGATAGAAAGTTGTAGACCTTTTCATTATACAGTGATGAAGCTCTATGTACAGAAACCCTATTTAATTGCTATGAATAGCAGGTGGCTGATGGGAGGTAAATTGAATTCCAAAACTCTGTGCTGAGTAATTTCATGGCATATATTATGAAATTCTGGCTGCAGCCACCACTAGGGGGAGCTTGCAGTATATGAATATTTATTTTGCATTGAACTCAATGGGAGCTGTGTAAATCTGTATAATGTGAGCCCCTTCCCGCCTAGTGGCAGCTGTTATGACCATGTCAGAAGCAGTTCAGCACCACACCATCTCCCACTGTAGACTATAAAATCTGTCTGCAATGCCTCTATAGTAGATATGACACCGACTCCTAAAAAATGGGACTTTACAGACTTTCTCCTGGTCAAATTTTGGAATCGCATACTTTTCTGTACCCATCAAGAGTAGTGGATGTCTCGTTTGGCCATATGTAAGGTCATCTGAACCACAAGGGGCATGCAATAAACTCAACTAATACTAATAAAGATATTTTCTCAAAAGTGCATTTTTATTGTCGAGCTTGTGTGTATGAAATGAATCTATCACTATTCCCACGCGTCTGTATACAGTCTATTTACTATATTCTGCTGAGGCTGTTAAAGGGGACCTCTCCTGACATGTCTTAGTAACTACTTGCATGACCCGTGCAATAACGTTTCTGGAGCAGCTATTCTTATGACTCTAGTGCTGTTCCTTCTAGAATATTAAGGCATTGCTAGTAGTTTGAAGTGAAGGTTCAGATGGGTGTTACCAGCTGGGTATGTGTCCCTGCATCCTTCCAGCACCCTGCACACCCCCTCCCCTACAGTGTAAACAAATCTGTAGTCGCCGACCTGACAGCTGCTCCCCGGTAGCCACTCCAGCGCCGGCAGTAAGCAGTGGGCTACACAGCCCCTCCTCTCATACACAATACAGCCAATCAGACCCGACATACAGGTTGCAGCATCCGTATGTGTAAGATGACACTATCGCCCCCTGCACAATGTGTTACTGGTGACACCCATCTGGATCTTCATTGCAAACTGCTAGTAATTCACTCAGAATTTTTAACAGGAATAATAAAGTAATGGCACAACAAAGAGTCATAAGAATAGATGCTCCAGAGTTGTTACATAGGGTATGCAAGTAGTTACTAAAACAGACATATCAGGAGAGGTGACAGGTCCTCTTTAAAGGGGCTTTCCAAGATTTTTAAACTAATCGTGGGGGTCTGACACCTGGGGCCACCGCCGATCAGCTGTTTCAGAAGGCAGCAACGACGTGGCCTTCTCTCAGCTTTCCCCTAGGCCATGTGACAACCCGTTCATCTGTCACTTTGCCTAGAAGCAGCTGGGTCCATCCAAGAAAATGGGGCTGAGCGCGATACCAAGCACAGCCGCAACACAATGTATGGCACTGTGCTTGGTAAGCTGCGAGCAAGCCATGGTGCTCAGGAGAGCTGGTGCCTTCTCAAACCCCTTTAGCCCTTTCAGTACTGGGCCACTTTTCACCTAAAGAGGACCTTTCATTTTGTTTTACTTATAGGAGCTAAATACCTGTACTTGCGGGGTACCCCCCCCCCCCCCCCTGCTGATGCTGCTACGTGTTTTTTTATTTTTTTATTATATATATAATAAACATCGCACCTACGATGTAAATGCTGAGTATCGGTACAAGGAGGAGGAGACGCCAGGGGTTCTCAATGGGCGTCTCCTTCTCCCTGGCTGTGCCGCGATCCAATCACATCGGAGCGTGTCACAGCCAGGGAGGTTTTTCCTCCCTGGCTGTGACTCTCTTCGATATAATTGGATCGCGGCACAGCCAGGGTGAAGGAGACGCCCATTGAGAAACCCTGGCGTCTCCTCCTTCCTGTTTCGATGCTCAGTATTTACATACTGAGTGTGAGAACTCCAGGCGGGTGGGGCGTAGGGGGCGATGTTTAAAAAAAAATAAACTGGGTACCCCGCCAGTACAGGTATTTAGCTTCTATAAGTAAATCAGAAGAAAGGTCCTCTTTAAATCCCAGGCCGATTTTTGCAAATCTGACATGTCACTTTGTGGTAATAACTATTTTACTTATCCAAGCCATTCTGAGATTGTCTGTTTTCTCATAATTTCTCGTGACACATTGTACTTCATGACTTGAGTCGATTTATTTCACCTTTATTTGTAAAATAATCAAAAATTTGGAAAAATTCACAATTTTCTAAATTTTAATTTCTCTACTTTTTAAGACAAATAGTAATACCTCGAAAATGGTTATCAATCAATATATCTGCTTTATGTTGGAAACGTGACTGATCCGTTTTGCAGCCTATAGAGTTCTATTATGACGGAATGAATAACAGAATGCCTCTAAAGGCATTCCGTTATGCATTCCGTCATAGAACTGCGTTATGATCTGCGGTAACGAAATCCATAACGCAATTCACCTTTAACCAACAAACTAAGTGTGGGCGAATTTCATAAGCGGAAATTTGTTCATATCTAGAAACCACCCATAAATGACCCCATTTTAGAAACTACACCCCTCAAATTATTTAAAACTGATGTTACAGGGGCGTGACCAACTTCCGGTATGAGCGCACGCTTCTGAGCGCCGCTCCGAGTCCCGAACAAAATCCTCCTTCATCCTGATTTCTAAACAGCCGCAAATATAGAGTGGCAAGTGCAGAAACGGAGGGGGACCACCCGGAGAAGCAAAATGAGCCCAAGCAAGGCGCAGGTGGCGGAACGGCTCAAAGAATTTGCTAGAGCCGAGAACCAACATGGCGCCGCATCTCCTTCTAATCCACGCGCACATGCGACTCGCGGCAACCCGACCATGCAGCAAGATCCTCAAAGTGAGGAAGAACCCGAGCTCTCCCCTAAAGCAGCCCATGAGCAGCTGATGACTGCAATCTCTATGTGCCAGACCTCCCTCACAAGCAAAATTGAGGAGGTGAAAGTAGATGTTGGGCTCCTCAGGCATGATGTGCAGCAGCTGAGGGAAAGAGCGAGACAGACAGAGCACAGGGTGTCAGAGTTGGAAGATATCACCCGACCAATGCAGGCTAAACTTTCGGATCTGGAGCAGAAAGTCCAGTTGTGGCAACAAAAATGTGACGATTTGGAGAACAGATCCAGACGTAATAACATCCGAATCTTGGGCCTTCCGGAGAGGGCTGAAGGAATGGATCCGGCGTCCTTCATAGAAAATTGGTTCAAGACCACATTCCCTGGTGCCGCGTTCTCAGCGACGTACGCCGTGGAGAGGGCTCACAGAGTCCCAGCAAGACCTCCCCCACCGGGGGCTCCCTCCAGACCCCTGCTAGCCAGACTTCTAAACTGGAAGGACAGGGATCTGTTGCTCAACTTGGCAAGAACCGCGCAGACCTTATCTTATAATAACCCCAGGATTTCGCTATTCCCTGATTTTTCGGCGGAGTTACAGAAAAAGAGATCCACCTTTGTGGCTGTCAAGAGGAAGCTACGTGAGCTGAATGTCCAATATTCCATGTCGTATCCTGCACGGCTCCGGATTGTAGATGGTGGGAAATCCCTATTTTTCACAGATCCAAGGGAAGCCGATGAATGGGTAGCCAGCATATTTGTGTATGTCAACTGTACTCCATACGTCATTATTAATGTGTATAATCCTCCGCCGGCCAGCACATCTGTCCTGCAGGCTGTGGTGAGCTTTGTAGTGCAGTATCCGAATGTCAGATTAATATGTATGGGGGACTTTAATATGCTAATAAACTCGGATTTAGACCGTTTTCGGAGCCTGGCAAGAGATGAGGTGACAACTAGTTCAACTTCAGCACTTCTGAAAGTGGCCACTGAAATGGGATGGCTTGACTTATGGCGGGAAAGACATCCCCTAACGGTGCAGTACTCTTGCTTCACCCCTTCTAGAGGTGCCTTGTCCAAGATAGATTACTTAATGGGTAACGCACTAACCCTTACTGAATTGGAGAGTATTGAGTACTGCCCGCAGGGGCCCTCTGACCACGCCCCGCTGTTAGCAAGGTTCTTACTGTTGGATGGTCGGGAGAGAGGGAACAAGATGCATATACATCCCTTTTGGCTCACCCTAATAGGATCTAATGATCGGATTCCGGATCAACTTCATATGTTTTTTGAGGTGCAGGGAGACACAACAGGCGAGCTGCTAATCTGGGAAACGTTAAAAGCTTACATAAGGTGTTGCATTAAATTATCCATAGCATTTATTAAAAGAGAGTCCCACCGTAGGGAAGTAGAGCTTCAGGAGACTTGCAAGGTAGCCGAGAATGCTTTTATTGGAAACCCCTCTGAGGTTAATAGGCTAGACTGGCTCCTTAAGGGGAGACAATACATGCAACACCTACAAAAAAAGAGCGATCGTAAACTTTTCTTTCTTAAACAACAGTTTTTTGAGCAGGGAAGTCAGGCATGTAAGCTACTGGCCCATATTGCCCGGAATAATTCCTCAGCCCCTCCAGTCCTGCGCATCAGAGGATCGGATGGAGAGATAAAAGAAAAGTCGCCGGACATTCTTGCTAGATTCCAAGAATTCTATCAAGAATTGTATAGCTCAGTGACACATTACTCACCCCAGGAGCTTACAACATACTTACAGGAGGTGACACATCCCCAATTGTTCTGAGGATAGAGAAATGCTTGAGAGGGATTTTACACTAGAAGAAATACAAGATGCCATGCTAAGACTGACAACTGGAAAGACACCCGGCCCTGATGGCATCCCGATTGAGGTGTACAATAGATATGGTGACATTTTGGCCCCTAGAATGAGGAACATGCGGCAGGCGGCTAAGACTCAACAGGAACTGCCAGACTCATTTTATGATGCCACCATAGTGGTCATCTTGAAACCAGATAAAGACCCTTTAGAATGTGGTTCGTACAGATCCATATCCTTGTTAAACCTAGATTATAAGGTTCTTACGAAAATAATCGCCAATAGATTAAACAGGGTAGTCGCATCTATTGTACACCAGGATCAATCCGGATTCATACCGGGGAGGTCCACATCCAATAACATCAGGAGGGCGCAAGTTATCACGCAAATCGGTAAAGCCTTGGATAAGCCATGGGTCCTAGCTTCTTTGGACACGGCCAAAGCCTTCGACTCGGTGGAATGGCTGTATCTACTGGAAGCACTAAAATGTTTTGGTTTTGGCCCGGTATTTGCCCAGTGGGCACAAATGTTATATAAGCAGCCTAAAGCGAATATACTGGTGAACGGCTCACACTCAGGTCATTTTGAACTAGGTAGAGGAACAAGGCAAGGGTGCCCCCTGTCACCCCTCCTATTTGCAGTCGCAATAGAGCATTTAGCACTTAGACTGAGGCAGGATGGGGTCTACAGTGGAATCTCCTTAGGTGGCAGAGAGGACAGTCGGGCTATACGCTGACGACCTGATCCTTTTTATGGATAGGGCGGAACAGTCGCTACCTAGAGCAATTGAGTTCATTGAAATTTTTGGCCGTTTCTCTGGATTGCATATTATTTGGTCCAAGTCGGCTCTGATGCCTCTTAGGCCTGAGGGCTGGCCTACGATATATTGCAATCTCCCAGTGGTAGACCGGTTTAAATACCTAGGTATCATAATAACTAGAGATCCCCCCCTTAGCATATACTTTGAACACAGAGCCTTTAATCTCTATTTTCACTAAGAAATTTGCAGCGTGGCAGTCTCTTCCTATTTCACTGATGGGGCGTCTGAACCTCATAAAGATGGTCCTTCTTCCCAAGGCTTTATATGTATTGAAACATGCTAGTACGACCGTCCCGAGAAGGTTCTTTGATCGCCTTCTCTCTATGATGTCCGCCTTCATTTGGGGTGCGACTAGAAGGAAGTTGGCGCTCCGTACTCTACAGAGGCCTAAGTTGCAGGGGGGGGCGGCACTCCCAGACCTGTTCCTGTACTTCCTAGCGGGTCAGCTACGTTATCTTACCTCCTAGGTCTCCTCGCAGCCTATCCCCAATGCGGAGTTCTATCTACAGGACTTCCTCCAGATACATTCCCTATGGCCAGTACTGGAAGATATTAGTCTGTTCCACGGAAGAGCCCTTCTACTACATAGGCTGGCCCATCAGGTTTGGGAGGCAGCTAAACTAAAATCTTACTCTGACCTGCCGGACGCAATACCCCTTTGGGAAAACCTTATGTTTCAGCATTTGAGTAGACATAATGGCGCTGCGATGTGGAAGGATCATGGGATACTGACCCTGGGGGACCTATATGAGGGAGGATCCTTGAGATCCTTTTCTCAAATCCAGGATAAATCTGGTATTCCGAGACACATGTTCTTCAGGTATCTACAGATTAGACATGCCCTCTCTGCGCAGTTTGGCAGAGGCTCTAGAAAGATTTCCAACTATCCATTGATTGGAGTGCTGTCCACACAAGGTCCTAGAGGTCTCATATCGGCTATCTATACACACCTCATAACCACGAAAATGATCACGTCCCCTCTGACCGTAGAAGACAAGTGGAGGAATTGCATTCCATCCCTTTCTGAGACAGAATGGGCTGAGGCGTTAGCAGCTCCTACAAGAGTTTCTCCCTCAGTCAATAATAAGATGATACAGCTACATATACTCCATAGAAGCTATCTTACTCCTAGCAGGTTGTTTAGAATGGGCAGGATGGAGAACGACAACTGCCTAAGATGTCATCAGGCCAATGCCAACTTCTGGCATATGATGTGGGAATGTAGTCTCATACAAAGTTTTTGGAGAGATGTGACATCCTTATTGTCAGATTTAGTGCGTGGTACCGTTCCCCTTTGTCCTAAGATGTGCCTGTTGGGAATTATAGATGGAGCAGTGGTCTCATCATCACAGGATATTCCTGGAAGAAACTTTATTCCTGGCTAGGAAGGCGATAGCCCTTAGGTGGATGGCTGATAGGATGACTAATGTTAACCACTGGAAGCAGGTAGTAAATCAGATTATTCCTCTAGAAAAAGTAGTTTACATACACAGGGTGTGCCCTCAGAAATTTGAGAAAGTGTGGGGGGAGTGGTGTGTGTCCACTAATACGCTAAATTCTCGATGAGATCTCATATCTATATATCTATGTAGGTTTTGATGGGAAATGTAGAATTTTTATGTAATCAATAGCCATCTGTGATAATGTCCCTGAATTGTCTAGTGTGAAACTGTTTTAGGAATTGTAACGGTAACTGTCAGAAACCCTGCTGCGTCCAGGGCAAATTATATCCAGAATAATGTACCACGAAATGTTTTATTTCTTATGATTGTCTTATGTCAATTTGTATATTGACTTTGTATTTTCATTTATTGGATTTATTGACATGTCAAAAAAGTCATGTACCTTTATACTCCAATAAAACGAGTTAAAAAAAAAAAATGATGTTACAAACTTTGTTAACCCTTGAAGTGTTCCAGAAGAATTTAAAGGAAAATGGAAGTGAAATTTCAAAATTTCCCCTTTTTGGTAGATTTTTTTGTTAATAAATTTTTCTTGCAACACAGCAAGGGTTATTAGCAAAATAAACCTCAATATATATTAGGGCTCTTTCACACCTGCGTTATTGTCTTCCGGCATAGAGTTCCGTCGTCGGGGCTCTATGCCGGAAGAATCCTGATCAGGATTATCCTAATGCATTCTGAATGGAGAGTAATCCGTTCAGGATGCATCAGGATGTCTTCAGTTCCGGTACGGAACGTTTGTTGGCCGGAGAAAATACCGCAGCATGCTGCGCTTTTTGCTCCGGCCAAAAATCCGGAACACTTGCCGCAAGGCCGGATCCGGAATTAATGCCCATTGGAAGGCATTGATCCGGATCCGGCCTTAAGCTAAACGTCGTTTCGGCGCATTGCCGGAGCCGACATTTAGCTTTTTCAGAGTGGTTACCATGGCTGCCGGGACGCTAAAGTCCTGACAGCCATGGTAAGTGTAGTGGGGAGCGGGGGAGCAGTGTACTTACCGTCCGTGCGGCTCCCCGGGCGCTCCAGAGTGACGTCAGGGCGCCCCAAGCGCATGGATGACGTGATCCATGCGATCACGTCATCCATGCGCATGGGGCGCTCTGACGTCATTCTGGAGCGCCCCGGGAGCCGCACGGACTGTAAGTATACCGCTCCCCCGCTCCCCGCTCCTACTATGGCAACCAGGACTTTAATAGCGTCCTGGGTGCCATAGTAACACTGAACGCATTTGGAAGACGGTTCCGTCTTCAAATGCTTTCAGTACACTTGCGTTTTTCCGGATCCGGCAGGCACCTCCGGCAACGGAAGTGCATGCCGGATCCCAACAACGCAAGTGTGAAAGAGGCCTTACTCTGATTCTGCAGTTTACAGAAATACCCCATATGTGGCGGTAAACTGCTCTTTGAACACATGGCAGTGGTCAGAAGTAAAGAAGCGGCATATGGATTTTGGAGGCAGATTTTGCTAGAATGGTTTTTAGGCGCCATTTTGTATTTGAAGAGACTCTGATGTACCCCTACAGTGGAAACCCTCAAAAAGTGACCCCATTTTGGAAACTACACCCCTTAAAGAATATATTAAGGGGGGTACTGAGAACTCTGACCCTCTAAACGTTTTACGCAGGGGCGTACATAGAAAGCACTGAGCCCCATAGCAAGAATCTAAATTGGGCACCCATTCCCCTTTTATAGCCCCTCCCACTACACATTCCAGGTCTCTCTCTTTGTTCCATGAACTATTCTTGCTGCTGCGTTTTTAAATTTATGCCATCAGGGCCAGATTGGGATTACAAAAGAGGTATAATAGATGCAGTGTGTACAGATGTATAGTGTATACAGCAGTGTACTGATATGTGAGGAACGTGGTATAATATATGCAGTGTGTACAGGTATATAGTATATACAGCAGTGTATTGATATGTGCAGTACAGGGTATATTATATACAGTCTGTACAGATATATAGTATATACAGTAGTGTAATATGTGAGGTACGAGGTATAATATATGCAGTGTGTACAGGTATATAGTATATACAGCAGTGTATTGATATGTGCAGTACAGGGTATATTATATACAGTGTGTACAGGTATATAGTATATACAAACGGAAAATGCAAATGTGATCGCACACTACATCCAGCACTCTGCCCTCCATGCTGGATGAGACATTGGTTTATATTTTGGCCAAAGCATAGTAAGCCACTCACCGCGTCAAGGCTGTCTCATGAGTGGTCCCTAACTCTTGTTCCTACCTGTTCATGGGCCATGACAGCCACATAAAATCCAGGGAATGCAGGTCAGCATGCAAGCCAAGTACACTTTGCTTGTAACCCCGTCCGGTGCCATTACAGCTTTCATCGGATCCAGGGATGCAAGTACCAACATGCATGCTGAACCTACCATATACTTCTCCTGGAGCCAGATGGCTAATGGTAGGTTCTATACAAGCAGACTCAGTTTTATACTGACTTTAAAACCAGCCTCAAGGACAGATTAACTGGTCAGGTGTGCAATGACTCCAAGGAGATCGCCACGCCTCCAATATATACTACAAAGAAAAAAATAAGGGGTTGGGTCAGCACAACCTGCTGCAGGTGCACATCACTATGGCGAAATACATATACAAACGGAAAATGCAAATGTGATCGCACACTGCATCCAGCACTCTGCCCTCCATGCTGGATGAGACATTGGTTTATATTTTGGCCAAAGCATAGTAAGCCACTCACCGCGTCAAGGCTGTCTCATGAGTGGTCCCTAACTCTTGTTCCTACCTGTTCATGGGCCATGACAGCCACATAAAATCCAGGGAATGCAGGTCAGCATGCAAGCCAAGTACACTTTGCTTGTAACCCCGTCCGGTGCCATTACAGCTTTCATCGGATCCAGGGATGCAAGTACCAACATGCATGCTGAACCTACCATATACTTCTCCTGGAGCCAGATGGCTAATGGTAGGTTCTATACAAGCAGACTCAGTTTTATACTGACTTTAAAACCAGCCAGTATATATTGGAGGCGTGGCGATCTCCTTGGAGTCATTGCACACCTGACCAGTTAATCTGTCCTTGAGGCTGGTTTTAAAGTCAGTATAAAACTGAGTCTGCTTGTATAGAACCTACCATTAGCCATCTGGCTCCAGGAGAAGTATATGGTAGGTTCAGCATGCATGTTGGTACTTGCATCCCTGGATCCGATGAAAGCTGTAATGGCACCGGACGGGGTTACAAGCAAAGTGTACTTGGCTTGCATGCTGACCTGCATTCCCTGGATTTTATGTGGCTGTCATGGCCCATGAACAGGTAGGAACAAGAGTTAGGGACCACTCATGAGACAGCCTTGACGCGGTGAGTGGCTTACTATGCTTTGGCCAAAATATAAACCAATGTCTCATCCAGCATGGAGGGCAGAGTGCTGGATGTAGTGTGCGATCACATTTGCATTTTCCGTTTGTATATGTATTTCGCCATAGTGATGTGCACCTGCAGCAGGTTGTGCTGACCCAACCCCTTATTTTTTTCTATATAGTATATACAGTAGTGTAATATGTGAGGTACGAGGTATAATAGATGCAGTGTGTACAGATATATTGTGTATATATAGCAGCTACTCACATGTGAGGTATGAGGTATAAATTACAGCTCGTACCTCACATATCAATCCACTGCTGTATATACAATATACCTGTACACACTTCATCTATTATACCTCGTACCTAACATATAAGTACACTGCTGTATATACTATATATCTATACACACTGCATCTATTATACCTCGTACCTCACATATCAGTACACTGCTGTATATACTATATACAGTATCTGTACATATTGCATCTCTAATACTGTGTAATATATGCAGTGTGTATATATATATATATATATTACACACAGAGCAGTGTATTGATGTGAGACATACAAGGTATAATACTGTAGATGCAGTGTTTACAGAAATATGTGGTCAGTTATGCATTATGGTCACTGTGTGTGTGAGGTACATGAGGTAGTGGTCACTGTAACTGTCTGAAGTATTATACATGAGTGAGCAATGAGTAAAACAGGGCATGGGGGGAGGGGGGGGGGTAAATGATGAAAAGTGGAGGACCTCCTCTTACCACTCCATTCCAGTCTGTATGGATCAATGCAGAGCTGATTGTGAACTTCTAATACTTGCTGTTAGGGGTTGAAGGACCTGTGATGATGTCATCACAGGTCCTGGCAGATGTACCTTTCAAACCTAGGAACTACACCATCATTGGTGCAGTTCCTTTGCTAGATCCTGCAGGACCTGTGATGCTGAAGATGATGTAATCACAGGTCCTGGCAGATGTACTGTTCTAACCTGGGAACTACACTTTACACTGTGCAGTTCCCTTACAGGACCTGTGATGACATCATCAAAGGTCCTTTAGCTTTAGAACGATAGACAGGAGAAATGAGGGGGCGGGGCCTTTCCTCCATTGCGGGCCCCTCTTCCTCACGGGCCCCATAGCAGCTGCGTGGTCTGCCTATATGGTAGGTACGCCACTGGTTTTACGGAATTTAGAAACACTTGGCTGTAAAAATTAAATTTTGTTTCTTCCAATAAAATGTTGCTTTAGCCCCAAATTTTTCATTTTCACAAGGGGTAACAGGAGAATAAGCACCCCTTAATTTGTTACTCATTTTCTCCTGAATACGGCAACACCCCATATGTGGTGGTAAACTGCTGTGGGGGCACATGGCAGAATTCAGAATAGAAGAAGCACCATATGGGTTTTGCAGCGCAAATTTTTATGGATAGGTTTATGGGTGCCATTGGTTTTTATTTTTTAAGTGATTGTCTTATATGGGGCTCATTTTTTTGCGGGATGAGGTGACTGTTTGGTACCATTTTGGGCTACATAAGACTTTTTGATCGCTTGGTATTAAATTTTTTGTGAGGCAGGGTGAAAAAAATGGCTGTTTTGGCATAGTTTTTTTTATTTTATTTTTTACAGCATTCACCTGAGGGGGCATATAATGTGATTCTTATAGAGCAGGTTGTTACAGACGTGGCGATACTGAATATGTCGATCATTTTTATGTTTAAGTTTTACACAGTGAAATCATTTTTGAACAGAATAAAATCTTGTTTTTGTGTTGCTATTTTCTGAGAGCCCTATTTATTTTTTATTTTTTGGGCGATTGCCTTAGGTAGGTGCTCATTTTATGCGGGATGAGATGACTGGTACCATTTTGGGGTACATAAGACTTTTTGATCACTTGGTATTACACTTTTTGTGAGCCAAGGTGAACAGAAAATGGCTTTTTTGAAACAGTTTTTATTTATTTATTTTTACGGCGTTCATCTGACGGGATGGATCGTGTGATATTTTTATAGAGCCGGTCGATATGGACGCGGCGATACCTAATGTCTCCTTTTTTTTTTCCCCCTATTTTTTTTTTAACTTTATTTTGGGAAAAGGACGCTTTTACTTTTTTCAATTAATTTTTTGTCCCACTCTGGGACTTCAACTTCTGGGGGTCTGATCCCCTTTACAATGCATTACAATACTTCTGTATTGTAATGCATTGGCTGTAAGTGTATTATGCACTGTAATTGTCACGGGGTTCCGAAGGTGCACTCGGTCCCCCATTGCCCGCAGAACTGTTGCTTAGCTTTTGGAATGAGGTTCTGTGTTTGACCTCATTCCCAGGGCGGCTTTACTAGCTGGGTGGCTCCCTGCTCCTAGTCTGCTTTAAACGCCGAGCTGATCACTCGGTGCTCGACTGGTTGGTCTGTCGGTCATGTGACGCTGGCCACGTCACATGACCCTCACTCCCCACTATAAATACAGGCAGCCTGCTGGCTACAGGTTGCCTGTTAATTTCTAGGTTCCTGGCTATTTGTTGGACTGCTGAATACATACCTGATCCTGTTCCCTGACCATCCTTTTGCCTGCTCCTCCTGTACTGCGCATCCGTCCTGGTATTGTGACCTCGGCTCCCACCTGACTACTCTCTTAGGACTCCTCTTGTACTTCTCTGCTCTCCTGGTATTTATGACCCCGGCTTCTCCTGACAATTCTCTGCTTGCTCCATTTGTACTTTGCTGGTATTGACTCGGTCCGTTCACGTCCTGTTGTTTGTCTGTCTGTCATCCCTGCACTTACTCCAAGTTAGGGATTGCCGTCCAGTTGTCCCCTGTCATTAGGACTCGCGAGGCAAGTAGGCAGGGCCAGGGGTAAGGGTGGAGCGCAGTGGTCACTTCCCTCCCCCCTGTGTGTGTGTGTACGCGACCGTTACAGTAATACACTTACAGCTTCCTGCCTGTGAGCAGCGTGGGGACCTGATGGCCACCCCCCCCCACCCGGCAGGATACCGCAGGTGCTGCCGGCATCGTTGTTTTCACCAATGCTGGCGCATACAGCAGGGGTCAGGCTATCAGGGACTGCCGGACCCTGCAGCTGATCAGGCGGTCACAGCTCCTGCGCCCGCCCCATCCGAGCGCTGTAGATGTACGGCGCTGGGATTTGTGACTCTGATACATGTATGGCGCTGGTATCCTACAGGTTAAGCACGCGGTTTGCAGTGTGGGAGAAATTTCATTTTCTCCACTAGATGGTGCTGTAACAGCACTCATTTTCTTAAACCGCATTTAGGATTGTTTCCCCCTAGTGAGTGGGTGAAATTCTTTAATGTACACTTTGTGTCCATAGAAATATGCACAGCATCACACAAATTGGTGCATGCCATGTTCTATAAATGAGTTGCTAAAAAGACTTTAAGGCAACGTACTTCTCCACGCATGTGACACAACCACACATGTCCAGATGATGCCCCCATTATACCGTACAGCCCTACTTACAGGTCATCAGGATCTGCTATGTATAATTCATATATATCATCTTTACCAGCCTTGGTGCCAACTACGAGATCAAAACCTGCTGATGTGGAGTCTTCTCTCCCTGCTTCTGTGCTGGAGATGCGATTACGTAAACACCAGGAAGGGTTTGGCATCATTAATATTTTTAAACTTTACCCAATGCCTTGCCCAGGCACGCAACACCCTTCTGCCTGGCATATATATATATATATATATATATATATATATATATATATATATATAGAAGCTGTATGAGTTATTGCTGCAGAGGGGCGGAATCTAGCGCCAGGCATGTTTAATTCAGTTTATGTGAATGTGTCTAGTTTCTAATACTCCATTACAGTATCTGCTGTGGTTGTATAAAGAAGTGTGCAGGCAACATGAATGCAGATTGACATCAAAGGACTAAAAAGTTGTCAGATGACGAGTTGTCAGAATGCATCTACATAAGAGGTTAAAGGCTGTATTACACTGCCCGATAATCGCTAACGAGTGTTTGCATCAACACTTTGCAGTGTAAAGCCTGTATTAGGCAGATCAGCAAGCAATTGTCGGGAGGGAAGCGTTCCCTCCTGGCATTCGCTTGCTAGCTGGTGGAGGAGACCGCTGCTATTTCTTATTAATGGCATTGGGGGACACAGCACCATGGGTATATCCCCCGCTGCCACTAGGTAGGGTTGCCACCTTTCCCAACAAAAAATACCGGCCAAGTTAAGCCACACCCCTTTGGGGTGTGGTTGTGTGGGCATGGCTTAACACAATAATATTAGTGCCTCCAGAATTAATCCCCCCAAGTAGTATCCCCCAGTCAGAGTAATGGCCCCATTAGTGCCTCCAGGAAGAATGCCCACCATTTGTGTTCCCAAGAAGAATAATGCCCCCATTCGTTCCCCCAGTTAGAATAATGCCCCCATTAGTGCCCCCAGTTTGCTTCTGCAAAAAGAAAAAAGCACTCACCTCCAGGTGTGGATTGGCCATAGACCTTACAGGGAAATTTCCTGGTGGGCCAATGCCCAGGGGGCCGCCTGAGCCCTTCTCACAGCCATCCAGTCGAAGTTTTTGGGCATGTATTTTGTGCTGCTGGCAGTATTTTATGATGGACTGTGGTATTTGGCTCTGTTGGGTTGGTATAATGTGCCACAATATGGTATTACTGGCCCTGCCTTCCATCAGTTTGGACCCGACTACAAAACAGTGCCACTTTTAGTATTTTTTTCAGGGCCACTTTAAGCTCCCAGTCGGCCCTGCTCATCTCCTCCATTTGTTCGTGCTGCGGTGAATGCCCCCTGCTGACTGGAAGCTCAGGAAAGGACCTGCGCTTTAGCATGATGACACCTCGCAGGTCCTGTCCTGCACATCCAGTCAGCAGCGCGAGCAAATGGAGGTGGTGAGGTGGCCGGGTGGCAATTCTACCACTAGGAGGCTGACACTAGAAAAGTGTTGGCTCCACCCAGGTGGGCTATACCCTCTGCACAGACACTGAACTAACCAGTTCGAGTCTAGTGTCCGTAGGAGGCAGACATGACCTGCTGTTTTTTTAGGTCTTGCTGCTTTTTTTATTTTTATTATTTTTTCTTTTCTTCTGCAGGCCTCTGCCTGCTGCAGGAGGGTCTTTATTAAGGATATCCACTTTAGTAACACCCCCTACGGGAGCGTACCCTGGTACCTCGCCGGTCACCCAATCCCCCATTACTGCATCCACGCATGCCAGCAATCCCACGTAACTGCGAGTTTGCTGAAGGGGTGACCCTGCGGCACCTGAAGTCGCTGGACGGTAAGTACTCTTCGTACCTGGAAGGCCTATTTTACCTGGTGTGAATCCAGCGGTGTTCACCCTTTTCTTTTTTCCCAAGGATTCTTACCTTTCTTCAGGCCGAGCTTGAGAAGGGCCTCAGCCTTGCCTCCCTCAAGGGTCAGGTCTCAGCTTTATCTGTCCTTTTCCAAAGGCCTTTGGCTTCTCGCCCCCAAGTAAAAACCTTCCTTCAGGGGGTGGCTCATTGCGTTACCCCCTTCTGTTATCCCATGGAACCATGGGATTTTAATCTGGTCTTAGATGCCCTTCAGTCCTCCCCCTTTGAGCCCTTGAAGGAGAGCTTTCTTTCGTCTCTTTTAAGGTTGCCTTTCTGGTCGCAATTACCTCCATTTGCAGAGTCTTAAGCCGGACTCCTTTTTGTTTTTTCACCAGGACAAGGTTGTCCTACGCCCGGTTCCCTCCTTTCTCCCCAAGGTGGTTTCTTCTTTCCACATTAATGACGAGATTGTACTGCCTTCATTCTGTCCCAACCTCTCTCATCCCAGGGAGCAATCTCTCCACCGTCTTGACGTGGTCCGGGCGCTCCGGCTGTACACTGCGTGCAGAATTATTAGGCAAATGAGTATTTTGACCACATCATCCTCTTTATGCATGTTGTCTTACTCCAAGCTGTATAGGCTCGAAAGCCTACTACCAATTAAGCATATTAGGTGATGTGCATCTCTGTAATGAGAAGGGGTGTGGTCTAATGACATCAACACCCTATATTAGGTGTGCATAATTATTAGGCAACTTCCTTTCCTTTGGCAAAATGGGTAAAAAGAAGGACTTGACAGGCTCAGAAAAGTCAAAAATAGTGAGATATCTTGCAGAGGGATGCAGCACTCTTAAAATTGCAAAGCTTCTGAAGCGTGATCATCGAACAATCAAGCGTTTCATTCAAAATAGTCAACAGGGTCGCAAGAAGCGTGTGGAAAAACCAAGGCGTAAAATAACTGCCCATGAACTGAGAAAAGTCAAGCGTGCAGCTGCCAAGATGCCACTTGCCACCAGTTTGGCCATATTTCAGAGCTGCAACATCACTGGAGTGCCCAAAAGCACAAGGTGTGCAATACTCAGAGACATGGCCAAGGTAAGAAAGTCTGAAAGACGACCACCACTGAACAAGACACACAAGCTGAAACGTCAAGACTGGGCCAAGAAATATCTCAAGACTGATTTTTCTAAGGTTTTATGGACTGATGAAATGAGAGTGAGTCTTGATGGGCCAGATGGATGGGCCCGTGGCTGGATTGGTAAAGGGCAGAGAGCTCCAGTCCGACTCAGACGCCAGCAAGGTGGAGGTGGAGTACTGGTTTGGGCTGGTATCATCAAAGATGAGCTTGTGGGGCCTTTTCGGGTTGAGGATGGAGTCAAGCTCAACTCCCAGTCCTACTGCCAGTTTCTGGAAGACACCTTCTTCAAGCAGTGGTACAGGAAGAAGTCTGCATCCTTCAAGAAAAACATGATTTTCATGCAGGACAATGCTCCATCACACGCGTCCAAGTACTCCACAGCGTGGCTGGCAAGAAAGGGTATAAAAGAAGAAAATCTAATGACATGGCCTCCTTCTTCACCTGATCTGAACCCCATTGAGAACCTGTGGTCCATCATCAAATGTGAAATTTACAAGGAGGGAAAACAGTACACCTCTCTGAACAGTGTCTGGGAGGCTGTGGTTGCTGCTGCACGCAATGTTGATGGTGAACAGATCAAAACACTGACAGAATCCATGGATGGCAGGCTTTTGAGTGTCCTTGCAAAGAAAGGTGGCTATATTGGTCACTGATTTGTTTTGTTTTGTTTTTAAATGTCAGAAATGTATATTTGTGAATGTTGAGATGTTATATTGGTTTCACTGGTAAAAATAAATAATTGAAATGGGTATATATTTGTTTTTTGTTAAGTTGCCTAATAATTATGCACAGTAATAGTCACCTGCACACACAGATATCCCCCTAAAATAGCTAAAACTAAAAACAAACTAAAAACTACTTCCAAAAATATTCAGCTTTGATATTAATGAGTTTTTTGGGTTCATTGAGAACATGGTTGTTGTTCAATAATAAAATTAATCCTCAAAAATACAACTTGCCTAATAATTCTGCACTCCCTGTATCTCAAGCGGATTCCTTCCGTCCCTCTGACTCACTCTTTGCAGTCCCTGAGGGCTATGTAAGGGCTTACAAGCCTCCAAGGCCACCATCTCCCGTTGGATTCGGTCAGCTGTCAAGGCAGCCTATGTGGCTAAGAGTCGTGTTCCCCCTTTCAGGTTGACCGCTCACTCCACTAGGGCGGTCGGGGCCATCCTGGGCGGTCCGGCATCAGGCTTCTGCTTCCCATGTCTGCAAGGCTGCCATCTGGGCCTCAGTTCACACCTTCTCCAGGTTTTCCCACATCCATTCCTTGGCTTCTGCTGACGCCACTTTGGGTCGCAAGGTCCTGCAAGCGGTGGTGTGTTAGGTTGTTTGCACCGCTGTCTCTTCCCACCCTCGTGGACTGCTTTGGGACGTTCCATGGTTCTGTGTCCCACAATGCCATTCACGAGAAAACTAGATTTTTGTACTTACCGTAAAATCCTTTTCTCGTTGGATGCATTGGGGGACATAGATCCCGCGTCTTTTTCTTCATTCGGTTTACAGTGTTTCCCGGGATTCTTGGTTGATGGTCCTCTTCCTGGTTTAGGACATGTTGGCTTTTGTTCTTCTATCTGGTTTTTGGTGCTCCTACTGCTTTAGTACCAACTGGTTAGTTCAGTGTCTGTGCAGAGGGTATAGCAAATATAGGAATATAAAAAAGAGAGGATTAAGGTACAATTGAAGTTCTCTGGTCTTGGAGGCGGACCAGGCAATACAAAAAGAGTACCTGACGTAAAGGCTAGCAGAGGTGCCAAGGGGTGGAGGTGAAATTTCCAACAAGTAGTGTATATAAAAGTTATGCTCGTTTTCAACTATAGAATAGGGTAGGCCGCACAGGTGCTTCGGTGGGTCAAGGGTGTCCTTGCCCACTGTGGAGAGATAGAGGTGGAGTAGAAAGGAAAAAAAGAGGAAAGAACCCTTCACACCCGTAAAAAAAAAAAAGAAAACACGTAATAGGCGCCAAATTCCCTCAGTCACTAGACGTGATGATAATTCGAATCTGTTGTTAGTTATATAAATAAGGTAGGTATAAATAAAAAGACCTTCACCTAGGTCTGATAAAAGAGCCAAAGATTAAAGACTATCAACACATCCATGTAATGGTGATGTTGACAGATGATAATTATAAAATAAGAAAAATAAAATCAAATGCACTCACTTCACGGGGGAAGGGGGGGGGGGAGGAGCAGTCACCCGGATCAATTCGGAGACCCCTGGGACTACTTTTCTCCCCAGCCAGGATCACATGAGGAAATGTAAATAATTGAACAACGCCTACACAAGTGGCTTCTGGTCAATCATTTTAATGGTACGTGGCTCAACGCGTTTCGAGGGTCTAAAGCCCTCTTCTTCAGGAAAAAATAAAATGAAGGAATTTAATTATAACAAATAAATATAATAAATGTAAAAGATTTATAAAAACAAAAAACCCATAAACATATGTCTATATAGACACATACACACACATACACTCATATGTGCATGAGCATGTATACATACAGACATACAAACATCCATATGTCTATATCAATGTGAGAAATTGCTTTCTCTTTCCCCCCCCATTTTCAGTTGGCGTACATAGTGCATTATGGAGATAAACATATAGAACAAAATCTACAATACATGGGCTTCATGATACTGATTATGCAAGAGTGAATAAAGTAAATAGAATAGAATAAAATGGATATGCACGTATACAGGGATAAAAAAACAAAAACATGCACCAAAAAACATAAATACATATAAAGGAAAGACACATATATATATATATATATATATATATATATATAAAGAAAAGAATTCTAAATAAGTATTGGATTTGTATATCCCAAAAGGATTGAATTAATCTGTACCTTCAGGAGTGCTTGGAACAAGCTTCTAAGACCAGTCTGGAATGTTTGGAGTGGATTGTTTTCATGGGGTATTTGTAGGTAGCCTGCTGGTTTGCATGTGTGTGTCTAAGGCTCCTCCCACTTCCTGTTTGTATGCTTAGAAATGGGTTATTTTCCTGGGGTATTTGAATATTTAAACTGTGTTTCTTTTACTGTTGTCTGGGTGATACTGGGGGAAGGTCCTATTACATTAAAATTAAAACCACAGACATCTTTAGTGGGATATTAAGTATTCATAATTGCGATGAGTTCCACTGTGGAACGCACCGCCATTTACTTCCTGTTGTCCGTTTTTGAAAAAAGGAAAAAAGGAAAAGACGTGTATGGGCACTTATCTCCAGGGGCAAGGGTGGAGGGGGACAGGGGCTCAGTTTACCTCACATGGCTCGGGTTGTCTCACCTAGTTGCCGGACTGGAAACGTCAGGTGGTCCGATGCGTTCCATTGTGGAACGCACCGCCATCTACTTCCGGTGACAGGAGGATGTAGCTTCCGGGAATGACAGGCCGGATGTGGTGTAAACACTGATGCGATGTGTTCCAGCCTGGAACGCAACCTCCCCAATGATTGGCTGTGTCTGGTGGATATGTGTATTCACAGTGGTTGGCTATGTGTGGTGGGTATATACATTCCGCCTATATTCATTCCGCCTACTGTTTTATCATTATACTGAATCATGAACCTGATTAACTGGGTATAGCCCATCTGAGCGGAGCTAACACTTTACTTTTTCTAGTATCGGCCTCCTAATGGCAGCTGGGAATATGGGTCCCCAATGCATCCAATGAGAAAAGGATTTTACAGTAAGTACAAAAATCCAGTTTTTATGCAGAAATCTCCTCCACAGCACGGGAAGGAGTGATCACTATGCTATCGCTCATTCCCCATACTGTATAGTGGTTTGCCAGTGGCAGATCCTAATAAGACAGCGTGATCTGCTGCCAGAAAGTGCTGATTTTTAAGCATGTTCATTCATCAGAATTGCCCGATGAATGAGTTTGCTCATTCATCAGGCAATTGGTGGCAGTGTTACACTGCAAGATGATCGCTAATATCAGCCAAACTATCAACCAGTGTAATACATACTTAATACTGCCACTGATTGCTCGATGAACGAGCAAATGCTCGTTCATCGGGCAATCCTGATTTTTAAGCATGCTTAAAAAAATAAGCTTGCTGACGGCAAAAAACTAGACAGTATAGGGACGAGCAATGGCATAGTGATCGCTCCTCCCCATGTTGCGAAGATCACTGCATGTAATAACAGCGGCCTCCTCCACTAGCTAGCAAACGATTGCTGGGAGGACATTGCTTGCTGCTCTGCCTGTCTAATACAGGCTTAAAGGGGTTCTCCGGGAATTAAGAAAATAAAAATACTTAGATATTAGTTCATTATAAATATATTCCCAAATGCCTTATATTAGTTATAATGGATCGTTTTGTCTGGGGAGCAATCATTAGGAAAAACAAAATGGCTGCCTTCCTATTAGTAGACATAAAACCTGTCCTAATCACACAGGAGGACAAGTTACTTCACAACCTCAACCTCCTCTCTGCTCGTCAGGAATTCTCATCCTAAATACAGTTTAATATGCTCATCAGCTGAATCTCTGTAGAAATGGAGCAGATGTGGCTAATGAGCAGCAGCACTTGTATTCAGTCTCCATTACCACAGCCCCGCAGTCTCCTTTACCATAGTCTGTCCTGTCCTGTCTCCTCATCAACTCCATTCCTACAGAGATTCAGCTGAAGATCTTCTCATCTGTATTCAGGATCATAATTCCTGACAAGTAGGAGAGAAGGATGAGGCAGCTCTTTAACGCAGTGTTGTAAAGTAACTTGTCCTGCTGTGTGATTAGGACATGCTTTGTGTGCACTTATAGGACAGCGGCCATTTTATTTCTCCTAATGATTGCTCCCTAGACAAAAACAAGCCATTATAACTAATGAAAGTTATTTGGGAATATATTTATAATAAAGTAATATTTAAGTTATTTTCATTTTCTTAATTCCCTGAAAACCCCTTTAAAGAGTTTGCTCGTTTATCAGGCAATTGGCAGCAGTATTACACTCATGAGAACACTTGTTAGCCATTATCAGCCGAAGAATCTTTGGGGCAAGTTTACTAATGTGTTTGCATCAAGATATGCCCTAATTTTGCATAAACATTTTAGACCAATTTATGAAGCAAATGCACAAAAATGAGTTATCCATTTTGCCCAGCTCGCCTTCTTCTGTTTTTCAGCTCAAGAAAGGGGTATGGCATAGTGGAAAGGGTATGCAGTTTAAGTGGCAGCAACATGGGCGGACTGGGAACTTAAAGTGGCCCTGTTATGTAGTCGGGTCTGAATTGATGGAAGGCAGGGCCAGCAATACCATATTGTGTCACATTATACCACCCCAACAGACCAAATACCATAGTCCATCACAAAATGCATCCCCAAAAACTTCCACTGGCGGGCCGTGAAGAGGGCTCAGGGGCCTCCTGGGCATCGGCCCACCGGAAAATTTCCCTGTAAGGTCTATGGCCAATATGCCCCTATATACCCAATATGAGGTACAACTTTGAAGCAAGTTAGCCACCCAGAACAGGATGTGATGGGAGCATAGTGGGTGTGAGGAGAGGCAAGGAAACTAGTAGAAGGATGAGTTATAACAGTTATTCTTTCTTTTGTATTCTTTAAATTGCTGTGTATTTTTTAAATTGCTGTGTCTAGCAATATGGCGGATGAAGTGGATGGATGGTTGACTAACAAGGCAGATATGCCATTCAGAAGTCTAGGTTTACCATCCGTGAAAATATATTTGCAATTGTAATTTATATTGGTGAACTTCTGGGTGGCCTTTAAACAATTTGGGGTTGTGAAATGTTCTTGGGGGGTGTCGCTGACCAGCCTTAAACCAGTGACCAGCTTTAGGCCTGAGTTTAGATGGGAACTCTACAATGGATGCTGTTATGTCAACACTTGTGTTTGAATAAAAAGTGACATGACTTTGCACAGATACATGGCAACAAAATGAATGAGTGACCCCTCCCAAATGTCATGGAAGAAGCAGGAAGATTCTGAAAAAGTGATAGATGCAAATTTTGTGCCTCACCTCAGTCCATAACTTATGGTCCGTGGTAGCGGAATCCATAACGGAATTCTTAGAAAACCTGAACCCAAACCTTGTATGCCGAACTTGAAAACACAAGTTCGCTTGTCCCTAATTGTGAGCCAAAACCAGGATTGGAACCTCCACAGACATAAGGTATAAGGGAAAATGATAATTACACTTACCGCTAATTTGATTTTCAGGAGTCCATGACAGCACCATGAGAGAGGGTCTGCCTCCCAGGACAGGAAACACACAGGTATAAAAAAGGAGGAGCCTCTTTTTTCCTCAGTGGTTTTCAGAGACGGGAAGCCCCCTATAATCCAATTCTCCAACTGTTCTTGCTTGGCAGAAGGCATATGCTTTTTTCATGTTATCCACAATTTTTTTTGTTTTTTCACACCTTCAAGAACGTCACCAACACCAAAGTAAAAAGGGTGGGAAATTTAGGGGTGCTGTCATGGACTCCTGAAAATCAAATTACCAATAAGTGTAATTATCATTATTCCCTATCGTCCATGACAGCACCATGAGAGATCCCAGAGAAAAAACTAGGGTGGGACCACGGCCTGAAGAACCTTACAACCAAAGGACAAGTCAGAAGAAGAAGAAAGATCCAACCTATAGTGCTGAAAGAAGGTCAAAGGAGATGACCAAGTTGCGGCTTTTCAGATGCCTTGGATTGAAGCTTCTGCTCTCTCTGCCCAAGAAGTTGCCACCGCTCTTGTTGGGTGAGCCAACCATCCTCGGGGAACCGGCTTCTGTAGGGAAACACAAGCTAAACAGATAGCCTGCCTTATCCACCAAGCAAATTAAATTTTCCTCTATCCTGCAAATTGTATAAACAAAGACTTTGTCTTTCTCCACCCCTTGGTAGCCTCTAAATAAGCCAGCACACATCTCCTAACATCCAAATGATAGAGCTCAGCTTCCTTAGGGTGATCACAAAAAGGAAGGGAGAAAAACTTCCTGGCCCTTGTGAAAATCAGAGACTACCTTGGGGAGAAATGCTGAATCGGGGCGAAGAGTAATCCTGTCCTCCTGAATGGACATATAAGGAGGGTTGATGGAAAGCTTGCATTTCACCTAATCTCCTGGCTGATGTGATGGCCACTAAAAAGACACATTTTAATGTTAGAATCTTAATGGAGACTTCAGAGAGGGGTTCAAAGGGAGCTTTAACCAAAGCATGAAGGACCAAGCCAAGGTCCCAAAGAGGGACCCTTGCGATCCTAGCCGGGGTGTTCCTAGCAACGACCTTACAAAATCTAACAATCAGAGGATGAGCTGCTAGACTTTAATCAAACAAAACATTTAGGGCCGAAACCTGAACCTTTAAGGTACTTAAGGCCAATTCCTTATCTAATTCCCTCTGGAGAAATTCTAAAATCCTAGGGATGCTAAGCTGACAAGAAGGTGAAGGAGATATCCTTAAAAACTTTTTAAAAAAACGACCATACTCAAGCGTATATGCCTGTAGTCACTTCCTTCCTACTCTTTAATAAGTTAGAGAGAGTATCGACCCCGATAGCCCCTTTTTGATCAATAGCGACCATTCAAAAACCAAGCTGTCAAGTGAAGGCCCTTGACTGGGGGATGAATCACTGGCCCTTGACATAAGAGATACGGAATTTCCAGAGGACCCATGGCTCCCTGACAGACAGTAGTCTTTAACCAGGTGAACCATGCTCGACGGGGCCAAAAGGGGGCTATCAAGATCACAGAAGCTCTGTCTTCCCTTATTTTGTTCAACACCCTGGGAATCAATAGTAATAGAGGGAAAGCATACAGAAGACCCCTGCCCCAGGGCTAAAGGAGGGCATCTACTGCTGTGGGAGAATCCTTAAGCTGCCCAGTGAGAAACTACTCTCCCCTCTGGCACATACCTGTAGGATCCACTTCCTAGGACAGAAAACCACTGAGGAAGAGAGAGGCTCCTCCTTTTTTATACCTGTGGGTTTCTTGTCCTGGGAGGCGGACCCTCTCTCATGGTGCTGTCATGGACGATAGGGAAAAGATCTGCTCCTGTTCTGTGTTCAGAGCCGCACCTGGTTTTGGCTCAAAATCACTGATGGAAATCACTGACCGAACACTGATGTGTAAATGAGGCACAACACATTTGAATCACGAGTTGTGCATATGATCACACCCCAAAAAGAATACAGACCCCAGACCAGATCCCTATACTAATACCGTTATCAGACCAGAACCCCCACACAAATACAGACCCCAGAGTAGAACCCCTAAACTAATACAGACCCCAGGCTATATCCCTATACTGATACCGATTCCAGACAAGAAACCCTAAACCAGTGATAGTGAACCTTTTAGAGACTGAGTGTCCAAACTGCAACCCAAAACCCACTTATTTATGGCAAAGTGCCAATTTTACCTGAATACTGCAGTTCAATACTAGTATCTCTTCCATGTACTTTATCACTTAGCTATAATATCCTGCCTACATTCAGTGCGCTGCCTGTGCTGTTCATAGTGCGCCCCGCGCTGATGAATGGCAGGAAAAGATAAGGCACATTGCAGTGGTACACCATTTTATGGTACACCATAAACCTTTTCCAGGGTGTGGGTGCCCACAGAGAGGCCTCCAAGTACCGCCTCTGGCACCCGAGCCATAGGTTCGCCATCACTGCAACTAACACAGACCCCAGACCAGAACACTTATACGAATACAAATCCCAGACCAGATCCCGGCCTAAACTAATACAGGTGCCAGACCAGATGCCCTAAACTAATACAGACCTTTAAACTATTAGACCCCAGACCAGATCCTTTAACCCCTTAGGGACCCATGACGTATCGGTACTGCATGGTTCCCGAGTCCTTAAGGACCCATGACGTACCGGTACGTCATGTGTTGTTCCGATCACCGCCGCCCGGCAGGCGGTGATCGGAACAAGGTGCCTGCTCAAATCATTGCCTTCCTGTGACGTGCCTGTGAGATCCAGCCCCCTGGATCTCACAGGCCGGAAGCTGTATGAGTAATACACACTGTATTACTCATACAGCCATTGCATTCCAATACAGAAGTATTGGAATGCATTGTAAAGGATTTGACCCCCAAAAGTTCAAATCCCAAAGTAGACAAAAAATTAAGTGAAAAAAAAGTTTAAAAAAATAAAGTTTTCCCCCCAAAAAATTAAAAGTTTCAAGTAAAAATAAACAAAAACTTCATTTTCCCCAAATAAAGTTATAAAATAATTGGTAAAAAATAGGGGAAAAAAAAATGTATACATATTAGGTATCGCCACGTCCGTATCGACCAGCTCTATAAACATATCACATGACCTAACCCCTCAGATGAACACCGTAAAAAATAAAAAAATAAAAACCTGTGCTAAACCATTTTTTTGTCACCTTACATCACAAAAAGTACAACAGCAAGCGATGAAAAAGGCGTTTGCCCACCAAAATAGTACCAATCTAACCGTCACCTCATCCCGCAAAAAATGAGCCCCTACCTGAGACAATCACCCAAAAAATAAAAAAACTATGGCTCTCAGAATATGGAGACACTAAAACATGATTTTTTTTTGTTTCAAAAATGATATTATTGTGTAAAACTTACATAAATAAAAAAAAAAGTATACATATTAGGTATCGCCGCGTCCGTATCGACCGGCTCCATAAAAATATCACATGACCTAACCCCTCAGATGAACACTGTAAAAGATGTAAAATAAAAACTGTGCTAAATAAACAATTTTTTGTCACCTTACACCACAAAAAGTGTAATAGCAAGCGATCAAAAAGTCACACGCACCTCAAAATAGTGCCAATAAAACTGTCATCTCATCCCGCGAAAATCATACCCTATCCAAAGTAATCGCCCAAAAACTGAAAAAATTATGGCTCTCAGACTATTGAAACACTAAGGGCTCTTTCACACCTGCGTTATTGTCTTCCGGCATAGAGTTCCGTCGTCGGGGCTCTATGCCGGAAGAATCCTGATCAGGATTATCCTAATGCATTCTGAATGGAGAGAAATCCGTTCAGGATGCATCAGGATGTCTTCAGTTCCGGTACGGAACGTTTGTTGGCCGGAGAAAATACCGCAGCATGCTGCGCTTTTTGCTCCGGCCAAAAATCCGGAACACTTGCCGCAAGGCCGGATCCGGAATTAATGCCCATTGGAAGGCATTGATCCGGATCCGGCCTTAAGCTAAACGTCGTTTCGGCGCATTGCCGGAGCCGACATTTAGCTTTTTCAGAGTGGTTACCATGGCTGCCGGGACGCTAAAGTCCTGACAGCCATGGTAAGTGTAGCGGGGAGCGGGGGAGCAGTGTACTTACCGTCCGTGCGGCTCCCCGGGCGCTCCAGAGTGACGTCAGGGCGCCCCAAGCGCATGGATCACGTGATCGCATGGATCACGTCATCCATGCGCATGGGGCGCTCTGACGTCATTCTGGAGCGCCCCGGGAGCCGCACGGACTGTAAGTATACCGCTCCCCCGCTCCCCGCTCCTACTATGGCAACCAGGACTTTAATAGCGTCCTGGGTGCCATAGTAACACTGAAAGCATTTGGAAGACGGTTCCGTCTTCAAATGCTTTCAGTACACTTGCGTTTTTCCGGATCCGGAGTGTAATTCCGGCAAGTGGAGTACACGCCGGATCCGGACAACGCAAGTGTGAAAGAGGCCTTAAACATGATATTTTTGCTTCAAAAATGAAATCATTGTGTAAAACTTACATAAATAAATAAAAAAGTATACATATTAGGTATCGCCGCATCCTTGACAACCTGGTCTATAAAAATATCACATGATCTAACCTGTCAGATGAATGATGTAAATAACAAAAAAAAAAAAAAAAAAAACTGTGCCAAAACAGCTATTTCTTGTTACCTTGCCTCACAAAAAGTGTAATATAGAGCAGTCAAAAATCATATGTACCCTAAACTAGTACCAACAATACTGCCAAACTATCCCGTAGTTTCTAAAATGGGGCCACTTTTTTGGCGTTTCTACTCTAGGGGTGCATCAGGGGGGCAAAAAAACCAGTCCAGCAAAATCTGCCTTCCAAAAACCGTATGGCATTCCTTTCCTTCTGCGCCCTGCCGTGTGCCCGTACAGCTGTTTACGACCACATATGGGGTGTTTCTGTAAACTACAGAATCAGGGCCATAAATATTGAGTTTTGTTTGGCGGTTAACCCTTGCTTTGTAAAAGTAAAAAAAATATTAAAATGGAAAATCTGCCAAAAAAGTGAAATTTTGAAATTGTATCTCTATTTTCCATTAATTCTTGTGGAACACCTAAAGGGTTAACGACGTTTGTAAAATCAGTTTTGAATACCTTGAGGAGTGTAGTTTCTTAGATGGGGTCACTTTTATGGAGTTTCTACTCTAGGGGTGCATCAGGGGGGCTTCAAATGGGACATGGTGTCAAAAAAAACAGTCCAGCAAAATCTGCCTTCCAAAAACCGTATGGCATTCCTTTCCTTCTGCGCCCCGCCGTGTGCCCGTACAGTAGTTTACGACCACATATGGGGTGTTTCTGTAAACTACAGAATCAGGGCCATAAATATTGAGTTTGGTTTGGCTGTTAACCCTTGCTTTGTAACTGGAAAAAAATTATTAAAATGGAAAATCTGCCAAAAAAGGGAAATTTTGAAATTGTATCTCTATTTTCCATAAATTCTTGTGGAACACCTAAAGGGTTAACGACGTTTGTAAAATCAGTTTTGAATACCTTGAGGGGTGTAGTTTATAGAATGGGGTCATTTTTGGGTGGTTTCTATTATGTAAGCCTCGCAAAGTGACTTCAGACCTGAACTGGTCCCTAAAAATTGGGTTTTTGAAAAACTTATAAGCCTTGTAACATCCCCAAAAAGTAAAATGTCATTCCCAAAATGATCCAAACATGAAGTAGACATATGGGGAATGTAAAGTAATAACTATTTTTGGAGGTATTACTATGTATTATAGAAGTAGAGAAATTGAAACTTGGAAATGTGCAATTTTTTTTACAAATTTTGGGTAAATTTTGTATTTTTTTTGATAAATAAAAATGAATTTTTTTTACAAATTTTACCAGTGTCATGAAGTACAATATGTGACGAAAAAACAATCTCAGAATGGCCTGGATAAGTCAAAACGTTTTAAAGTTATCACCACATAAAGTGACACTGGTCAGATTTGCAAAAAATGGCCAAGTCCAGAAGGTGAAATAGGGCCGAGTCCTTAAGTGGTTAAGTAATACAGACCCCCAGATCAGAGCCTCTAAACTGAGAGCCACACCAGCCCTGGGAACCCACAAATAATTACAGAAAACATAACCCCCTGCCCCCAAAAACATAAAGGAAAAGTGATGCTGTTGCCAACCAGATAACAGCTCTCATTTTTTAAATGCTCGCAGCAGTCCGGCATGTTGCTAGAAGTAATCTCTCCATAAAGCCACCACGTTTGCTGATTTTGCCGTAAGTCATGTGACCTGCCCCGTGCGCCCCAGGTCTGCCCTTCAAGCCGCACTACATATTTAGCGTGGCGGTTTCCTTGGAGACGCTAGGCTCCGCCTCCCATAATGCTCGCGTTTTTTCAGCCGTCCAGTAATATGTCTAGTTCGTGTTGTGGGCGGGGTGTGACTGGCAGGAAGGGGCGTGGTCTGTCATCAGGCTCAGCAATCGGAGCCTGCGCGGCTCGGAGTGTGTGATCCTCGATGCTGGCTGTCGGGGTGCATCATGTCGGCCGCCGGGGGGACCGGGGAGGAGCTGCCAGGTCAGTCTGTGGAGATAAGGGCTGTAGTTACGCAGAACTGTGCAGTATGCAGCTATACTATATCTGTATATTGTTACAGCCATGCACAGAACTTTCTATACAGTTGCGCTGAAAATGGTTGCGATATTTTTCTATGTCTGTGCTGAGTACAGCACATCGGGCATCATGGCTTGTGAATGACAGGCTGCTGTAGTAGGCGTTTCTGTAGACCTATGTAAAACCGCAGCATCTGCTACATCAATCTACTCAGCCCCTTATAGAAGTATATTACACATATACATGACATATTGAGCTCTGCTACATCTGCAGAATGTATTTTACATGGACAGCTGTGGCTCTATATGGATATATCCCCCTACATGGGTGCATCATGTCTGTATTATACCTCCTAGAGTGCCCCTATATGCATCTCCTCTCTACAGATCTCATCATGTCTGTATTAGACCTCTAGAGTGCCCCTATATGCATCTCCTCTCTACAGATCTCATCATGTCTGTATTTATAGCTCTAGAGTGCCCCTATATGCACCTCCTCTCTACAGATCTCATCATGTCTGTATTAGACCTCTAGAGTGCCCCTATATGCATCTCCTCTCTACAGATCTCATCATGTCTGTATTTATACCTCTAGAGTGCCCCTATATGCATCTCCTCTCTACAGATCTCATCATGTCTGTATGTATACCTCTAGAGTTCCCCTATATGCATCTCCTCTCTACAGATCTCATCATGTCTGTATTTATACCTCTAGAGTGCCCCTATATGCACCTCCTCTCTACAGATCTCATCATGTCTGTATTAGACCTCTAGAGTGCCCCTATATGCATCTCCTCTCTACAGATCTCATCATGTCTGTATTAGACCTCTAGAGTGCCCCTATATGCATCTCCTCTCTACAGATCTCATCATGTCTGTATGTATACCTCTAGAGTGCCCCTATATCCATCTCCTCTCTTCAGATCTCATCATGTCTGTATTTATACCTCTAGAGTGCCCCTATATGCACCTCCTCTCTACAGATCTCATCATGTCTGTATTAGACCTCTAGAGTGCCCCTATATGCACCTCCTCTCTACAGATCTTATGTCTGTATTAGACCTCTAGAGTGCCCCTATATGCATCTCCTCTCTACAGATCTCATCATGTCTGTATTAGACCTCTAGAGTGCCCCTATATGCATCTCCTCTCTACAGATCTCATCATGTCTGTATTAGACCTCTAGAGTGCCCCTATATGCACCTCCTCTCTACAGATCTCATCATGTCTGTATTATACCTCTAGAGTGCCCCTATATGCATCTCCTCTCTACAGATCTCATCATGTCTGTATTAGACCTCTAGAGTGCCCCTAAATGCATCTCCTCTCTACAGATCTCATCATGTCTGTATTAGACCTCTAGAGTGCCCCTATATGCATCTCCTCTCTACAGATCTCATCATGTCTGTATTTATACCTCTAGAGTGCCCCTATATGCACCTCCTCTCTACAGATCTCATCATGTCTGTATTAGACCTCTAGAGTGCCCCTATATGCATCTCCTCTCTACAGATCTCATCATGTCTGTATTTATACCTCTAGAGTGCCCCTATATGCATCTCCTCTCTACAGATCTCATCATGTCTGTATTAGACCTCTAGAGTGCCCCTATATGCATCTCCTCTCTACAGATCTCATCATGTCTGTATTAGACCTCTAGAGTGCCCCTATATGCACCTCCTCTCTACAGAGATAATATACTCTCAGTAATCCTGCCCGTGGAGGTATCTGCTCACAGAGGTGTCTGTTTTGGCAATATGACATTTCGGTGCACTAGCTCATGCATCTCCATCTGCACTGCTGTATTTCGTGCAAAGATGGCTGGGCCATTTTACAAAGCAATCAATTTTACCTTTTGTGTCTCCACCCCCCCCCCCCCCCCCCCCCCCCCTCAGTAATCCTGCCCGTGGAGGTATCTGCTCACAGAGGTGTCTGTTTTGGCAATATGACATTTCGGTGCACTAGCTCATGCATCTCCATCTGCACTGCTGTATTTCGTGCAAAGATGGCTGGGCCATTTTACAAAGCAATCAATTTTACCTTTTGTGTCTCCACCCCCCCCCCCCCCCCATTTTCTCATAGATTGTAAGCTCTTGAGAGAAGAGCCCTCACTCCTGGTGTATCAGTGGTTTATTAGCCTGTAATCCTGTAATGTCTATTTTACATGCACAGCGGAATATAGTGGGCTATATAAAGATTGTCTTGTATTATATATATATATATATATATATATATATATATATATATATATATATATACACCGTAATCACATATGATAAATATGTATATATAATTTTTTTACAATATTGGGGCAGATTTATTTGTCATCTCTAAAATGTAATCTGTAAAGATGTGCCAAATTTGTCACAGTGGCTCAAGCTTGCTGATAAATTTGGTTTATGGCTAGACACGTTTACACTGTTCGTTAAAGGGCATCTGTCAGCAGGTTTGTACCCATGACACTGACTGACCTGTTACATCTGCACTTGGCAGCTGAAGACGTCTGTGTTGGTCCCATGTTCATATGTGTCCGCATTGCTGAGAAAAGTGATGTTTTAATATATGCAAATGAGCCTTAAAGGGATTGTCTGGGTTCAGAGCTGAACCCGGACATATCCCCATTTTCACTCAGACAGCCCCCCATGACTTGAGTATCGGAGCA
This sequence comes from Bufo bufo, assembly GCF_905171765.1. NCBI lineage: Eukaryota > Metazoa > Chordata > Amphibia > Anura > Bufonidae > Bufo > Bufo bufo. Next base: position 224,208,964 of record NC_053389.1, read on the forward strand.
GTTCATGCTACGATGCTCTCCTTTGCCCTGTGCTAAATCACGCATGGCAAAGGCATTTTTTGGAGATCCGGTGACGTACTGGGCTCTCCATAGGGCTGCCAGGCGGAGGCTTCTGCCCAGCAGTGAGTCCTGTGACGTCACTGGCTCTGATGGGCGGGCTTTAGCGCTGCCCTAGCCTGTTAAACGGCTAGGGCAGCACTAAAGCCCGCCCATCAGAGCCAGTGACGTCACCGAACACAGTGCTGGGTGGAAGCCTCCGCCCGGCAGTGTGTTGTTGTAAATAAAAGAGCCCTTGCCCTGCGCGATCCAGCGCAGGGCAAAGGAGAGCATCGGAGCATAAAATGCTCCGATGCTAACATCAGGGGGGCTGCCTGGGTAAAATATGGGTATGTCCGGGTTCAGTTCTGAACCCAGACAACCCCTTTTACGGAGCAACAGGGGCGTTACCATTACACCTAGAGGCTCTGCTCTCTCTGCATCTGCCGCGCCCTCTGCACTTGATTAACAGGGCCAGGCAGTGAAAACATCATCACACCAGGCCCTGTCCAGGCCCATTGCTCCCAGAGGCTCATTTGCATGTATTAAAACATCACTTTTCTCAGCAATGCGGACACATATGAACATGGGACCAACACAGACGCCTTCAGCTGCCAAGTGCACATATAACAGGTCAGCCAGTTTCATGGGTACAAATCTGCTGACAGATGCCCTTTAAGGACCCTTTACACTGACAGATGAGGAAGCATTCCTTCCCGGCAATTGCCTGCTCGTCAGTGGAGGAGTCTGTTGCTTTTACATGTAGTGATCTCCTCCACAGTATGGGAAGATGTAATCACTAATGCCTTCGCTCATCCCCATACAGAATCATTGTTTGCGGGCAGCAGCGGCTGTTTAGACGGCACAATCTGCCACCGGTAAACGATGATTAGGTGACCGCACCAATGATCCTATTGCCTATAGAACAAGCATTTTGCTCTTTCATTGGTTAATTGGCGGCACATCTTATCCGCGGCACCTTGTTGAGCTGGAGTCCCAGCAGGCGAAGTAGGCGCAGGCGATCGTTCTTTTTGGTGCATTTGCTTCATGAATTCATTAAAGAAGTCTGAAACGTGATGTTATTCAGCACTTGGCGCAATCACATTAGTAATACCCCAGTCAGTAATACCCCAATGGCGGTTTGTTGGGGTGTCCGGTGATGTCGGTGACCGCTTGTGCAAAGATTCAGGGTTTTCAGCTACTGAATAATTGTTGTGTAAGTGCGAATAGAAAGTGTGAGTCACATGACCTACGGCATTTATTAAACCGTCATATTTATACAGTATTTCAGGATTAACCAGTTATGCTCTGCTCTAATCACGTTTGTGTGAGTTACATAAATCCCTGAGTTGTTCCTCACGTGGAAGCTCAGCAGATGGCAGGTGACTACCACATCCGACCGGCAAATAAAGCGCTTGTCTAGGATTTTAATAAAGTTTCCGACGAGTAAAATAACTACCATTCCAGTCCTGCAGCGATGACGCCACGTGCATCATGTCACCCATGCCGCCAATCTCACGTTGATGCTTGCATGTATGCCATGTGACCGCTCACTTGACTGTGAGCTATTCCTCCTGACTGCCCCATATACAGTGCTGCCCATAAATATTCATACCCCTGGCAAATTTTGACTTAAAGTTTCTTTTATCCAACCAGCAAGTAATTTTTTTGACGAGAAATGACATAGGTGTCTCCCAAAAGATAATAAGACGATGTACAAGAGGCATTATTGTGGGAAAAAAAAACATTTCTCAGCTTTTATTTACATTTGAGCAAAAAATACAAGAAGTTCCGCACTGTGGAAAATCTCAGAGGACGTGGTCGGAAGCAAAAAGTGACACCTGTGCTGGCCAGGAGGATAGTTAGAGAGGTGAAAAAGAACCCAAGGATCCCCACCAAGGCCATACTGGTGAATCTGGGCTCTGCTGGTGGCAATGTCTCAAGGCAGACAATCCAACGGGCACTGCACACTGCTGGGTGCCACTTCTCCAGATAAGGCTCACAAAAGCTCGCTTGGCCTTTGCAAAAGCTCAAAGAAGAAGACTTCTGGTCTTCTGGTTATGGTCAGCTGAAACAAAAATTGAATTGTTTGGTCACAATGATGTTTCCTTCATTTGGCGTCAAAAAAGGAGAAGCCTTCAACCCAAAGAACACCATCCCCACTGTCAAACATGGTGGTGGGAACCTAATGCTTTGGGGGTGTTTTTCAGCCAATGGACCAGGGAACCAAATCACAGTAAACGGCACCATGAAAAAAGAGCAATACATGAGGATTCTCAACGACAACATCAGGCAGTCTGCAGAGAAACTTGGCCAGGGGTATGAATAATTATGGGCAGCACTGTACATGAATGCTCAGTTCAGTCAAGCATGTATGTTTTCCCAGTGGGGAGAGGGGAATAAGCTGCTGCTGGACATCCCTGGAAGTGGCATCGGCAGTGTTCACATCTGCGGCAAACTGATCCGGCACAAATTCTGGCTGTTGGCTGGTCGAAAAACCATAGCATGCAGCACTTTTTGTCCTGCCGAAACCCAGCATTTATGCTGAAAAGCGGGCGGATCACCACGTGAACTATAGAATGCCAGAACCGGAGAAATCTGTCCGATTGCTCTCTACCGGAATAGCCTGTGGGATGTGAATGCGGCCTTATCTCTCTTGAGATTAAAACTGGGTCGCCAAATGTCTGTAAATTCCTGGACAGTCCTTAAAAAATGATGGGCTTGAAATATAATGGAGGATTTTTTATTTGGTGCGGCTGGCAATTCTGATTGTAATTATCATCACTTTATAGCTGGTAATGAGTTCATGTCAGTGTCTGACGTAGAGACATAGATTACCTATACAGGGCAGATTTATGGTCTTTGTTACCCATAGCAACCAATCACAGCACACCTTTCATTTATTATATTGCTCTTAAAAATGAGAGCTGTGCTGTGTTTGGTTGCTGAGGGCAACACAGACAGTTCTTCTTTTTGGTAGTTTCCTGAACCTGGTTTTCAAAGGCCTCTTTCACACGGGCGTTGCGGGTGCGTTGTGGGAAAATGCGCGATTTTTTTCACCACGAGTGAAAAGCGTTTTAATGCGTTTTGCACGCGCGTGAGAAAAATCGAAATGTTTGGTACCCGAACACGGACTTCTTCACAGAAGTTTGGGTTTGGGTTAGGTGTTGTGTAGATTTGATTATTTTCCCTTATAACATGGTTATAAGGGGAAATAATAGCATTCTGAATACAGAATGCTTAGTAAAATAGGGCTGGAGGGGTTAAAAAATAAATAAATTAATTAAATTCACCTCATCCACTTGTTCGTGCTGCCCGGCTCGTCTTCATTCTTCTTTGAGGACCTGGGAGGAAAAGGACCTTTGGTGACGTCACTGCGCTCATCACATGGTCCATCACCATGGTGATGGACCATGTGATGAGCACAGTGACGTTACCAAAGGTCCTTTTCCTCCCAGGTCCTCAAAGTAGAAGAATGAAGACGAGCCGGGCAGCGCGAACAAGTGGATGATGTGAGTTTAATTTAAAAAGAAAAAAAAAATTTTTTTAACCCCTCCAGCACTATTGTACTAGGCATTCTGTATTAGGAATGCTATTATTTTACCTTTATAACCATGTTATAAGGGAAAATAATAAAGATCGGGTCCCCATCCCAATCGTCACCTAGCAACCATGCTTGAAAATCGCACCGCATCTGCACTTGCTTGCGGATGCTTGCGAGTTTCACGCAGCCCCATTCACTTCTATGGGGCCTGCGTTGCGTGAAAAACAATATAGAGCATTCATGCTGCGATTTTCACACAACGCACAAGTGATGCGTGAAAATCACCGCTCATGTGCACAGCCCCATAGAAGTGAATGGGTCCGGATTCAGTGCGGATGCAATGCGTTCACCTCACGCGTTGTACCTGCGCGGAATTCTCGCTTGTGTGAAAGGGGCCTAAGTCTCATTTCACACGAGCGAGTTTTCCGCGCGGAAGCAATGCGTGGTGTGAACTCATAGCACCCGCACTGAATCCTGACCCATTCACTTCAATGGGTTTGTGTACATGAGCATTTTTTTTGTCACGCATCAGTTCTGCGTTGCGTGAAAAGCGCAGCATGTTCTATATTCGCGCAGCCCTGGCCCCATAGAAGTGAATGGGGCTTCAGTGAAAACCGCATTGCATCCTAAAGCAAGTGCGGATGCAGTGTGTTTTTCACTGATGGTTGCTAGGAGATTTTTTTTTTTGTAAACCTTCAGTTTTTTTATCACGCGCGTGAAAAACGCATCAAAACGCATTGCACTCGTGCGGAAAAAACTGAACGCAAATGCAGACAAGACTGAACTTGCTTGCAAAATGGTGCGAGTTTCACTGAACGCACCCTGAACGCATCCCGACCTAATCCACCACGCTCGTGTGAAAGGGGCCTAAGGCTCCTTTCACATGAGCAAGTTTTCCGCGTGGGTGCAATGCATGACGTGAACACACAGCACCCGCACTGAATCCTGACCCAATCATTTCAATGGGTCTGTGTACATGAGCGTTGTTTTTCACGCATCAGTTCTGTGTTGCGTGAAAATCGCAGCATGTTCTATAGGCCTCATGCACACGACAGTGTCTTCCTTTTTTTTTTTGTCTGACAGGGGGAAAAAAAGGAAGGTTAATGAAAAATGTAATTTTATTGCACCAAGGTCTTGTAGAAAAAAAACGGACACGGATGACATACCAGTTGTGCATCCGTTTTTTTGACTTGAATGGGTCCGTCCTCCGTTTTCCACTGACAAGAATAGGACAGGTTATATTTTTTTGACGGACTGGAATCATGGATCACGGACGCGGAGACAGCTCCATAGAAATGAATGGGACCTCTGCTAAACTGTGAAAAATTACGCAACGGACGCAGATGCACACAACGGTCGTGTGCATGAGGCCATATTCTGCGTTTTTCACGCAGCCCCGGCCCTATAGAAGTGAATGGGGCTTCAGTGAAAAAACGCATTGCATCCGGAAGCAAGTGCGGATGCGATGCGTTTTTCACTGATGGTTGCTAAAAGATGTTGTTTGTAAACCTTCAGTTTTTTTATCACGCGCATGAAAACTGAACGCAATTGCAGACAAAACTGACTGAACTTACTTGCAAAATAGTGCGCCCCCCCATCTAAATTATATTTTACACTTGCGGCAGGACGGATCCGACATTCTGTTCACCATGTCGGATCCGTCCTTCCGCTATTTCGCTGCTCCGTCCCCATTGACTATAATGGGGACGGGGGCGGAGCTCCGGCGCAGCGCGGCGGTGCACGGCGAAAGCCGCCGGACTAAAAAGTCCTGCATAGTCAATGGGGATGGAGCGGCGGCACGGCGAAATAGCGGAAGGACTAATCCGACAGGGTGAACAGCCTGTCAGATCCGTCCTGCCGCAAGTGTAAAAGTAGCCTTACTGAAGTTTTCAAGAAGCCCTACCTCTTTCTTCCAACCCCCAGCCCGACCGATTGGCACAACTCATTAAAGGGCTTCTGTCACCCCCCTAAAGTCATTATATTTTTTTTGGGCTCCTTAAAATCCTTAGGCCTCATGCACACGACCGTTGTGTGTGTCCGTTGTTCCGTTTTCCGTAATTTTCTGCGGACCCATTGACTTTCAATGGGTCAGTTGAAAACTTGGAAAATGCACAGTTTTTCATCCGCATCCGTGATCCGTGTTTCCTGTCCGTCAAAAAAATAAGACCTGTCCTATTTTTTTGACGGACAACGGTTCACGGACCCATTCGAGTCAATGAGGAAGGATCTGTAATATATGTTGATCCGAAACATGTTGATGAAATGAGCCTGATGTTTGGTTTTTAAGCACGTTTCCTAATAAAACACGCACTGCAAGGTGAAGCTGGACAATCTACTTTTTTCGCTACTTCTCAGCCTTGGTTCCGGTTCTGTGTCCGTGCTCCTCGGTGGTGTATGGTGAGGTGAGCTTCAACTTGGTGTTTTCACATTCAAGTCAATGGGTCCGTAAAAAAACACAGATGCACACAAGATTGTCATCCGTGTCCGTAGGCTACTTTCTCACAGACGGATCCGCTGATGTAGCGTCTTGGCTGCCATGGTAACCGATCAGAGCCCCAGCGATTAAACTGGGACTCCGATCGGAACCCTCCGCTGCCACCAATGATGGGGGAAGGTGATTTTAATTAGGGGGGGGGGAGGGGAGGCCGCACTGGCCACCAATGAATATAATACTGGGGAGGGAGGGGGGCCGCACTGGCCACCAATGAATTTAAAACTGTGTACATGACTGCCCCCTCCTGCCTGGCAGCACCCGATCTCTTACAGGGGGCTATGATACGCACAATTAACCCCTCAGGTGCGGCACCTGAGGGGTTAATTGTGCGGATCACAGCCCCCTGTAAGAGATCGGGTGCTGCCAGGCAGCAGGGGGCAGTCATGTACACAGTTTTTAGTATATTCTAACTTGAAGCGTCCCCATCACTATGGGAACGCCTCTGTGTTAGAATATACTGTCGGATCTGAGTTTTACGATCTAACTCAAATCCGATGGTATATTCTAACATAGAGGCGTTCCCATGGTGATGGGGACGCTTCAAGGTAAAATATACCATCGGATTGGAGAAAACCCTGATCCGATGGTATAATAGGGACTCCTGACTTTACATTGAAAGTCAATGGGGACGGATCCGTTTGCAATTGCACCATATTGTGTCAACGTCAAACGGATCCGTCCCCATTGACTTGCATTTTTAGTCAGGACGGATCCGTTTGGGTCCGCATGGCCAGGCGGACACCAAAACGACTTTTTCCTTCATGTCCGTGGATCCTCCAAAAATCAAGGAAGACCCACGGAAGAAAAAACGGGCACTGATCACGGAACTACGGAACCCGTTTTTGCGGACCGCAAAAAAAAAACATCCGTGTGCATGAGGCCTAATGCTGCTATTTATCAATATATAGGGCTCTTACAAATTTTTGTTCAGTAGTTTCTTCAAAAAATTGACTTTTATAATATGTAAATTACCTGTCTACCAGCAAGTAGGGCGGCTACTTGCTGGTAGCAGCCGCATCCTCCTTTCATAATGACGCCCCCTCCTCATGTTGATTGACAGGGCCAGCGAGCGCTCTCGTCCTCTGGCAGGCTCTGTCTGCATTTTAAATCTCGCGCCTCCGCCGTACCGGTCTTCAGTCGGCGCAGGCGCACTGATAGGAGGACGGTCGCTCGGCCGCTTCTTTCTCAGTGCGCCTGCGCCGGGTGTAGATGTGACGTCATCGGCGCAGGCACATTGAGGAAGGAGCGGCCGAGCAAGCGTCCGCCTCTCAGTGCGCCTGCGCCGACTGAAGACCGGTACGGCGCAGGCGCGAGATTTTGAATGCAGACAGGGCCAGCCAGAGGACGAGCGCGTTCGCTGGCCCTGTCAATCAACATGAGGAGGGGGCGTCATTATGAAAGGAGGATGCGGCTGCTACCAGCAGGTAGCCGCCCTACTTGCTGGTAGAGAGGTAATTTACATATTATAGAAGTCAATTTTTTGAAGAAACTACTGAACGAAAATGAGTAAGAGCCCTATATATTGATAAATCGAAGCATAAGGATTTTAAGGAGCCCAAAAAAAATATAATGACTTTAGGGGGGTGACAGAAGCCCTTTAACACATAGAAACCAAGTCTCAATGAGACTTGCTATTCTGGGTATTAGTGCATAGTGTAATTAGGTCGAACACAATCATGATGAGATCTGTCAACAGCACATAGCCTCCATGTTGACTGTTTGCATTTAGCAGCAATCTTTTTCCACTCTGCACAGGGTAAAAACTAACTGAAATTAAGGGTAGCTTCACATGTGACACCTGTCTCCAGCAGTCTGTTCCGGCGGAGGATCAGAGCTTACTGTATACGGCCTAGCCGGGTACTGCCTCACACCGCTAGAACCCCATTGATTATAATGGTATCCACCGCCAGAGAAATACCTGCAGATTCCTTTATAGTGAGTGGTGATCTGGCAGTGTGCAGCAGTATCCAGCTATGCCAGATATGGTAAGGTTGGCCATGTACATTAGGTAGCTGTTCATTTTCAATGGGGCCGCAAAAGATGCGGACAGCACACCGTGTGCTGTCTGCATACGCACTTCCATTCGACGGCCCCACAAAAAAAATAGAACATGTCCTATTGTCCGCAGCCACGGACAAGAATAGGCATTTATATCATGGTGCCGGCCATGTGCGGTCCACAAAAGGCGAAACGCACATGGCCGGTGTCCGTGTTTTGCGAATCGGCAATTTGTGGACCGCAAAACAGTTGTGGGTGTGTGACTGGACCCTAGTACAGCTCATCGTTGGCAGTGCTGGGTGTCGGGCCCCCGCCGATCTGATATTGATGACCTATACTGAGGACAGTAGTAATAGCAAAGGACCGGCACTCGCTCTGGCTATCTTGCAAAATATTTCTTTATTGCCACATGTCTGGGACGCGTTTCGGCACAAAATGTGCCTTTCTCAAACAGACTGTTTGGGAAAGGCACAGTTTGTGCCGAAATGCGTCACAGACATGTGGCAATAAAGAAATATTTTGCAAGATGGCCAAAGAGTGAGTGCTGGTCCTTTGCTATTACTACTGTTATATGGGACGACAATCCTACGACACGTGCACCCCCACACTATATTCGCAGTGCTGACTGATTCACATTTCACACTATTCTGAGGATAGGTCATCAAAGCCCGGAGAACCCCTTTAAAGGGGTGTTTAGGTTTCCTGAGACTGATGACCAATCCTGGAGGTGGTCTGACTCTTGGCATCCCCATCGATCAGCCGTTTGAAGGGGCTGCAGTGCTATTACAAGACCTGCGTTCTTCATTATTTATCTGCACACCGTCTACATTGTATTGGTGGGGCAGTATATTTACAGCTGTTTGTCCCATTAAAGTGAATGGGAGCGAAAGGTGTAATTACACTGCACCACCACTACAAGAGAGATGGCGGGCAGGTAATCGATCAAGAGAACGCAGTTCCTGCACTAGCGTTGCAGACCCCCACCAATCTGATATTGATGACCGGTCCTGAGAATAGGTCATCAGTTTCATGAGACCGAAATACCCCTTTACCTCTCCTGACATCTGCCTTTGGAGGAGAGTCTGACGTTTGGCAGATTGGCATGTTGATGTTTAAAGGGGTTCTGCAGTTTGTTTAAACGGATGATCCATCCTCTGGATAGATCATCAGCATCTGATCGGCGGGGGTCCGACACCCGGGACCCCCGCTGATCAGCTGTTTGAGAAGGCAGAGGCGCTGGAAGTAGTGACGCGGCCTTCTCACTGTTTACTGCCGGCCCAGTGACGTCACGACTAGTATCAACGGGCCTGGGCGCAGCTAAGCTCCATTCAAGTGAACAGAGCTTAGCCCTGCCCAGGCCATTTATACTAGTCGTGACGTCACTGGGCCTGCGGTAAACAGCGAGAAGGCCGCGGCGCTGCTGCCTTCTCAAACAGCTGATCGGCGGGGGTCCCGGGTGTCGGACCCCCGCCGATCAGATGCTGATTATCTATCCAGAGGATAGATCATCAGTTTAAACAAACTGCAGAACCCCTTTAAATGTGTTGATCAAAGGTGGAGTGTCACTTTAATACTACCTATTTGTACGCTCTCAGCTTCTCCTGAGACGTTCCCTGTCCCTGTTCTTTTTTTTTTTATTGGTGCTTCAAGAATTTCCAAATCCAACCCCATTTGGAGCTGTTGTATGACTGCGCTGTGCCTCTTGGAGTCATTTTAAATGGGTAAACCATTGACTCTGATGGTCAAAAATGCAGCTGTCTGCAGTTCTTAAATGCAAAGCTTCCACTCCGTGAGCACATACAATTTTCCACTTTAACCCCCCTCATATATTCACAGCAAATGATGCAGTTTCTGGGAGGCACATTTGGACATCTCTCCTTGAGCTTGGTAAAATAGTGACTGTCCCTTTAAAGACAGCGCCCCTTGTGTTTCTGTGCACTTGTGATGAAACAGTTAATATGTTTTGTGGCTATAAGCATGTAGTGTGTGCCAAATGAATAAGTAGCCGCGCCCAGTGGAGGGCATGAATCTCTTCTGTCCTTATTTTCCCCTAGATGGTATCTTTTCCCTTCTGCGCTGGGTACCTGATTCGCAGAGCGGCAGCGCCAAACTTTACACCAGAATTAACTGTTTCGCTCCTGATATGTTAGGTGGAATTCATACTCTGTATTAAAAATTGCCTGCATTGTAGTGACGTCAGAGCTAATTGTCGCCGGTAATGTATGTGTTCTATGGGCACATGGACGAGAAACACAGCCATCCGAATTAGGGTTTTCGTTTCCTAGGTACACGAGGAATAGGTGTTTGGGTGACGACCACTATTTGCAGTGATGAGCATCCCTTGAATGGCATAGATAGCTTATATACCTCCCATCACTGACTTTGTCTCTCCACTTGCAATGCACGTGTGTCAGTCTTTACTGTAGTACTGGAATTCTCTTCATGAACCAGAAATAATCAGGATAATATGAGCCATAGGACCTATCCGAACATGGAGCTGTGTCTTAGTCTTCACTGTAGTGCTAGAATTCTGTTCAGGAACCAAGTATCTCCAGATAATTAGAGCTATAAGGACCCCATACACATTGTTGACCAAACCCACTTGGGGTCATTTATCGAACTGGCTTTAATTGACCATAGCAACCAATCAGATTCCACCTTTCATTTTCCAAAGGAGCTGTGAAAAATGAAAGGTGGAATCTGATTGGTTGCTATGGGCAACACAGCCAGTTCTACTTTACACCAGTTTGATAAATGACCCCGACTGAGTACTCGAAGGGTGCCTTCACACGTGATGGAAAAATCCACCAGAAAATATACCGCATAAAGACTTCCTCCATGAATAGGGTTGAAACGTGTCAGTCCCTGCCCTGTGTTCAGCTGCAAAACAAAATCTGCACAGAAATCTGCCATCAAAATTCACAAATGAATCGGGGTGTAAAATTCCACACCCCAAATGTGCACCATTGTAAAAACCTGCATCAGCGGATTTTCTGGCGGATTTTTCCGCACGTGCGAAGTAACCTAATGTGTATGGGCAGCTCCCGACTCATTATGTGTCGGAGGGGAAAGAAGTATCGGGCGAACTGCATCTTTTGTGCCCAATCATTTTGTTCTCCCAGGAGATAAGCGGACGCCAGAGGGGTCTTCTCTCCCCACTGATAACACAAGTTGTCTGGGCTTTTCTGTTGATGACCTATCTGATCTGGTATTGATGACCTATCCGGAGGATACTTGCAACCGAGAAAACACCAAAGTTGTGCCTATGAGCTGTGGAGTTGTAGAATGTAACTGCACAGAGTATTTCAGGAGGAATATGCTTCTAGGCTGAGAGTAATATAGTAGAGGGAGCTGGGTCCCCAGCAGCTTGAAGCATTTTGGAAGAAGACTGTGCTCGTATTGTTGAAGATCAATTTGTGAGAGTTATGTAGTAGAAGGAGCAGAGTCCTGCAGCAGTGCAGAGTATTTCAGGAGAGGACTGTGCCGATCTTGTATGAGGTCATAAGATGAGTTATGTAGTAGAAGGAACGGAGTCCACCAGCAGAACAGAGCATTTCAGGAGAGTTGGGTGACCTTGTGAGGGTTGGTATAGCAATATTCCTCACGGATCTCTGCTTGCTTTGCTGGTACAGGGCTGTGGCTGAAACAAAAAATTGGTGAGATTTGCCAGTTCTGCAGAAATATTAATGCGCGAGTGCCAGTGACTAACCAGTTGAGTCATGTAGCCGTCGATCAGATCCTCTCCCAGTCTTGGGAATGGTTGTAGAAGTGCTGTGTGCTCGCTCACATTGTTACTTGACTCTCGCTCTGTGTGATGATCAAATAAATCATCCTTAAAGGGGAAGTGGCAGTGTGCATCTCCATAATAGCAGCGAACCTGTCACCAACCCTTAACAAGGTCATGCGATGCCCTGTATAATCATTCAGAGCACATTAAACTTCTATTGGGACATGGTGCAACTTTCTAAGGGTGTAAGTACCATAGATGCAGCTGCAGTGGGACCCTTGGAGAGAAGGAGCTGAGCCTTTTCCCCATCCTTTTTGTGGTTGGTTAGCAAGACTTTGTCTCTGCTGAGGAAATACATTGTCAGAAAAGGACAGTTAGACAGAGGATTGGCCCAAGGGTCATGGAGAGGGGCCTGGAGACCATCTCTACTAGGTCGAAAACCCAACACCTTAAAGTGTAACTGTCATATTTTTTTTATTTGCTAGTTTATTAGAGCTAGGCATGTATACCTGAGTTAGTCTCTCAATGATTGTCAAAAGATCTGTAATTACCTTATAATCACAGCTTTCATTAAAGGGAACCTGTCATCAACTTTATGCTGACCTCACTGAGGACAGCACAAATTAGTGACAGAAATGCTGACCTCAGCGATGTGTCACTCATGAGCTAAACGTTAGTGGTTGCTGAGAACCAGCATCATAGTCATTGCAGCCCAGGCCTGGAAAAGAGTCAAGTCTACCTGAGAAGAGTCCAGGTTATTATAATCTCCTGCCCACCTGCTTATGATTGGCAGTTCTCTCCTAGAGAGACAGGGAGAAAACTAGGTAGAAGCCTGTCAGTCATCAGCAGGTGGGCGGGAGAGCAGGAATTCATGAATAGCCAGGACTCTTCTCAGGTGGCCGGGACTCTTTTCCAGGCCTAGTCTGCAATGATTGTGATGTTGGTTCTCGGCAACCACTTAGTTTAAAATGACAGACTGCTGACATCAACTGACGTTAGTATGGGCAGCATAAGGTTGATGACCGGTTCCCCTTACTGTCCTCTGTCCGTTTCCACTGCTCCCATAAGGACAGTTGCTATGGCTTGTCTGTCTCTGGCTAAAAAGACAGGAAGACGGAGGGGTGGTCCTTCACAGTGCATGTCGTGTCTCTCAGTAATCCTCCCTCAGTAAGGAGGCGTGTCTCTCAGTAATCCAATCTGATTGGCTGGCAGGGAGCTGCTGGCTACAGCAAGTGTGTATGGAAAGTGAGGGAAAGCAGTTTTGGCCTCAGAGAACTGGCAGAGGAGCCATCTTGAGAAGGTCCTCATATTGTAAAAGTTTATACAGCCGTAACTAAGGGAAAAACTCAAGGAAAACAGTGGTATGTGAAGAAACTAAAGATTGCTTTATGCATAATGCTGCTGCAGCAGTAACATATGCTAAAATAGAAGTTAACCTTTTAAAGGGATTCTGTCACCAGGTTTTACCCCTTTCAGCTAAACATATGCTGATGTTCAGGGCGTCTTCACGATTCCTAATGTGGGCTTATAAATGTCATCTGTGGGCTTATTTAGCTAAAAAACAGCTATTACTAACCTGTCAGTCAAACAAATAAGGTGCCCAAGGGGATGTTAATGGATGCAAGGTGCCGGCCGCACCCGTTTCAAGACTTCTGCGCCGCCTCCTAATCCTCTGTGCTGCCTCTCGCTCTCCCTCCCTCCCCCCTCCTTCTGCTGTAAGATCTCGCGCTTGCGCACAGGGCTCTGCCTGATGCGCCCGTGCGGACTTCTCCATTTGGCTTCTTACAGCGAAGTGCGCATGCGCCGGCACTTCGCTCAACCCCTGTATGCGCGAGATCTTACAGCAGGAGGAGGGGGGAGGGAGGAAGAGCGAGAGGCGGCACAGAGGATTAGGAGGCGGCGCAGAAGTCTTGAAACGCGGCGCTGGGCACGAACGGCGTGCACCTTATTTGTTTGACTGACAGGTTAGTAATAGCTGTTTTTTAGCTAAATAAGCCCACAGATGACATTTATAAGCCCACATTAGGAATCGTGAAGACGCCCTGAACATCAGCATATGTTTAGCTGACAGGGGTAAAACCTGGTGACAGAATCCCTTTAATTCTTTGCTGATTTCATTTTGTAACATATTTTTGTAGTGGTTAGAGCTCCGTTTTTATAATCTAGAGCTGCAATCCCTAGCTTTCTGTCACTAGGGCCGGTTTTAGACAAAATGTGGCCCTGGGCAAAATCAAAAGAGGGGGCCCACATCTTGTAATAATGTGCTAAAAACACAGTCCGACACCCCCGCCGATCAGCTGTTTGAAGAGACGGCGCATGCTGTTGACTGCTGCTGTCCCACAGACATACAGCAGCAGAGCAGGAAGAGAGAAGGGAGACGGCACGTGCACACTGAGTCTCCTCAGACAGCTGATCGGCGTGGGTGTCGGGCCCCCGCCAATCTAATATTGATTACTAGCCTAGTGCGAGTATGTATATAATGCTCCTCCATTCCTCCCCAGTAGTGCCAAGTATATATAATGATCTTCTCCCCCCCCCCATCCCTGGTGACCCCAGCAGTGTGGACATTTAGTATAAAACAAAAACGCCTCCCTCCCGTCCCCCCGCCACTGTCTGCGGTGTAGACCACAGTTTTATCTGTGGATTGTGTTGCTGCATCCTGATGCATGCGGTCCCAATGACATCACTGCTCCGGGTCTCACATGATGACGTCGTCATGCGAGACCCAGAGCAGGAGGTTGCAGTGATGTCATTTCGGCTTCTTGCTCTGTTCTAATGCCTCACAGGCTTGAGGCCTGGCGGCCTGAGGCTTGTGAAGTTGGACCGCCATGAGTGCGCCCCCCTTTATGGGTAGCAAAGTGGCACCCTAGGTGGATGACTACCCTTCCCTATCCATCGTCTGGCCCTAATTCAGAGCACATTACTGCAGGAGGTATAACAGGAGAGGACTATAACTCCCAGCATGTCTGTTTATTATCAGAGCACATTACAGGGGGACGTATAAGAGGATGGGATTACAACTCATTCATAATTTCTAGCAGGAGTAATAAAGGACTGGCACAACATAGAGCCATAAGAACAGATGTTCCAGAATTGTTATTACATGGGGAATGCAAGCATTTACTAAAACAGACATGTCATGAGAGGTGACAACAACTCTTTAATCATACTGTGTGTCACATTACATAGCAGTGTAAAACATAACATTACTGTACAGTACATTTCCAAACAATTGCAGATACCCCTGGTCTCGGGTACTGCAAATGCCATATAAGATATTTATGGCATTGCTAGGATATGTCACCACTTAACGATGGGTGGAAGTGTGACCTCAGGTGCTCCCAACAATCTTGAGAATGACGGGCCCAAATACCGGAAATTGTGTGTCCTTGTGCAATTTCTCCTCGCAAAGATTTTGGGGGTACTCTCTCTCCATGGGGAGAGAGCGCCTTAAAGGGGTTGTCCGGGTTTGGTGATTATTAGTAAATAGGCTGCTTTTCACTAACAGCCTACATATATGTGGGTTCTACCTTTATTTCTTTATTCTGATGCCCCCATTCCTCAGACTGGATTTGCGGACCGGAAGTGTTATTTTTGTTCAGCTGGTGACGTACCGGGCTTACTGGTGTGCTAAGCCTCGTCTTCCGCTTAGCAGAGAGCCCTGTGATGTCACCGGACACAGAGAGGCGTTCTTCTGGGCTGAAGGAGGTTGATTTGGAGGCAGGGAACGCTGCTGTTTAGCATAGTGCACGCCTCTCATCTGCTTGTACACCGCATGAATTCGGTAAGCACGCCTCCCATGTCCTGTAGACACGCCTCCCATGTCCTGTAGACACGCCTCCCATGTCCTGTAGACACGCCTCCCATGTCCTGTAGACACGCCTCCCATGGTTGGGATCGAGCCGTCAATCTACAGAGTCGCACTGCCTTGCGGGACCCATAAGGCAGTGCGACAGGAAATGACATAGAGGGAGCGCTGCAATGTAAACATTACCGAGCGCAGCTTCGGGGACCCGGAGGAGTGAGGAAAAAAAACTGGGAACCTTCTGGGGGACCTTACAGATACATTTAACGGTGAATACTAATGTTAGTTAAAAAGACTGTGATCCCGGACAACCCCTTTAATCGGCGTGAGGAGACTTATAGGCCATACATGTTCCTCTGGAATTCTGGGAAGAAAGGAAAGCAAATGAGCTCTGAACAAGCTCTACCTCTAATGCCACCAGATGTAAGGCAGCTATCCTATAAGTCAATGTTTGACCCTTTAAATAGGCCTTAAGATGTGATTTAGATATTAAATAAGCCAGCACCTCATCTGCAGACGGCTGTTTCCGGGCGATTGCCCCTCATCAGCACAGAGCAGAGCCTATAAGTCTTCTCACTCCCATATAAAGTGCTCTCTCCCCATGGAGAGATAGTACCCCCCAAATCCTGACTTAGGCCTCACACCCAGTTAAACCAGTACTCTCTGCATTGATGAGGGGTAATCGCCCCGAAACCGCTGTCTGCAGATGAGATGCTGGCTTATTTAATATCCGAGTCATGTCTTAAGGCCTAGTTAAAGGGTCGAACATTGACTTACAGGATAGCTGCCTTACACCTGGTGGCATTAGAGGCAGAGTTCGTTAAGAGCTCATTTGCATTCCATTCTTTCTCGTAAAGAGCTATGCTGCCATCCGGCTGTGCAGGAAACTGCAGCTGACCCCATTTTTCTTTGCTATGGGTCTCTCTGCAGTTTCCTGCATAGCAGGGTGGATCGAGTGCCGCTGTACGAGGAAAAACAATGAAGGAGATGCAGTTCTACATTAGTGCTGTAGTCTTTTCATTCTCAGGATTAGTGGGGGGTCCCAGAGGTTGAACTCCCTCCGATATAAAACTGATTGCATTTCCTAGCAATAAGATGCAAATACCCCTTTAAAAATAGGCACCAATGATAAAAGACTACTCCAAAAAGCTATAAATTCGCTTTCCATAGACTCTGTAGCTCTGGTTTTCTTTTTATGAATCAGGAGGGTCAGGATGGGCAGTCAACTTTATTCATGTTTTTGCTAATTTTACTGTATTTTTCTAACTTTCATTAATCATGTTCTGTATTTATGCATCTCCTGCCCTCCGAAATACCTCGTCTTGCTCATTTGTCACCTCAGAGTGATCCTTCCTTGTTTCAGCAAACACTATTATACGGAAACATTACTCCTCTGTAAAACAGCCAGAAATGACAAGAAACTGTGGGCATGCCAAGAAAACCAAACATGTAGTGTCATCTTCACATGCTATCCTAATATTTCTTCACCTGGCTGGAGAAGTAGGTCAGGGTGTGGCCCTCACAAGGATGCATTGTGCTTTTATCGATCGCCCTCGGAGCGTTCGCTATTCACCTCAGAGGTTCGCACTTCTATTGTGGACAGGTTATTGTGTTTTATTGTCTTGCAAATGTGAAAGCGAATAGCCACCAAATCCCATGAACCTAGAGGTAAATGATAATGTTTTGTCTGCCTGCATCCACCACTAGGGGGAGCTTACGTCATAAACCAGAATGCAGTAAGCTCCCTCTAGTGGTGGCAACAGGCAGCCTTACTTTGATTTTATGACTTTCTATGCAGAGGGTTTGGAGCTCTCTGTCAGATACCAAAGCTCTGACTACTAAAAAGATCTATTAAAGGAGTATTCCAGGATAAGAAAAACATGGTTGTTTTCTTTTAGAAATAGTTCCACTCGTGTCTATAGGTTTTGTGTGGTATTTCAGCTCGGTCACATACACTTTAATGTTATGAAAGGGTAGGGAACAGTGCAGCCCTGTACTCCACCTGCAACACTCTGACCCTGCCTACTTGCATGATCTGCCCTAAATAGAGGCCCACAACTTGACGGCAGTCCCTGACTTAACACCTTAAGGACCTTGCCATTTTTCACCTTAAGGACCAGGCCGTGGTGATAACTTCGGAATGCTTTTACTTATCCAAACCATTGTGAGATTGTTTTCTCGTGATACATTGTACTTCATGATGATGAAAAATTTTAGTCGATAAAATTCACCAAATCCAAAATTTACAGATAATTTGGAAAAATTGGCAATTTTCTAAATTTTTATTTCCCTGCTTTTAGGGCAAATAGTGATGCATCATAAGAGAGTTATTACCGTACATTCCCCATATGTCCACTTTCATGTTTGCATCATTTTATAAATGTAATTTTATTTTTTAGGCTCTTATAAGGCTTAGAATTTTAGAAGCAAATTTTTAAGAAAATTTCGGAAACCCATTTTTTTTTTTTTTTAACGACCACTTCAGTTATGGAGTCACTTTGTGGGGCTTGACCCCATTGTAGAAACTACACCCCTCAAGTTATTTAAAACTGATGTTACAAACTTTGTTAACCCTTTAGGTGTTCACCAAGAATTAAAGAAAAAAAGATGACATTTTTAAATTTCACTTTTTTTGCAGATTCTTCATTTTAATTCATTTTTTCCTGTAAGGGTACTTTCATACTAGCGTTATTCTTTTCCCGTATTGAAATCCAGTATAGGGTCTCAATACCGGATTTTATAGAGCATGTTGTTATGGAGTCTACGATATCAGATATCTCTACTTTTTTTAAAATTTTGTTTCAGTTTTACATAATAAAGCATTTTTGAAAAGAAAATCATGTTTTTGTGTCTCCTTTTTCTGAAAGCCATATTATTTTTATTTTTAGGGCGATTATCTTATGTAGGGGCTCAATTTTTGCGGCATAAGGTGACGGTTTGATTGGTTCTATTTTGGGGTACATACAACTTTTTGATCGTTTGGTATTACACTTTTTGTGATGTATAGTGATAAAAAAAATTATGTTTTGGCACGGTTTTTATTTTTATTTTTTTACGGTTTTTACCTGACAGCTGTGATATTTTTATAGAGCAGGTTGTTACGGATGTGACGATACCTAATTTGTCTTTTTTTTTTTTTATATATATTTTTTGGTTTTAGGGCTCTTTCACACTTGCGTTGTTCTGTTCCGGCATAGAGTTCTGTCGTCGGGGCTCTATGCCGGAAGAATCCTGATCAGGATCATCCCCATGCATTCTGAATGGAGAGAAATCCGTTCAGGATGCATCAGGATGTCTTTAGTTCCGGACCGGAACGTTTTTTGGCCGGAGAAAATACCGCAGCATGCTGCGCTTTTTGCTCCGGTCAAAAATCCTGAACACTTGCCGCAAGGCCGAGTCCGGAATTAATGCCCATTGAAAGGCATTAATCCGGATCTGGCCCTAAGCTAAACGTCGTTTCGGCGCATTACCGGATCCGACGTTTAGCTTTTTCTGAATGGTTGCCAGGACGCTAAAGTCCTGTTTGCCATGGTAAAGTGTAGTGGGGAGCGGGGGAGCAATATACTTACCGTCCGTGCGGCTCCCGGGGCGCTTCAGAGTGACGTCAGAGCGCCCTACGCGCATGGATCACGTGATCGCATGGATCACGTCATCCATGCGCTTGGGGTGATCTGACGTCATTCTGGAGCGCCCCGGGAGCCGCACGGACGGTAAGTATACTGCTCCCCCGCTCCCCACTACTACTATGGCAACCAGGACTTTAATAGCGTCCTGGCTGCCATAGTAACACTGAACGCATTTTGAAGACGGATCAGTCTTCAAATGCTTTCAGTTAACTTGCGGTGTTACGGATCCGGCGGGCACTTCCGGCAAATGGAGTACACGACGGATCCGGACAACGCAAGTGTGAAAGAAGCCTTACACAATATAAAAGCATTTTTTAAAGAAAAACAATCATGTTTTTATGTCTCCATTTTTTTGAAAGCTATATCTTTTTTTTTTTTGGCCGATTTTGTCTTATGTGGTCTCATTTTTTGCGACATGAGATGACTGTTTGATTGTTTTTTTTTTTTTTTTGGGTACATTCTACTTTTTGATCGCTTGGTATTACACCCTTTATATGTAAGGTGATAAAAAATTGCTTTTTTGGCACAGTTTTTATTTATTTATTTTTTACGGTGTTCACCAGACAGGTTAGCTCATGTGATATTTTTATAGAACAGGTGGTTACGGACGCGGCGATACATAATATGTCTGTTTTTTTTATTATATTTTGGTTTTAAACAATAAAAGCATTTTTGAAACCAAAAATGATGTTTTTATATCTCCATTTTCTGACAGCCATATTTATTTTTTATTTTTTGGCCGCTTGTCTTATGTAGGTATTTTTTTGTTGTTGCAGGATTTGATGACGACTTCATTGGTATTCTTTTTGGGTACATATGACTTTTTGATCACTTGGTATTAGGCCTCATGCACACAACCTTTTTTTTTGCGGTCCGCAAAAACAGGGTCCGTGTCCGTTTTTTCTTCCGTGGGTCTTCCTTGATTTTTGGAGGATCCACGGACATGCAGGAAAAAGTCGTTTTGGTGTCCGCCTGGCCGTGCGGAGCCAAACTGATCCAAATGGGGACGGATCCGTTTGACGTAGACACAGTTTGGTGCAATTGCAAACTGATCCGTCCCCCATTGACTTTCAATGTAAAGTCAGGAGTCCCTATTATACCATCGGATCAGAGTTTTCTCCAATCCGATGGTATATTTTAACTTTAAGCATGGGAACGCCTCTGTTAAAATATACCATCGGATTTGAGTTATAGCGTGAAAACTCATATCCGACAGTATATTCTAACACAGAGGCGTTCCCATAGTAATGGGGACGCTTCAAGTTAGAATATACTAAGAACTTTGTACATGACTGCCCCCTGCTGCCTGGCAGCACCCGATCTCTTACAAGGGGCTGTGTTCCGCACAATTAACCCCTCAGGTGCCGCACCTGAGGGGTTAATTGTGCGTATCATAGCCCCCTGTAAGATATCAGGTGCTGCCAGGCATGAGGGGGCACACCCCCCTCCCTCCCCTGTATTACATTCATTGGTGGCCAGTGCGGCCCCCCCTCTTCCCCCCTCCTAATTAAAATCCCCCCCCCCCTTGGTTAGTTTAATAGCGGTCTGCAACCAGCGCAGGATAAATGTCTTCATTTATCCTGCATATAAATGTATATATATTGTTTGATACCTCCATTTGCAATATAACACGAAAAAACCTAACATGAGCAAAAGCTGTTCCCTTAGACAAAATACAGTCAAAAACAAATATTGACTCAACATCATATCTTCACCGCGCACGTCTGACCTGGACATTTAAAATCTTCACTAAAAAAACTGGTAAGTGAAAGATCTGTGCTATAAGCAATGCGCCGCACAGACCTTTCACTTACCAGTAGGAGGAGCGCCCGGCCGGCCACAGACAGCGCAGTTAAGTATAATTAGCGTCCTGGTTGCCATGGTTACCGATTGGAGTCCCAGCGATTAAACTGGGACTCCGATCGGAACTCTCCGCTGCCACCAATGATGGGCATCTACACCTGGTGCCGGCCCAGACTTAAAGGCCATACAGAAGTCAGCGCATGCTTGCTGAGATATATGTACATATACAATGAGAAATAGCAACAGCATAAGCTTATAAACAGGTAAAATATACATATATTTTTTTTAGTGAAGATTTTAAATGTCCAGGTCAGATGTGCGCAGTGTGTAGATAGTGAGACACAGAGATATTTAAGAAGATATGATGTTGAGTCAATATTTGTTTTTGACTGTATTTTGTCTAAGGGAACAGCTTTTGCTCATGTTAGGTTTTTTCGTGTTATATTGCAAATGGAGGTATCAAACAATATATATACATTTATATGCAGGATAAATCCAGACATTCCATAATAGCGCTGGTTGCTTGCAGACTGCTATTAAACTAACCAGGGGGGGGGGGGGGGATTTTAATTAGGAGGGGGGGGGGGGGGGGGGGGGGGGGGGAGAGGGGAGGCCGCACTGGCCACCAATGAATGTAATACAGGGGAGGGAGGGGGGGGTGCCCCCTCCTGCCTGGCAGCACCTGATCTCTTAGGCTACTTTCACACTTGCGTTCGGAGCGGATCTGTCTGGTGTCTGCACAGACGGATCCGCTCCTATAATGCAAACGATGGTATCTGTTCAGAACGGATCCGTCTGCAATATATTTCAGAAAAAATCTAAGTGTAAAAGTTAGTCAGACGGATCCGTCCTGACTTTTTGCATTGAAAGTCATGGGGGGACGGATCCGTTTGAAATTGCACCATGTTGTGTCAACTTCAAACGGATCCGTCCACATTGACTTACATTGTAAGTCTGGATGGATCCGTTTGGCTCCGCACGGACAGGCGGACACCCGAACGCTGCAAGCTACGTTCGAGTGTCCGCCTGCTAAGCGGAACGGAGACCAAACGGTGCCAAACTGATGCATTCTGAGCGGATCCGCATCCACTCAGAATGCATTGGGGCTGTAAGGATCCGTTCGGGGCCGCTTGTGAGAGCCTTCAAACGGAACTCATAAGCGGAACCCCGAACGCAAGTGTGAAAGTAGCCTTACAGGGGGCTATGATACGCACAATTAACCCCTCAGGTGCGGCACCTGAGGGGTTAATTGTGCGGATCACACCCCCGTGTAAGAGATCGGGTGCTGCCAGGCAGCAGGGGGCAGTCATGTACACAGTTCGTAGTATGTTCTAACTTGAAGCGTCCCCATCACTATGGGAACGCCTCTGTGTTAGAATATACTGTCGGATCTGAGTTTTCATCGGGGCTGCCATAGCAACTATCAGGTCCCTGTCACTGCAGCACAGGGAACCGATGGGAATATACAAGCTGCCGCAAACCCCCTGTATGCCGTGGTCCGCGTGACCGAGGCATACAGGGGGTTAATCCGCCGGCATCGGTGTCTTCACTGATGCTGGCGGATACAGCAGGGGCCGGGCTATCAGTATCAGCAGGGCCCCTGCTGCTGATCGCGGCAGCGCATGTGGGGCAGCCGGTTAACCCTAGGATGAGAATGCCAGTTGGGACGAGCATTCTTGTCCAGGGTCGGCAACCTGTTAAAGTGTAACTGTCATGTGTTTTTTGTTTTTTTCACTAATTTGTAAGGACAGAGATGGGGAACTTTTTTCTAATATACAGTACTTTATATAGAGAAATCATAAATTTATACTAGAAAACTTGCCCAGAAACGTCCCTTAGCAGCGCTTTTTAAAAGGGGTATTCTGGTTGTTAGAAGTTATCCCCTATCCACAGGATATGGCATAACTATTAGGGCTTGTTCACAAGACCGTGCCGTGTTTTGCGGTCCGCAAATTGCGGATCCGCAAAACACGGATGCCGCCCGTGTGCCTTCCGCAATTTGCGCAACGGAACAGGAGGCCCATTATAGAAATGCCTATTCTTGTCCGCAAAACGGACAAGAATAGGACATGCCTCATAATTTGTGTAGGGCCACGGAACGGAGAAACGGATGCGGACAGCACACATCTTTTGCGGCCCCATTGAAGTGAATGGGTCTGCACCCGAGCCGCAAAAAATGTGGCTCGGATGCAAACCAAAACCACGGTCGTGTGAACAAGCCCTTAGATCGGTGGAGGTCCTACTGCTGGGAAAACCACCGATCACGAGAAGGGGGGCACTGAAACCCCAGCAGCCCCCCAGAAAAGAACCGAGCAGCTGGTCACGCATGCATGCAGCCGCTCCATTCATTTTTTGTGGGAATTCTGGAGATAGCTGGCTATCTGTGGAACTCCCATAGAAATGTATTGAGTGGCCACTTGCATGTGAATGCATGACGGTGAGTGTTTCTGCTGTATCCTCTGCTCACTGAGTAATTAGCCAGCTGCCAGGAGTTACATGACAGCCAGCAGTCAGGGCCGGGGCAAGGATTTTTGCTGCCCTAGGCAAGATAAAAATTGCCGCCCCCCCTCTCCCTTATCAGATGATCTGTGGATGACGCACTGTTATGGGGGGGATCTGTGGATGACGCACTGTTATGGGGGGATCTGTGGATGACGCACTGTTATGGGGGGGGGTCTGTGGATGACTCACTGTTATGGGGGGGATCTGTGGATGACTCACTGTTATGGGGGGGATCTGTGGATGACTCATTTTTATGGGGGGGATCTGTGGATGACTCACTGTTATGGGGGGGGGTCTGTGGATGACGCACTGTTATGAGGGGGGGTCTGTGGATGACACTTATGTCATCCACAGATCCCCATAAGTGTCATCTACAGATCCCTCATCAGATGCATCAGTGTGGAGGGAGGAGGCGGAGACACTCATGGTGGGGCCCGGTGCAGTGATTCTACTCTAATACGTCGGGCCCCGCCGCAGCTGTTAAGTCCATTCAATCCGAATGGGTCCGCAATTACTGTACTGTACTTACTGTAGTACTTTATGTACAGCATTAAGACAGCGCAGACCGGCAGCTCCCTCGGTCATGCGCCGCCTGCCGCAGCTCCCTCCTCATGCGCCGCCTGCCTGCTTATCTCACTTTATGAATGAACAGGCAGGCGGTGCATGAGGAGGGAGCTGCGGCAGGAGGCGGCCCACTTTTGGGGGGGGAAAGTGCGTTTTATAAGGCAAAAAATACAGTAAATAATAAACATATTGCATTGTCTACTGACTACTTACCAGTCCAGGACAATAAGATGAGCTGGTCTCTGGCTGCAGTCTGGCTCTTGGTCTGGCTCTGGGGACTGGAGACAAACACGGTACGTACACCATTCACCAATGTCGCCCTGGCTGGGGTCCTGGGGAAGAAGAAAGCAGCTGCACCTGCAGGCTGCACTCCAATCCAGGCAGGTAGGAGGCTAGGAGCCCACTTCTAGTTCTGTCCCAGAAGGAGAAGGCACAGGCACTGCACTGCCGCACTGGGGGCCGGGGGAGGCAAATTGCTGGTGGTGGGCCACCGTGGCCGTGGCTGGCTGCTGGGCTGCTCAGTGTGCGGTCTTGCCGCCTTCTCTTCTTCCTCCTTCGCTCCACCCCTCTCTCTGACTCTGCGTCACGTGCTCAAGGGTGGGAGGGGTCAGGGAGTTCACACAAGGCTAACTTGGACAAACCAGTAGCCAAACACTTCGTGGAGGCAGGACACTCTGTCAATCAATTGCGTTTTAGGGTGATAGACTGTGTGGGTGCTTTACGGAGGGGTGGTGACAGAGATGCTGCTCTTAGGAAAAAAGAACTTAAGTGGATATACACCCTAAGGTCCCTGCAACCTTATGGACTCAATTTGGAGTTCAATGTTGCAGGGATCAGTTAGGTTCTCACCCGTTACAAGTATTGATCTGTTTTTACATTAGATGTTTATACACCCCCTGGTTAATCATTGTATCTATTGAAGTTTGTCTATGTAATGATCTGTATGCCCTATTACAGTGGGGCATCTTTTAATATAGGATTAGTGTGCCAATTATCATTACACTTCATGATATTTTGACCGTCTCTCTTCATAACAGTGGGCGAGTATTCAATATACTTTGTGGTTCCTCTCGTGAAGATGCGCATGTCCTGGGCGGTGACAGGTTGCGATAACATCATTGCGTGGCTAATAACAATGTATATGTAAACAGCGGTCATGTGATCAAGACTGTCGGCCACGTGACTTGCACGTCGGCTATGATGTCGATGGTGCGGGCGCCTCCCATTGGTTGATGACGCTGCGGGTTCATTTCAATTGTGATCCCCCGGAGAGGCGGGATCACAGTTAAGCCCGCGAGATTTTATCTGCCCTCGCACTGTCACGGACAATTGTGTATGGACATGCGCAGTTACTCGACAGGCACGCCGAGGTTTGCACAGCCGCGATTATGGGAAGCTCATACAGGTGAGCTAGAGGGGCGTACACAGATTATGTTAAATAGGCATTGCAGTGGGACCCCTTTACTATTGGTACTGATTAGATTTCCCTCATTAATTCTGTTTTTTGATTGGGTGAATAACTTTGTGGGAGTGTATGTTTTTAACTATTTATATGTGGGCATTATCACTTGTATTGTATGCTTGACAAAGGCTAGATGTAGCCGAAACGTTGCATGTTTTTTGTACACCGTGCCATGGAGTCTTGAATAAAGAGGCAACTTTATTGGAGATGCTGCTGTAGCCTATGTCTTCTATTACCTTCACTCTGACCGCCCTGGATCTGGGGTCTCTAGCTCAGCTGTTGCATTCCATCAACTCAAGCTTTGGTAAGCCTATTGTGTGCTGCTCCTGCCTTCCGTTTTCTACCTATATAGCAGTGTCATCCGCAGATCCCCCCCCCCCCCATAACAGTGTCATCCACAGATCCCCCCCCCCACACATAACAGTGCCATCCACAGATCCCCCACCCCATAACAATGCCATCCACAGATCCTGATGAAGGGACGTGCCTGTCCCAAAACGCGTTGAGCCGGATATATACCCTAATAAAGACAAGTGAACAGAAGCACCCGTGTGATTGGCTGCCTTCATCTTGTAAGATTCTATAAGCGATCCAGGCCGGGGGGGGGTTTGGTTTACAGGTGTATTTTGCTTATCCTGGTAAACCAGCCCCCTCGTGAAGTGAGTAAAAAAGTATACGATACTTCAGTATTTTTATTATACTTGTATCCT
The DNA here is from genome assembly GCF_905171765.1 of Bufo bufo. Lineage (NCBI taxonomy): Eukaryota > Metazoa > Chordata > Amphibia > Anura > Bufonidae > Bufo > Bufo bufo. Next base: position 224,235,235 of record NC_053389.1, read on the forward strand.
TTTAAAACAAATTTTACTTATTTGTTTTAACTTGTTCGTTGTATTCATCTACTACACATTGACGTGTATGACACTACAGTTAACGGTCTCCTAGGCACTTGAGACCCAGTGTAGTTTGTTTATGTTCATTTTTTTCTGTATTTCTAAGAAACCTACACCACACTAAAACACCTTCTCACCGACCAACCACTATAGGCGCTCACAACGGGTTTCCAGAAATAGGCGGAATTGAGGTGTTACCAACACCCATCGGTCCTCCTATTTCCCTCTACCCTTTATATCCTACACATGCAGACACTCTAGTCTGCTTGGCAAACCCTGAGCAGCCCATCTACCACTCTGTCTTCTCCACTTTACTCCTATAAACCCCTGGCGCCTCAAGTTTTTCAGATCCGGTGGAGTCCATTCCATCAGATTTGACTAACCCTGAAACTTTCTCTCTTCCTTAATATCCACAGATCCCCCACCCCATAAACAGTGCCATTCACAGATCCCCCATAAACAGTGCCCTCCACAGATCCCCCATAAACAGTACCATCCACAGATCCCCCACATGACAGTGCGTCATCCACAGATCCCCCATAATAGTGTCATGCACAGACCACCATTAGTTCAAAACCCACCAAAAGCACACCTTTTGGTTAAAAATATTTTTTTTCTTATTTTCCTCCTCAAAAACCTAGGTGCGTCTTATAGGGCGAAAAATACGGGTATATAATTTTACACACTATAACTGTCCCTATATACAGTAGCACAGCTTCCTCCTGCATTGACAATTAGTGCTTACTGCTCGCTGTCATGGATCCACATCCACTCACTGTCGGTGTTGGCTGAGAAATAGCAGGGAAATAGATATATATTCAAGTGAACAGAGCTTAGCCGCGCCCAGGCTAGTTGATACTAGTCGTGACGTCACTGGGCCAGCGGTAAACAGTGAGAAGGCCGCGGCGCTGCTGCCTTCTCAAACAGCTGATCGGCGGGGGTCCCAGGTGTTGGACCCCCGCCGATCAGATTCTGATGATCTATCCAGAGGATAGATCATCAGTTTAAACAAAGTGCAGAACCCATTTAATCTGTTGTCCACTATGTGAGGAAGCAGTGAGGGTGGCAGCTCCCAGCCCGTCTTCCCAGTCAGTACTGCTCGATGCTATAAGGAAGAATGATGTGCCTTAGAAATGCTTATTTAAGAGAGAGCTGCTAAGCGGCTTTTCTGGGCAAGTTTTCACCTATAAATGTATGATTTCTTAAAAAAAATATATATAATAATGTATATTAGAAAAAAGTTCCTTATCTCTGCCCCCACACATTACCAAAAGAAAACACAATAATTTCACTTTAACTAAGTGCAGGGGCCTAAACCTAAATGGGTAAAGTGTAGTCAGACAGAAAGTGAAAACCAGGACCGAATTAGAATCCAAGATCAAAGTCAAATACCAGGAGGTCACTTCAGAGTCAAAGTCAGAGAAACAGCCAAAGGTCAGCGATACAGACAAACACAAAACTAGTGAGGCAGGAACAGTGTCGGTTGAGGTGCTTGTACATTGAATATATTTACCGTATGTATTGCAGTAAGTCTACTGTGTTATGTGCCACTTGTGCAAGGGATGGGAGACTAGGGGCCCACCTTGCTCAGGGCCCACCGTAGGCTTCACCTGTACCCCTGTGGGCCAGTCCGAGCCTGGGCAGGAATACCAATCACAGGCAACTGTGGCCAGTAGCTGTGTGTTTACATGGCCACAGTTGAGCAAGGTGGGAAGCATGTGACGCCAGCACCGAGCCTTATTGTTCCAGCATCCTTGCTCCCTGATAGGCCGTAGCAACAGAAAGACGTCACCATACTGCGGCCAGGTTTGCAACAGGCCAGACGGATAAGTATGTGACACTTAAATGGAGCTTAACTGCAATACCAGATGCAACACATGAACAGGTATAGTGCTGCTTTTGGAGAAAGCAGAAAGTTTCTCTAATACTGGAAAACAACTTTAACCCCTTAAGGACACAGCCTTATTTCACCTTAAGGACCAGGCCATTTTTTGCAAATCTGACCAGTGTCACTTTAAGTGGTGATAACTTTAAAACACTTTGACTTTGACTCCAGGCCATTCTGAGATTGTTTTTTCGTCACATATTGTACTTCATGACACTGGTAAAATGAAGTAAAAAATATTCATACCAAATTTACCAAAATTTTTTAGAAAATTGCAAATTTCAAAGTTTCCATTTCTCTACTTCTATAATACATAGTAATAATTACAAAAATAGTTACTTTACATTCTCCATATGTCTACTTCATGTTTGGATCAATTTGGGAATGACATTTTATTTTTGGGTGATGTTACAAGGCTTAGAAGTAAACCTTGAAATTTTTCAGAAATTTTCAAAAACCCACTTTTTAGAGCTTACATAATAGAAACCACCCAAAAATGACCCCATTCTAGAAACTACACCCCTCAAGGTATTTAAAACTGATTTTGCAAACGTCGTTAACCCTTTAGGTGTTACACAAGAGTTAATGGCAAATGGTGATAAAATTTCAGAATTTCAATTTTTGGGCAAATTTTCCATTTTAATCCATTTTTTCCAGTAACAAAGCAAGGGTTAACAGCCAAACCAAATGCTATATTTATTGCCCCGATTCTGTAGTTTGCAGAAACACCCCATATGTGGCCGTAAACTACTGTACGGGCACACAGTAGGGTGTAGAGGGAAAGGTGCGCTGTATGGTTTTTGGAAGGCAGATTTTGCTGGACTGTTTCTTTTGACACCATGTCCCATTTGAAGCCCCCCTGATGCACCCCTAGAGTAGAAACTCCATAAAAGTGACCCCATCTAAGAAACTACACCCCTCAAGGTATTCAAAACTGATTTTACTAACTTTGTTAACCCTTTAGGTGTTGACCAAGATTTAATGGAAAATGTGATACAATTTCAAAATTTCACTTTTTTGGCAGATTTTCCATTTTAATAATTTTTTTCCAGTTACAAAGCAAGGGTTAACAGCCAAACAAAACTCAATATTTATGGCTCTGATTCTGTAGTTTACAGAAACACCCCATATGTGGTCGTAAACCACTGTACGGGCACACGGCAGGGTGCAGAAGGAAAGGAATGCCATACGGTTTTGGAAGGCAGATTTTGCTGGACCGGTTTTGTGACACCATGTCCCATTTTAAGCCCCCCTGATGCACCCCTAGAGTAGAAACTCCAAAAAAGTAACCCCATTTTAGAAACTACGGGATAGGGTGGCAGTATTGTTGGTACTAGTTTAGGGTACATATGATTTTTGGTTGCTCTATATTACACTTTTTGTGAGGCAAGGTAACAAGAAATAGTTGTTTTGGCACCGTTTTTATTTGTTTTTATTTTCAACATTCATCTGACAGTTTAGATCATGTAATATTTTTATAGAGCAGGTTGTCACGGACGCGGCGATACCTAATATGTATACAATTTTTTTTATTAATGTAAGTTTCACACAATGATTTCATTTTTTTTTTTTTTTTTTTTTTTTTTTTTTTTTTTTTTTTTTTTTTTTACGGTTCAATCATTATTTTATTAAATCGTATAATTGAATAATGTATAAATACATCCAATGAGTATACAAAACAGTAAAGTACACGGTCAAAAACTGAACATACCAATAAGTCTGAGGTAGTATTACATTCAATAATTAGTCTTATGGAACAAAATTTCAAGTATTAGTGCCGTTGGGGCTTCCATAAATGAATCTAAGAGCATACACGGCATTTATTCTCTAACTTCCAGACTAATAACCACATAAGACCGGGAAGACATCACAAGACATGACAGACCAAAACCAAGACATATACACAAGGGAAGGGGAGGGGGAGAGGTGTATAGGACAGGATAGGAGATTCTACTTAGTTTAGTATTTAGGAGCTATCACCGGGTACAATACCTGTTGTCAACCAATCATGGAAAGATGTGGAGGTACGAAATTGATTCCATGGGTCCCAAGTCCCCCTAAAGGCTGTAGCAGATCCTAAATCCCTAGCGCTTAATTCTTCCATATGAACTAGTGAGTCCAGGGCGTTAGACCAGGTCACTCTCAAAAGACTCTCTGTAGACCTCCATTGACGGGGAATTATCTGTCTCATAGCTAGGATAAATACTCGGAGGGCTCCCTTCTTAATCTGTGAGATCCGCCCTGAGAACATGGATAGAAGAGCTAACGCAGGTGAGGGTGTAATAGTAGCTTTGTATAAGAAATTATATAAGTCAAAGATCTCCTGCCACAGTGGGGCTACACCCGGGCAGTCCCACCAAATATGAGTCATGGATCCCCTTGCATTAAGACATCTCCAACATGCATCAGATACCTGAGGATAAAATTGGTGTAATCGCACTGGGGTCCTATACCATCTGCTAAGGATTTTATAGTTGAGTTCCTGTAAATTACAAGACACCGTTAATTTGTGAGTGAAGAGGAGAGATCTGGACCATTGGTCTACAGAGAAGGTGGCTCCCAGTTCCGATTCCCAATCAGACATGAATTTGAGTTTAGTTCCCTGGGTATCTGTGGAAGAGTCCTCTTTCTCCCCAGAGTTCAACATGGCATATAAATGAGAAATAGCATGATCAGGAGCTGACCTTGCTGTGCACATCTTTTCAAATTCAGTTAAGGGGGGACATGACCGCGATCCAGGTATCAGGGCTTTAATGAAGCTTCGCAACTGAAAGTAGAGGAGCCAACGCCCAGGGCTTGCAGGAATAATGTGGGAAAGATCCTCCAAAGGGAGTAAGCCATTCTGTTTATATATGTCTATTAATTTGATTGGTTGTCTATTATGGTCTCCTAAAGCTGGGAGTTGACTCAAGCCTGTGGGGAGATCTGTATGACCCGTGAGTGTCGTGAGAGGACCAGGAGAATGTATAAGGCCAAGTTTACCCGCAAATTTAGCCCAGGACCTAGCCAAGGAATATAGAAGCATCGGGGATTGCGAATTAGATAATGAATTCAAGGAGGTAGGGGACAACCAAAAGATTCCAGTGGCTAAATGTGGAGCCATTTCATGCTCAATTTCTACCCATAGTTTAGTAGAGCGGTTGTGACATAGATCAAGCACACAATTCATGATTGTCGCTTTATAGTATGAGCTAAAATTTGGTAGTCCCGTACCCCCCCGGGCTTTAGAACGAGATATTAAGCTATAACTTAGTCTAGCTCTGGGTGCTTTCCATACAAAAACCGATACCATTCTCCTGATCTTAGCGAAATAGGTTAAAGGGATTTTGCATGGGATCGTCTGAAACAAGTATAAAAGACGCGGTAAAATGTCCATTTTCACCACATTAATCCTCCCAAACCAAGAAATCTGGAGTGAAGTCCATTTATGGAAACTGGATTCAATAGCTCTAAGCAAAGGTAGATAGTTAAGTTTAAAAACATGTGTCAAGTTGGCTGGGATATGTACTCCTAGATATTTAATATGTTGGGAGGTCCACTTAAAGGAGAAAGAGTCCCTTAAGGAATCTGCTTCCCGTTGGGGCATGTTTATGTTCAAAATTTCTGATTTCTGCACATTGACTTTGAAGTTACTAAGGCGCCCAAAAAGATCAAATTCGCGAAGAATCGAGGGCAGGCTAATCCTGGGAGAGGTTAAGTAGATAAGCAGGTCATCTGCGAACAGGGACAGTTTGTGCTCTTTATTGCCCAGCTTGAGACCCGCGATGGAGGGATTTGCCCGAAGAGCATTAGCCAGGGATTCCATCACAAGGGTGTATAAAAAGGGGGACAAGGGGCACCCTTGACGTGTTCCATTCCGGATCTCAAAAGGGGCAGAAAGAAGTCCATTAACACGGACACAGGCTGAAGGGGAGGAATAAAGAGCTAATATCCTATAGATCATTTTGTCTCCTAGGCCAACGTGGCGTAGGGTCTCCTCTAAGAACCGCCAGCTCACCCTATCAAACGCCTTCTCAGCGTCTACAGCGAGAAGGCATAGTGGAATTTTGGTTTGTTGTGCTCTCGCTATTAATCCTAGCGTTTTAAGTGTATTATCTCGGGCTTCTCGTCTAGGTACAAATCCTACTTGCTCTTTGTGTATGCAACCTGGAATGTGGGGATGGAGCCTCAGAGCCAAAAGCTTGGCATACATTTTGAGATCCACATTGAGCAAGGAGATAGGCCTGTAATTAGAGCATGACGCTGGGTCCCTGCCTGGTTTGGGGATGACTGTGATATGTGCCTGGAGTGCCTGTCGTGTAAATGGACAATCTGGTGCGATGGAATTAAAGGTTTCAACCAATAGGGGTGTAAGGTCTTCTCGGAGAATATTATAGAACCGTGAGGTCAATCCATCAGGGCCTGGGGATTTCCCATTCTTCAGGTTCTTGATCACTGACTCTAGCTCAGGGAGGGTGAAATCATCTTCCAACGTGGCTGTATCCTCGTCAGATATAGGTGTAGGGCCAAATTGGGTTATGTATTCACGAGTTTCATCACTAAGGGGTTCTCGTGAGAGAGCGGATGCTGGTAAATTATATAAGGATGCATAATAGGATTGAAATTCCGCTGTGATATCTACTGGGTTGTGTACAGAGCTTCCAGTACCTGTATTAATTGATGGCACGTGAGTCAGAGCAGTTCGGGGATGTAAGGCCCTAGCTAGCCAGCTTCCACATTTATTACCATACTCAAAGAACCCGTGTCTAATTTTATCTCTAAAACATAATGATTTTTGGTCTAGGATCTGCAATATTTGGTGTTGAACTAGAGAAATGTCTGATTTTAGGTTGTCAGTAGGGGAATTTTTGTTTAGGTTTTCTTTTATGGCCAGGTCAGATATAAGAGATTTCAATTTGTGGGACCGTTCCTTCTTCAGTCTGGATCCATGTGAAATAAACACCCCTCTAAGCACGCATTTGAGGGCCTCCCATTTAATAGGGGGGGCGGTCAAATCCGTTAGATGATCATTAGTAAAGTTGGTAATAGCTTTCCTAATGTCTGCTAGGCAGACTACATCTGATAACAGGTTATCATTCAGTCTCCATGAGAAAGGCCGGGTGTAAGAAGGTTGGGAGGAAATAATGCCACACACCGGTGCATGATCAGACCACAGGCGAGTGTCAATAGAGCATTTAGGCCCAGAGTCCAGCAGCTGTTGAGATATAAATATGTGATCGAGTCTACCATAGCTATTATGGATTGGAGAGTGGAAGCTATAATCCCTGACACCTGGATGCAAAATGCGCCATAGGTCCACCAGGCGAAGTGCCATGAGCTCGGATTTAAAACTGCATAGAGAACTCGGGGAGATCGAGGACTTACCAGATGAGGAATCCAGCAGTGGGTCCATCACCAGGTTGAAATCACCTCCAAGTATGATTGGGGATCCATCTGCAAATTTGGATAGTTTTTTCAGGATCTTGGATCCAAAAGTTGTTTGTCCCTGGTTAGGAAAATAGACATTAGCTATAGTTATGACAGACTGATCCACAGAGAGCTTAATGAAAACAAACCTGCCCTTTAGGTCTATCTCAGAGGATAAAACTGTATAGCTGAATGATTTGTGGAGTCCTATAGAGACTCCCCCTGATCTGCTAGTGGGATTAGGACCATGAAACCAATTCTGATAATAACGGTTGGCATATTTGGGAACGGCGCCTGCTTTAAAGTGAGTCTCCTGTATCATAGCAATCATAACTCTCTTCTTATGGAGGTTGTATAGGATCTGACTCCGTTTCTCGGGTTTATTGAAACCCCTGACATTAAAAGTGCAAAACGATATGGGTGCCATTTTGAGGGATATTAGTGAGAGGGAAGCATAATCTCCCATGTTCTGCCAGTACTATCTGAGATGTAGTAGGAGTATGGGGAAGGACACATGAGGGAAGGAAGACAACAAGGGGAACAATTAAACACAGAGCAGTGCACATATAAAGCAAATAAATCTTATTTGGAAGAACCAACATCGTCGGTTCCAAGGGTGCTAGGTGACAACTGAGGTCTTTCGCAGCGGTGTGTGCTGCGGTCCCTAAGTGGGGTGGGGAGAAAGCAAGGACCAACCGTCTCCTTACTGGACTCCAACTTATAATAACGCAGAAATAACATTTGCTGAATATATAACAGGACAGGTGTGTGTATAGGTCTAGGAGACCCATACATAAGAAAATGATATGCATATAATTTCTATAACAGTATAGAACAATAAAGGCAACAGGAGGGTGTAGACCCCCTCAGGTGGGTGAGCGAGAATGTCCCAACAGTCAGTCGTTAGGGTTAGGCTCACGTCTAGAGGTCCTCTTCTGCTTCGGTGAGGTCGTCTGCCATCTTTCCCTCTGTGGGATGGGAATGGGTTGCTTCGGACTAGGCCAATCCGGCAACTCCAGCAGCGGGATATCAAACGCTGCACAGAGGTTGGCGAGGTCATCAAGGGATCTGAATACAGCTGACCTCCCTTCTTTAGTAGCGGACAATTGAAATGGATATCCCCATCTGTAAGGAATGTCCTTGGCTTTGAGTGCTGTCAGTAACGGTTTCAGTGCTTTGCGTAGCTGCAAGGTACGCCTGGCTAGATCCTGTAGAATGATGACTTCTTTGTCAGCATGCATGATTTTGCTTGCAGATCTGGCAGCTTTCAGGATGGCCTCTTTATCTTTGAAGAAATGTATACGGCATATGACATCTCTGGGGCGATTAGGATCGCTTAGTTTAGGACCAAGGGCTCTGTGGATACGATCTATTTCAAGAGATTGTCCTGGTTCTCTGGACATCAATGTATTGAAGAAGGAAGTGGCCCATTTCTCAAGATCTTGTGGTAAAATATCTTCAGGAAGGCCTCTAATGCGTAGGTTATTCCTCCTATTTCTATTTTCAATATCGTCTAAATGTGTGATGATATCTTGGATCTGCGCAGAGTGTGTCTGGATGACTTGTTGGTGTGACTCCAGGACCCCCAGCACTTGTTCCTGCATGGATTCTGCCTCCTCTACCCTCTGACCCACCTGCTTTAAGTCATGCTGCAGGGCCTCCATATCTCTTTTATGAGAAGTTTCCAGCCTGGAAAATAAGGCATCTATTTCATGCCTGGTGGGGAGGGATTTGAGGTGAACCTTCCAATCCCAGTCCTCATCCTCTCTCTGTGGGGTTATGGATGCCCCTGACTCCAAGATCGAGGTCTGGGAGCAGCGGCCTCTAGAAGAATGTCCCTGAGGAGCTGCTGAGAACGACCCTGTGTATGGCGGGGATGAAGCCGCCGACGAGCCGGAGCTTGCTGCCGCAGCATAGGATACCGGCGAACCGGTAGGTGTACCCCTCAGCTGTTGTGGTGACCCTGGGGCTTGTGGGCCTGCATCTTCATGGTGCGTGGGGGACGCCGCTCTGACCTGTCTCGCCGCCATCTTGGGAGAGTTGTCTTCCCCTCGGTCAGCGTCTGTCTGGCTGGAGGGGACGAAGAAGCGGGAAATCGCTCCCGTTTTGCGGCGTGTCGGAGCGGGCGTCGATGAGGGTCTTCTCCTGCGACCTGTCATGTGGTCAGCGAGGCGGATGGTGTCCTGTCAGGCTTTAAAGTTGGAGTCGGTCGGGAGCCGAGGTAAAGCACGTCTTACCCGGCCATTGGTTAGCTCCGCCCCCCCAATGATTTCATTTTTGAAACAAAATAAATCATGTTTTAGTGTCTCCATAGTCTGAGAGCCATATTTTTTTTTTTTTTTTCAGTTTTTGGGAAAATATCTTGGGTAGGGCATGATTTTTGCAGGATGAGATGACTGTTTGATTGGCACTATTTTGGGGTGCGTATGAATTTTTGATCGCTTGCTATTACACTTTTTGTGATGTAAGGTGACAAAAAATTGCTTTTTTTACACCTTTTATTTATTTAGGGGTTAGGTCATGTGATATTTTTATAGAGCAGGTTATTACAGACGTGGCGATACCTAATATGTATACTTTTTTATTTATGTAAGTTTTACACAATTATTTCATTTTTGAAACAAAAAATAAAAATCATGTTTTAGTGTCTCCATATTCTGAGAGCCATAGTTTTTTCAGTTTTTGGGCGATTATCTTCAGTAGGGTCTCATTTTTTGCGGGATGAGGTGACGGTTTGATTGGTACTATTTTGGCGTACATACGACTTTTTTGGGAAGTAAGGTGGGCAAAATTTCAATTTCAGCATAGTTTTTTTTTTTTATGGCGTTCACCGTGCGGGTAAAGTAACATGACCGTTTTATAGATCAGGTCGTTACGGACGCGGTGATATCAAACATGTGTAGGGAATTTAATTTTTTTCATTTTTAATCAGTGATAAATGTGTTTTTTGATTTTTACTTTTTTTTTTTTACTTTTTTTTTACTTTTTTTTTTTACCCAGACCCACTTGGTTCTTGAAGATCCAGTGGGTCTGATGTCTGTATAATACAGTACATTACACTATATAGTGTACTGTATTTTTACTTTACAAAGTCTGATTAGACTTCTGCCTTTAGCAGAAGTCTAATCAGCACCATGGACAGCCTCTGATCAGTACCATTGACAGCCGGACACCTGTGAAGGCGCCCGGTTGCCAAGGTACCCATCACTCGCTGCCACAGCAGAGTGATGGGGAGGTAGGGGGCTGAAAAGGCACAGCAGCCCCCGATGGGAGAGAGAGGGAGCTCCCTCCCTCTTAACCTTTTCCATACAGCGGTCCCTACAGACCGCGGCATGGGGCATGGAAGGGGTTAAACGCATGGCATCTGTGCCAGAACAGATGTCAGGCGTTTCAAGCAGAGTGTCAGCAATGTGACACTCTGCAAACCGCTCGGCTATCCTGAGAGAGGGGGCAGGCGGGTGATCGCATGCCTGCCCTCCCTGCCACACTCCCCGCACCCCCCCCCCCCCCGCTGCGCCCGTCATAGACCGCGGGGATCAGAAACTTCCGAAACTGCAGCAAACCGCACAGGACCCCCCGGCGCATTTAGCCAAGGTGCCTGCTCAATGATTAGAGCAGGCACCGGGTTCCGATCACCGCCCGCCGGGCGGCGGTGATCGGAACTATACATGACGTACCGGTACGTCACGTGTCCTTAAGTACCAGGACAACATGCCGTACCGGTACGTCATGTGTCCTGAAGAGGTTAAAAACTTAGCATAAAATGTTGTAGCTGAACATGACAGGTTGTTAACATATTCACTTTCAGGGCATATTGGGATTTGTAGTTTTACAACCACTGGAGAGTGACAAGGGTTGTCCAACCTTTTGAGATTGATGACCTATCCTCAGGATAGTACGACGTATTTATGGCGGAGGTTGAGGACAAACTGTTATATGCATCACCTAATTATCAGTGGGTCCTGTGCTGGTGGCGCTACATCGACGACATTTTTATGATTTGGAGTGGTTCTATGGACTCTTTGAATGAGTTCCATTTACACCTTAACAATGGGGTACCCGGTCTTCAGTTCACTGTGACTTCCTCTTCGGAGGAGTTACAGTTTCTTGACGTCAGGGTTTACATTGAAGAGGGCCAATTTAAAATGGACTTGTACAAGAAACCTACTGATAGGAATAACCTCCTGAGACACGACAGCTGTCATCCACGCCGCATGTTAGATTCCCTGCCTTGGAGTCAGATGCTGCATGTTAGACGAGTTGTATCCGATGATCATGTATTTACCGACCGGATTAATGAGATGTGTAACAAATTCTCTCAGAGGAGGTATCCGTGTAGGCTTCTACACAGGTCTAGGGCCAGGGTCTCCTTGGTTGACAGAGTGTGCACATTTCAGTCTTCTCCTACGAGCAGGGATGCGGCACGTATCCCGTTTGTTTCCACCTATGGCAACCACAGTGCTGACATAACACATATTTTAAGGAAAGAGTGGCATATCCTTCACAGGGGTTTTCCGACTATACACGAATTTGACAGTCTGCCATTGATGGCATATAAACGGGGCACCAATTTCCATGACAAACTGATTAACTGTGGGAATATGTTAAAGGGGAACACCTTTGTACACCCTTATAGCGGCAAGAAATACAACATCGCAGGATATTATACATGTCGGTCCAAATTTGTAGTCTACATGATTGTTTGCCCCTGCAGTTTGATCTATGTGGGAAAAACAACCATGGAAATTAGGGAGCGCATTAACAAACACAAAAGTACCATTAGGAAAAAAAAATGGTGGACAAACCCGTGGCTAAGCACTTTATTGACTGTGGACACTCTGTCAGCCAATTGAGATTTAGGGTCATCGACTCTGTTGATGTCCCCAAGAGGGGTGGTGATAGGGAGCGTTCTCATGTTGAGAAAAAGAGCTGAAATGGATCTTTACATTACAGTCGTTACAACCCCAGGGACTCAACATTGAATTTAATGTAAACAGTATAGATAAGTAGAGTTCTATTCATGTCTGACTCAGTATAGACAAGGTTTTTAATGGTAGATTATGGTTTATTTATTTTGTTTGGTCACATGTTTATTCACAATATTTATTTATGTGTTGTGTATCTCATACATTGTTTCGTCCGATTCCGTTGGGGTCAAGTTTTTTTCACGAAGGGTTAACTCTTTTTCTAAGGCCTCTTTCACACGAACGTATTGGTTCCGTTTTGTGCATTGGGGACCGCAATTTGAGGTCCCCAATGCACAGGCAATGTCCGTGCGGCGGCCGGAACGGATCCAGACCCATTCAACTTGAATGGGTCCGTGATCTGTCCGTTCCACAAAAAGATAGAGCAAGTTCTATTTTTTTTTTTTGCGGAATGGAAGCACGGATCAGAACCCCACTGAAGCAATCCGTAGTGCTTCCATGTAGTTCCGTTCCGTGCTTCTGTTTCCACACTGCACCACATTTCCGGATTTGCGGACCCATTACGGGAGCACTACGGCCTTGTGAAAGAGGCCTTACTGTGTACTTTGTGGTACCTTCACTTTCATTTTGTGCCAGTTATCTAATCAACCTTATCTCTAAATTACTGAGAGGTCATGAACACTTATTTAAGCCACATTCTTATCAGTCAGATAAGAACTGAGCTATAATGAGTGTTTATAATGTCAGAGAATAGAGATAAGGTGCCCATCAGCTCACCAACTGATGGAAAAGAGAGAAAATCCACAGGCTGCTATTAGAGCTCTCAGTAGAGCAAAAAGGGCTCCATATTTTTTTTAATAAAGACCAACTGAAAAAATGATTTTTAGCTCAAAATGAGTTTAACGCAATAATAATAAAAAAAAAATTGCCCCCAAAGGTGTACAAAGCCTTTAAGTTCAACGTCCGCCCCTGATTGTCACTTAGGGAAATTTTGGTTTTATAACCACTTAATTCTGCTGGTTACATAGTGAGGGGCTCTGACCATTTTGGGTAATATTGGTTCCCTCAAGTTGCATTACAATTTGTGGTTACATCTGATTCATGCTAGGTGATTGACGGGTCCAGGCAGAGGCAAACCACTGATGGAGGGACTGGGCACCGCAATGAGAGGAGTTGGGTGTAACCAGAGCAATGGTGACTTCCTCATTGCACCAAAGTCCTAATTTGTATATTAAGATAAAGTATTATAACTCTGGAACAGAGCCTCAGATGAACAAAAGAAAAATTGTGTTATCAGATGAAGCACAGCTATGTGTCTACGCAAACAGTTTGATAGGTAGATCACTAGTGACATATTGCCTTTTAATGCAGCAATGTCTCCCATATCTAGTCTGAGATCTTATTCCATGGAGCACATATTTTAATACTATAGAACTCGTTATTTTTAAAAGCCTGCTCTATTTTTTTTATAGTATTATATTGTCTAATAATTTAAATGTACCAAAATGTTCAGAAATACCCTAAAATAATTTTTCTAATATACTTTATTTTCAAATTTCGCCACCAAAAGACACCGCATAGAGAATCTGTACACCGCAGCCATGTATGCAGTGTACAGATACTGACTTGTATTATATATGCTGCAAAATTTTTGTTGAAAGTTTAGGTACACTTTAAATTGTGAATACTGATGACAATAAGAAAAATCAGTAGGGTAAATGAGACTTGTAATAGTGCCACCTAGTGGCTAGAATCACTATATCCAGTACCTTCACCTAGTCCTTATGCCGCAGACTGGGATGTGACACTTCTGTCCCTCTGTTCACGGGAGTTTAACTTCTAGTCTTGAAACCTTCTTCTTATTGGCTTCTATAGTTGTGCAAAGCAATGAATGCAGAAGTGGCCTAATCTTGATAAGTACCTATGGGAGTTATCCTTTGCCTTTAAAGGGGTTGTCCAATCCGGGGGGGCGGGGGCAGTCAATGGCAGGTGGGGACGGGGACAAGCCTCCCTACCGTCACCCGCGATGCTAGGGAGGCTCATCCCTGTCCCTGCCTGCCATGCCATTGGCTAGACACAACCCACCCACCCCTCCACCGACACCGGCGTGGGGGGCCTAGCATATGGGGGGGCTTTTTTTAGGATAACCCCTTTAAGGGTAGCATACCCACATACCTTGGCATATTTTTCATTACATTTGTGACCAAGTGGACACTGTAATGTGACTGCATGTGACCGTAGGAAAAGACTGTAGTCTTTAGCACTCGTCTATCCAGAAGTCTCATGGCCAAATTTAGGACTCACGTGATGGCTCCCTCAGCTTGCATAGACTCTTTCATTTTGGAAAAGGTCTACACAGCTGGAAAGCGCCACCACATGAGCTTTCCTGGTGCATCTGATTGATCCAGTGCTTGAGTTGACGTCTAAGTTGGAAAAATGGTGCAAAACCGGCCAGAGATAAATAAGGCATGCAGCGTTTATAAAAAAAAAAAATCTGAAGAATAGCCTTACGTGTCATCTACAAGCCTGGATTATAGCTCTGTACCTGCTCCGAGTGGCATATAACTGCAGAAAAATTATCCTATGGATGTTTTGGTACATTAGTGTTCCCCCTATGTGTTTTGAAATGAGTTTTTTTTTTTTGTTTGTTTTTCTTTTTGGCAATTAATTCATATGCCAGTGTTTGGAAAATAAATTGTGCCATGCTCTATTGAATACTGTATGGCTGATGATTTCCCCTATATAGCTCAATGGAAACTAAAAAAAAAATAGTACCAGTTTTCTCCCCTAAAGTACTGGGAAGAAAGACTTCTTCTGAAGCAGGAAACTCTTTGGGACCTATATCGTTCCTGTATGAGATACCGTATGGAACCTATACTAGACTTGTGCAAATAGAAGTACAATTACAAAGTAGGAACACAGAAAATCACACAAGTGCTTGGAACTCATACTGTTCCTCTGCAGAATATTGTATAACATTTGGTGTATCTTGATTAGTGGACCTCCCCCAATGTCTCCTGTAACGGCATACAAGGGTTTGCTCCAAACTCCCGAACGGAACCTCACGAATAGCTGCTAGCAGACGAATAGGAAACGCACCCAAGCGGCTTACACTCCTAGCAATCAGTCTCTAACAGCATACAGTGAATCCCCCGAAGAACGAGACGAGGCTCCGTGTTGAGGGTCAAGCAGTGGTCACCCAGAGCTGTGTGTTTATTGATCTTATATAACATTGGTACACATCAGTACCACCCACAGGGTTTTGTAAAAACAACCAATAACCACGTACAATACAGTAAAACACTCCCACACAAAATCCTCCCCTCTGCCTGTGATACAATTACCTTACACAATGGGTTGATGTAATTATCACAGGCAGGAGAATACACAATGTCCTCTGTCCTGGAGACAACCGAGGAGTAATTCAATTATCTCTCAGGACAAAGGGAAATCGCCAATACACACGTGGAGACAATAGGACAGACATCACTACTCAAATATACAATGTCCCACCCATTACAGTAACATAGGCATTTAACATATCCCAAAATGGCACGAATTAGACCAGGGGTTCAAAAGTTAGTAAAAGTCCTTTGTGAACAAAGGAAGCATGGCTGATGAGAGGGCCCATAATCCTGGGGCAAGAGGCTGGCAACCAGGCCCCTCCAAAACCCAGTGGCGAGGTTAGTTTTGCCACACATCTCCCCTTTTCCAAACAGACTAACAGGGTATCTGACCTTCTGCTGGTCAGTGCCCTTGTTAGTCCAGCAGCCCACCCACAAAATAGAAACAGCAGTACAGCCCACCCACAATAAATGGTTACTACACTTGAGCAAGGGATAAACTTGTCCATGTCCAGGTGCCTCACCACGGCTGTGTGGGGGATTGGTAGACTGCTGAGTGGGCAGAGACCAGCGGTACTCTGCCCTGGTGCCAGCGCTACCACGGAAGTAGCCTGGTTGTTGGAGGGGGAGACCGACTGTCTCCCCTTTAGATAGACCACCATGCTGCTGTGGGGGGAGACCGACTGTCTCCCCTTTGGCTAAATAGCCCTGTTGCTGGGGGACAGGACCGACTGTCCCTACCCCCTGTGCTGTGAGTGCAGAGACCACGGTCCCATCTGCACGGTTGTGGGGCTTACTGTCTCCCCCTGGTACGTTAAACTGCCGCTGGGGGATGGAGACTGGGCTCCCAATTCCGTGTACATCACACGGCCACGGGGGAATGGAAACTAGGTTCCTAATTCCCTTCAAATCACACTGCTGCTGGGGGATGTTGACTGGGCTCCCAATTCCCTGCATAACACACGGCCGCTGGGGAATGGAGACTGGGCTCCCAATTCGATGCATATTACACTGCCACTGGGGAATGGAGACTGGGCTCCCAATTCCCTGCATATCACACGGCCGCTGGGGAATGGAGACTGGGCTCCCAATTCGATGCATATCACACTGCTGCTGGGGAATGGAGACTGGGCTCCCAATTCCCTGCATATCACACTGCCGCTGGGGAATGGAGACTGGGCTCCCAATTCCCTGTAGATTACACTGCCGCTGGGGAATGGAGACTGGGCTCCCAATTCCCTGTAGATTACACTGCCGCTAGGGAATGGAGACTGGGCTCCCAATTCCCTGTAGATTACACAGCCGCTGGGGAATGGAGACTGGGCTCCCAATTCCCTGCATATCACACTGCCGCTAGGGAATGGAGACTGGGCTCCCAATTCCCTGTAGATTACACTGCCACTGGGGAATGGAGACTGGGCTCCCAATTCCCTGCATATCACACTGCCGCTGGGGAATGGAGACTGGGCTCCCAATACCCTGCCTATCACACTGCCGCTGGGGGATGGGACCGACTGTCTCTGCCCCTTGTAACTCAGCCTGCCGCTGGGGAATGGAGACTGGGCTCCCAATTCCCTGCAGGACTGGTGGAGAGACCTCGGTCCCATCTCCACCGGCCACCTGGGGTTCTTCCCAGTAAACCTCCACAATATCCTCTCAGCTGAAGGGCTCTGGACCTGGGTCTGTCATCTTGCTGTCCTGCTGAGCCTTCCCAATGGAGTGGAAGAGATCTCGGTAGTCCTGCTCCAGTTCCCACTCCAGGGTTGCTAGGTGAGCCAGGTCTTTCTCTACCTCATGGGGGTCATCCCAATCCTGCCTAGCCTCCCTCTCGTAGAAAATGTCCTGAAGTCTGGACTGTGCAGGGCTCCCGAAGTTAGGCTCTGCAAAGGACTCCCATAACAAGCCAGGACCATCAAACTCCTCTCCCTCTGGCTTGTCATGCTCAGCTGTCCAGGGTATATACTGTGCCATATACCACCAGAGCGCCTGGTAGGCATCCTCCAGCCATAGCTCCTGCCATACCCGGTGCTCTAGTTCCTTCACCAATTCCTCCAGGGGCTGCTCTCCCAGGAAGGGCATCCGCAGGGCCACTTGCTTCTGCAATCGCTGCTCTTCACTGGGGAGACTCTCGCCTCGCTGGTATTGTACATTATCCAGGGTCTGGTACCAGATGCCTTTCCTTAATGCATCCCGGCCATCCAGGTCTTCGTCATCGTATGCCACTGCTGGTTCCATCCTGCTTCTGTCCGGGTCGCTGTACTGGGACATGCATTGCCCTCAAATTGTAATTCCAGGGAATGATGTTTCTTTGTAGCTGTCCTTCTGCGCTGTGAGAACGATCCTGCCGCTTGCCACCAATTGTAACGGCATACAAGGGTTTGCTCCAAACTCCCGAACGGAACCTCACGAATAGCTGCTAGCAGACGAATAGGAAACGCACCCAAGCGGCTTACACTCCTAGCAATCAGTCTCTAACAGCATACAGTGAATCCCCCCAAGAACGAGACGAGGCTCTGTGTTGAGGGTCAAGCAGTGGTCACCCAGAGCTGTGTGTTTATTGATCTTATATAACATTGGTACACATCAGTACCACCCACAAGGTTTTGTAAAAACAACCAATAAACACGTACAATACAGTAAAACACTCCCACACAAAATCCTCCCCTCTGCCTGTGATACAATTACCTTACACAATGGGTTGATGTAATTATCACAGGCAGGAGAATACGCAATGTCCTCTGTCCTGGAGACAACCGAGGAGTAATTCAATTATCTCTCAGGACAAAGGGAAATCGCCAATACACACGTGGAGACAATAGGACAGACATCACTACTCAAATATACAATGTCCCACCCATTACAGTAACATAGACATTTAACATATCCCAAAATGGCACGAATTAGACCAGGGGTTCAAAAGTTAGTAAAAGTCCTTTGTGAACAAAGGAAGCATGGCTGATGAGAGGGCCCATAATCCTGGGGCAAGAGGCTGGCAACCAGGCCCCTCCAAAACCCAGTGGCGAGGTTAGTTTTGCCACATCTCCATACTAACTGGCATGCATGCTTTACATCACAAGTGTTTTAGTTTTCTTCAACTCTTCTGACTAGAGGTGGGGCCTACCAGAAAGGGGTGTGGCTTAATATTGTACTTAGAATTTACGCAAAATTATGGCATAAAGTACATTCATTGACAAAAATAAATAAAACGCCCAGATAGAAATGTCTGTACCTGGTGAGAGATCGTTCACTATTTGCCCTTTCCACTCGATGCACTCAGATATTGTGTCCAGTTGACAGACCTTGAGAGGGGGCACCTCATTGGACTGAGATAAGCAGGATGGTCATTTCAACAAATTGTCCACTGTCTAGGCCGTTCTGAGCTAGATGTTAGGAGGTGTTGAGAGCAGTGGTTACATGAGGACATGCACACATGGGGAACAGGCTAGGACAGCACAGACGGACCATCAGAAGAGAGGATTGTTTGATCCTCTGACAGGCATGAGCAGTTTCCACAGTTTTGTTGTCCACCATCCATAGGTGGCACCTTCGTTACACACCTTGTCTCTCTCTGTCTGGACCATTTCCAGGTGCTTAGCAGAAAGCAAATGTGGTGTCATGGTGCCCATTACGTGCCCTGCCATTGGCAGCCAGCCACAGTAACCTTTGTTTGCAGTGGTGTTGTGAATGAGAAACCTGGACTGCTACCGACTACCTTATCGTCTTTAGTAACGAATCTAGGTTCTGTTTGTGATCCCCTGATGGTCGGGTTCATGTATGGAGGCCTTATGGTGAGGGTTTCGCTCCTGCCTTTGCTGTGGAGCAACACAATATCCCACAATGATCTGTGAAGCCATCACGTTTGACAATCGGTCACCTCTGGTAGTGATACGAGGGGCACTAACTGCTCAGTGATATGTACAGGACTTCTTGTAGCCACAAGTGCTGCCTCTCGTGGCAGGGCTTCCAACTGGCATTTGTCAGGATGATGTCTCAACACTTTTTTGGCCTGCCCGGTCACCGAATTTATTGCCGATTGAGCATTTATGGGACCAGCTGGGATGCCTACTTCAGCAGCCTATGAAAATGTGGGTTGTACAGGCACAGCAGCAATATTTGGGGCAAATGTACAAATGGTGGCCCAACTGGACACTAGAGCTTCCTTTCACTTGTACAGTATTTGCTAGTAATCTTATCCTTTTGCTGTGATATTGTAATCACTTACATATATCATCATTACATTCACACCTAGAAAGTGTCATTTCCTCTCCAAAACTTCTTGGTTATTTACTTTGTTTTTTGTCAGTAAGTGTAAGCTAACTAATAGGTGGTGTAAATGTAGTCTACACAGTCTAAAGGGGGATTTAGACAAACCAATAATCATTCACGATAATCTGGCCATCTAAATATGCTGGCGATCACTCTATGAATGAACGAAACGCTCGTACAGTGGGTGATCCTTTTGTTTGTGCAGGCGTCACCATTCATTGTTTCTAGGCAGCAGATCGTGCGGTCTAAACAGCGACCTGCTGCCCAGAAACAATTATTCTGTATGGGGATGAGGGATCACTCTAGCTATACCTCATCCTCATACTGTAAAGGAAATCACTGCATGTAAATACAGCGGTCTCCTTCACTGAACGAGCAGCCGACTGTCCGAAGGAACACTTCCTCCCTGACAATCAGCCGTTCTATCGGTCCATCTAAACCCACCATAAAGGTGTGCCAGAGTTATCCTCCAGCATCAGCCACTGTGATAAATCTTTTTAGGCCATCTAATCTAAAGATCCCTTTACATAGACAGATTATCGGGGATGAGCATTTGTATTGGCCTGTCTGATGAATGAGAAAATGCTTGTTCATTGGGTGATTGTGTCATAAGTCAGCACAGAAAATCATGGTTTCTGTGCAGCAGGTCGTACTGTCTAAGTGATCTGCTGCCCAGGTACAATGATCCTCTCTAGCAGGGGCATTTCATGTGGCCCCCCGGCCCCCTGCCAGAACATATTGTGAAAATGCTAATGACCGCTTCCATTATGGTATGCTGTCCGGTCACAGTACAGCGCAGCGGGAAGAAGACCAGGGAGGGTAAGTAAATCTACCAAGAGGCAGCGCCTTCCAGAGCTGGAGAGGTAAGTTATTATTTTTTTTTTTTTTTTTAAATGTCTGATCTGAGGTCTGATTGGGGCTGATCTGTGGCTAATGGAGGGTGGGGAGGGTCTGATGGGGATCTGATCTGAGGCTGGCTGGTCTGATGGGGGCTGATCTGAGGCGGGGGGTCTGATGGTGGCTGATCTGAGTCTGGGGGTCTTATCTAAGGCAGGGGAACCTATTGGGGGTTTGATCTGAGGCAAGGAGGTCTGATGAGGGTCTGATCTGAGGCTGGGGGGTGTCTAATGGGGGCTGATCTCAGGCGAGGGGGTCTGATGGGTGTTTGATCTGAGGATGGGGGGGGTCTGATGGGGGTTTGATCTGAGGCTGGGAGGTCTGATGGGTATCTGATCTAAGGCTGGGGAGGGTCTGATCTGGGTCTAGACTGAGGCGGGGGGTCTGATTTGAGGCTGATAAAGGTGGGGGCAGATTTGAGGTTGAGGCGCCATTTTGTGCTGCAAAAATACAGTATTAAATTTTTTTTTAATTGAAGCGCAATTTCTGTAACTTACTCCTAAGTCATTTATATGTTTGACCAAATACAGCAGTCAAATTTTTAAGTTGAGAATTTTGTATGGCCTGCGAATGACATTGCAAATATCCAAATGGCCCTCAGCAGCAAAAAGGTTCCCCACCCCTGCTGTATAGGGACAAGCGATCACTATATTGATCAATTGTTCTCATACAGCAGAAGAAATTGCTGCATGTAAATACGGCCCTTATCTCCTGAAGGCCAGTCAATTATTGGGAATGTTTAGTTAGTACGTAATTAATTGTCAGATATAACAGTCCTTGTAAAAGACTGTCTAAACATTAGACTGTAGTAGTAAATCTGCCTCGCTGTGTTGAGTAGTACCTGCTTGATCATGCGATCGTACTTTGGGGTGTTGGGTTGGTGTGGCAGGGGGCATGTTCAGTGGCTGTAGTTGCTCCGGCCGGTTTCTTAGAATTCCAGGGCGCAGTTGATTTCTGATGTGCGCTGGAGCTCAGGCTATAAATTTCATCTGAGCCGTCCCCTAATCCCTGCTCTAGTTTCTTTAAATGGACGCAGCCTGCCGTCTGTCTGCGTATTTATAAGTATTTAAGTTAGTGGGTCTTGCAAGATCTGCACGTGGCTTAATCTATATCGGCAGATAGGATTTTGTGTTTGAAGAATTTGTATTTTTACACCATTTACGTTGCCATGCTAGGATGGCACTCTGAGAAGGATTTCATTGCTTTTATTCTTCTACCCCTTATCTGCCTTGAAAAAGCGTCCTCTCACTCAATGTTGCATTGGCATTGTGGGTTTTCCAGAACTCCCTACTGTATAATTACCAGGGGATTAAGCAATGGTTAAATGATCAACATAATATAATAATAGCAAAGATAGGTGCACTCTGCAGACTTACTAAGCCCTCAAACTGATGATAAAATTGAGAGATTAGCCAACATGTCCTACTAGGAGGACATGTCTGAGCCCGAGCACCGCGCCAAGGTTTCTCAAGTAGCTCGGGTCTTAACACTCACCTACCTGAGCCGTATGGGATTATCACATTCACATAATTGCTATCTTGTGTAGGATGTCGATTGTGCAGGATTTGCTCCCCTGTTCTTTATATGCAAAACTGCATATGGGTTTGAACACTTCCTGCCTGTTTAACCTCTTCCCGGACACAGGGCGTACAGGTACGCCCTTATGTCCTGGTACTTAAGGACACAGCGCGTACCTTTACGCCCTGTGTATTTTCGATCACCGCCGCGGCAGGCCCCTGGGGCAAATGCGCCGGGGGGTCCCAGTGTAGGCGATCGCAGCAAACCGCAGGTCAATTCAGACCTGCGGTTTGCTGCGTTTCCGGGTAATTCGGGTCTCTGAGGACCCGATAACCCAGAACAGGATGGTGATCGGTGGTGTGATTTTACCCCACCAATCACCATCCTGCGATCCTGAGTGGTGATGGTGACATCACCTCTCAGGATCGCCTCTGATTGGTAGGAGGGCGCGCCGGCGGGAGATTCAGAAAAGACCGGATCTGAGCCAGCATCTTTGCCCCAGCACCCATCCTTGCCCCAGGACCCGATCTGTGCCCCAGCACCCCCCATCTTATCTGCAAGTAATTAGGGAAAGACTAGGGAAAGGTTGGGCTAGGCAGGGAAAATAAAGGTAAAGTTAGTTGGTAAAAAAAAAGTTTTCTTGCATCACCCTAAGTAGGGTGTCTGGGGTCCACAGCACAGCTGTGTGACCCTAGACCCCCCAGGGGTGCTGCCGCTTGCCCCCCTGCCCCCCCCCCACAACTTTTTTGTGGCGCAGGCATTTTTTATTTTTTTTGTGCGTACGCTGACTGTGGCCGGCACTCTTAGTGTCCGGCCACTGTTAGTGCATCGCACACCCCACCGCTGATCAACTTCGGACGGTTGATCAGCGGTTTTGAAATTTTTTAGTTAGTCTTTTTTTTTTTTTTTTTTTTTTTTTTTCTGTTAGTTTTAGGGATAAGTACGCGAACACCCGTGCCACCACACACACGCACACCAAATAAAGATTTACACACACGCACATACACACGCAGACACACACTCCCCTATGGCCCGCCGGATGTTCTCAACCGTGGAGGCATACGCCCAGCTTGCCTCCGACTCTGAGAGTCCCAGTGAGGACGAGGATGACCCCACTTTCCTGTTGTCATCCGCGTCCTCATCATCTAGCGATGATGATGATCCCCCAAGGCGGCGGAGACACCGCCAGGCGGAGCAAGGGGACCCCCATGCTAGGGACCCTGTGGCCCACCCTAGTACGAGCAGCTCTGGGGCTCGTACTAGTTTTCCGGCCCACCAGTTAAATCCACCGGAGCCCCCTGCCGGTGAACTTGTCTGGTGTACCCCAGAGCGATTTGAGCCTGTGATTCCTGAGTTTGTAGACCAATCAGGAATCCAGATTTCCACAGTGGGCTTCACTGAATATGACTTTTTTTGTCATTTTTTCAGTGACCAACTGGTAAATCTAATGGGCGTACAGGTTCGTCTGCTCCACCAACAGTTCGTTGCTCAACACCCAGGCTCCTTTTTGGCTAGGCCCGGTGGCTGGACCCCGGTCAGTGCAGCCGAGATGAGAACATTTTGGGGCCTCGTGCTGCATATGGGCCTAGTCAAGAAACCTAGTGTCAGGCATTACTGGAGTGGGGACGTCCTCTACCAGACCCCACTTTACAGTACGGCTATGACACGCTCCCGGTTTTAGGCCATCCGGAAATTTCTGCATTATTCAGATAATGCAGCATGTCCCCCCCAAGGTGATCCTGCCTATGACCGTCTGTATAAGATACGGCCGGTCATCGATCACTTTGGGGCCAAATTTGTACAGGCCTATGTACCTGGAAGGGAGGTCGCGGTTGATGAGTCTTTCATTGCGTTCAAGGGGAGACTCATTTTCCGCCAGTATGTTCCCTCAAAGCGGGCAAGGTATGGTGTGAAGCTGTACAAACTTTGTGAGAGTACCTCAGGGTACACTTACAAGTTTCGTGTGTACGAGGGGCAAGATTCCCTTATTCAACCCCCAGAATGTCCCCCCACTCTGGGTGTTAGCAGGAAACTTGTGTGGGACCTTATGCACCTACTGCTAGATAAGGGTTACCACCTTTACGTGAATAACTTTTATACTAGTATCCCCTTGTTCCAGTCCCTCGCCGCCAGATCCACGTCCGCTTGTGGGACCGTGCGGAAAAATCAACGCGACCTCCCTGCCCAACCCCTCCAGGTACCTATCCCCAGGGGTGAGACCTGTGCCCTTACCAGTGAAAACCTGTTGCTGGTCAGCTATAAGGACAAGAGGGATGTCCTTGTACTGTCCACAATTCATGGTAACGGCATCACCCCTGTCCCTGTGCGAGGTACCGCGGCAACGATCCTCAAGCCCGATTTGTATCGTCGACTACAATCGGTATATTGGAGGAGTTGATCTCTCTGATAAAGTCCTCAAGCCATATAACGTCATGCGCAAAACCCGGGCATGGTACAAAAAAGTCGCTGTCTACTTGGTGCAGGTTGCCTTGTACAACTCTTTTGTGCTGTCCCGGAGCGCAACACAGGGACATTCCTTCAGTTCTATGAGGCAGTCCTCAAGGCCCTGATCTTTTCGGACGGGGAAAGAGCAGGCCGGAGTACCTCGGGATCTGGAGTCGCCCGGATCGTCCCTGGCCAACACTTTCCAGGTGTGGTCCCCCATACTGGAAAGAAGGGACAAACCCCAAAAAAGTGTCGCAGGAGGGGGATACGGAAGGACACCACTACTCAGTGCGACACGTGCCCCGATCATCCGGGCCTCTGCATTGACGGTTGCTTCAGGGAGTATTACACTTCCATGGAGTACTAAATTTATATCCCAATTTAGCCACTGACTATCGGATAAAAAAACTGGTTCTCAGACTTGAGACACCCCAAAAAATTGTAAAAACGAAAAAAAATTTTTTTTAAAGTATACAAATTAGGTATCACTGCATCGGTAATAATCTCCTCTATAAAAATACCCCATGACCTAACCCCCCAGATTAACATGGTCCAATAAAATTTAAAAAAACGGTGTAAAAAAAGAACTTTTTTTGTCACCTTACTAAACAAAAAGTTTAATAGCAAGCGATCAAAAAGTCATATAGCCCCCAAAATGGTGCCAATAAAACTGTCCTCTCACCTCTCAAAAAATGAGCCCCGACATAAGATAATCTGCTAAAAAACAAAACCAAAAAATGACTCTTAGACTTTAGCGATACAAAAAAATATTTTTGTATCAAAAAGGATAATATAGTCTAAAACCTAAATAATTGTGAAAAAGTACACTTATTAGGTATCGCCGCGTCCGTAAGAATCTCCTCTATAAAAATACCCCATGACCTAACCCCCCAGATTAACACGGTCAAAAAAAAAAAAAAAAAGTAAAACGGTGCCAAAACAGCTATTTTTGGCACTTTTCCATTTCAATCCGTTTTTTCCGGTAACAAAGCAAGGGTTAACAACCAAACAAAACTTAATATTTATTACCCTGATACTGCAGTTTACAGAAACGCCACATTTGTGGTCGTAAACTGCTGTATCCGTAAAAGGCAGGGCGCAAAAGGAAAGGACCGACATTTTTTCTGGAAGGCCGATTTTGATGGCCTTTTTTATTGACACCATGTCCCTTTTGAAGCCCCCCTGATGCCCCCCTAGAGTAAAAACTCCCAAAAAGTGACCCCATCTAAGAAACTACACCCCTCAAGGTATTCAAAACTGATTTTACAAACTTTATTAACCCTTTAGGTGTTCCTCAACAGTTAATGGCAAATGGAGATGAAATTTCAGAATTTCAATTTTTGGTAACCTTACCTCACAAAAATGTAATATAGAGCAACCAAAAATCATATGTACCCTAAAAATAGTCCCAACAAAACTGCCACCTTATCCCGTAGTTTCCAAAATGGGGTCACTTTTAGGGAGTTTCTACTACAGGGGTGCATCAGGGGGGTTGAAACAGGACACGGTGTAAATAAACCGGTCTATAAAAATCAGCCCTCCAAAAACCAAACGGTGCTCCTTTCCCTCTACGCCCCGCCGTCAGGGCAATAAAGATACAATCTTGTTTGGCTGTTAACCCTTGCTTTGTTAGTGGAAAAAATGGGTTAAAATTGAAAATTTGGCAAAAAAATGAAATTTTCTAATTTCATCCCCATTTGCCAATAACTCTTGTGCAACACCTGAAGGGTTAACAAAGTTTGTAAAATCAGTTTTGAATACCTTGAGGGGTGTAGTTTCTTAGATGGAGTCACTTTTAGGGAGTTTCTACTCCAGGGGGGTTGAAACAGGACACGTTGTAAATAAACCAGTCCAGCAAAATCTGCCTTCCAAAAACCATATGACGCACCTTTCCTTCTATGCCTTACTGTGTGCCCGTACAGTAGTTTACGGCCACATATGGGGTGTTTCCGTAAACTGCAGAGTCAGGGCTATAAAGATACAGACTTGTTTGGCTGTTAACCCTTACTTTTAGTGGAAAAAATGGGTTAAAATGGAAAATGGCAAAAAAATTAAATTTTCAAAATTCATCCCCATTTGCCCATAACTCTTGTGCAACACCTAAAGGGTTAACAAAGTTAGTAAAATCAGTTTTGTATAGCTTGAGGGGTGTAGTTTCTAGAATGGGGTCATTTTTGGGTGGTTTCTATTATATAAGCCTCACAAAGTGACTTCAGACCTGACCTGGTCCCTAAAAATTGGGTTTTTGAAAATTTCTGAAAGATTTCAAGATTTGCTTCCAAACTTCTAAGCCTTTTAACATCCCCAAAATATAAATTATCATTCCCAAAATGATGCAAACATGAAGTAGACATATGGGGAATGTAAAGTAATAACTATTTTTGTAGGTATTACTATGTATTATAGAAGTAGAGAAATTGAAACTTGGAAATTAGCTTTTTTCTACAAATTTTTGGTAAATTTGGTATTTTTTTTTATAAATAAAGATTTTTTTGGACTTAATTTTACCACTGTCATGAAGTACAATATGTGACGAAAAAAACATCTCAGAATGGTCTGGATATATCAAAGTTTTTTAAAGTTATCACCACTTAAAGGGACACTGGTCAGATTTGCAAAAAATGGCCTGGTCCTCAAGGTGAAATAAGGCTGTGTCCTTAAGGAGTTAACACTACACCATTTTTTTTCATTTGTTTGAAATGATCAACAGCAAAGAAAATGGGAGCAAACAATTGGGTGACATGACTTTTAGTATATAGCTCCTATCTCATGTTCTTAGCTGTGGCTTCTTATAGGGGAACTCCACATTAGCCTAAATGACTTGGGTGAGGCTGGCAGCTGCATATAAATGGTGTTTAAGGTGCAGTAGGCACAGGTTGTTCTAAGAAAAAAAGCCATTAGGATGGGTTGAATCTCTGCTGTTTACTGTAAATGGGAATCCATCATCAGGAGGCTTAGTGATGTCTGGTCACATGACCCTCCACCAGCTATCATCTTATGGACAGGACCTCTATGCGCATGGCACAGAAGATTTGTCTAACAAGGGGGCATGGCTATTGAAATATAGCAAACTGCACAGAATATCATTAAGTGCCATATATTCATCTTAGGCCTGTTTCACACTTGTGTTGTTGTTTTTCAGTATTGAGATCCGGCAGAGGATCTCAAAATCAGAAAAAAATGTTTCAGTTTAGTCCTAATGCATTATGAATGGAAAGAGATCCGTTCAGGATGTCTTCTGTTACTGTAAGCATTCTGTTTTGTGACCGGACAAAGAAAACGCTGCAAACTGCGTTTTTGTGTCCAGTCATCAAAACGGAACAAACCGCATCACTGAAAACAATGTCAATGGTGACGGATCCTTATTTTGGCGAGCCTACAAAAACGGATCTGTCACCCTTTGAATGTATTTAGCGTTGGATCCGGTTTGTGCCCTTTTGATTTCACACAACCGCATCCTAATGGATGCATACTGAAGTGCAAAATCAAAATGGATCCGGTTAATTCCGGACCTCAAAACCGGAATTAAAAAGTGTGAAACAGGCCTTATATACACATTGGTTATCAGTAAGAAGAAAGTGCCCAACCCCTTTAAGTGTTGGCCCATTTGTCAGACTGCTCATTTTATACCTGAATACTGCCAGGCAATGCTAAGTACTGTATTTTTCAGACTATAAGACACACTTTCCCCCCGCATTGCGTGGCAGTGCGTCTTATAGTCTAAATGCTAATTAGCATGCAGGAGGCACAGGGAGGTGAGGGCAGCGTTGCGCTGGCTGTACTCACCTTCCCTGGTCTTCTTCCGGGTCCTGCTATACGGTATCCTAACCGCGCACAGTGGCAGGACATAGTACATAGCGGAAGCGATAGGGTGGTGAGTTCTGGATATGCAGTGCCGTCCGGAACAAGCGAGGCAAGTTTATTTATTATTTTTGAAATGTCTGATCTGAGGCTGATAGGGTTTGATTAGGGGTCTGATCTTCATCTGATAGGGGGGCTGATCTGAGGCTAATGGAGGCTGGCGGGTCTGATCTGAGGCTGACAGAGGCTGGGGGGTTCTGTTGGGGAGCTTATCTGAGGCTGATTGGAGGCTGGGGAGGGTTTGATCTGATGGAGGTTGAGGGGTCTGACTGAGGTTTGATGAAGAAAGGGGGTCTGATTTGGGAGTCTGATGAGGATTGGTGGTCTGATAAGGGTCTTATCTGAGGTCTAATGAATAATGGGGATCTGCACTGAGGTGCACCTTATAGTCCAAAAATACGGTAATACTGCCACACAATGCCTAAATATTACTCCCATACGGTGTACAGATAATACCACCATGTAGTGTACACATAACAGTGCCATATATTTCCCTCACAATGCTGCCATTCCAAAGAATACTGCCAGAGCACAGCTAGATAGTGAAGCAGAGTCTGTCCCGGTTTTACCCCACCATGCTGCTCCAATGGCTGGATAGGTGAAAAATCGTGGTTCTGAATATATCATTTGTAGCTTGGTTCTCACTGGCGTCCCCTGCAGTCAGCCTGGATGTTCTGTGCGCTGAAGCACTAAGGAGTCCTCTCCATTATTAGCCAATGTTGGGTGAATGTCAGTGGATAGCCAGATTAAAGTTGCAAATTAGACATTGTCAACCTTTCGCCTACGCATACATTATCCAGCCTTCTGATTTCTTCTGTCAGTCCAGATATCGAGAGGGGCAAACTAGGAGCCCTGTGCAAATGCCTAGTATGCCACCCTCTTAAAATCGACCATGACCATTTAGCACTTGTTCCATTCCTTATGTAGCAGTGGTTGCCTGCCCAGGGGAAGCAGTGTGCATAATGGAAAGTGCTTCCTCCCATGAAAGTGGAGCTCTGCTCATGCAGTAGTAAATGATAGGACTAACCCAATACTTTCCCTTTAAAGTGTAGCTGCCATTTCACTACCAAAAATAAGAATTCCTAACATATGTGATGCTGAAGGGAAGATATTTATGAAGCTTTATTTTTCAGCTAATTTTACCTTTCTGATTCAGCTCTTAGCAACCATATTTCTCTGTGCCTCTATTTCAGCATCTTCCTAAGATGGCCTCTGCTGCACTTTCTGTAATGATCTTTGCCCTGTCCTTGAGGCCATCCTGTATTTCCCTTGCTTTCCATAAGCCCTTGCTCTCCTCACATGAACTAGCAGGACCAATTAGAATGCAGATAACTTCCCCCACTCCCCCAGAGCAGTGTGTATCCTATCATATACAGCTAACCAGAGACAGACTAGACCAATCAGAATGCAGATAACTTCCCCCACTACTCCAGAGCAGTGTGTATCCTCTCATGTACAGCTAACCAGAGACAGACAAGACCAATCAGAATGCAGATAACTTCCCCCACTACTCCAGAGCAGTGTGTATCCTCTCATATACAGCTAACCAGAGACAGACAAGACCAATCAAAATGCAGATAACCTCCCCCACTACTCCAGAGCAGTGTGTATCCTCTCATGTACAGCTAACCAGAGACAGACAAGACCAATCAAAATGCAGATAACCTCCCCCACTATTCCAGAGCAGTGTGTATCCTCTCATGTACAGCTAACCAGAGACAGACAAGACCAATCAAAATGCAGATAACCTCCCCCACTACTCCAGAGCAGTGTGTATCCTCTCTGCATTTCTAGGGGAAGTGTATGACCAAATGGGTCCGCATCCGTTCTGCAATTTTACAGAACGGGTGCGGACCCATTCATTTTCAATGGGGCCGGAATGTGCTGTCCGCATTTGTGCTTCCGTTTCCGCAAAAAAATAGAACATGTCCTATTGTTGTCCGCAATTGCGGACAAGATTAGGCATTTTCTATTATAGTGCTGGCGATGTGCTGTCCGCAAATTGCGGAATGCACATTTCCGGTGTCCGTGTTTTGTGGATCCGCAAAACAGGGACGTGTGAATGGACCTTTATTGGGGCTAGAAACCAGTGGTGACAGTCAGCTGATAACCACAAAGGGTTCTAATAAAATTGCAGGTTTTCTTCATGATGTCTCTTTAACTGGGTCCTTGTAACACGTGGCCATTGTCATTGTAACTGTGGATTAGGGTAGAAACCAAATACCATTTTACCTCTCGCAGTATGAGCTAAACCTTGTATTTAACAAGCACACTTACTCCGGCTTCTGGATTCATGACTGTTGTCTTCTTCCATAGATACCCTGATAATGGAACCAAGTCAGTGCCTCATTGTCTCCAGCATCCTGGGGCCTAAACCAGGTACTACAGCCAACTCCTCAAATCCCTTCACTTCCCTCATGGTGGGATATCCTCGAAAAAGGAAACACAGTGAATCTGATAAACAGTAAGTTCCTTTCCATCCCTGTTCCTCGGTTAATCTGGTTTGTCTTTTGGGATTATACATTTTATAAACCTTTTTAACAAAGTCTTAAGATTCAAAATACAGTAGAAAGGGTCTCCATTAACCACACAACCAGAGTGACTCTATCAACTGTACCAGCAGAATATCTTCATTACAGGGGCAATTTCTTTTCAACATTTATGGCATGTTGCGAATATATGTTACAAATGTCAGGTGCAGGCGCTACCTCTTGGAATTGCTTCTATCTCTAGAGCTGATCCCCCTGAAGTGAAACAGCCACGTTTGCCCAGCCACCCTCCATCCATCACTGCCAAGAGTTCTCAAAATAGCCGAGTGCAGACTGCTCTTTCCAGCAGCCCTTTAGCAGAGACTGGAGAGGTGGCCACACTTGCTCAAATATTTTTGGATGTTCCATAGCAGTGAATGGAGAGGATGCAGATGTACTTCACTTCAGGGTTCCCATTATAGAGATTTATAGAGATAGGTGCAGGTCCCACCTCTGGGAACCACTCTTATTTGACATTTGTGGCATATCCTAGTGATATGCCATAAATGTTGAGATGGGACAACCCCCTTTAAGAAATGGTGCCAATCTCATAAGTTTTGCCGCCATAGTGTAGTCACAGTATTATTTCCTGTAAATGGGTAGAAATTCCTGGGCTTCTTCATAGCACGTCTTTACACTGCGTGCAGAATTATTAGGCAAATGACTATTTTGACCACATCATCCTCTTTATGCATGTTGTCTTACTCCAAGCTGTATAGGCTCGAAAGCCTACTACCAATTAAGCATATTAGGTGATGTGCATCTCTGTAATGAGAAGGGGTGTGGTCTAATGACATCAACACCCTATATTTCCTTTGCTTTGGCAAAATGGGTCAAAAGGACTTGACAGGCTCAGAAAAGTCAAAAATAGTGAGATATCTTGCAGAGGGATGCAGCACTCTTAAAATTGCAAAGCTTCTGAAGCGTGATCATCGAACAATCAAGCGTTTCATTCAAAATAGTCAACAGGGTCGCAAGAAGCGTGTGGAAAAACCAAGGCGCAAAATAACTGCCCATGAACTGAGAAAAGTCAAGCGTGCAGCTGCCAAGATGCCACTTGCCACCAGTTTGGCCATATTTCAGAGCTGCAACATCACTGGAGTGCCCAAAAGCACAAGGTGTGCAATACTCAGAGACATGTCCAAGGTAAGAAAGGCTGAAAGACGACCACCACTGAACAAGACACACAAGCTGAAACGTCAAGACTGGGCCAAGAAATATCTCAAGACTGATTTTTCTAAGGTTTTATGGACTGATGAAATGAGAGTGAGTCTTGATGGGCCAGATGGATGGGCCCGTGGCTGGATTGGTAAAGGGCAGAGAGCTCCAGTCCGACTCAGACGCCAGCAAGGTGGAGGTGGAGTACTGGTTTGGGCTGGTATCATCAAAGATAAGCTTGTGGGGCCTTTTCGGGTTGAGGATGGAGTCAAGCTCAACTCCCAGTCCTACTGCCAGTTTCTGGAAGACACCTTCTTCAAGTAGTGGTACAGGAAGAAGTCTGCATCCTTCAAGAAAAACATGATTTTCATGCAGGACAATGCTCCATCGCACGCGTCCAAGTACTCCACAGCGTGGCTGGCAAGAAAGGGTATAAAAGAAGAAAATCTAATGACATGGCCTCCTTGTTCACTTGATCTGAACCCCATTGAGAACCTGTGGTCCATCATCAAATGTGAGATTTACAAGGAGGGAAAACAGTACACCTCTCTGAACAGTGTCTGGGAGGCTGTGGTTGCTGCTGCACGCAATGTTGATGGTGAACAGATCAAAACACTGACAGAATCCATGGATGGCAGGCTTTTGAGTGTCCTTGCAAAGAAAGGTGGCTATATTGGTCACTGATTTGTTTTTGTTTTGTTTTTGAATGTCAGAAATGTATATTTGTGAATGTTGAGATGTTATATTGGTTTCACTGGTAAAAATAAATAATTGAAATGGGTATATATTTGTTTTTTGTTAAGTTGCCTAATAATTATGCACAGTAATAGTCACCTGCACACACAGATATCCCCCTAAAATAGCTAAAACTAAAAACTACTTCCAAAAATATTCAGCTTTGATATTAATGAGTTTTTTGGGTTCATTGAGAACATGGTTGTTGTTCAATAATAAAATTTATCCTCAAAAATACAACTTGCCTAATAATTCTGCACTCCCTGTATAATGGGTTCTTTCATTCACACAGCCAAAATTCTGGTTTCCTGTAGCCACCACAAGGGGGAGCTAACTGCATAAAGATAAATACAGCTGTCATTAAAGGGGTTATCCAAGTTATTTTTTTGTTCTTTCTATGTTCCTAACTAAACAAATGTAACAGCTTTCCAATTAACTCACTTTATCTCCAGTGGCTGGTTTCTCAGATTTCACTGAGGGTCACATGACCTGTGATGTCAGCTTCTCTCCCTGCTAAAGGTCGTTCACAAGCCTGTAAACGAGACGTCACTGTGCTGGCCACGCCCCCCTTCACTGCCGTCTACTCTCTGCTAGGATTCTTAACCCCTTCAGCTGCACAGCTCTGCAGGCAGTGAGGAGACAATGCTGGGCACTGGAGCTGACATACTACAGCAGGCATGGCCAACCTGCGGCTCTCCAGCTGTTGTAAAACTACAACTCCCACCATGCTCTGCTGTAGGCTGATAGCTGTAGACTGTCCGGGCATGATGGGAGTTGTAGTTTAGTAACAGCTGGAAAGCCTCAGGTTGGCCATTCCTGCACTAGAGAGAGCATTGCACAAGAAGGTAGGGGGAAGATCCTGTGTGTATTAGCATTGTCATTATACAGGTGGGACTTGTAGTTCTACACTTACAACATGCTGCAGAGTCTTCCAGCAGGCAGACATGTCACTCAGGGCAGCTCTTGTATTCACTCCCTTAGCAGTGTCATTATACAGCTGGGACTTGTAGTCCTACACATACAACATGCTGCAGAGTCTCCCAGCAGGCAGACATGTCACTCAGGGCAGCTCTTGTATCCATTCCCTTAGCAGTGTCATTATACAGCTGGGACTTGTAGTTCTACACTTACAACATGCTGCAGAGTCTCCCAGCAGGCAGACATGTCACTCAGGGCAGCTCTTGTATCCACTCCCTTAGCAGTGTCATTATACAGCTGGGACTTGTAGTCCTACACATACAACATGCTGCAGTCTCCCAGCAGACAGACATGTCACTCAGGGCAGCTCTTGTATCCACTCCCTTAGCAGTGTCATTATACAGCTGGGACTTATAGTCCTACACCTACAGCATGCTGCTGAGTCTCCCAGCAGGCAGACATGTCACTCAGGGCAGCTCTTGTATCCACTCCCTTAGCAGTGTCATTATACAGCTGGGACTTGTAGTCCTACACATACAACATGCTGCAGAGTCTCCCAGCAGGCAGACATGTCACTCAGGGCAGCACTTGTATCCACTCCCTTAGCACTGTCATTATACAGCTGGGACTTGTAGTTCTACACTTACAACATGCTGCAGAGTCTCCCAGCAGGCAGACATGTCACTCAGGGCAGCTCTTGTATTCACTCCCTTAGCAGTGTCATTATACAGCTGGGACTTGTAGTTCTACACTTACAACATGCTGCTGAGTCTCCCAGCAGGCAGACATGTCACTCAGGGCAGCTCTTGTATTCGCTCCCTTAGCAGTGTCATTATACAGCTGGGACTTGTAGTTCTACACATACAACATGCTGCAGAGTCTCCCAGCAGGCAGAGATCTCACTCAGGGCAGCTCTTGTATTCACTCCCTTAGCAGTGTCATTATACAGCTGGGACTTGTAGTCCTACACTTACAACATGCTGCAGAGTCTCCAGCAGGCAGACATCTCACTCAGGGCAGCTCTTGTATTCAATCCCTTAGCAGTGTCATTATACAGCTGGGACTTGTAGTCCTACACTTACAACATGCTGCAGAGTCTCCCAGCAGGCAGACATGTCACTCAGGGCAGCTCTTGTATTCACTCCCTTAGCAGTGTCATTATACAGCTGGGACTTGTAGTTCTACACTTACAACATGCTGCTGAGTCTCCCAGCAGG
Organism: Bufo bufo; assembly: GCF_905171765.1. Classification (NCBI taxonomy): domain Eukaryota; kingdom Metazoa; phylum Chordata; class Amphibia; order Anura; family Bufonidae; genus Bufo; species Bufo bufo. The sequence continues at coordinate 224,270,380 of NC_053389.1, forward strand.
CAGACATGTCACTCAGGGCAGCTCTTGTATTCGCTCCCTTAGCAGTGTCATTATACAGCTGGGACTTGTAGTTCTACACATACAACATGCTGCAGAGTCTCCCAGCAGGCAGACATGTCACTCAGGGCAGCTCTTGTATTCGCTCCCTTAGCAGTGTCATTATACAGCTGGGACTTGTAGTTCTTCACATACAACATGCTGCAGAGTCTTCCAGCAGGCAGACATCTCACTCAGGGCAGCTCTTGTATTCACTCCCTTAGCAGTGTCATTATACAGCTGGGACTTGTAGTCCTACACTTACAACATGCTGCAGAGTCTCCAGCAGGCAGACATCTCACTCAGGGCAGCTCTTGTATTCACTCCCTTAGCAGTGTCATTATACAGCTGGGACTTGTAGTCCTACACTTACAACATGCTGCAGAGTCTCCAGCAGGCAGACATCTCACTCAGGGCAGCTCTTGTTTTTATTGCATGTAAGCAAAGGGCCAGAAAAGAACTAGGGAAATGAGGAAATACATATATATATATTGTTTTTGAATAAAACTTGCTTAGCTTAGTTATATATCAGATTTTCAGTGCTATATTATTTTTTCCCATAACTCGGACAACCCCTTTAAGGCTCCATTCACAAATCCGCAAAATGGGTCCGCATCCGTTCCGCAATTTTGCGGAACGGGTGCAGACACATTCATTTTCAATGGGGCCGGAATGTGCTGACCGCATTTGCATTTGCATCCGTGCTTCCATTTCCGCAAAAAAATAGAACATGTCCTATTCTTGTCCGCAATTGCGGACAAGATTAGGTATTTTCTATTATAGTGCTGGCGATGTGCGGTCCGCAAATTGCGGAATGCACATTGCCGGTGTCCGTGTTTTGTGGATCCTCAAAACACTTACTGACGTGCAAATGGACCCAAAGGGCTCATTCAGACGGCCGGATGCTGTCCGCAAAAATGCAGATACGTTTTTTTGCTGACAGTTCAGCATGTCTGCAAAAAAACTGATTGCATTCAGTTTTTTTGCTAATCCATAGACTTCAATAAGGCCATGTCCTGATTTTCACTGACCAGTATAGGACATGTTTCATTTTTTTGCTGAGCCGTGCAATGGAAGAAAAGGTCCCCATAAAAGTGAATGGGACAGCATCTAATCCGCAAAAAAAGAGATCCGCAGCATACGGCCGTCTGAATGAGCCCTAAAGTCGAGGAGCAATATAAATCCATGTGTACCAAGCTACCCCCTAGTGATGGCTGAAGACTCCTACCTATTTTGGGTGACACCTGAATAGCCAGGGAGAGTAGATTAGGAAATCCAGTCATATCCTGGATCTGACATCATTGTAACATTTATTTTTAAGGCGTTGTCCCCTTTGTATAACCACTTGTATTCATATGCCCTCTTTTAGAATAGCCACCATAAAGAAAGTGTATTGTATCGACAGCCCATTCATTTTAATGGATGACCTGTATTACAGAAATGCACGATCCATGATGGATCATGATCCCACCACAACCATTCTGAGCACATCTCATGTTCAGGGCTGCAGTTCTTGTATTTCGAGCTGCATCTACGCTGGTGTAGCCTTTGTTTTCCCTGTAGGTGGAGGACGCTTTAAGAGCACATTCCAAGGAATACAATAGTCTACAACAGCTATAAAATATTCACTTTCGGAGCCAAATCATCCCAGCAGAATTCTGCTCCGCAAAACAATTCACCCAAACTAGGAAATATTTGTTGGCTATTTAAACTAGATGTCACTGATGTTTGTGAGGAAATGGAATTCTTGTTACCTCTTTGGCTGTAGAAGCATGGTCTCCTGTAACAGGAGGGCCATGCGAGGCTGGAGCTACATACTACGATATGTACCCTGATAGGGATTGATGATAAGGATGTATAATTGGCCTTAAAGGTTTTCTGGGGATTAGCATGGTTTTTAATCAATATGCTTAAGTAGTTGCTTAGCTCAAGTACATCTTCACTGTGCTTTTTTCCCAATTTGGACTCTCCTGATCCATTTTCACCATGTAAACCAGTCACTCTAGTTCTTTTACATCCTGTATGTAGCACTTCCTGTTTCTGTATCCAACCAAACCCATGATGCACTTCTCCTTCCTCTGCCACTGCCCCAGCACCGCCCCTAACAACCCCCAGCTGGTTTATAGCTCCTCCCTCCCAACTAGTTACATAGACACTCCCCTATCACTGCCCATGGACATCCCAGAAAATAAGAAGGAGCTGCATGGACATGGTCATGTGACCACAGCCCAGAACCGAAAATAGGAGCAATATAGGTAAAAGAAATTCATTACAAAATTACAGCTGCCTTCATAAATGATTATTTTAAAGGAATGTGGATGCAAACCAGAAAATCCTTTTACTTTCAGTTGGTCGCTATCATCACTGGTCTGCTATTAACCCCTTGGTGACCAGCCTGTTTTGGACCTTACTGACCAACCGTTTTTCTTCCTTTTTTCATCGTCGCGTTCCAAGAGCTATAACTTTTTTTATTTTTCTGTCTATATTGCTTTATGAGTAGTGTTGAGCGAACTTGTGTTTTAAGTTCGGCGTCTAAAGTTCGTGTTCGGGTTATCGAAGAATTGCGTTATGGATTCCATAACGTGATTCTTCGATAACCTGAACCCGAACTTTAGACGCCGAACTTGAAACACAAGTTCGCTCAACATTATTTATGAGGGCATGTTTTTTGTGGGACAAGTTTTAGTTTTTAATGGCGCCATTTTAGGGTACACATAACTTTCTGAATAACTTTTATTAACTCTTTCTGGGAGGGAGATGGGAAAAACAGCAACAGCACTGCGTTTTTACGTTATACATTTTACGGCGTTCATTTTTCGGTATAAATAACATAATATCTTTATTCTCTGGGTCAGTACGATTACAGTGATACCAATGCATATAGTTTTTTTTTTTTTTACATTTTACTACTTTTTTGCAATAAAAACCCCCTTTTTTATTTTTTAAGAAAAAAATGTTTTTGCATTGCCACTTCCCAAGACCCAGAACTTCTTTATTTTTATTTTCTATGGAGTTGTGTGAGAGCTTGATTTTTGGGGGACGACTTTTCATTGGTATTATTTTGGATTAAATGGCTTGATCGCTTGTTATTATGTTTTTTCGGTGGCAACTAAGAAAAAAATTAGCAATTCTGTAATTATTTTTTTTTTTCATTGAAAAGTGTATTTTCAATGAAAAAAAAAGGGTATGATGGTATTTTTTTTTATTGTTTTTTATTTTTTTTACCACTTAATAGTCCCACAAGGGGACTATAACAGACAGCTTTTTGATTGTTTTTAAAATGCAATGCACTATCCCTATAGTGCATTGCATTTTAATGGCAATGCTATTCTGACATTTACCAGCAGGCTGTGCCAGAGAGGCGCAGCCTGCTGAAAATTACTAAAGGCTGGTCTTTGGCCTACATCAGACCCCAGGCAGCCTTCACACAAATCGGCACCCCGCGATCGCATTTGCGGGGTGCCGATGGCAGACAGAGGGAGTACGCTCCCTCTGTCAGCACTTTACATGCGGCGGGCGCCATTGCCCGCAGCATGTAAAGTGTTAAATAGCCCGGATCATGTGAGAGCCAGTTCCCCGCTGCACTGGGGACCCATGCAGAGCTTAGACTGGGCCGCCATAAAAAAGTGGCGGCCCAGCCTAAGGCCCCTTAGTGACCGCCATAAAAAGGTGTATGGGTGGTCACTAAGGGGTTAATGGCGAAATGACCAAAAATTCACCACTACAGGATACTGAATAGCAGGGAAAAAATGTAAACTTTTGCAGCAAGTTTCTTATGCTCCAATCGGCTAACATTTTTTGCGGACAAATTGGAAAACCATAATGAATTAATAAGTAATATGGGGCGGCAGCTCAATATACTGATAATAACTCATTAGCAGCAATTACTGAGAGCTGTAAAATGATCATTACCACCAAAATAAGCTAGTCAATTACCACCAGCCTCAAAAAAATCAGACACATCTATTTTGTTTTTTAACGGACACAGGAAAAATGTTGCCCATTTTTATGTACGGTCCTGGAAATTTCTGGACAGTTGGCAACCCTGGCTCCAAGGCATCTAAAACTTTGCAAATAGTCTTGAATAACATGTCTTACTGGTTTGTTTATACAGCGCCTATTGAAATCTGTGTCTCTTCATGGGTACAGGCTACAAAGAAAACTTGTGAAGTGTTCTCATACAATCATATGTTAAAGGGGTTGTCCAGAATTAGAGGATTATGTTTTCTCCCATAAAGAGTGCCGAACCCGTCCGCAGGTCATGCCTGAAATTGCAGTACAGCTCTATTGAAAGGAATGGGGCTGAGCTGCAATAGCGCAAACAACACACGGAAAGACATGGCACTGTCTTTGGAGGAAAGCACCCATGTTTCTGTATTCCTGGAAGACCCCTTTAAGCTGCATTTTACATGAGCCAATAATCGTCCAGATTATTGGGAACGATCGTTCCTGCGAATGGTTGTTCCAAACAATCTGCCCATGCAAATGTGCTGCCGATCATCCGATGATCATCGGGTGATCCTATTGTTGATGCAGGCACCACAGATGATAGTTTCTGTGCAGCAGATTGTGTAGTCTAAATAGTGATCTGCTCCTCGTACTGTGAAGGAGATCACTGCATGTAAATACAGCAGTCTCCTTCACTGAATGCGCAGCCTGCATAATTGTCCCATCTAAATCCACGATTACTCTCTGCTAACTATCTGTTTTACTGTCGGTATGTTATCAAGGAGAGTAACTGAGGGAGTGGAGTAACACCTGAACGCAGGGTCAGACTACACAAGCTTTGTTTGCAGTCTATAACTATAGAGACACATAGGCCTGCATAAAAGCTGTATGCAGAGAACGGTAGATATTTAATAAGGTCTATTTGCAAACTTGTGAAAATCCTGTACAGCTGAGGCTACTTTCACACTGGCGTTTTGGTTTCCGTTTGTCAGATCCATTTCAGGGATCTCACAAGCGGTCCAAAACGGATCAGTTTTGCCCTAATGCATTCTCAATGGATAAGGATCCGCTCAGAATGCATCAGTTTGCCTCCGTTCCGTCTCCATTTCGCTTTAGAGGCGGACACCAAAATGCTGCCTGCAGCGTTTTGGTGTCTGTCTGACGAAACTGAGCAAAACGGATCCGTCCTGACACACAATCTAAGTCAATGGGGACGGATCCGTTTTCGCTGACACAATATGGGCGAAATAGAAAACTGATCCGGCCCCCTTTGGCTTTCAACGGTGTTCAAGACTGATCCGTCTTGGTTATGTTAAAGATGATACAAACGGATCCGTTCTGAACGGATGCATGCGGTTGTATTATCTGAACGGATGCGTTTGTGCAGATCCATGACGGATCCGCACCAAACGAGAGTGTGATAGTAGCCTAACTGTGCATTTGGAAAGCCTTCAGACCTTTTCACCTTTCTCTCACATTTTATTATGTTGGGGCCTTGTGCTAAAATAAAAAAAAGTTTAAGTTTTTCCCCATCATTCTACATACAATTCACCTTAATGAAAAATAAAAACATATTTTTATAAATGTTTGTAAATTTATTAAAAAGGAATTAATAAAATTTTGTCTGGGCATAAGTATTCAGACTCTTTGCTATGACTTTTGAAATTAAGCTCTGGTGGCCTCCCATGTCTCTTGATCATCTTTGAAATTAACTGGAGTCTTCCTGTGGTAAATTCAGTTAAATAGACATAATTTGGAAAGACACAGTCCTGTCTATATAAGGTCTCACAGCTTACAATGCATATTGGAGAAAAAAAACAAGCCATGGGGAGGATGCTTGTAGAGATCAGAGACAGGATTGTGTGGAGCACATATCTGGAGAAGGGTTTCAAATATTTTCTGCATTGAAAGTTCCCAAGAGCCCAGTGACCTCCATAATTCTTAAATGGAAGAAGTTTGGAACAGCCAGGACTCTAATCTGGTTGGCCTACCAAACTAAGTAATCTGGGAAGAAGGGCCCTGGTAAGAGAAGTGACCCAGAACCCAATGGTCACTCTGGCTCCGCTTCAAACATTCTATATGCAGATGAAACTTCCAGAAGGTCAACCATCACTGCAGCTTACCACCAGTCTGGGCTTTATGGCAGAGTGGCCAGAAAAAAAGCATCTCCTCAGTAATAGACACATAAGAACCTAAAGGACTCTCAGACTGTGAGAAACAATATTCTTACTCTAATTAAATCAAAATTTTTACTTTTTAGTCTCAGTTCTGAGCGTTCTGTCTGTAGGAAACCAGGGATTGCTCATTAACTGCCCAATTCCATCCCTACAGTGAAGAATGGTGTTGGCAGCATCATGCTGTGGGGGTGTTTTTCAGCGACTTGGACAGGGCGAATGGTCAGGGTTGAGGGAAAGCAGAATTGAGTAAAGTATAGAGATATTCTTAATGAAAACCTGATCCTGAGAGGTCTAGACCTCAGACTGGGCCGAAGGTTCACCTTTCAACAAGACATTAACCCTAAGCACACAGCCAAGACAACACAAGACTGGCTTAGGGACAACTGTGTGAATGTCCTTGAGTGGTCCAGCCAGAACCCTGACTTAAGAACATCTCTGGAGAGACCAGATAATGGCTGTCCACCGACAATCCCCATCCAACCTGAGAAAGCATGAGAGGATCTACAGGAAGAATAAAAGAAAATCCTCAAATTCAGGTGAGCAGACCTTGTGGCATCATACCTAAGAAGACTGGAGGCTGTAATAACTGGAAAAGGTGCTTCAACTAAGTTCTGAGTAAAGGGTTTGAATACTTATATCAGTGCACGTTTTTAGGTTTTGCTATTCAATAAATAAGCAAAGATTTCTAACATTCTGTTTTCACTTGGTCGCTTGTTGACTGCGAATTTTTTTATTTTTAGAAAAAGGCTGCAACAAAACAAAACATGAAGGTGAAAGTGTCTGAAGACTTTCCAAATGCACTTTATATGCTAATATATAAAATAGGAACGGACATATTCAGAGCTACAAAAAAATTGCACGCTCCTGACATGACAATTTTGCAGATACCTACTGTTGAGGCATGCTTTTTCTCTCCTATTCCTGCCACCTGGGCCCAACATATCAAAGTATCCCGTAATTGGTGTCTTGCGCTCCCAGGCCCTAGAGCAGTGATGGTGAACCTTTTACAGACTGAGTGCCCAAACGGCAACCCAAAACCCACTTATTTATCGCAAAGTGCCAACGCGGCAATTTACCCTGAATACTACAGTCCAATATAGTATATCTTCCATGTACTTTATCAGTTAGCTATAATAGCCTGCCTACATTTATTGCGCTGCCTGTGCTGTTCATAGTGCGCCCCGCGCTAATGAATGGCAGGAAAAGTGTCCATAGACACCATAGACTTTTTCCAGGGTTCAGGTGCCCACAAAGAGGGCTCTGAGTGCCGCCTTTGGCACCCGTGCCATAGGTTCGCCACAACTGCCCTAGAGGACTAATTTCGGTTTTAGACTCCCACCTCATCTCAAATAAAATCTCTGACCCCTCCTTGAAAATAGGTCACAGATGGAAAGCTCAAATACCCTCTCGGTTTGGGATATCTACAATTAATTTTTATCATACTTAAAATTTTCATCTTCAGTAAACAATAGATGCAACTATATATTATTTATCACTCCTATTTAACCCCGGTCTTCTTATTTTGGACAGGCAGGGTTGTGTATACTGATTGTCCTAGGTATCCTTGTCCTGATGCAGATTTTTGGCACATGCAGTGGACCTGTTAGCTGATTGCTGATTATTGGAAAATTGTTACCACTTTTTGTCCACTCTTCTTATCTGGTCAGTTCCTTGCTCTCCCCAGGTCTGTCCTTTAGGTTTCCTGGCTGAAGACGACTGGTCGCATCATGAGGGAATATTTCTGAAAGACCTTATTTTTAGCCAGAAGGTGCTGGTATATCCCTATTTCATCCATGTTAGCTATGTAGAAATCTCAGGCAAAACAGGTTATCCCATATGATGCAGTCATCTTTAAATAGAGGAATTGTCCCCATAAACTAGGCCAGGTATTGGGGTTAGAGATGAGACCTCCTGCGACACATTACACCATTTTACAAATGTGTGCTGTACTCTAAAATATTCCATAGCCCAAAAGCTGATATATATTTCATGTGTTGATCTGGCATACAGATAACAACATGTAGGCAAACTACCTTTCATGTATATCCAGGTCACTCTGGATAGGTCATCCATATCAGATTGGCGGGGGCAGACTCCTGGCACCCCTGCCGATCAGCTGTTTGAAGAGAAAGCAGTGCTCGTACGAGTGCTGTGTTCTCATTGTTTACCAGCTCACCATCGCAACCACAGTGGTGAGCAGGTGATTTTACACCTCTGCTGCCTCATTCACTTCAGTGGCTCCTTCCTATTCACTGATCTGATATTGATGACCTATCCTGAGGGTAGGTCATCAATATTAAAAAAGTGGACAACCCCTTTAACTGTCTGCCCATTGAATACTTTGAACTGATTCATGTATTGGAACGGTTCTGGTTTGCCATACTTTGCTTTGATATGATCATGCCTATCTTTTTGTAATGGAATTGTAACTTCGCTACTACTTTTGCTGAATCTGCCATATGTGCCATGTGCTTTACATGATCTTTTAATAAACCCCGTTTACAAAAAAAAAAAAATCGGGATGTTCAGCTCTTAAAATAAGCCTTGAGACATGACTTGGATATCAAATGAGGTGAGATGAGGTGCTGGCTTATAGGTCATGTCTCAAGGCTTATTTTAAGAGCTGACTTACAGGATAGCTGCCTTACATCTGGTGGCATTAGAGGCAGAGCTTGATAAGAGCTCATTTGCATACCCTCTTCCCAGAATTCCAGAGGAGCATGTATGGTCTATAAGTCTCCTCACACTGATTAAGGTGCTCTCTCCCCAAGAAGAGTTAGTTCCCCCCTTACCCAAAAAAAATATGAACAGTCACTTCCTGCAGTTTACCGTTTCTTCGTTTGTTTCTCACAGAACCACTGAAGGATCAGACAGCAGCGATGTCCAAAGCAAGTAAGATATAAACTGCCACATTGTATGGCTTTGACTTTTATTGTCTTTTATTTATTTTTTGTGTTGTTTTCCTTATTCTTCCCCTCTCTTCCTCCTTGACTAATTTGTTGTTCTTTAGGTTTCCTCCCTTTTTTTTTTTTTTTTTTTTTTTTTACTCCTTAACACAATATCCCTTTTTTCTTCCTTTTCTATACTTCCTTACATTTCATATATTCCTTCATTTCTTCACTTTTATTTTCTTTTTATTCATTTCTTTACTTTCTTCCTTGCATTCCTTCCTGCCGTTGTCTTTCTTTGTTTCCTTTCTTCCTTTTTGTTCTCCATTATATTTTAAATTCCCCTGCTTTCTTACTCCCTTCCTTCCTCCTTTCTTGTTTTCCTTTTGTCCTTTTGTCTTTTTTTTATTCTTGTCCCTTCCTCCCTTGCTTTTTTTTACTTTGTTACCTTCCCTTTTTTAAAAAAAATCTTGTTGTCCCTCCTTTCTGCCTTCCTTTCTCCATTTCTCATTACTTTTAGTTGTTCCTTGCAGACAGGCTCACAGTGAAACAGAGAAGAGACGGCGGAATAAAATGAACACCTTGATCGAGGAACTTTCTGCCATGCTTCCCCAGTCGGACCCTTTACCCCGCAAGCTGGACAAACTAACGGTGCTGAAGATGGCAGTCCAGCACCTAAAGTCATTGAAGGGTATGTGAGTCCTGAACTGGGACAGTGACCTCTATGTGGTGTGCGCCTTGTATTCCAAAAACAGATCCTCTGTGGCAGGGCTAATCCGTTCTGAAAGAGATACAATCAGCAAATGACTTGTCGTGGACAGTAAAGCCTGCAGTTTTCAGGATTTTATTTCATTTTAATTCCCTCTTTAATAGCAATCAAATTCTGTGGTAACTGCTGTCTGTAACTTTTCTGCCAAATTCCCCCTTCTTTTGAATCAAATCGTTTTTATTGATTTTATAATATAATCATTTTCTGTAAACACTTATACATTTTGCCATGAAAAATACAAAAATAAAGTACAATAATAAATTGCATCATCAGACAAAATGCCAACTACAGCAGTAAGGAATAAACAATCATGGGTACCTGAAAATGTATACAAGATACATCATTAAAATAAGATATAACCCCAAACACTTTTTATGGCACAAAGCATATCCAATTAATGCTCTTTCCCCCCCCCTTCCCCCCCTACCCCCCCTTCCCCCCCATGAAAAGGAGTAAGAAAACTTCTGACATAATTTATAACACAATATGAGTATGAGACATCCAATCATTCCACAACTTCTCAAACTTCTGAGGACAACCTCTCTTAACAAACACACTTTTTTCCATAATCAACATGTCATTCACCCTCCTTTCAAACTCTTCGATCGTTGGCGGACTCCCCTGGATCCACCTCTGCGCCACCAGTTTCCTGGCCACATATAACAGTCTTCCCACCGCCACCTTGACCAACTCACTTCCTCCTATCTCCGACACATATCCCAACACACACGCCTTAGGATCCTTTTGCAATCTCAGCTCCAATTTGCGATTAATCATGTTCAGCACCTCATCCCAATATCTTCCTATGACAGAACACGACCATAACATATGTACCAGATCCGCTCCTTCCTCCATGCACTTCGGACACTTATCATCATTCCTAACCCCGATTTTTTGTAAAAATACTGGTGTTTTGTATACTCTGTGAATAATAAACAGCTGAGACAATTTAGCTTGCTCGCTTAAAGACACTCTAGGAACTGCCTCTAATATATCATCCCACTGATACTTGGAAACTGCACCCAAATCGCCCTCCCACTTCGTCATCCGCGACAGAGGAAACCCATCTAGAAACTTGTCCAGCAATAATGTATACACCTGTGATATCAATCCTCTCTTCCCCCCCCCTTTGGAAGAATAAGTTTCTGTACCACATCCATTTTAGCTATATTACACCCTTTCCTTGCCGTGGCCTCATAGGCATGCCTCAGTTGCAAATACTGATAGAACCACCTCTTGGGGACCTTAAACTCTTGTTGTATTTCCTGGAAAGATTTAAATACATTGCCCTCGGTTAGTTGACCTATCCTCTGTACCTCGTGGGATTCCCAATTCCTAAATCCTGACAAAGACGTGAATTCTGGCAATAGATTATTATTCCATATTGGGGAAAGCTCTCCAACTCCTCCCACACCTCTGAGCTGCTTCACCTTCGCCCATACTTTCTTCATAAGTTCAATAAGTAAGACTTTCTCTCTCCCTCCATGCATTCCCGCCCCCTCCAGTATACACATAAGATCTCGACTGCCCAACCAATGCTGCAGTATCTTGCCTGTCACATCTGGAACCTGAAAATCCATCCAGCCCTTAACCACCTCCGGACCGCCTAACGCAGATTCGCGTTCCGGAGGTGGCAGCCCTGTGCAGAGTCACGCATATATGCGTCATCTCGCGCGAGCCGAGATTTCCTGTGAACGCGCGCACACAGGCGCGCACGCTCACAGGAACGGAAGGTAAGAGAATGGATCTCCAGCCTGCCAGCGGCGATCGTTCGCTGGCAGGCTGGAGATGTGTTTTTTTTAACCCCTAACAGGTATATTAGACGCTGTTTTGATAACAGCTTCTAATATACCTGCTACCTGGTCCTCTGGTGGTCCCCTTTGTTTGGATCGACCACCAGAGGACACAGGTAGCTCAGTAATATGTTGCACCAAGCACCACTACACTACACCCCCCCCTATCACTTATTAACCCCTTATTCACCCTTGATCACCCTTGATCACCCCTGATCACCCCATATAGACTCCCTGATCACCCCCCTGTCATTGATTACACCCCTGTCATTGATCACCCCCCTGTAAAGCTCCATTCAGATGTCCGCATGATTTTTACGGATCCACTGATAGATGGATCGGATCCGCAAAACGCATACGGACGTCTGAATGGAGCCTTACAGGGGCGTGATCAATGACTGTGGTGATCACCCCATATAGACTCCCTGATCACCCCCCTGTCATTGATTACACCCCTGTCATTGATCACCCCCCTGTAAAGCTCCATTCAGATGTCCGCATGATTTTTACGGATCCACTGATAGATGGATCGGATCCGCAAAACACATACAGGCGTCTCCCTGGAGCCTTCCAGGGGGGGTGATCACCCCATATAGACTCCCTGATCACCCCCCTGTCATTGATCACCCCCCTGTCATTGATCACCCCCCTGTCATTGATCACCCCCCTGTCATTGATCACCCCCCTGTCAGGCTCCATTCAGACATTTTTTTGGCCCAAGTTAGCGGAATTATTTATTTTTTTCTTACAAAGTCTCATATTCCACTAACTTGTATCAAAAAATAAAATCTCACATGAACTCACCATACCCCTCACGGAATCCAAATGCGTAATACTTTTTAGACATTTATATTCCAGACTTCTTCTCACGCTTTAGGGCCCCTAGAATGCCAGGGCAGTATAAATACCCCACATGTGACCCCATTTCGGAAAGAAGACACCCCAAGGTATTCCGTGAGGGGCATATTGAGTCCATGAAAGATTGAAATTTTTGTCCCAAGTTAGCGGAAAGGGAGACTTTGTGAGAAAAAAATAAAAAATATAAATTTCCGCTAACTTGTGCCAAAAATTTTTTTTTTCGATGAACTCGCCATGCCCCTCATTGAATACCTTAGGGTGTCTTCTTTCCAAAATGGGGTCACATGTGGGGTATTTATACTGCCCTGGCATTCTAGGGGCCCCAAAGCGTGAGAAGAAGTCTGGTATCCAAATGTCTAAAAATTCCCTCCTAAAAGGAATTTGGGCACCTTTGCGCATCTAGGCTGCAAAAAAGTGTCACACATCTGGTATCGCCGTACTCAGGAGAAGTTGGGGAATGTGTTTTGGGGTGTCATTTTACATATACCCATGGTATATGTATGAGGTGAGAGAAATATCTTGGTCAAATGCCAACTTTGTATAAAAAAATGGGAAAAGTTGTCTTTTGCCAAGATATTTCTCTCACCCAGCATGGGTATATGTAAAATGACACCCCAAAACACATTCCCCAACTTCTCCTGAATACGGCGATACCACGTGTGACATTTTTTTGCAGCCTAGGTGGGCAAAGGGGCCCATATTCCAAAGAGCACCTTTAGGATTTCACAGGTCATTTACCTACTTACCACACATTAGGGCCCCTGGAAAATGCCAGGGCAGTATAACTACCCCACAAGTGACCCCATTTTGGAAAGAAGACACCCCAAGGTATTCCGTGAGGGGCATGGCGAGTTCCTCGAATTTTTTATTTTTTGTCACAAGTTAGTGGAAAATAATGATTTTTTTTTTTCCTTACAAAGTCTCATATTCCACTAACTTGTGACAAAAAATAAAAACTTCCATGAACTCACTATGCCCATCAGCGAATACCTTGGGGTGTCTGTAAAAAATGACCAGTGAAATCCGAAAGGTGCTCTTTGGAATATGGGCCCCTTTGCCCACCTAGGCTGCAAAAAAGTGTCACACATGTGGTATCTCCGTATTCAGGAGAAGTTGGGGAATGTGTTTTGGGGTGTCATTTTACATATACCCATGCTGGGTGAGAGAAATATCTTGGCAAAAGACAACTTTTACCATTTTTTTATACAAAGTTGTCTTTTGCCAAGATATTTCTCTCACCCAGCATGGGTATATGTAAAATGACACCCCAAAACACATTCCCCAACTTCTCCTGAATACGGAGATACCAGATGTGTGACACTTTTTTGCAGCCTAGGTGGGCAAAGGGGCCCACATTCCAACGAGCACCTTTCGGATTTCACTGGCCATTTATTACAGAATTTGATTTCAAACTCCTTACCACACATTTGGGCCCCTAGAATGCCAGGGCAGTATAACTACCCCACAAGTGACCCCATTTTGGAAAGAAGAGACCCCAAGGTATTCGCTGATGGGCATAGTGAGTTCATAGAAGTTTTTTTTTTTTGTCACAAGTTAGTGGAATATGAGACTTTGTAAGAAAAAAATAAAAAAATAAATCATCATTTTCCGCTAACTTGTGACAAAAAATAAAAAGTTCTATGAACTCACTATGCCCATCAGCGAATACCTTAGGGTGTCTACTTTCCGCAATGGCGTCATTTGTGGGGTGTTTGTACTGCCTGGGCATTGTAGAACCTCAGGAAACATGACAGGTGCTCAGAAAGTCAGAGCTGCTTCAAAAAGCGGAAATTCACATTTTTGTACCATAGTTTGTAAACGCTATAACTTTTACCCAAACCATTTTTTTTTTTACCCAAACATTTTTTTTTTATCAAAGACATGTAGAACAATAAATTTAGAGCAAAATTTATATATGGATCTCGTTTTTTTTTGCAAAATTTTACAACTGAAAGTGAAAAATGTCATTTTTTTGCAAAAAAAATCGTTAAATTTCGATTAACAACAAAAAAAGTAAAAATGTCAGCAGCAATGAAATACCACCAAATGAAAGCTCTATTAGTGAGAAGAAAAGGAGGTAAAATTCATTTGGGTGGTAAGTTGCATGACCGAGCAATAAACGGTGAAAGTAGTGTAGGTCAGAAGTGTAAAAAGTGGCCTGGTCTTTCAGGGTGTTTAAGCCATGGGGGCTGAGGTGGTTAAAGTGCTGGCACTGAGATGCCAGAAAATAAATCCAGGCATTAGGGACTGCCAAACCCCCCTCTGTCTTAGGGTATTGCAGCGTCTCTAATTTAATCCTTGCTTGGCCATACTTCCATATAAGATCTCTAAATATGGAATGTATTTTCTTGAACCTGTCTAGAGGGATCCAGACAGGAGCATTATTAAGTACATACAGCAGCTGAGGCATTACTACCATTTTTAAAAGGTTCACTCTTCCCACTACAGACAGAAAAAGTCTACACCAAGTTCTTACCTTAAGTCTGAAAGTAGCAAGCAAGGGGGTCAGATTTAGTTCTTCAAAGTCCAGCAATCTAGGCGTCACATACAGCCCTAAATATTTGAACTTGTTCACCCAGGGAATTCTATCATCCACTCTCTCCACTGAAAAGTCCTGTCCATCCACCGGCATCAAAGCAGATTTTTGCCAATTAATCCTTAGTCCAGAGAAATTACCAAATCTATCTATAAGTGACATGGCAGCATCCAAGGATGACCCAGTATCGCCCAAGAAAAGCAAGGTATCATCGGCATACATAGCCACCTTGTTCTGAACCTCACCGTATCTGAACCCCACAATATGGGGTGACAGGCGTATTAGGGCTGCTAATGGCTCGATGGCCAATGCAAACAATAAGGGCGACAGTGGGCAACCCTGCCTGGTACCTCTGGCCAGATTAAAATTGTCTGACAATCCCCCATTGGCTCTAATGCGGGCTCTGGGACTTGAATATAAAATTCCCCCTTCTTAACCATGGCTCATTGTTTGGATTTCTCTTTTATCTTGATAAGTAAATGGAAGGAATTCTATAATAAATAGTTAATGGTAGGGAAAAACGTTAAGACTATATTAGACAATTGAGTCTGCCGGCCATTGTCAGGAAGGATGCATTCCTTCCCATCAATCGCTAGCGGAGGAGACTGATGCTATTACATGCAGCGATCTTCTCCTCAGTATAGGGTGGAGCGATCACTATTGCCATCGCTCTTCCCTATACTGAATTATGGTTTGCCGGCAGCAGATCGTGATTAGACACCATGATTGGCCGCCTGCAAATGCTGATTTTTAAACATGTCAAAAGATTTGGATTGCCTGATGAACATTCATCGGGTAATCAGTGGCAGTATTAGACTGCTAGATCATCGCTAAGGAACGCTACTATGAATACTCCTTAGCGATAATCTGGCAGAAAATCTGCCTGAATATTATAGGCTTACGTTTTAACACATTATGTGATTATATAGAACCACATGCAGTTATCCGTGAACAAACAAATCCAGTGAATGTTGATCATTTTTTACTGTTTTTTTTCACTTTAACATTAAACACAATTTATACCTAAATTATAAGTAAGTATTTAGTAGAGATGTTATTGGCAGTAGCCTGTGGGGATACGTCTGTTTGCTCATAGATTGTAAGCTCTTGCGAGCAGGGTCCTCTTTCCTCTCGTTGTAATTATTGACTTGTGTGTTACTATGTTATTTCTGACTGTTTGTACATGAACCCCTGATCTGTAAAGCGCTACGGAATATGGTGGCGCTATATAAATAGATTATTATTATTATTTTTATTATGTTTGCTTTGCTGATGTGGACAGTGCAGAAGTACTCTAACTAAATACTTTTCATAGACACCAATGCAACAGCACCCCCAGTAGTCACGTTGTTGGAAATGCAGCAGTCTTGGAGCGTAGCATTTATCATGACTTATGGACCCTTTCATTTCAGGTTCCAGCAGCTCATTCACTGAGGAGAGTTACAAGCCATCATTCTTACAGCAGGATGACATAAAGCAATTAATTTTGACGGTTTGTCACTCATTGTTATTGGAATGTATAGGATTGGGCAGCAGGTAGACAGTGAGGATGGACAGGGATATGCTATGTGGCGCCTCCTGGGGGTCGGACGCTTCGCTGTCATGGGGCCGTAGAATTCCCCAGGCCTAAATAGTTGATTCTATAGTTGAGCCATTCTATTCATAGCAGATAATGACTTGTAAGCAACCTTTATTCAAGTCCTTGTTTACATCTGGTCTTGTATTAATTAATAAATAATGATTAACTCAGATATTTTCTTAACTCTGCCTGACATTGGTGTAATCTTGTAAAACCTTGGTTTTAGTTATTGATTAGTTCTCTAGTCACATCCAGTGCCAAATGAAATATTCTGCTGGTTACTGTTTCTGCCGTGTGACCCAATATCTGATCTGTAACTATATATACAGTGATGCTTGGAAGTTTGTGAACCCTTCAGAATCTGTAAATCAAATATTAGACTTGGTCATTTATTTATTGAATGATTCATTATCACATGCTTGTCAGTTGCAAAAATAAGTGATCCTTTGCTTTTAGTATCTGGTGTGACCTCTGGTGAGCATCAACAACTCTTCTTCTGAGGTCCTCAGAAATCTCCTTTGTTTGTGCAATGATACGCATCCACAATTGTGCAGTGAAGATCAGACTTTGACAGATTCCTGTTCTTTGAATAAAACAGGACCCCAACTTCCGTTGATTGAAAACACCTTACTCTAATTTCTAAATTAACTGCTAATCCTAAAGGTTCACACACTTTTGCAACTCAGACATGTGATATTGGATAATTTCCATCAATAAATAAATGGCCAAGTCTGCGATTTGATTATCTTTATCTACTTTTAGGATTTGTGATAATTTGATGTAGGTTTAGGTCAAATTCTTGAAGAAATATAGAGAATTCTGAAGGGTTCACAAACTTTCAAGCACCAATGTATATCGTCTGATCCCCACAATGCACTTTAGACAGCATAAAAATTCTGAGTGTAGCTTTGGATGTGGACGTAGAAGCAAACCTTATGAACAAAATGCTTACAAAGTTGGTAACAATTTTGGCTGGTAACTTGCATCCTCTTTGTATTATAGGCAGCTGATGGGTTCCTGTTTGTGGTTGACTGTGACAGAGGGAAGATCCTGTTTGTGTCTGAATCTGTCTCGAAGACCCTGAAATACAGTCAGGTGCGTTACATCTGCCAAGATCTGCACCCAGCCTATCTGTGACCTGGTTTCCCTTTCTCTAAACTCTTCACGCCCATTCAGCCCTTCAGAAAACTGTAACCCAGAAAGACGACTGGTCTACTTTTAATTGTGTCTCCTGCAGTCTTGTGTGGTTGACCCTTTATTCCTTTGTAACAGCATTGTTCTGTGCAGGGTGGAATAGATCTGGGGAAGTCAAAGCAAGTCAGTATATAAAAATGACTGCAATCGGGGTGAATGAAAGGGAGATGCTGCTGCACAATATTTTAAAATCCCCTTAGGAAAAAGTTGACCCACATTAAAAGATATTGCAGCTCTATTCTTACCCTGTAATTTAGAATAAGCACGGCAGAATATGAGTACAGCTCTGAAGTATAACACAAGATGCAATATGGGATTAGTACAGGATAAGTAATGTAATTCATGTACATAGTGACTCCACCAGCAGAATAGTGAGTGCAGATCTGGGGAATAATACAGGATGTAACTTGGGATCAGTATATGATAAGTAATGTAATGTATGTACACAGTGACTCCACCAGAAGAATAGTGAGTGCAGCTCTGGAGTATAATACAGGATGTCTCTCAGGATAATTAATGTATGTACACAGTGACTCCACCAGCAGAATAGTGAGTGCATCTCTGGGGGATAATACGGATGTAACTTGGGATCAGTATATGATAAGTAATGTATGTACACAGTGACTCCACCAGCAGAATAGTGGGTGCAGCTCTGGAGTATAATACAGGATGTAACTCAGGATCAGTACAGGATAATTAATGTGTGTAGATAGTGACTCCACCAGTATAGTGCAGGCTGTATTACTGAAGAGGAGTATATCAGAGGTCTGCAATCTGCATCTCTCAAGATGTTGGGAAACCACAACTCCTGGCCTGTTTAGTTATAGTTAAGAGTAGAAGTAATACACTCCTGTTTCCTATTTCAGGCTGATCTCAGAGGACAGAGTCTGTTTGACTATCTGCATCCCAAAGATGTTGCCAAAGTCAAAGAGCAGCTGTCTTCCCCTGACACCTCTGCGAGGGAGAAGCTAATTGATGCCAAAAGTAAGTCAAAAGTCTGCAGTAACGCTCGTCTTTTCCTCCATTGCGATTGTAGCGGACGCTCCGTTATGTTAAACCATTGAGTTAAAACTGAACCGTCACCATATCATCATCCATATAGGAATGTAGCAGATGTCCTCTAAAAGCTACCAGGTCTAATAATGCTTATTATGGCTGACTTCAGATTAGCCTCAAACTTACAATCGTCCACTCTCTACAATAGGCGAATCAGGGGTTTTCCAGGCATATGCAAGTAAACCTTACTTATTGTATAGTGACATATTCTGCTTTTTAGTAGACATGTGTTTTCCAAATCTCTGCTAGCTGTCTGCATACAGAAATAGCTATTAGCACGTAGCATGTTAACTATCGATTTATTTAGCTCACAGCTAAACAGTCCTGCTAATTTCCCTGGGTGCTGTTAATGCCGCCCCTACAATTTCTAGATATTATAAAAATTAGATTCTGCTGTCCGTTAGTATTATCAGGGAGTTCTGGGTGATGGCCAGTATGGTCACTATTACAACCTCCACGGGTCTTTTCACCCAGCTTTCCTAGAATCCTGACCATCCATTAGGCTTGCCTATATTGGAGCATGGATCCATCTATAGATAACTAGGTAAGGGCAGATCCCATTAGATTATTTGTATGCCTACGAGAACATAGCCTCCATCTATCTCTTCACCCTCGTCTATATTAATCCAGATGACAACTCACACAGTCTTTTTATACTCTTTGGAAAGCTGGATTGCAGGTGCACAATCACTTCCAGAATGACCGTTCTCGACTGCACTGGGGCTCCAGGCGCTCATTCTTCTGCCGGGTGAAGGTTGGCCGACCAGCAAGGAAAGAAGGCAGCGACTTCTTACCTGGCCCAAAGAAAAAAGGTGATTGGAGGCTTCTCAATGCCCATAATAGATTTCACTGCCGCGATGACCTTACATGACTGTAGGTTTCACTTGATCTCATTGTTTAGGGTAAAAATGGGTCTTGCACCATTGTTCATTTTGAGCCTCATGGTTCATGATTTGAATGCTGCAACTCTACTGAAGACTGACACATGGGAAAAATACTTGGGGAAAATATTGCTCTATCTTGATTGTAGCTGGTCAATGATCAGAGGTCTATTGCTGTCAAGAAACAATGGTTACTGCGTGCATCATGGACTTCCAGGGGTAGACAGCGGTAGTGTAGGTCCTCCAGGCCTCCTACACCAGCTGTTTACATCACCCACACTACCACTGTTTGCCACCAGAAGGCATTCCTTGCTAATTGTGTTCATTCATTACACTACCACTGTCTTCCACCGAGGGCTACCTATACCAACAGTTTACATTCCTTACACTACCACTGTATGCCACCAGAGGGCCCCCCCTATACCAACAGTTTACATTTTTTACAATACTACTGTCTGCCACCAGAGGGCCTTACATGCCAATTGTGTTCATTCATTACACTACCTCTGTAAAGGGGTGTTAAAGGGAATCAGTCATCAACTTTATGCTGACCTCACTGAGGACAGCACAAATTAGTGACAGAAATGCTGACTTCAGCGGTGTGTCACTTATGAGCTATAAGTAAGTGGTTGCTGAGAACCAACATCATAATCATTGCAGCCCAGGCTTTGAAAAGAGTCAAGTCTACCTGAGAAGAGTCCTGGTTATTATAATCTCCTGCTCTCTCGCCCATCTGCTGATGACTGGCAGTTCTCTCCTAGAGACAAAGGGAGAAAACTAGGTAGAGGACTGTCAGTCATCAGCAGGTGGGTGAGGAGAGCAGGAATTCATGAATAACCAGGACTCTTCTCAGGTGGCCGGGACTCTTTTCCAGGCCCAGTCTGCAATGGTTGTGATGTTGGTTCTCGGCAACCACTTACTTTTACCTTTTAAATGACAGACCGCTGACATCAACTCACCTGTCTGTACTTTATACTGCCGTTAGCATGGACAGCATAAAGGTGATGACAGGTTCATTAGCTTGGAAGAAATACATAAAGGGAATCAACAAGGTAAAAGAGGAGAGAATATTTAAAAGAAGAAAAACTGCTACAAGAGGACATAGTTTTAAATTAGAGGCGCAAAGGTTTAAAAGTAATATCAGAAAGTATTACTTTACTGAGAGAGTAGTGGATGCATGGAAGAGCCTTCCTGCAGAAGTGGTAGCTGCAAATACAGTGGAGGAGTTTAAGCATGCATGGGATAGGCATAAGGCCATCCTTCATATAAGATAGGGCCAGGGACTATTCATAGTACTCAGTATATTGGGCAGACTAGATGGGCCAAATGGTTCTCATCTGCCGACACATTCTATGTTTCTATGTTCTCTTTAAATGTATTTCAAGTTAGATTGATCGGGGTCCTACTGTAAGCCCCCCATTGGTCATGAGAACGAGCCCCATATCCCGCAGGGCCCTCTGAAATGCGAAGCAGCAGTTCAAAGTTACCTGTAATGAATGGAAGGTCTCAATTTAATATATCTCGTAGTCAAAGGAAAAAACAAATGGTGGCTCTCTCACTGTACCACTTCTGGATTGGTGCACAACCCCTCAGCACTCCCAATTGCTGATACGTAAGACTTTGGAAAAAACTTGGATAGGGGGTCACTCAAAATATCAGGCAAACACTTGGAGATGTATCCACACTCACTTTATAATACATAAGTTACACAATAATAAATGCTACATAAAACATATCGTAAAATACAATATAAAAAACCGCTGGTATCCCAAATGTCTGTTGAGATTGTAACCACAATTAGGGGACCTATTTCAATCTAGCTGGAGGCTGACTGTGGGTCCCAAATAGCCACAATAGGGATAAGAGTTCCTCAAGTTGCCGTTTTGAAGAAAGTCACTCTTGCATTTGTGGGTATAAAAGTACTAGAAAAGTGGATCAATTGTACGTTACCATACCGGACCTTCGGTGAAGTCTCCCGCTTCCAAATGTGAGGCTGTGTGAAGCTCAGCAGGCTAGTACCGCACTATGGTAGTCGCTTCCTGCTGTGACCTTCCAGGACCTTACGTGGCGTCCCACGTGGTTCACTGTTTGGTCATGTGCTGGTGACGTCTTCTGCGCGGAGATTTCAAATCACCTGTGTCCGGTTTGTTGGTATATTTCGTAGATGCTGCTTGGATAATCCCTCACTGTTTCCCAAACGCGTTTCGGGGATGAGCCCCTTCTTCAGTGGTAGAAGGGGCTCATCCCCGAAACGCGTTTGGGAAACAGTGAGGGATTATCCAAGCAGCATCTACGAAATATACCAACAAACCGGACACAGGTGATTTGAAATCTCCGCGCAGAAGACGTCACCAGCACATGACCAAACAGTGAACCACGTGGGACGCCACGTAAGGTCCTGGAAGGTCACAGCAGGAAGCGACTACAATAGTGCGGTACTAGCCTGCTGAGCTTCACACAGCCTCACATTTGGAAGCGGGAGACTTCACCGAAGGTCCGGTATGGTAACGTACAATTGATCCACTTTTCTAGTACTTTTATACCCACAAATGCAAGAGTGACTTTCTTCAAAACGGCAACTTGAGGAACTCTTATCCCTATTGTGGCTATTTGGGACCCACAGTCAGCCTCCAGCTAGATTGAAATAGGTCCCCTAATTGTGGTTACAATCTCAACAGACATTTGGGATACCAGCGGTTTTTTATATTGTATTTTACGATATGTTTTATGTAGCATTTATTATTGTGTAACTTATTTATTATAAAGTGAGTGTGGATACATCTCCAAGTGTTTGCCTGATATTTTGAGTGACCCCCTATCCAAGTTTTTTCCAATATCTCGTAGTCAGTTACCATTAAAACGTGATTGAAACAATAGGTCATTTTCTGATGACGCATTTGCTTTTAACTCCTTCCCAACACCCTCTGTACAAGTACAGCAGATGTTGGATCTTTAAAGATCAGCAGACACCTGGAGCAGAGTCCATGATGGGCATGTTAAAGTCCCCTAGAGGGACCTAAAATAAGTGTGGGGGGGGGGGGGAGGAATAAAAAACATTTTTTAAAAATTCAAATCATGATCTAAACCTTTTAAGGGAATGTGTCATCAGAAAATGACCTATTAAATCATAATTTTTGGTGATGTTGTTTTTTAATTTTTCATGTCAATATCTATATTTAAAGCACATCTGTCAGCAGGTTTGTACTTATAAAACTGGCTATTCCATGTGCGATTGGCAGCTGTGCAAGTGCCGGGGCCCGCTGCTCCTGGAGGGCCCCACTGCCCTGCTATGAGCGTTTCCATCAATACAGATGCAAGCGCTCATTGCTGGAGCACCAGGAGCTGCGGTCCTTTACTTCACTAACTGCAGCTCCAGGGATGTAGCTATCGGGGAGCAGTAGCAGGGCCTCAACATCAGACTGGGGCAAGGAGCATCAACAGCATGCAAAGGCCGGCTGCTGCTGTCCCCTTTACAAGCTCCTGTTCTGCGGAACTTCAGACTCGCTCCCTCTGCACTCCAGCAGAGCAGGACATGTTGCCTTACAAGCTTCAGACATGCCACCTCTACGTTGGATGTGCTGCCTGAGGTGGAGGAGAAACCCCAGCGGCTGAAGCAGCAGTGTGAGGAGATGCAGATTGTAAGTGCGTCTGCACTGTGACTGTCTCTTCTCTGTGGGACAGGAAGTGGTGGTCAGGGAGCTCTTCAAGCTGCTGCTGGATGCTGTATTAGACCAGCAGCTTCATGCTATTTAGTTGTTTTACTGCCTCATTAAGCCTCCATAGACTCCCTGCCCCACATATCCTGTCCTTCTTTTATCTCATCCTCATGGAGCCCCTGCTGTCTCCTTTCCTCCCTCACTTATCCAGAGCTCCTGTTGCACCCCTCCTACCTTCTATTGCTGCCTTGCACCAACTTCCTGCCACTCCTCCTTGTATGACTCTCCTCGGAGATCCTTCCACCTATTTGCTGTGTCCACCTCTCCTGTCCATGCAGTGCCCCAGTAACCTTTCTCACTCCTCTGCCTCTCATTATACTAGTGTGTAAACTGCATGCACCATAAGGACCTTCTAATGTCACAGGGTCACGTGACTGTGCCCCCCACTCTGTACTGTGCCCCCTTACACCCTGCATTGTGCCCTCTTACCATACCCTGTACTGTGCCCTCTTGTACCCTTTTATCCAGTGACTGTATGGCGGTGTTATCCAGTTACAGTATGGCAATAACTGTATCCCCTGGCCCCTTTTTTTGGGGTGGGGGGGAGATGAGCTGCAGTTAGGGTTCTTTCACACTTGCGTTCTTTTCTTCCGGCATAGAGTTCCGTCGTCGGGACTCTATGCCGGAAGAATCCTGATCAGGATTATCCTAATGCATTCTGAATGGAGAGTAATCCGTTCAGGATGCATCAGGATGTCTTCAGTTCCGGTACGGAACGTTTTTTGGCCGGAGAAAATACCGCAGCATGCTGCGCTTTTTGCTCCGGCCAAAAATCCTGAAGACTTGCCGCAAGGCCGGATCCGGGATCAATGCCCATTGAAAGGCATTGATCCGGATCCGGCCTTAAGCTAAACGTCGTTTCGGCGCATTGCCGGACCCGACGTTTAGCTTTTTCTGAATAGTTACCATGGCTGCCGGGACGCTAAAGTCCTGACAGCCATGGTAAGTGTAGCGGGGAGCAGGGGAGCAGCATACTTACCGTCCGTGCGGCTCCCCGGGCGCTCCAGAGTGACGTCAGGGCGCCCCAAGCGCATGGATCATGTGATCACATGGATCACGTCATCCATGCGCATGGGGCGCTCTGACGTCATTCTGGAGCGCCCCGGGAGCCGCACGGACTGTAAGTATACTGCTCCCCCGCTCCTACTATGGCAACCAGGACTTTAATAGCGTCCTGGGTGCCATAGTAACACTGAAAGCATTTGGAAGACGGTTCCGTCTTCAAATGCTTTCAGTACACTTGCGTTGTTACGGATCCGGCAGGCACCTCCGGCAACGGAAGTGCATGCCGGATCCCAACAACGCAAGTGTGAAAGAGGCCTTAGTGAATGAAAGGACTGCCGACTCCCCTGCGCTTCAGCAGTGATAGGTATGTGAGGGCCCATTACACAGTATAATGACCCCCAGTGCCCCCCATTTAGTATAATGATCCCCAATGACCCTCCATACAGTATAACCCCCACTGGGGGTCATTACTCTGAATGGAGGGCCACTTTAGGTTCATTATACTGTGTGGGGGCCACTGGCAGTCATTATACTGTGTGTGGGGGTATTGGGGGGGGGGGGTCATTATGCTGTGTGAAGAGCCACTGGGGGTCATTATACTGTGTGTGGGGGAATTGGGGGGTCATTATACTGTGTTATGGGCCACTGGGGGTCATTATACGGTGTAGGAGCCAGAGGGGGACATGTAAATGTAAACAAATGACACAAGGGGGCCAACTGAGATTTATCGCCCAAGGGCCTACATAAACATGGAGCCAGCCCTGACTGAAGGCATCTGTGTTGGTGCCATGTTCATATGTGCCCACATTGCTGAGAAAAATTATGTTTTAATATATGCAAATGAGCCTCTGGGAGCAATGGGGGCGTTGCCATTACACATAGAGGCTCTGCTTTCTCTAACTGCGTCCCCTCCGTGCTCCCTGCACTTTGACAGAGCCAGGTGTGATGATGTTTTTACTGCCTGGCTCTGTCAGTCATTGTGCAGAGGACGCAGCAGAGTTACGCCTTTAGGTGTAATGGCAACGCTCCCGTTGCTCCTAGAGGCTCATTTGCACGTATAAAAACATCATTTTTCTCAGCTACACCGGCAAATATGAACATGGAACCGACACAGACGCCTTCAGCTGCTGAGCACATCTACAAACAGGTCAGCCGGAGTCATAGGCACAATCTGCTGGCAGATCCCCTTTAAAAAAATAAAATGCTGCAGTTTTTACATGGGTCACTAGGCCCAATAAACGCTGTTTCTTGTTCTGTACAGATAACTGCAGTAAAGGGATCACCTTATTATTACAGGCAGGTTTAGAATGACACATAGCACCTCTGTGTATAGATAACACAGGATCCACCATTCCCAATAGATGATTGTCAAAGCTTATCTGTTCTTTCCATAGAAGTCAATGAGGTCCACTCCCGACCATTGTGTCTATGGCCCATGTGGTTGCTGTAAAGCAATTCTTTAAATGCTGTTAAAGGGGTTTTGCCACTTCAACAAATAGCATTTATTATGCAGAGAAAGTTTCCATGGTTACGACCACCATGCATTCCACTCTCATAATCATGTTCTGGAAACAGAATTTAAAAAATCTGTAATCAGAAAATTAAAATAAAATTTGGGCAAAAAGTTTTGCTATCTGGTTTTAACTGAAAGAAAAAAAAATGGGTGACCCACTCCCTTTATATGTGTCACGATCAGTGTGGGGGGAAACGACCACACTGAACACAGGAGGGAAGGGGAACAGTAACTGGGCCTGGAAACTTTGAAAGAAACAGGTCGCCTCCTAAACAACCCTGATCCGGGCCCTGACTACCTATCAATATTAATAGACCCTGAAGGTAGGAATATTCAAATGCAGTATACCTAGGCCCTAATTTCCCTATAAGGCCCTGGAAAAAGGTTAGGACCAGAAACAACCCATTCCTCCCCAAATGGACGAATGGAAGTCTGTCTCAGGCCCAGATACAAACGGAATAATACAAAACACAAACAAACGCGACACAGAAACTTCTGAAGAGAGGGATGAGAAGGAACACCAGAGACTACCTCACACCAGCACAGCCAAACCCAAATTAAGCTATCTACCGCATAGTCAGAAGGGAGAGGTCAGACTATAAAGGGTAGAAGTGATGACCACTGAGCAACAGCTGAGAAAAGGGAAGTGGTCATCAACCCTATCAATACTGAATAAAGAGAAATCAAAGAGGCTGTTAGATTCCTCCACGCTCAGCCAGTCTTCTTGATCTCCTGACATCAGTCACCCGAGGGACCGTGACAATATGTTAATAAGATTCAGGGGGAAAGGTAAGGTCCTATTACATCGGCAGATGAAGCAGCGTTCCTTCCTGGCAATCGCCTGCTCTCTAGTGGAGGAGACCGTTGCTATTACATGTAGAGATCTTCTCCCTAGTATAGGGAGGAGCGATCACTAATGCTATGACTTGTCCCCATACTGAGTCATTGTTTTCCGGCAGCAGGTCGCGATTACACCGAAAAACTATGATTTTTAAACCTGCTAAAAGATTCCAATTATCATGTTATCGCTCAATGATCTTCACGATTATTGTCAAGTGTAATAGGCCCATTATGAACCCAGGAACAAGAGGCACAGTCTAAAATGTATTTGTTGGGGGGATAGATGGTGAGATTGGAAACTACTTCAGAAATATTATTTTACTTAAAACTTGGTGGATGCATGCTTGGGACAAACTTCTAGCAGATGTGGTTGAAAAATGTACAGTGAGTGAATTTAAACCTGGGATACACACATCTATCCTGAGATCGAAAATAATGGACCTTGTGTTTTTTTTTGTTTTTTTTTTCTATCTTCTATGTTTATACCACCAGAGGCTCTCCTACACCAACTGTTTGCATTCATTATTCTACTACTGTACACCACAAGAGGGCCTCCTACATAATTTACATTCTATACACTACTACAGTCTACCACCAGAGGGCCTCCTACATCATTTACATTCTGTACACTACTACAGTCTACCACCAGAGGGCCTCCTACATCATTTACATTCTGTACACTACTACAGTCTACCACCAGAGGACCTCCTACATCATTTACATTCTGTACACTACTACAGTCTACCACCAGAGGGCCTCCTACCTCATTTACATTCTGTACACTACTGCAGTCTACCACCAGAGGGCCTCCTACATCATTTACATTCTGTACACTACTACAGTCTACCACCAGAGGGCCTCCTACATCATTTACATTCTGTACACTACTACAGTCTACCACCAGAGGGCCTCCTACGTCATTTACATTCTCTACACTACACTGTATTACAGTGTACCACCGGAGGCTCTCCTAGACCAGCTGTTTTTGTTGCAAAACTACAACTCCCAGCATGCCCGCACAGCCAAAGGCTGTCCGGGCATGCTGGGAGTTGTAGTTTTGCAACAGCTGGAGGCACACTGGTTGGGAAACACTGCATTATTCTACTACTGTACACCACCAGAGGGCCTCCTACATAATTTACATTCTCTACACTACTACAGTCTACCACCAGAGGGCCTTCTACATCATTTACATTCTCTACAGTCTACACCAGTGATGGTAAACCTTTTACAGAAAGAGTGCCCAAACTTCAACCCAGAACCCACTTATTTATCGTGAAGTGCCAACACGGCTGTTTAACCTTAATACCAATATAGTATCTCTTCCATGCACTTTATCAAATAGCTATAATATCCTGCCTACATTCAATGCGCTGTCTGTGCTGTTCATAGTGCGGCCTGCGCTGATGAATGGCAGGAAAAGCCTAAGTCATATTGGTATACTATAGACTTTTTCCAGGGTGTGGGTGCCCACAGAGAGGCCTTTGAGTGCCGCCTCTGGCACCCATGCCATAGGTTCGCCACCGCTGGTCTACACTATTACTGTCTACCACCAGAGGTCGTCCAACACCCAGTTGTTTACTTTCCTTGCACTACCACAGTCTAGCAACACGGAGGGCTTTCTACACAACGGTTTGCATTCAATACACTACCACTATCGGCCTCTGGGGGCCCCTCCCGTGCCAGCTGTTTATATTTTTGACACTGCCACTGTACTGTACTCCACCAGAGCACTTCTCATACTAGGTATTTACATTCATTGCACTATTGATGTCTACGACCAGGTGTCTCTCGTACCAACTATGTACGTCCTTTATTACCACTTTCTACCTATAAAGTGCCCTGATTCGATAACATCTGCATTATAAAGGATGTGTATATTCTCACATACATCTGTCGTTCTCACAGAGCACCGACGATATTGCACTATCCACTGCACGGGGTATTTGAGGACCTGCCGTTCCAGCGAACTAGGCAATAAAGATGATTGTGAGGTGGACAAAGATTCATACAACATCTGCTGCCTTGTAGCCGTTGGTCGGTTACATCCGTACATTGTGCCACACAGCACTGGAGAAATTAAAGTGAAACCCACAGAGTTTGTCACCCGTTATACCATGGATGGTAAATTCGTTTATGTAGATCAACGGTAAGGACATTCAGAGGCCGCAGCTCCTCCCACTTGTCTCCGGGGATAAATCTGAAGTTACAGGGAAATCCGGTGCTGTGACAAAATTTAAATAGTGATTAAAATATATTTGAACTGTGAGGTTTTCCTAATGACCAATATTTTTTAAAAAACTTAATTGGCTGCAAGAATTAGTTTTCTCTGCTGTTCAGCATAACTACTGCCATAGGTAATTCCTTAAAGGGGTTGTCTCTTTTCGGAAAATATCATTTATTGTGTAGAGAAAGTTAATGCAAGAAAATTACTAATGTATTGTTATTATCAATAGTGCCTCTTTTGCTGACGGGATTAATTTTTCTATCACATTACACAATGCTCATTTCCATGGTTACAACCACGCTGCAATCCAGCAGTGGTGGTCGTGCTTGCACGCTATAGGAAAAAGCACCAGCCTATGTGAGCTCCAACGCTCCCGGCCACCAGAGAGTCTATCGCTTTTTCCTTTGATGTGCAAGCATGACCACTACTCATGGATTGCAGGGTGGTCGTAACCATGAAAACGAGCAGTGTATAATGTGATGGAAAAATGAATCCAGCCAGCAAAGGAGACAATATGGATAATAACAATATATTAGTAAGTGGCTTGTATTAACTTTCTCTACATGATAAATGCCACTTGCTGAAGTGAGACAACCCCTTTAATACTCCTCGTGTTATGGTCTGGGTTGAACTATGATAATTCAATTAAAGTTAGAATTTTTTATTTTATTTTTATTCCAAAGAAATATTCCAGGATTATAAATTTTGAATTTTGCAGTTTATTTATGCATCAAAATAAAAATATTCTCTTCTTTCAGAGCTACAGCCATTTTAGGTTATCTTCCACAGGAGCTTCTCGGCACTTCCTGCTACGAATACTTCCATCCAGATGACCACAGCCATCTTACAGAACAACATAAAACAGGTTAATGTTTTTTTTTTTAATTTCCAGCGCATTTCATTTCTTTTAACAATTGGGTCTCATTTGCTGCAGATTGACCTTTCTACTTATTCTGCGATGTTTTAATTTTCGTACCAATAAAATGTAATTATTCCAGTCTTTAGAAGTACTGGTTTGTGTTCCAGTTCTTCCAACACAGTTTATGCCTGACAAATAAATTCTTAGCATGTGTTTCAATGGGTTGAAACCATTTGATATAACCAACGCATTTCAATCCTTGAAACAACTATCTCTTACAGATGCACTATACATTTCAGTGTGTTAAAACTTCCACTTGTACATTACCACCTTATATGCATCATATACAATGCATATATAGTTTTCCTTCAACATGTTTAGTTGATTCCCTTCCATTTAAAAAAGTTGAAACCAGAAGTTTACATACACTATGTAAAAAGACATATGCACAATATCTGACGCAAAAACAACGGAAGGTACTTTGTGTACATTCCGTTTCCGTGTTTCCGTTCCGCAAAAAAGTAGTGCATGTCCTATTATTGTCCGCAAATCACGGTCCGAGGCCACATTCAAGTCAATGGGTCCGCAATAAATACGGAATGCACACGGAACACATCCGTATGTCATCCGTATTTTGCGGATCCATACTGTAGAAATGCTATGCCCAGCCCATATTGCTCATGTGTTTGGTGATTTAATGTTACCTTACATCACAAGAAGTGTAATAGCAAGCGATCAAAAAGTCATATGCAACCCAAAATAGTGCCAATCAAACCGTCATCTCATCCCACAAAAAAATTATACCGTATCTAAGACAATCACCCAAAAAATAAACTATAGCTCTCAGACTATGGAGACACTAAAACTGCTGTTATTGTGTAAAAATTGAATACCTAATTTTTATTTATCTTCGCGTCCGTAAGAACCTGCTGTATAAAATTATCACATGAACTAACCCCTCAGGTGAACACCGTAAAAACATTAAAATAAAAACAGTGTAAAAAAAGCCAATTTGTCACTTTACATCACAAAAAATGCCCCCCAAAATAGTACCAATCAAACAGTCACCTCATCCCGCAAAAAATGAGACCCTACCTAAGACAATCGGTCAAAAAATAAAAAAGCGATCACTCTCAGACTATGGAGACACTAAAAACTGCTATTATTGTGCTAAAGTAAAATAAAAAAAGGTAGACATATTAGGTATTGCCGCGTCCGTAACAACCTGCTCTATAATAATATTACATGACCTAACCACTCAGGTGAAAGTGTGTCAAAGAAGCCATTTTTTGTCACCTTACATCACAAAAAGTTTAATACCAAGCGTTCAAAAAGTACCAACAAAACTGCCACCTTATCCCGTAGTTTCCAAAATGGGGTCATTTTTTTGGGGAGTTTCTACTCTAGGGGTGCATCAGGGGTTCTTCAAATGTGACATGGCAGCTTAAAATTATCTCCGTGAAATCTGCCTTCCAAAAACCATATGGCATTCCTTTCCTTCTGCGCCCTGCCATGTGCCCGTACAGCAGTTTACGGCCACATATGGGGTGTTTCTGTAAACTACAGAGTCAGGGCAATAAATATTGAGTTTTGTTTGGCTGTTAACCCTTGCTTTGTGAAAACATTTTTTTTATTAAAATGGAAAATCTGCCAAAAAAGTGAAATTCTGAAATTTCTTCTCCCATTTCCATTAATTCTTGTGCAACACCTAAAGGGTTAACAACGTTTGTAAAATCAGTTTTGAATACCTTGAGGGGTGTAGTTTCTAAAATGGGGTCATTTCTGGGTGGTTTCTATTATGTAAGTCTCACAAAGTGACTTCAGACCTGAACTGGTCCTTTTAAAAAGTGGGTTTTGGAAATTTTCTGAAAAACTTCAAGATTTGCTTCTAAACTTCTAAACCTTCTAACGTCCCCAAAAAATAAAATGGCATTTTCAAAATGATCCAAACCTGAAGTAGACATATGGGGAATGTAAAGTAATAACTATTTTTGGAGTTATTACTATCTATTATAAAAGTAGAGAAATAGAAATTTGCAAATTTGCACATTTTTCCCAATTTTTGGTAATTTTTTTTAATTTTTTTTTTATAAATAAAAATGAAATTCTGGTCCTTAAGGGGAAAAATGGCAAGGTCCTTAAGGTGTTAAACTATATGACTTGGGTCAAACGTTTTGGATATCTTTCCACAAGTTTCTCATAATAGTTGGTCGGAATTTGGGCCCATTCCTCCTGACAAAACTGGTGTAACTGAGCTATGTTTGTTGGTCGCCTTGATCGCACCTGCCTTTTCAGCTTTGCCCATAAATTTTCAATAGGATTAAGATCAGGGCTTTGTGACGGTCTGATGTTGACATCATCATATGGGCAGTCCAGAATTGTTTAAAGGCATAGTAATCTTAGTGTATGTAAACTTTTGACATTGCAGAAAGAAATAAAAATGCCTTAAAACATTCTCTCTTTCTCATTATTCTAGCATTTGGCAAATAGTAATAATAATTATGGTAATCCTAATTGACCAAAAACAGGAAAGGTTTAGATTACATGTCAGATATTGAGAAAAACATGCATGTGTGTCTTTTTATATAGTGTATGTAAACTTCTGGCTTCAACTGTATATATTATATTATTATTTTTTTTGTTTGTTTTTTTTAGTTTGGAACCCCGGCAATTTAGAAAGTAGTAATAATTATAGTAAAAAAAATCCGCATGCTAATATTTAAATTATGTTGAAATGGCTTAAAGGGATTCTCCACTTTTTAATAAATTAGAGTTCCTTGAAACAGTTAATCATGTTCGTTCATGACAAGTCACCAGGGCAAGGATTTGCTTTGAACTAGTGAGTGCATATGTTGCATAGTATGATCCTGTACGCTGTTTGTTTCAATACATTGTATTTATTTTAAAAAAGTGCTTTCCCTTTATGTCCTTCATTCTAGTCTGCTCTTCAGTAACCCTTCCTGACCCTTCCCCACATCCCTCCCATATCTCACACCCATCTTCTCCCATGCTCATCTGTCATTTCTTTTTTTTTTATCACTAGTTTTACAAAGCAAGGAGAAGATCCTGACAAACCCTTACAAATTCAAGGCCAAACATGGGTCCTTCATCATTTTACAAAGCCAGTGGTTCAGCTTCATCAATCCATGGACCAAAGAGCTTGAATACATTGTATCCATCAACACCGTTGTGTCGTAAGTGCTTTGTTTACTAGTCAGGCATTATGGGAGCTAATCCAAGCCATAATAAGAAATTATATTACACCTTACCATTCTACAGTCTTCCAGCTGCTCAGGATGGTCTCCTACCAGGGGTCATCTTAAGTGACATGATGGCTGGAGTTGTACTTGAGTTTCTTCCATTGTGCTGCTTATGTATTAATATCATTACACGTGTATATTCCTCTCTGCTACAGAGGTCATGGTTCATCGCTGGAGACGGCATCCCTCCCAGGTAGCTCAAATTCCTCAGGGGGTAAGTGACAACACGAATGTTCTCTTCACGTACTAGATGAGGCAGCTTCATGTTAGTAAGGTCTTTTTTTGTCCCCTGTAGATAGTTCCAAGCGTTCTTTCCTCAGTGTGCCCGGGATGTCCAGTGGAACTCTGCTTGGAGCAGCAAGCATCGGCAGGGAGATTGCAAAGCAAATTCTAGAACTGCAAAGGTGGGGTATATTTCCATTCCATCTGCAGGTGAACACCTTCAGATAACCTTAAAGGGGATGTCCACTTTGGTTGATCTCTTTGTTAGAGTTGTGCCCTGATCCCCTGACAATGATATGATCTCAGGGTTTCATACCACTGGGACCTCCAGTGATCAGTTATAATCTGTGGGCAGAACTAACAGTAAGAGTTAAATTCTCCTGCATCCCCTCCAGAGGAGAAATGAAGTATTGTACATGGATGTGTCGGATCCTCTAGACTCTGAGAAACACTTTTTGTAGCTGGACTTTGTGGGTAGTAGATGAAGGGCAACTTGGTGGTGGAGGGGTCCTTTGCTGGTTTCTAAAGGGAACAGTCCCTTTAACATCTCACTCCCCCTAGAGTGAAACTGTGGTATTGCAGGAGTCCCTCATTTAAAAAGCTGTTCTGTCTATTGTCTTTGTCTTTTTATCTGGCTAAGGGCTCGTGCACACGAACTTATTTTATTTCTGTGTCTGTTCCGTTTTTTTGCGGACCGTATGTGGAACCATTCATTTCAATGGGTCAGCAAAAAAAACTGAAGGTACCCCGTCTGCATTCCGTTTCCATATGTCGGTATTTTCGTTCTGCAAAAAAATAGAACATGTCCTATTATTGTCCGCATTACGGACAAGGATAGGAATGTTCTATTAGGGACCAGATGTTCCGTTCTGCAAAATACAGAATACACACGGACGTCATCCGTGTTTTTTGCGGATCTGTTTTTTGCGGACCGCAAAATACATATGGTCGTGTGCATGAGGCCTAATAACGAGATGCAAAGTCTCTATGGTTAATTACCTCTGTGGTTAGCACCATTGTGGTAAAGACAGGGAAATAAAGAAGTATTCTCATCATCTGTTATCATCTGCAGGTTGCACTCTCCATCGTTCAATGGTAATTTAAGCCCCAGTGACAACCTAAAGAAGTCTTCTCCAGCCTTGGACCCACAACCCTGTGAGGTGCAGTTTTACTTTTGTAAAAAAGTTTTTTTTGCACAGTAATATTTATTGCCTCCTCTTCCTCAACTAATCAGAATACAGCAGCATAGAGTATTTTAAAAGAAGGGTGAGCTGCTGTTGTGGGTGGGGGAGGGGAGAATGACCGGGCCACATGCAGTGATATCAGGGAGTACTGCATGTGATAGGGGCAGAGTCATGGTGTGAAAGGTAAATGGGAACAAGGGCTAGGTCATTAAATGAGTTTTCCAAGACTTTAATGCTAATAACATGTCCTCTGGATAGGTCATCAGTATCTGATCGGTAGGTGTCCGACACCCGGGACCCCCGCCGATCAGCTGTTTCAGAAGGCATTGTGGCCTTGTCCGTGCTCGCCAAGCATAGCGCTGTACATTGTATAGTGGCTGTGCTTGGTATTGCGCTCAGGGCTGAGCTGTGCTTACGCCATGTGTGCGATTAATTGTTGTCACTGGCCTAGGAAAAGATGTGAGAAGGCCGCGTCCCTATTGCAAGCGCAGCTGCCTTCTCGAATAGCTGATTGGGGGAGTTTCTAGGTGTCGGACCCCCCCAATCACATACTGGTGACGTATTCTGAGGATAGGTCATTAGTCTTAAAGTCTCCAAAAAAACTGTAACGCATACATGAGTTTTCAACAAAGGTTTCTATAATGGATGTGCTTCTTTGTACAATCAGAACTGTGAAGGAGCGGGTATGTTTGGTCTTTCCTAATGTTTTTGTTTTTTCAGCCATATTATTCTTTGTTTCAGCTGGACATCCTTCTCCTTACTTCCCACTATGTTTGTTTTCAGCTCCGGGTCCCACAGAACAGATAAGTTGGGAGAAAGCACACTTAGGGCTCATGCACACGACCGTATGTATTTTGCGGTCCACAAAAAAAGGATCCGCAAAAAATACGGATGACACCTGTGTGCATTCCGTATCTTGCGGAACGGAACAGCTGTCCGTAATGTGGACAATAATAGGATAGGTTCTATTTTTTTTTTTTGCGGAACGGAGATACGGAAACGGAATGCACACAGAGTAACTTCAGATTTTTCGCAGACCCATTGAAGTGAATGGTTCTGCATACGGTCCGCAAAAAAAACAGGACTGACACGGAAAGAAAATACGTTCGTGTGCATGAGCCCTTAGGGATCATTCACATGGCCGTAGGTGGGCCGTTGCGTGCATTGGGGACCGCAATTTGCGGTCCCCAATGCGTGGGCAACCTCTGTACAGCCGCCGGGATGAATCCAGACCCGGATTTCGCAAAAAGATAGAGCAAGTACGGAACAGAACCCCACGGAAGCACTCCGTAGTGTTCAGTTCCGTGATTCCGTTCTGCACCGTTCCGCATCTCTGGATTTGCGGATCCATTGAAGTGAATGCGGAATGCACACGGAACGGTGCCCGTGTATTGTGGATCCGCAAATGCAGTCCGCAATACGGCAACGGGCAGCACACGTTCGTGTGCACGAGCCCTTACAGAAAGGCAGGAGGCTCCTGTGATGTCCAGAAGCAGTTCTTTTATCAGGCTCGGGATCTCAGCTAGCTGTGACCCCCTTCCTCCCCCCCATTTCCTTTCTGCCACCTGAGTCTCTGGGGCGGCTCTTGTCTGACAACAGGCAGTGGATAGCAATTTAGGTGGAAGTGAGACCCCTGGTGGCCATGACTTGTGAGTGAAAATTTGCTAGTTCCACCATTCTCTATTAAATGAAATTGTGTGAAAGTACAGTGACTCTCTAAGTATCCTGGAAAAAGCAGGGCCCCCAGCAGCACAGAGGATTTCAGGGTGGAAGATCAGTAAAGGGGTTATGTGCTCTTTGGAAAAAAAAATAAGAACAGTAGCAAATGCGTTTAAAAAAACAAACCAAAAAACCCCTCTGTTGGTCCCCCTGGTCTTTGTAGGCTGCAGTGACCTCGTGCTGGCCACTTGTAATCAGTGTCCTCAGTGGTCACATGCTGTACTACAGGTATCATGGCTGCCATGGCAAGTAGTATGACTTGTGACTGCTTGAAGGAATAAGGTCTCCAGCAGCAGATTATATGGAAATCAGACTATATAGAATGTCATCATATAGTATAATTTCTGTGTATTCTGTATATTTACATCTGGTTTCACTTTCCCCAGGCACAGAAGGATGACTTGGTTCGGTTGTCTCCCTCAGAAATTGAGAAATTAGACGCGTCTTCTCAGAACGACATCATGCCTTCATTCCTGATTCCAGACTTGCTAAGTAAGACATGAACTGTTTTGTACCACTGAACAAACTATACCCAACCTCCATATGCTCAAGACTAGGCTTCTGCGAATCGACCTTCGGATCATAGATCCGAAGTTGATTCGTTCACATACTTTGATTTTAATGCGGTTTCTGTACAGCATTAAAATGTATTGGCTCTGTGGAGCCAAAGATCATATTGTCCGAAGTTGTGCAAGACTTCGCTGAATTACGACTGTAGTCATATCTGTATATTTAAAATAGCAATCTGAAGTGGGTACTGAGATGCCAGCCAGTACCAAAGCCCACTTCGGATTGCTAAATACGCAGATATGAATACAGTAGGAATTCACCAAATACTTGCGCGACTTCGGCCGATACGGACTTAAGCTCCACGGAGCCAATACATTTTAATGCTGTACGGAAACGGCATTAAAATCAAAGTACGTGAACGAATCAACTTCGGATCTATGATCTGAAGGTCAATTCGCTCAAGCCCTAGTCAAGACCCCTATTTTGCTATCAAGAGTCTAGAATTTCTTTTTTACAACATAACGGACTTGAGGGCTGCATCTTAATGGTAACTATGACATGTTTTGCCCCCATAGATGGCAGCTTACCGTTTGATTTTGGGAATGATGAAGCCACCCTCATGAACTTTCTAGAAGCTGATGCTGGTTTGGGACAAGCTGGAGATTTACATGACATACACTGGACGATGTAGCCTGGGGCGGCCACAGCCGGCACAGAGACGCACAACTGCATGCACTGTAACCACAGATCTTGCAGCAATTCCGATGTTTTTTGGATTCTTTTTTATGTTTTTTGCTACCTGCACATTGAAGCATTTCTTACCTGACTCCTGGCAGCACGGCATTGTGGAGGAGAAAGCGAGCAAGAGCAGACCAAAGATTTTTATACTTGTTAATAAAGAAATCCTAACTTGTGTAAAACATGGGATTATGTGTGACCACATGGGGGAGGGTGTATGTGTCTTTATCACCATGCAATTGCGTGTTCCCCCATCCCCATCAAGGCGCCCTGCCATGCCCCTGAAAGGCGGGTCAGGTATCGTCACAGCTTTCAACTGCGTGTGCGTCCTAAGGACACAGATGCAGTTGGAAACAGCCAGACAAGAATGGCCATTTCTGGTGGCGATCCCTTTAACTATCAGCCTGGGCCGCTGCACTGGCGTAGCATAACGTCACTTGTCTGCCGACCGCCCCCAGGCCTCTGCATCCGCCACAGTCAAAACGTGATTGGGTGCTGAGGGTTATGTGATTAAAGTCCGTGGATGGAGACTGCTTCCCACAAACAAGAAGCACAGTATGGAGTCCTGGCAGAATGATGCAGTACTGTGTCTAGCTGCTAGAGTAGCTAGAGCTATGACATCACATGGTCTCTGTGAGGTAATAACTGAGAATACATGATGTAATGCTGATAAAATGGTGGCTGTGAGGTAATAATGTGATATATTAGACTATTATTAATATCACATTATTACCTCACAGATACCGTTTTATCAGCATCATATACTGTTATTAGTAATATATCGTGTTTTCTCGCCCATATTCATTGGGGGACACAGGAACCGTGGGTATAGCTATGTCCTCTAGGAGGCGTTGACACTAGTAAAAGCTGTTAGCTCCTCCCCTGGCAGCTATACCCCCTCCAGCCTGGAGAGAGAGCTTCAGTTTTTTCTAGTGTCAATAGGAGGCAAGACCTCCCTGCTCTGCAGGGATCTCCTGAAGATTTTTTATTTTAGTTTATTTTTTTCCTTCTTTTTCAGATGGGAAAACAGTGGTCGCCTCGCCTCCCTGTTCTCCCGGGGTCGAGTTGCGCCAGTGCCGGTCACCCGCACTGCTGCCTCCCCCACAGAAGACAAGGTGGACCAGGGCAGCCTCGCTCCCCTGCATCCCGCCAGCCAAGGGGTCACCCATCCAAGCCCCCCTTTTCCAGCGTCCTGCCACTACGGTGCCAGTAGCTGAAGGGGTGACCCTGCTGGACCAGAGGAGGGGTGAAGATGGCGGCAGGAAAGAGAAGAGAGGTGAGTACACAGGATTAGGTGAGTATGTTTAACCCTCTGGGTTGGTCCCCCCTCCCTCGTGGTGGCAATAGTCTGCGAACAGACAGGGCTTCAGCATAGTCCAGCACCTGCAGCCATTCCAGCACCCCTAAAAGTATTCCCCTCTGGCACAGGCCGTTTGGTTGATGTTTTGAGTGGAGGACATAGGGGGTTAATAGCATTACTGGCGTGAATTAGCAAGATCCCCTACCTGGTTCTCCCTAGTGCTATACTCAGTATTAACATGCAGGGAGCGGAGCGCTGCTTCCACTCCCCTACAAGGCGGCATCTACCCTTCTCCACCCCTTCGGGAGTGGACGCCGGGCGCGTCGATCATGAGGGGGTTAACCACCCTGCGTTCGGCCGGCACCGCTTCGGTGCTCCGGCTGCGATTTTGCCGCCCCGCTCATACTATGGCGACCAGCAGGGCATACTGTCACATGTGGAGGAGTCTCCCGACGGAGGAATGGGGAGGTTCCAAGCAAAGCTCACCGACACCTTCCACATTTACACCCCTTGGAGCGGACGCCGTCGCGCCGCTCCGGAAGGAGTTAACTGCAGCGCGTTCGGCCGTGCACCGCATCGGTGCTGCGGCCTGCTTTTTTCTCTGCCCGACCTGCGCTATCAACGGCCCAGCCAGCAGGGTGAACGCCCCCAGTCAGTCCGGCCGGTCTGTGACACGGCCGGTGCAGCATTCGGTGGGGGGAGGCACTCTCTGAAAAGCCGTGCAGCGGCTTGCTGGGCCACAGCCTTAGTCTCTCCCCCTCCCCCAGTCACCTGCTGAGCCACCGGTCTTGAGACTGCCTTAACCCTTCATGGCCACCCACTATTCTTAGGCTGGCACCTGATTATCTGGGGCTCTTCCCCTAAGTACACTGTGCATGAGTGGTGAATTTACCCCTTCCTGCCTCTTGTCATTGAGGCCGGCTTCCTAGTTTAAATAAATAAATAAATAATAATAATAAAGGAAATGTGCGTCCATACGGGTCCCCCTCCTCAGCCGCAGGGCCACCCGGTCTGTGTGGTCCCACACTGGGCCCGTGTCCTATCTCTGGTAAGGGGGACCTCGCATAGTTCCCAATCCGCCCTCCAGGGCCGTTTGGTTGATGATTCTCCACATGCGCAATCCAGTGAAGGACCACTGCAAGATCCCAATCCGCTCACCGGGGCCGTTTTGGTTGATGATTCTCCACCTGCGCAATCCAGTGAAGGACCACTGCAGGATCCCAATCTGTCCTCCGGGGCCATTTGGTTGATAAATCTCCACCTGCTCAATACAGCGGAGAACCTCTGGAATTCTCAGACCACTGCAGGATCCCAATCCGTCCCCTGGGGCCGTTTGGTTGATGATTCTCCACTTGCTCAATCCAGTGAAGGACCACTGCAGGATCCCAATCCGTCCTCCGGGGTCGTTTGGTTGATAATTCTCCACCTTCGTACGTCACGTGGAGGACAGCTGAGGTATTTCAAATCCACCCTCCGGGTCGTTTGGTTGATAAACTCTCCACCTGCGCAATCCAGTGAAGGATCTCCGCAGTATTCCCAATCCGTCCTCCGGGGCCGTTTGGTTGATAATTCTCCACCTGCGCCATACAGTGAAGAACCTCTGGATTTCCCAATCCACCCTCCTGGGTCGTTTGGTTGATAATTCCCCACCTGCGCAATTCCAGTGGGTGACAACTGGAACTTCCCAATCCACCCTCTGGGGTCGTTTGGTTGATGATTCTTAGCCGCCGCAATTTTATACAGGACCTCTGTTCCCATTCCACCCCCTGGGTGGTTTGGTTGCTAAGCCCCCACCTGCGCAGTCCGCACCTGCCAGGGGCGAGATTCTGAGGGGCAGACCTGGGGGGGGGGGGGAATCACGGATTCAGATCCTGACATGAATCCGAAGCAATCTCCTAGGATTGCGTCTACGGTGGCCAGCAGCACTTGTCGTAGGCATTACCCCCTTCCTTGGCGGAGTAATTGCACTACTTGGAATACAGTACTGACCTTATACATTGTCCCCGGGCATAGGTGGACTAAGTACAATAACACTGATTTCAGTGTCGGACGTACAGTACAGACCAAAAGTTTGGACACCTTCTCATTCAAAGAGTTTTCTTTATTTTCATGACTATGAAAATTGTAGATTCACACTGAAGGCATCAAAACTATGAATTAACACATGTGGAATTATATACATAACAAACAAGTGTGAAACAACTGAAAATATGTCATATTCTAGGTTCTTCAAAGTAGCCACCTTTTGCTTTGATTACTGCTTTGCACACTCTTGGCATTCTCTTGATGAGCTTCAAGAGGTAGTCCCCTGAAATGGTTTTCACTTCACAGGTGTGCCCTGTCAGGTTTAATAAGTGGGATTTCTTGCCTTATAAATGGGGTTGGGACCATCAGTTGCGTTGAGGAGAAGTCAGGTGGATACACAGATGATAGTCCTACTGAATAGACTGTTAGAATTTGTATTATGGCAAGAAAAAAAGCAGCTAAGTAAAGAAGAACGAGTGGCCATCATTACTTTAAGAAATGAAGGTCAGTCAGTCAGCCGAAAAATTTGTAAAACTTTGAAAGTAAGGGCTATTTGACCATGAAGGAGAGTGATGGGGTGGTGTGCGAGATGACCTGGCCTGCACAGTCACCGGATCTGAACCCAATAGAGATGGTTTGGGGTGAGCTGGACCGCAGAGTGAAGGCAAAAGGGCCAACAAGTGCTAAGCATCTCTGGGAACTCCTTCAAGACTGTTGGAAGACCATTTCAGGGGACTACCTCTTGAAGCTCATCAAGAGAATGCCAAGAGTGTGCAAAGCAGTAATCCAAGCAAAAGGTGGCTACTTTGAAGAACCTAGAATATGACATATTTTCAGTTGTTTCACACTTGTTTGTTATGTATATAATTCCACATGTGTTAATTCATAGTTTTGATGCCTTCATAGTCATGAAAATAAAGAAAACTCTTTGAATGAGGTGTGTCCAAACTTTTGGTCTGTACTATATATAAATTCCCCTTTCTGTAGGTGGTGGAATTGCATCTCCAATGGGTTCAGTACCTGCCGTATTCATTAGCCCCTTCCACAGGTGGCAGGATGACATTATAACTGGTTACAAGGTGTGCTGTATGCATTACCCCCTTACTTAGGTGCAGTAATTGCACTCCCACAGGGTACAGGACTCGCCATATGCGCTAGTTCTCGCCGTGGGCATTAACCCTCCTTCTTAGGTGGGGTATTTTCCCTACCACTGGCTTAAGTAGTCCGTACACATTACACCTTCCATAGGTAGGGTAATTGCACCAACATTGGATACGGTCCGACTGTCGCGCTATCCTCCCATAGCCGGAGTGTTACACATCACTGTGCTTCCT
Source organism: Bufo bufo (assembly GCF_905171765.1). Classification (NCBI taxonomy): domain Eukaryota; kingdom Metazoa; phylum Chordata; class Amphibia; order Anura; family Bufonidae; genus Bufo; species Bufo bufo. The sequence goes on from NC_053389.1 coordinate 224,312,547, forward strand.
GCCTGCCTTACTCCCTTTCGCAAGTGATCCACTAGCGGGGGAATAACTGAATATCTTCAGATACGGCAATTCAACAGTTGGTACTCGACGGTGCCCGGTACTCTTACTATAGTGCTATATGAGTGCCGCCAGTGGTACGGTGGCTATTCTCATTTGTGTTCTTTTGGTGCTGGTTTTGGCCATGATTATAACTCCTCTGTCTTCTCAGGGGGTTTACAAGCATCACTTGTGTCCTAGAGACTCCCATCTCCATGGGTCTTCATTGTTCCAGTCGGTCATGATATTGTCCGCATCAGTAGTAGTGCATACACTATTGCACATATATGGTGAGTACGTTCCAGCGAGTCAAGTGCTTCACTGACTGTATTCTCTATCCTCCACTCCTCCTTCTCTGGGTAAGTGGTTATGCTGGCGCTCTGGTAGCAGCTACAGCAGGGGCACTACCCTGGCGCCAGCTTGGCAGTTGCTCCTGTTCAGCGCTGTTCCAGGTAGAGTTTTTTAACGTTGCTCTACTTAAACTGGGGCATTAGGGTACGTGGCTTCTACGGATAGTCTCAGGCCTTCCTCTCAGTTTTTTGCGCTGACGGGGCGAGCACTGGCTATTACTGTGGGAGCGGTATTGCATACCACTACATACTTGGGGTCTGTCTGTTCAGTTTTTTCGTCAGGTGATGGACTCTTCTACAATCCTTGGCTACTTCTGTATAGCGCCAGTCTCTACGGGAAATGGGCTTGGACCTAGCCTATTCTTCCCCTGTCCCTTTCCTCCTCCGGATCATGATTCATAGACACCCTGCATGCCTTTGTAGTTCCTATGTTACTACCTTCCCTCATCTGCATCTACACGGGGTATTCTTTTAGTGGCCTTCCATTCCAGGCAAGCTCCGGTCCCGACTGGTGGGCTGTGGCCCCACCACATCCCTCCTTCTATGGGGACTCCTTCCATTGGTCTGGGGGTGCTAACTGTATCTACACGAAAGCTCCCCACCTTCTCTCCCGAGCAGGAGTCCTGGAAACATACGACATTGATGCCCTGACATCTCCTTGGCGGGAGTTCTCCCTCCTTACGTGTTTCTTCTCTCCTACCCAGGGTTCTACGCAGGATCCGATGGAGGGAATTCCGACAAATCCTAGTCGCTCTGGATTGGCCCCGTCGCGCGTGGTATGCTGGAGATGTCCCTTGTCACTGCCACTCAGAGACGACCTTTTTTTAGGTTCCGGTCTTACATCGGCAGTTAGGGTCTTGGTTGACGGCGTGGCTTCCCCTGGTGCCCATGGTAACCTTCCTTTAACGAGTGGCACATATGGTTCCTCCGTACCGTCCTTTACCACCTTGGGATCTGAATATAGTTCTCTCAGCGTTCCAGTCTTCTCCCTTTGAGCCCTTGGGAAGATATCTCTCCGGCTCCTGTCCTAGAAGGTAGTTTTTTCTTCTTCTTTTTTTCTTGTGGCTCTCACATCCATCAGACGGGTGTTCGAGTTGGGGGTGCTCTCTTGCAGAGAACCCTTCCTGGGTCTTCACAAGGATAAGGCGTTCTCCGGCCCATTCATTTTTTCTCCCGAAGGTGGTCTCTGTCTTCGACATCAATGTAGAAATTGTCCTTTCTTCACTGTCCCTCTCCTTCACTCCCTAGGACAGGGAGTTACGTCATTATTGGCAGCCTCCAGTCCCTTCCGGCGTATGGAACCCCTTTTTTTTGTCATCCGGAGGTTCCACGCAAAGGATTGGCAGCCTCCGAGGTGGCAATTGCACGATGGATTCGGTCTGCAAATGCTGTACCATTCCGCACCGGTGCGGGGATCCGCCCTTAGGTGTCACGGCTCGCTCCACTGAGCGGTGGACGCTTCTTGGGCTCTGAGGTATCGCGCCTCCTCTGCGCAGTTGTGTAACGCAGCTACCGGTCCTCCCTACACACGTTCACAAAGTTTTTCCAGGTGCATTCTTATGCATCGGCGGCCGCTGCTTAGCCCGCAAGGTCTTGCAGGCGGCAGTTTCTTCGCTACCAGCAGGGACGCTTGCTTCCATGGGTCAGTCTTCCCTCCCCGTGGACTGTTCTTGAACGTCCCATGGTTCCTGTGTCCCCCAATGAATATGGGCGAGAAAAGGAGATTTTTGTATAACTTACCAGTAAAATCTCTTTCTTGCTCTTCATTGGGGGACACAGCACCCACCCAGTATTGTTGTTCGGCCACAGTGTGGCAGTTGCTGGTTAGAACCCTGTTGGGTCCTTTGGCATGGTTGGTGGTCCATGTTTTTTCGTTGGTTTACTTGCTTCTTCTACTGCGTGTTCACAAACTGAAGCTCTCTCTCCAGGCTGGAGGGGGTATAGCTGCAGGGGAGGAGCTAACAGCTTTTACTAGTGTCAACGCCTCCTAGAGGACATAGCTATACCCACGGTTCCTGTGTCTCCCAATGAAGAGCGAGAAAGAGATTTTACTGGTAAGTTATACAAAAATCTCCTTATTACCTCACAGATGCTGTTTTATCAGCATTATATACGGTTATTAGTAATATATTGTGTTATTACCTCACAGATGCTGTTTTATCAGCTTTTATATCCTGTATTAATAATACAGAATATAATGCTGGTAAAACCGTATTTGTGAGGTAATGGCGAGATGTTACCGTATTATTTTCCTATACAAAAAGTGCCTTTGCTTGGGGGCCCAGAAATGCTAAGTCCGCCTTTTGTGCGTCTGTGTGGTCAGAGGGATTATCTATGGTACAGCCATTTTTGGCTCCAGAGAGAACATGGCAACATTTCTTTGGACACATGCGTGTACTCACATACAGACACGCATATACACATACTTGCATACATACTTTCACATGTATATATCCATATACTATAAGCACATATGTTGTACACTCAGTTCTACAGCGTGAGGTGTATCTGTCCGACTCGTGTGATAACGCCCCCGCAGTGTGTTATGGAAGAGCCTACTTCCTTCCCGTTCGACGCAAGCCTAGAGGGCAGACATGTCCACAACAGTTGTTCTCATATAGTTTGAACACATTGGTGACAGTTCATACCTAGGACTCAAAAACGGCAGATTTATCAAAACTGGCTTAGTTGCCCATAGCAACCAGATTCCACCTTTAATTTTCCAGAGCTCCATTGGAAAATGAAAGGATCAACCTAGTGTCCACTTGGCTCCTCCAAGCATCTGCAGTCTTATCAGGCGAATTTATCATTTCCCCTTGCATGTATTCATTAGGGGGGGAGGGTCGTATCTGCTTTTGAAGAATGTTGAAGGAAGTGGACCCCTCCCCTGCTAATAATCTCTACTTTTGAACCTGCCATATAACATGTTAGCGTCTGTCAGCAGATGGCGCTATGTGTCTGTATACTGGGCTTCAGCCCGGAGCACGCTCCTTATAATTATCAGTGCTGCGAATCTTCCTGTTTTCTGTATTGTGCTCCAGGTGATTGGCGAGAAGTCTGTGAACAGAACGTCCTTGTCTTCTGAGGAGCTCAGCGGGTGTCCTAGACTACAGAACAAGTCATTGTGCCTGTGGAAAGTGTGCACAGCGCCAAATATGTGCAAGATGCACTCCAAACGATTATACAAATCCAGAGCAAAACAGAATCTGTTCTAAATAGTAAAACTGGATCCCCAGCTTTCCTAGGCCCCTTTCAGATGGGCGAGTGTCTCGCTGTAGACTTGCAGTGCAGCTCCCGGCCAGAACTTCCAGCACTGCCGGGGGTCACATAGCATTATATTGATTTATGATGCTATGTAACTCTTACAGTTCTGGAATGTATTCGATGACACGGACAGTGTTTCAGTGTTATCCGATACATTCCAGAACTGTAAGGGTTACATGGCATCCTAAATCAATATAATGGTATGTGACCCCAGCAGTGCTAGAAGGTCAGGCATGGTGCGTTGCTGTGAGTCTGGAGCGTGACACTCGCTCTTCTGAAAGGGGCCTTAGGTTCCTGAATGGCCACTCTGTCTGATTATGCATTGGATATATGAGTAGGCTGGTGCATTGTGGCAGAGCTAACCAATTAACGGACAGCTTTTCCATTCGGATGACAGGGGTGTAGCTAAAGGCTCATGGGCCCTGATGCACTGAGGGGAGCACATAGCTCTCCTGCAGCCTGAGGCGAAACATGCCCCTCCCCCCACATGCCAAATTCCTGACCTAAATCCTTCCCTCCAGCCAGAGGTATAGCTTGACCAGCATGCACTTTCTATAATACCGGTGTCTTCTTATGAGGCACAAGGGTCTTTGGGCCCCCTCAGGCTCATGGGCCCGGTAGCAACTGCTATATCTGCACCCTGCAGCTGGGTGATAAACTGTGTCAGCCATCCCAAAACTGGGAATCGATAAAAGTAGCTCAATAGAAGTGGCCTAGCATGGCAGGTCTACCCTACTGCTTACTGGTCACCCATATTTCCTAGAAACAGATCAGTGCTGTTCAGCCATTCCTTAGTTGCGTCTTCTCCCTAAGGTCACCTGTACACGTTGCGGATTACATCTGGAAAAACTGACAAAAGACAACTCTCATGTAAACAATGGGGGATATTTACAAAGCATGTTGCTCCAGAATTAGGCTACATGCACACGACCGTATGTGTTTTGCGGTCCGCAGATGCCATCCGTTTTTTTGTTTTTTTCGAATCGATTGTAACAATGCCTAAAACCGACAAGAATAGGACATGTTCTATTTTTTTTTGCGGGACATACTAATGTGGACAGCACATGGTGTGCTGTCCGCATTTTTTCGGACCTATTGAAATGAATGGGTCCGCCTCCTATCCGCAAAAAAAAAAAAAAAACGGAACGGACACTGAAACAAACAACGTTCGTGTGCATGTAGCCTTATGGTGTAAGATGCACCAAAAATAACGGCCTTTTGAGTTGAGCCAAATATATCGGATGTGAATGAAACATGCCAGAAAACCATTCTGAATGTCAAAGTGGGGCTAGCAAATTGGCGTATATTACATCTCATTTATCAGCTTATGTTCTACTTAAAAGGCGCAGATTGTAGCGGTAGATTAAGCCTGCTTCTGTAGTAGTGATTATAGTTAAAAAGTCGCACTGCACAGCAGAAAAATGCGACTTTTAGTAAAAAAAAAAAAAATCTCATGTCCGAACGGAAAAACCAACTACATTACGTGGTGTAGATTTTAAAGTTCAGCGCAAGAAGACGTGATATACTTAAGTCATCAAGTATGAGGCAAAATATGCAGTTTAGTGAGTAAAATGTCGCAAATCAGCCTCTAAAAGTCGCATGCTCTATTTCTTTAGGATGGCTAATAAAATGTCGCAAATAGCTCTAAAAAGTCGCAATTTTATTTTTAGCATTAAAAAGTTGCAATATCGGGAAAAAGAGACAGATTAAAAGATCATATTATTTTAAAGGTAGCATATGGCCACTTTTGATTTGTAATCTTAGTATTTTTCTGGCGCAAAACACGCCTTTATTGATAAATGTCCCTCTTTGGTTATTTTGGCACGGATGGTAACCTGCAGTGCGGATTTAGAAATCCACAGCATGTCAATTGTGTGATTTTGGTGAGAATTTCATCCGTTTGAAGAGAAGACTGAGATCTATGCAAAATCTTCATCGAATCCACACCAAAAACCAAAAGTAACACATGGCGTTTTTGGTGCGCATAGAAATCCGTGCAGATCTTCTGCTTTGAAATTTGCACTCGTGTGCAGTTATCCCAAGAGCTTATCCAGCTTTTCAATGGCAGATGTTGATCATTATGAGAGTAGATGGGAATCTGTCACCTCATACCTTCATATAAATCCATCTCACATAGTAGATGTGCGCTTGTCAGCACATTCTAATGCTCTTGCTCTCCCGTCTCATTTACTTCTCCCAATACGGAGAAATCAGCCTTTTAATAATATGCAGATTTGCCCCCTAGTGCAACAAGGGTGTTGCAGATGCACCCAGAGGCTCTGCTAATACTCTTCCAGGCCATGCCTTCACTGCTTTGACTGACAGGTTTAGGCAGAGAAGATGGATGGCGATCTCCAGCCGCGTACTGCACATGTGCCAAAAGCTCTGCCATGAGACTTCAAGGCCGGGCTTAGGTACATCTTCACTGTTTGGCCACGTCAGTCAAAGTGGTGAGGGCACGGCATGGAAGAGAATGAGCGGTGTCTCTGGGTGCAACATCAATGCTCTTGTTGCACTAAGGGTTATATTTGCATATTATTAAAAGCCTGATTTGGGGGAAGGGATTGAGATGGGAACAAGAAGCACACATCCAGCATGTGAGATGGGTTTATATAAAGGCATGAGGTGGTTCCCTTTAAGAGGGCTGTTAGCTATTCAGAAGGCTGACAGCTGAAAGGTCATATTCATTGATATCCCGCTTGCCCAGAAGAAAGGATGACGTCCCACTGTTACATACAGGGTGAATATAACCTTCCAGTCAAGTCTTTTTATAGTAGCGGCTGAGCCTCACTGGATGGCGCTGCTTTCCTTAGCGATGAACTGGGCGCGGTTCCCCCACCTTGCCGCTCTCTCGCCCTAGGGGTGTTTTACTTCGAACTTCTGTCTGTCAGCAAACTATTGACCTATGCTCCCCACCCTGCACAATGGAAACCTGACACATAGTTATTGTATCCCATGTCTTCTACAGTGAGACGGCGAATTCTTAATCGTGGCTTATGCCAGCGCCAATCCTGGTGAGAACACGCCACAGTGGACGCCATTCATCAAAATAATAACCATTGTTCTGAGTTTATAGACTTAAGATCTAACGATTAATCATGTCTTCTCTTCATAGCGGGAAGAAGCCAAGAAACTTCTGGAAGTGTATGTGATGGCAACAGAAGAAATAATCCAAATAAATTCACTTGGCCAAAGATGGAAGAATCTAAAGAAATCAATAATATTGTCCTTGAGTCTCTGCCCAGTCTACAATCTCCCAGACAGATTAAAGGGGTTGTCCCATAACAAACACATATCCTCTATCCACAGGACAGGGAATAAGGCTGAGGCTGCACAGCGATCTTGGCTGCGGTAACCATTGCACTGCCAAAAATCACTATGTAGCAGTGCAGCGATTAAACGGAATGGGGTTGCAGCACAACTCACAAATTGCCACGAGCGCAAAAAAATCCAGCATTGTTGGATTAATTTTTTTTTGCAAATCTGGTTGCATTACTCCACAATGATCTTTCTTCATGCAACATATGTCACAACCAGGGCTGTGGTGTCAGTAAGCCAGAGTTCTAACTATGATTCCAATATTTTATCACACTCCGACTCCTTCATAAATGGCCAATACTTAGTAGTAAAACGGTAACATCAGTAACGGTTATCAGGCTTTAATTAGCTTTGATTACGGCACGCATTCGCTGTGGCATTGTTTTGCTTCTGCAATGTCACAAGATTTTTTTCCATCCAGTGTTGCATTAGTTTTTCACCAAGATCTTGCATTGATGATGGTAGAGTCTGACTGCTGCGCAAAGCCTTCTTCAGCACATCCAAAAGATTCTCAATGGGGTTAAGGTCTGGACTCTGTGATGGCCAATCCATGTGTGAAAATGATGTCTCATGCTCCCTGAACCACTCTTTCACAATTTGAGCCCCATGAATCCTGGCATTGTCATCTTGGAATATGCCCGTGCCATCAGGGAAGAAAAAATCCATTGATGGAATAACCGGGTCATTCAGTATGTTCAGGTAGTCAGCTGACCTCATTCTTGGAACACATACTGTTGCTGAAACTAGACCTGACCAACTGCAGCAACCCCAGATCATAGCACTGCCCCCACAGGCTTGTACAGTAGACACTAGGCATGATGGGTGCATCACTTCATCTGCCTCTCTTCTTACCCTGATGTGCCCATCACTCTGGAACAGGGTAAATCTGGACTCATCAGACCACTTGACCTTCTTCCATTGCTCCAGAGTCCAATCTTTATGCTCCCTAGCAAACTGAAGCCTTTCTTTCTGTTTTGCCTCACTGATTAGTGGTTTTCTTACGGCTACACAGCTGTTTAGTCCCAATCCCTCGAGTTCCCTTCGCATTGTGCGTGTGGAAATGCTCTTACTTTAACTATTAAACATAGCCCTGAGTTCTACTGTTCTTCGATTTGATTTCACCAAACGTTTAAGTGATCGCCGATCACGATTATTCAGGATTTTTTCGCCGCCACATTTCTTCCTCGAATACGATGGGTCCCCGCTATCCTTCCAGTTTTTAATAATGCGTTGGACAGTTCTTAACCCAATTTTAGTAGTATCTGCAATCTCCTTAGATGTTTTCTCTGCTTGATGCATGCCAATGATTTAACCCTTCTCAAACAGACCAACATCTTTTCCACGACCACGAGATGTGTCTTCCGACATGGTCAAGAAATGAGAAGCAACTCATTGCACCAGTTTGGGTTAAATAACTTATTGCCAGCTGAAAGATAATCGCCCATGCAGTAATTATCAAATAGGAGGCTCATAACTATTTGCTTAGTTAAATCCAGGTGGCGACTTTTTTATTTGGACAGGCAGTGTGCATTATGCATTTAAAGGGGTTGTTTGTTTAATACTGATGACCTATCATAGGATAGGTCATCAGTGTCTGATTGATGGGGGTCCGACACCCGGCACACCCACCAAGCACAGTACCATCCATTGTATATTGGCTCCATTGTATATTGGCTGTGCTTGGTGTTTCAGCACAGGCCGATTCAATTAAGTGGGATTAATGAACGTGATGTCACTGGCCTAGGAGGAAGCCGCGCACTCACTAGAGCTGACAAGTGGGGGTACCGGGAGTCGGACCCCACCGATCAGATACTGATGACTTTTCCAGAGGATCGAACAATATATATATATAGTTATTATGGCGTTTCTCTTGTTGCCATTGTTCCATGCGCACAGGCGCCAGCTTCTTGTGGGTTTGAATTTGTGCCATTGTGTTCAATGGCAATTCATGTTGCCACTGTTCCTTGGGCCCTGGTCTTGGCTACTTTTGAGTATGAATTAGGCCATTGTGCTTTGTACCTCGTCTCTGTTTTAACCTGTGAACGTTAATCTTCCTGTCTGTGTGTATGCACCTGTTTGACTCGACTATATAGTTCCTGGGGCACATTTACAAGGACTGGTATTTTCACGCCGGTCTTTGTCTCACCTTGCGCTGCTGGAGGATTAGCCTAATTTATGACAAAGTGTGTGCCTCATCATAAATTGGGCTAATCTGAGGCAGTCCATGAGCATGTTGAAACACTATGCCAATCCCAGGCTGGCGTAGTATTTTGCCAACATTATGCCCAACTGTTGTAAACCTTTTGACACTGCCAAAATAGTTTCAAGTCCCTTGATAAATTATGATAAATTACTTTAAGCTGGCAACTCAGGGTGTGTCCCTATTGTTGCAGCTCTCTCCCTATAAGGCCTCTTTCACACGAGCGTGACGGATTAGGTCCGGATACATTCAGGATGGGTTGAGGGAAACTCGCACCATTTTGCAAGTAAGTTCAGTCAGTTTTGTCTGCGATTGCGTTCAGTTGTTCAGTTTTTCCCACGCGGGTGCAAAGCGTTTTGATACGTTTTTCACACGCGTGATAAAAAACTAAAGCTTTACAAACACCATCTCTTATTAACCATCATTAAAAAAAAAGTGTCTGATGGGACAGGATCCAACGAGAATAGGAGGTCCCATGTTTCTACCATTTGAATGGAGCAGTGGTCATGCATGCCCACTGCCACTCCATTCAACTCTATGGGACTGCTGGAGATAACCAAGTACACTCGACTATTTCCGGCAGTCCCATAGAGCTGAATGGAACATAGGGGCTCCAGCAGTTGGACCTCCACCAATCAAACACTTTCCCCCTATTTTGTGGCTAGGGGATAAGTGTTTGTCATGGGGTACAGAGTGTGAAATACCCTGCATAGACATGTAAGGTAAAATGCTGGTCATCTTCAGCTGCTACAAGGGAGAGCATATTGCACACAGATATATACAGCTTTCAGTAAACTCAATCTGGAGAATTTATTAGTGATTCTTAGCCAGTTTTCTGGTGTAGAAAAATCATATGTATTTTGCCCAATTGCCTTTTGAACATAAATTTCCCCCTTTTATGTTCTGCCCATCATTTCTCAAAAAAGTAGGAGGGAATGGGGCCTGTGTAGCCCAACCGATTCAGGGCTCATGCACATGACCGTATGTATTTTGCTGTCCGCAAAACACGGATCCACGAAAAAAAACAAAAAAGATGGCATCCGTTTGACGTCCGTGTTGCATCCATTTTTTTGTGGATCCATTGTAACAATGCCTGTTCTTTCGAAAAAAACGGATAAGAATAGGACATGTTCTATTCTTTTGCGGAACGGACTTGCGGACATACGGATACGGAATTTCCTTTTTTTTTGTCGCCCCAATAAAATAAATGGTTCCGTATAGGGGCCGCAAAGAAAACGGAACGAACACGGCCAAAAAATATGTTCTTGTGCATGAGCCCTTAAGATAAGTTATGCCAGAAACCTTGGTCCAAATTAAATCTGAAATCTATGCTAATTGAGGTGTGCACCATTTAATCATTTTGGCGCATCTTACGCCAGCAGACTTTATATAAAGACCTATGTATAAAATGCCATTCTTAGTATATTTCCACTACCAAGGCTAAGTAAAGCAGTACTGTCACTTCGGAAGAGAAGAATAGTGCAGAGCTATTCTTGCTGTTAAACTGATAGGAACTTCAAACTGGGCCCATTATTATGCTGTTGGCTGATGTTTGGATCTGTCATAATATGGATTCATCATAGTGTAATGGTTCCTGTAGTGGTAGTGTAGGTAGCCAGAACATTATTATGTAATACTATGTCCATTTGATGGGAAGATGCGTGCCATGGTAGTTTGCATCATGGGAAGTTTCACCTTTAAGCCATCTGATGTAGGGACACATAACTGCCCCCTTCATTATAGGAACTGTTAGGAGTGGAGTGAAGTGACTGCTTGGTCATCCAACTGAAGTTTTGGCTAGGGCTATAAACAGATCTCATAGGGTCCCATAACAAAATTTAGTATCCACCCCCCAAATACACACACACACACACACACATTCCCACTAAGATTTTGGACAAATTAAACATTTTTTATTAGAAAATGTCAAGGTCCACCTCACCCACTTAGATGACTTAGGCTAGTTTCATATTAGTGGTAAGAGATCTGACGCAGTGTTATTTGTCCGGCCGATTGCGGACAGATCTCCACCATACCCCATTATAGTTAATGTGGTCGTCAGGCATTCAGGTACCGTCCAGCAATACCGGATCCAGATAGCTCCAGCATGCTGTTCTCTGTTGGAACAGCCTGCCAGATCTCTTACCGCTAATGTGAAACAAGCCTTATGTGTCTGAAAAAGTGGAAAAAATACTTCAGAAAGATGGTGCTCATTCTGAATACCATAATTCTCTGTCACATCATGTAGGGTACAGTGCAGCCCTAAACTCCCACACCACTGTTCCTACCTACTTGGATGATCCGCCCTAAATTTCAGCCCCCAACTGGACGACAGTCCCTGACCTGTCTAAGTGCATGGGACCTAAGAGGGGTAGTCAGACAAACCAGGTCAGAACCAGACAGGAGGGACAAGAACTGAATCAGAATCCAAACACAGAAACAGGAAAAAGCCAAAGTCTATACTAGAGAGTAACATCAGGACCAGAATGTGAGACAAATACAGAATTAAATACTATACAGCACCGGGACAAACGTCAATGATTAAATAGGCAGTCAGAGGTGAAGTAAAAAAGCAAATACAAGGTCAGAAATCCAGGAATCCAAGATATATAGCAAAGAACAGTTGTCAGTTTAGAAGAACAATCTCAGGCGTCTGTGGTCAGTTTAAAGGGAACCTGTCATCATCTTTATGCTGCCCATACTAATGGCAGCATAGAGACAGGTGAGTTGATTTCAGTGGTCTGTCATTTAAAAGTAAATGGTTGCCAAGAACCAACATCATAAACATTGCAGACTGGGCCTGGAAAAGAGTCATGGCTGCCTGAGAAGAGTCAGAGTTATTCATGAATTCCTGCTCTCCCTGCCCACCTGATGATGATTGAGTGTAACATAGTAATATAGTAGATAAGGCCGAAAAAAGACATTTGTCCATCCAGTTCGGCCTGTTATCCTGCAAGTTGATCCAGAGGAAGGCAAAAAAAAAAAAACGGTGAGGTAGAAGCCAATTTTCCCCACTTATGGGGAATAAAAAATTCCTTCCCGACTCCAATCAGGCAATCAGAATAACTCCCTGGATCAACGACCCCTCTCTAGTAGCTATAGCCTGTAATATTATTACACTCCAGAAATACATCCAGGCCCCTCTTGAATTCCTTTATTGTACTCACCATCACCACCTCCTCAGGCAGAGAGTTCCATAGTCTTACTGTAAAGAATCCTCTTCTATGTTTGTGTACAAACCTTCTTACCTCCAGACGCAGAGGATGTCCCCTCGTCACAGTCACAGTCCTGGGGATAAATAGATGATGGGATAGATCTCTGTACTGACCCCTGATATATTTATACATATTAATTAGATCTCCCCTCAGTCGTCTTTTTTCTAAAGTGAATAACCCTAATTTTGCTAATCTTTCAGGGTACTGTAGTTGCCCCATTCCAGTTATTACTTTAGTTGCCCTCCTCTGGACCTTCTCCAGCTCTGCTATGTCTGCCTTGTTTACAGGAGCCCAGAACTGTACACAGTACTCCATGTGTGGTCTGACTAGCGATTTGTAAAGTGGTAGGACTGTGTTCTTATCACGAGCATCTATGCCCCTTTTGATGCAACCCATTATCTTATTTGCCTTGGCAGCAGCTGCCTGACACTGGTTTTTGCAGCTTAGTTTGCTGTTTATTAAAATTCCTAGATCCTTTTCCATGTCAGTGTTACCGAGTGTTTTACCATTTAGTATGTACGGATGACTTGCATTATTCCTTCCCATGTGCATAACTTTACATTTGTCAGTGTTAAACCTCATCTGCCACTTATCTGCCCAAGCCTCCAGTCTATCCAGATCCCTCTGTAGTAGTATACTGTCCTCTTCAGTGTAAATTACTTTACACAGTTTAGTGTCATCTGCGAAAATTGATACTTTACTATGCAAGCCTTCTACAAGATTATTAATAAATATATTGAAGAGAATAGGGCCCAATACTGACCCCTAAAGGTACCCCACTAGTGACAGTGACCCAATCTGAGTATGTACCGTTAATAACCATCCTCTGTTTTCTATCATTGAGCCAGTTACTTACCCACATACAGACGTTTTCTCCCAGTCCGAGCATTCTCATTTTATATACTAACCTTTTATGTGGTACAGTGTCAAATGCTTTGGAGAAGTCCAGATATACGACATCCATTGATTCGCCGCTGTCAAGTCTAGAACTTACCTCCTCATAGAAACTGATTAAATTAGTTTGGCATGACCGATCCCTCACGAAGCCATGCTGATATGGCGTTATTTGCTTATTTCCCTTGAGATGATCTAAGATAGCATCTCTCAGAAAACCTTCAAACAGTTTACCCACAACAGATGTTAAACTTACCGGCCTATAGTTTCCAGGCTCTGCTTTTGGACCTTTTTTGAATATTGGCACCACATTTGCCATGCGCCAATCCTGTGGGACATTCCCTGTCAGTATAGAGTCCGCAAATATCAGAAATAAGGGTCTGGCTATGACATTACTTAATTCTCTTAGGATACGGGGGTGTATGCCATCCGGTCCTGGCGATTTGTCTATTTTAATCTTTTTAAGTCGCTGATGTACTTCTTCCTGGGTTAGACAGGACACTTTTAATGGGGAATTTATTTTTACATTCTGCATGTCATCTGACAGTTTATTTTCCTCAGTGAATACATTGGAGGAAAAAAGATTTAACAGCTTTGCTTTCTCCTCGTCGCTCTCTGCGACTCCCCCCTCATTACTCTTTAAAGGGCCGACACCTTCAGATTTATACTTTTTAACATTTATATAATTGAAGAACATTTTAGGGTTAGTTTTACTCTCTTTGGCAATTAATCTCTCGGTCTCTAGTTTGGCCGCTTTTATTTGTTTTTTACATGTTCTATTTTTTTCCTTATAGTTTTTCAGTGCTTCCGTGCTACACTCCTGTTTTAGTGATTTATATGCTTTATTTTTGTCATTTATTGCTTTCTTTACAGTTCTATTTATCCACATTGGTTTCTTTTTGTTCCTTAACCTTTTATTCCCATACGGTATGTACCTCTCACAATGAGATTTTAGGATGTTTTTAAAGATATCCCATTTTGTGGCTGTATTTTTATTTTTGAGGACTTTGTCCTCTCTTAGTTGGCTAAATTTAGCTTTTTTGAAGTTTGGTATTTTTGTTCCTCCCTGTAGAAACGCTCTTTTAAATGATAATTGGAAGGTTATTACTTTATGGTCACTATTTCCCAGGTGTCCCCCAACCTCCAGATCTGTTGTTCTGTCAGGCCTATTGGTTAATACTAAGTCCAGTATGGCCGTCCCTCTAGTCGGGTCCTGAACCAGTTGGGAGAGGTAATTGTCTGAGTGGTTATTGCCAAAAACCTGTTTTCCTTATGAGATATACAAGTTTCAGTTTCCCAGTCTATATCTGGGTAGTTAAAGTCCCCCATAATAACCACCTCATTATGATTTGCCGCCTCGTCTATCTCGTTTAGTAGTAGATTTTCTGTGGACTCTGGTATATTAGGTGGTTTACAGGGAGTGCAGAATTATTAGGCAAGTTGTATTTTTGAGGATTAATTTTATTATTGAACAACAACCATGTTCTCAATGAACCCAATAAACTCATTAATATCAAAGCTGAATATTTTTGGAAGTAGTTTTTAGTTTGTTTTTAGTTTTAGCTATTTTAGGGGGATATCTGTGTGTGCAGGTGACTATTACTGTGCATAATTATTAGGCAACTTAACAAAAAACAAATATATACCCATTTCAATTATTTATTTTTACCAGTAAAACCAATATAACATCTCAACATTCACAAATATTCATTTCTGACATTCAAAAACAAAACAAAAACAAATCAGTGACCAATATAGCCACCTTTCTTTGCAAGGACACTCAAAAGCCTGCCATCCATGGATTCTGTCAGTGTTTTGATCTGTTCACCATCAACATTGCGTGCAGCAGCAACCACAGCCTCCCAGACACTGTTCAGAGAGGTGTACTGTTTTCCCTCCTTGTAAATCTCACATTTGATGATGGACCACAGGTTCTCAATGGGGTTCAGATCAGGTGAACAAGGAGGCCATGTCATTAGATTTTCTTCTTTTATACCCTTTCTTGCCAGCCACGCTGTGGAGTACTTGGACGCGTGTGATGGAGCATTGTCCTGCATGAAAATCATGTTTTTCTTGAAGGATGCAAAATTCTTCCTGTACCACTGCTTGAAGAAGGTGTCTTCCAGAAACTGGCAGTAGGACTGGGAGTTGAGCTTGACTCCATCCTCAACTCGAAAAGGCCCCACAAGCTCATCTTTGATGATACCAGCCCAAACCAGTACTCCACCTCCACCTTGCTGGCGTCTGAGTCGGACTGGAGCTCTCTGCCCTTTACCAATCCAGCCACGGGCCCATCCATCTGGCCCATCAAGACTCACTCTCATTTCATCAGTCCATAAAACCTTAGAAAAATAAGTCTTGAGATATTTCTTGGCCCAGTCTTGACGTTTCAGCTTGTGTGTCTTGTTCAGTGGTGGTCGTCTTTCAGCCTTTCTTACCTTGGCCATGTCTCTGAGTATTGCACACCTTGTGCTTTTGGGCACTCCAGTGATGTTGCAGCTCTGAAATATGGCCAAACTGGTGGCAAGTGGCATCTTGGCAGCTGCACGCTTGACTTTTCTCAGTTCATGGGCAGTTATTTTGCGCCTTGGTTTTTCCACACGCTTCTTGCGACCTTGTTGACTTGAATGAATGAAACGCTTGATTGTTCGATGATCACGCTTCAGAAGCTTTGCAATTTTAAGAGTGCTGCATCCCTCTGCAAGATATCTCACTATTTTTGACTTTTCTGAGCCTGTCAAGTCCTTCTTTTGACCCATTTTGCCAAAGGAAAGGAAGTTGCCTAATAATTATGCACACCTAATATAGGGTGTTGATTTCATTAGACCACACCCCTTCTCATTACAGAGATGCACATCACCTAATATGCTTAATTTGTAGTAGGCTTTCGAGCCTATACAGCTTGGAGTAAGACAACATGCATAAAGAGGATGATGTGGTCAAAATACTCATTTGCCTAATAATTCTGCACGCAGTGTATAGTAAACTCCTATTAGTAATTTATTGTTGTTTTTAGCTCCATGTATCTCTACCCACAGTGACTCCACATGTTCATGTCCCTCACTTATATATTCCCGGAGTGTGAGCTTTAGACAGGACTTTACATAAAGGCAGACCCCTCCCCCTCTCCGGTTTTGACGATCCTTTCTAAACAGACTGTAACTGCCCAGTCATAGCTATCATCCAGCAATGTCTTAGTTATTCCCACTATGTCATAGTCCTCCTCACACATCACTAATTCCAGCTCCCCAGTTTTATTAGTCAGGCTTCTGGCATTAGTATACATACATTTGAGAGGTTTATGTATATTTTTTACCCTACACCTTTCCTTCTGAACTGTTCTAGTCGCTCCTTCCATTCCTCCCCCAGTCCCACTACATCGCCCCCGGTCTCTATCTGCATTATCTTCCCCTCCTATAGTGTAATCTCCCTCCCCCAGTCCCTAGTTTAAACACTCCTCCAACCTTCTAGCCATCTTTCTCCCCAGCACAGCTGCCCCTTCCCCATTGAGGCGCAGCCCGTCCCTACGATAGAGCCTGTAGCCGATAGAGAAGTCGGCCCAGTTCTCCAGGAACCCAAACCCCTCCTTCCTACACCAGTTCTTGAGCCACTTGTTAATCTCCCTAATCTCCCGCTGCCTTTCTTGTGTGGCTCGTGGTACAGGCAGTATTTCGGAAAATACTACCTTTGAGGTCCTTGCCCTAAGCTTTTGACCTAAATCCCTGAAATCATTTTTAAGGACTCTCCACCTACCTCTAACTTTGTCATTGGTTCCGATATGGACCATGACCGCTGGATCTTCTCCAGCCCCTCCCAGTAATCTGTCAACCCGATCCGCGATGTGTCGAACTCTAGCGCCAAGAAGACAGCACACTGTTTGGCGATCACGGTATTTGTGACAGATTGCCCTTTCTGTTCCCCTAATAATGGAGTCTCCCACTACCAGCACCTGTCTGGCCTGCCCTGCTCTCCTGGTTCCCTGCTTACTGGAGCTGACATTCCCCTGACTGGCAGAGGAAGTGTCCGGCTGCAGCAGTGCTGTCCCTGAACCGACATCCCCCTCATCTGCCAAACATGCAAACTTGTTGGGGTGTGTCAGATCAGGGCTAGCCTCCCTGGCACTCTTCCCTCTACCCCGCTTTCTAACTGTTACCCAGCTAGCTACCTCACTTTCCTCAGCCTCCTCTCTGTCACCCTTCCCCTCGTCTACCCCAAAGAGTGCTTGCTCGGTGAGAAGCAAACTCTTTTGCAAATTGTCAATGCCTCTCAGTGTTGCAACTTGCCCGTTTAGAGACTCGATTTGCGATTCCAAACGGGTAATTTGCTCACATCTTGAACAAACATATACACCCTCGAACGGCTGTTCCAGGACTGCATACATCATGCAAGATGTGCACTGGACTGCGTTGTCAATTGTGCAACACATACTAAATGGGGATTACAACAGTAAAAAAGTAAAACGGTAAATATGATTTAGAATTAGACCCTGTCTGCTGTAGTTGAAGGACTACCTAGAATTAAGCCATCAACACACAAGGAAATTATATCCAACCTTAGTTTCCAACTCCTTTTCTTAAACTCCTTTTTTTTTAACTCCACTTAATAAGAAGCCCACTTAGTAGAGCAAGCCTCAGGAAGAGCAAGCTTCTACCTAGTTTTCTCCCTTTCTCTCTAGGAGAGAACTGCCAATCATCAGCAGATGGCCGGGAGAGCAGAAGATTATAATAACCTGGACTCTTCTCAGGTAGATTTGACGCTTTTAAAGGCCTGGGCTGCAACGATTATGATGCTGGTTCTCAGCAACCACTTACTTTTAGCGCATGAGTGACACATCGCTGAGGTCAGCATTTCTGTCACTATTTTATGCTGCCCTCAGTGAGGTCAGCATAAAGTTGATGGCAGGTTCCCTTTAAATATCCCACTGTAAGGAAGCAGGAATGCCAGGGCAGAGCCTGATTGACACAACTCTGATAAATGATGCCCTCCTGATGTCCGCATGGACGGGACGCTGCTAATGAGCTTGATTGGCTCGGTGGTCCTGTACACTAATAGGCTGAACAGCCTGCCGGTTGCCATAGTGATGGTGAACTTGCCATAGGAGCACAGCTAAGTGAGTGCATTACACCATTCAACTGGCATAAACACATCAAAAGATCTCCCACATACAGCTCTGTTTCCATGCATTATATGATACAACTGGCTTGCTGCAGCCACCACTAGTGGGAGCTCAGTGCATAATAATTTACTCAGTTACCACTGAAATCAATGGAAGCTGTAAAATTGCAGTTAGCTTTCCTTAGTAGTGGCTGCTGGAAAATGACATGGATTTATGTCAGAAACAGAACAAGGAGTTCAACGCTGGGCCCCATGATAGTCATCTGGTCTGCCTACATGGTGACTAAACTCCCGCCTTTGGCTGATCTCACATCTATGGTCAGCAATTCATGTGAGATTCCACATTAGTGGGTTGTTTTATGCCAAATCCTCAGGATTTGTGAACTATTTGGTGCCTGTTGAATTTAGAGGAGGTTATCATAAATTGGAATATTTTAAAAATGTACTATTTTTGGATAGTTCCCAAAATCCTATGCCAGATGAGTGCAGTTGTCATCTGTTAATTATTATTATACAGAGGAAATAGACTTTGTCCCTTTCTACAAACATTTTACAAGGCGGCGTTGTCTGGGTGACCTTACATATGATTTAGGGTGGTTTGCAAACATAGCTTTTTTTTAAAATAATATCCCAGGGTTTTTTGTAGGTGTTTTTTTTTCTTTGGCCAGTTGTTTCTTATTGGGCACTAGGAAATTTTACATTTCCCATAAATATAGCATTTTTTGCAGTGGCTTTTTAACATTGTTAGCTGCTGGTTTGTTATGCCTTGGTGTGTTTTTCAAATCACTTCATGCTATGGATGTGGCTTTTTTCCGCCATGTGCATGAATTTATTTATTTATTTTTAAAAATGCCAAATGAAAAAGTGTGTAAGCCCCTTTAGACTACAGTTCATGCCAGGGGGACCAGTTGTCACAGAAATAGATGCAAGGTGGAGATGTTGGGACTGATATGATATGCCCTGCCTAGTTATAAGGTCCAAAGCAAGAGAGAACGATTAGGAGGCCATGGATTCATTTTTAGGTATAAACTCATATCATTTTAGGACTCCAGGCTGATTAATTCCTACTACTTGCATTTCCCAGGAAATATCAATTCTGGAGCATCTTTTCTTATGACTCTATGTTGTCATTTACTTCAGATGGGTGTTGCCAGTTGAGGGTGTGTCCCTGCACAGTCTGCCACATGCAGCACTGAGTAGACAACGTCAACGACTGTGCAGTGACACACACCCAACTGGTATCTGCCATCTTTACTGTTACCAATAAGCATCTAGCAAGAACTGTAGAAGAGTAGCACAATACAGCGTCATACATATTCCACAATTGTCATTTTATATGGAATACATTTATTTACTAAGACATGGCAGAAGTAGTAACAGGCCCTCTTTCATATAATTATTGTGATAACTGCTCAGTTTTTCTGATACAGCACCCCAAATCCCCTGTAAATGACAACATTCTGCCTGGTGCCACCACTAGAGGGAGCTCTCTAAAGGCAGATTTTTTTTTTTATTGAGGTGAATGTATAAATAGTATGGAGTGAGCCCCATCTAGTGGTGGCTGCAGGCAGCTAGAATGTTATCATGAAACTGTCAGATCAGAATATTGGATCTATTTAGATGAAGAAGGTAGATATTCCCTTTAAGGTCCTATTAATATATGTATGGTGGGGGTGCTAACCTTGAATGGAGCTTGCCTCCTCTGTAAGTGTTGTGAGCTGTACTGCTACTCCAAGGCTGTGCTCTACTCTCTAAGGAGATAGAGAGCAATGAAGACAGGAGGAGATAGCGGGCCATATGAGTGGTGACATGGCTAGTGTATCAGTCTCTTGGAATGTAGAGGAATGACACAATGAAGGTGCCATCAGCTCCATTTTACAGAGAGTCATGTTGTGCTCACTCTCCCTGCTGGGGGTGCGAGGCTGTGCCATGGTCTTATATAGGGATGAGCGAACCTGTGAATGTTCAGGTTCAACGGGTTTGGCCGAACTTTGGTTTGGGTACCCGAACTTGACCACAAACTAAACCCCATAGAAGTCAATGGGGACCTGTAGTAAGGGCTAGAGGGCTGAACAAGGAAGCAAAATGGGGGTAAGAGCAGGACAATAGCCCTCCAAACAAATTTGGATAGGGAATGACTAAGAATAGAAAAAAAATAAAAAATAATAATCTTGAACCAGGAGGCAGAGGTCCAAGTGGAGTAGGAGGTTGAGGAGGCAGTGGATGTGACTGTGGAAGAGGAGGAGAAGGTAGCCAACACAGTTTTTGTGTTTTTTGTTTTGTAAATTTTTTATTTATTTGGGCAGGCCCCAAAACATTGGGAAATAGCAAACAGAACGAACAAACTGCGCCGGAGTACAACAATGGCTGGTATACTTCTCTACTCTGCCCAAGGTACGGACAAGTCCTGTGGGATCCATGCCTGGTCCATTTTAATAAACGTGAGCTTGTTCACATTGGCTGTGGAAAGGCGGATGCTAAACACCATGCTAAACACACGTTTGGGCAATACACTTGCTGCAGGGCAGGCCAGCACCTCCAAGGAGTAAAGGGCATGCTGAGGCCATGTGCCCAATTAGGAGACCCAGAAGTTAAATGGGGCAGACCCATTAGTCAGTACGTGCAGACGGATGGACACGTACTTATCCACCATGTTGCTGAAACGCTGCCTCTTGCTAAGACGGTCCGTATCAGATGGTGGTGCTGGATGTTGTGACGTGCTGACAAAGGTTTTCCACATTTCAGCATACTAGCCCTCCCTTCTGAGGGGCTGACGGTGCCCCAGCTGAGTTGGCCAATTCCTCCTCCTCCGCCTCATGCTTCCACTAAGCCCCCACTGTCAGGTGGGAACGCCAACAGTGCTGCGTCTACCAGCGTTCACTTGTATTCTTACATCATCAAAAAGTATAAGTGACTGCTGCATGACTTGGGGTTCAGACTGCTTTGCTGATGTGCAAGGGAGTGAGGTGGAAGACAGATGCCCATGGGCCATCAGTGCCAACTGTTCGCTTTCACTGGCCTCCCCATGTTGCCTGTGTGCACCACAGGAAGTGATTCATTTGGGAGGTTAGCTGCAGCAGGAGCTCCACCAGCAGCACCACGGCCACGTCCCTTATTTGATGATCTCCTCATTCTTTGAGGGCACCTACAAAATTGACAGCCAGATAAACTATTGTATTTCTGTGTCACGGATGCAAAGGAGGTGTTTTGCCCCCCCCCCAAAAATGCGTTTATTTCACAGACAGAATTAACAGACAGATTAACTATTGTATTTCTGTGTGATGGATGCAAAAGAGGTGATTTGCACCTCAAAAAATGGGCTTATGTCACCAACAGAGTTAATGTAGTGTCCCACTACGTAAGGGTGGGCACTACTAAGGGAGAATGTGGGAGAATGGTATTTTGTATTGCATTGTTATGCCATGTTAATTCCTGTGTACCAGGCCTGTCAGGGGGGTAGTTTCTCCTCCCAAGCTGTAGAGGGAGTTAGGGAACCCAGACACACCTTCTCATTCAAAGAGTTTTCTTTATTTTCATGACTATGAAAATTGTAGATTCACACTGAAGGCATCAAAACTATGAATTAACACATGTGGAATTATATACATAACAAACAAGTGTGAAACAACTGAAAATATGTCATATTCTAGGTTCTTCAAAGTAGCCACCTTTTGCTTTGATTACTGCTTTGCACACTCTTGGCATTCTCTTGATGAGCTTCAAAAGGTAGTCCCCTGAAATGGTTTTCACTTCACAGGTGTGCCCTGTCAGGTTTAATAAGTGGGATTTCTTGCCTTATAAATGGGGTTGGGACCATCAGTTGCGTTGAGGAGAAGTCAGGTGGATACACAGCTGATAGTCCTACTGAATAGACTGTTAGAATTTGTATTATGGCAAGAAAAAAGCAGCTAAGTAAAGAAAAACTAGTGGCCATCATTACTTTAAGAAATGAAGGTCAGTCAGTCAGCCGAAAAATTGGGAAAACTTTGAAAGTAAGGGCTATTTGACCATGAAGGAGAGTGATGGGGTGCTGCGCCAGATGACCTGGCCTCCACAGTCACCGGACCTGAACCCAATCGAGATGGTTTGGGGTGAGCTGGACCGCAGAGTGAAGGCAAAAGGGCCAACAAGTGCTAAGCATCTCTGGGAACTTTTTCAAGACTGTTGGAAGACCATTTCAGGGGACTACCTCTTGAAGCTCATCAAGAGAATGCCAAGAGTGTGCAAAGCAGTAATCAAAGCAAAAGGTGGCTACTTTGAAGAACCTAGAATATGACATATTTTCAGTTGTTTCACACTTGTTTGTTATGTATATAATTCCACATGTGTTAATTCATAGTTTTGATGCCTTCATAGTCATGAAAATAAAGAAAACTCTTTGAATGAGAAGGTGTGTCCAAACTTTTGGTCTGTACTGTATACACTCGCCTAAAGAATTATTAGGAACACCATACTAATACGGTGTTGGACCCCCTTTTGCCTTCAGAACTGCCTTAATTCTACGTGGCATTGATTCAACAAGGTGCTGATAGCATTCTTTAGAAATGTTGGCCCATATTGATAGGATAGCACCTTGCAGTTGATGGAGATTTGAGGGATGCACATCCAGGGCACGAAGCTCCCGTTCCACCACATCCCAAAGATGCTCTATTGGGTTTAGATCTGGTGACTGTGGGGGCCATTTTAGTACAGTGAACTCATTGTCATGTTCAAGAAACCAATTTGAAATGATTGGAGCTTTGTGACATGGTGCATTATCCTGCTGGAAGTAGCCATCAGAGGATGGATACATGTTCTCATTCTGTTTACGCCAAATTCGGACTCTACCATTTGAATGTCTCAACAGAAATCGAGACTCATCAGACCAGGCAACATTTTTTCAGTCTTCAACAGTCCAATTTTGGTGAGCTCGTGCAAATTGTAGCCTCTTTTTCCTATTTGTAGTGGAGATGAGTGGTACCCGGTGGGGTCTTCTGCTGTTGTAGCCCATCCGCCTCAAGGTTGTGCGTGTTGTGGCTTCACAAATGCTTTGCTGCATACCTCGGTTGTAACGAGTGGTTATTTCAGTCAACGTTGCTCTTCTATCAGCTTGAATCAGTCGGCCCAATCTCCTCTGACCTCTAGCATCCACAAGGCATTTTTGCCCACAGGACTGCTGCATACTGGATGTTTTTCCCTTTTCACACCATTCTTTGTAAACCTAGAAATGGTTGTGCGTGAAAATCCCAGTAACTGAGCAGATTGTGAAATACTCAGACCGGCCTGTCTGGCACCAACAACCATGCCACGCTCAAAATTGCTTAAATCACCTTTCTTTCCCATTCTGACATTCAGTTTGGAGTTCAGGAGATTGTCTTGACCAGGACCACACCCCTAAATGCATTGAAGCTAATGCCATGTGATTGGTTGACTAGATAATTGCATTAATGAGAAATAGAACAGGTGTTCCTAATAATTATTTAGGTGAGTGTAGTTAGGCTCAGACAGGAAGGAGTTAGTGCAGTATATTTCAGGAGGTTAGTTAGTACAGTCTAGCCTGCTTGACGTTCCTGAGTAAAAGAAGCTCAGAAGTTGCACCAGGAGAAGAGTCTGCCTCCTGAGAACTAAGTTCCTACAAAAGTACAGTGCAGAGCCAAGTTTATTCCAGCCAAACAGAGAGCTGAAGGGCAGAAGGATATATTTAAAGCAAGGAGACATATACCATAGGAAGTTTTCCCTAACCAAGGATAAAGCCAGCAATAGGGCATACGGGCCTTGGAGAAAGACAGACAGGATCCTGAGGAAAAGTGCAGCCTGATTTGTAAGTGTTTAACCCTCTGAGTATCTTGCAAAGAACATTGCCTGCCATTAAATGTAAAGCCTGCCTGTCACCACCTTTTACATGTGGAACTGACCAAAGACTGTAAATAGTTAATCTGTTCAGTAAAAGGAAGTTTTGGTTCACTGCAACGTGTGTTCTTCAATTATTACTACAAGAAATCGGTTTGCCACCGTTACCGGCACTGGCGTCACAAACTTAAAGGGATCTTGCCACCGGCACATTAAACCTGCAACACCCAGGGCACCTCACCTACCACCTGGCCTGGTCCCTATACACAGAGAGTGCCCCAGAGGATCCATGTACCAGCCTCTCCATCACTGCTGTACGCCTGCGCAGGGTATACAAAAACTGTGAGTACCAAGAGCAACCCTCGTTCTGCCTATTAACCGTGACCTCACATTCGCTCACCCTGCAGGGCTGTGTACTGCATTAATAGACAGATTACCTATTGTATTTCTGTGTCACAGAGGCAAAGGATGTGGCTGCTGTGGCCGTGTGAGAGGGTGAGTATATACCCTTAAGTGGACCTTCATGTGAACTGGGATTATTTGCAGGGTGCTCCTATGAAACACACAGGTTGCATCGGTTCAGTGTTAGGAACTTATAGACTGTTATTGCCAGTAGTACTAACTCCAGCCACCAGATGCCGCTGTGTCCCTTGTGAGCTGAGCTGGACTGTGTTCTAAGGCTGCAGGAAGTAAAAAAAACTGTTTGTGCTGCAGGGGAGAGAGAAGGGTGTTGGGTGAAGGGAACAGAAAAGACAAGGACCTGTGGTGCAGGATTATTCAGTGTAAAGGATTGTTTCTCTGAGGAGCTGTGGTGGAGTTCTGAATACATACAGCAACTGATACCAGTAGCAGGAGCTTCCCTGTGATGACTTCAGGAAGAAGAAGAGAAAAAAAGAAGGGGGATTAAACGCAGTGAAAAGGGAAGGAGGGAAAGTATTCTCTGGAGCGCCAAGAGGACTATTTAGAAGTGACGGAATGTTAGGGGTGGGATGTAGGTGGTTTGGTGGGTATTCACCGAGGCAGCACCCTAAAGCAGTGTACGTCAGTGCACTGCAAGATAATATGAAGATAAAATTTAAAAAAGTGCTGTGGGGCTTGCCCAAGGATAGTGGGCAGTGGCACAGGGGCGCCAAGGTGAAGAAAAATCAGATGAGGGCGGTGTAGTAAGTCTATGGAGGGTTACTACTTTGCTAGTTGGATTTGTGCTTCTGCTTCACAGTATCGATATATTGCAAAGGCATATACTGTATATCACTGTGTCTATATAGTTAGCGGTTCTATTTCGCAGTCTCAGTATATGGTAAGCCTATATATCACTGTGTCTCTTTATATTTTGTTATATTGGTTCTATTTCACAGTATCGATATATGGCGACACATGTATCACTGTACGGGTATTTAAAAGATAATAAATAAAATAGTAATAAATAGTGTTAAAAGAATTATATGAGAAAGAAACGGAAGGCGACTTACTTCACCAGGGAGGGAGATATAGGATAAGCAAAATACACCTATACCTGCTCCTCCCCCGCCGAGATCGCTTGTCAGGTAGCATAAACTTTCCTCCACGTCCCAAATGATTGTAGTCAGGGTTCCAAATGGAGAGTTTTTTATTGCATAAATGGATAAAAGCTCAACGCGTTTCGGGGTATCTTCCCCTTTCTCAAGAGCAGTGTTGGTTAAAAACACATAACATAAAGTGCATGTAGCCAGGAATATATATAGGTATCTTAATTAAACAATCAAAAAACAATTTACCAAGAGTTTTGGCGGGGACCGGAAGTGGGCGGAGCGTCACCTCCGGTCCTCTCATCCCCCCCAGTCATCCAAAATACATGGTCCGATTATGTATAGTGCTTTAATGCATTTCAGAGTATGTTAAGAAGGGAATTATAAAGTGCCTAACAGGGTTCTTGTAGCCTGAGAACCTCTATCAGGCTTAGATCGCTCCTGGTGCGTTCCACTGTGGAACGCAAGCACCCTGGTGAGGAGGCGGGGTCTCGGGCGGATGTGCGCCATGGGTTCCACCAGTGGAACGCATGAGCAGGAGGAGTCAAAGGAAAGGTGCCGGCCGGAGGTGGGGCCGTTTGGAGATACTGTATGGAGCGCACCAAGGGGCGGGGCGCTCGGCCGGGCAGGGAGGGGCAGACGTCTGTGCGTTCCAGGCTGTTCAAAAAATATGATTACACTATTGGTTAATAAGCGTAAATCTCTTTGTAAAATTTTATGTCATGAAATGTCACTCCAGGTCGCCTCGCCAAAAGGGGTCCCTGTAGCATCAGATCCCACAAAGATCTCTTCGAGCAGACATTTCTTCAGAAAACTAGAATACACCATAGTAAGAAAGAAATGCAGTAAACTACTCAGAGACATATTAGATTACAATACGGGCCTAATTCGAACATTGGAGAGGAGAAGGGCATCTCCACTCCAACCCCCTCCCTCCCATCCATCTGCACCTCAGTTCCCCTCAGCAGCCCACTCCCATGCTAGTGAATCCACCCACTCTAATATAAATATCTCCAATAGAATTTTCTACAACAGCAACTGTAAACGTAAGAACCGTGATTCAACACCATCAGTAACTACAACAACCCATCGGGCCAGCTTGTTGACCACGGCCATCCCCACCACCTCCAGCTCAGCACCCCTTCTATATCCCACCACAGCTGGATATGCCACCCCGAGACCCAGCAAGATCCATCATCAGCCCCAACACATCTTGCCTATAACCACACCTGTCAAAGACCCTATTAACAATGACCATGATGCAAATACCAATATACCTACAACTCTCACCACCACCCTTAACCAGGAAGTCACCTCACTCCGCACCAGCGTGCGAGACATTAGACCCCGTGTGAATACATCTCCGAGCCAGGGTGACATCCAAACTCTGGCCATTGATGATCCTTCCCTCCTTCCGATTAACAAGACCATCTATACGAGTCAGGACAACCTCATATCTGACACCACCACGAGGGATGCCAACCTTGACATGACCACCAACCATCCGAGTGGTCAGGATGAAACCGCCCTCCAGAACATCATCAGTTACCCCATTCCCCCACCTGTTTCCCCGCTATTCAATATTAATAATATTTCCACCTACAGCTCTTCAGATTCCGGCTCAGAATTGGAGCCTTTTTTAGCCTTACCACCCAATCTATCCGAGAATCCTCCGTTAAATCAACTCTCCCCAGCCTCGACCCCTTCGCGGGCCACCCTCTCCAGCATCCAACTCCTCACACCTCTGTTATCGCAAAACATGGTAGTTCGACCCAGAATACCCATTCCATCACTTCCACGTCCCCAGGAAAAAAAAATCATTTCTACAGTCCAATCAACACACCGAAACAGACCAAAAGGAAGGGAAGAGAAAACGGAGGAGACAAGGATGCAGAGGAGGACAGAAACGCCTGCGCCTCCAAAAAAGCAAAACCGCGTCCTGTCCAGCCTCCACCAACTCCCCCAATACTTTGAAATCCAAGGGTATCTTCAATCTATCTAAACATATCCTTCAAAGGGACGAAGTAGAAATACTCAGTAAAGGCCTATCCTTTTGCCCTCACTAGTGGACCGGACATATTCGAACTATTCGTAGATCTGAATCGTTTTGATTCATAACCTTACCCTCCAGCGACACTATACTGTTAAAAACCGCTACTATTCTAAACCCCCCATCAACATGCCCCCAGAATTCGACACACAGACAGCGGACAATTCGGATTTGGAGGATGAGGATATTAAACTTCTCATTGATGAACTCGTCAACGCCCCCATCCATTCATCACTTAGACCCAAATCCTCCTTCTACCCCTTAAATAGTAGAGAGCCACACCTCGAGACCTTCTACAACTTGGTCCTCAATGAGTTGAAGACCACGTTTTCCCCCACTAATAGGGAACAATCACCAGCCTACACTCACAATCTGTCAAGCGAACAAAGGAAAGCTATCACTAGGTTAGCCAAAAATAATAATATCGTCATCAAGAATGCCGACAAAGGGGGTGGGGTGGTAATCATGGACTCCGAATACTACCACAAAGAGGCCCTAAATATCCTGTCGGATACAAACTACTACTAAACACTGAAAACTGATCCGACAGACCATTACAGGAAAAAATTATTTGATTTGATACAGGTGGGGCATACACTGGAAACCCTGAATAAGCAAGAAAAGAATTTCATCTTAATAGAATACCCGTCCACCCCCTATTTTTATTTTCTCCCGAAGATTCACAAAACATTGCACAACCCCCCCGGAAGGCCTATCATATCCGGTATTGATTCTTTAACATCTAACCTCTCAGCTTATGTGGACAACCTTTTACAGAAATATGTTGTCCATCTCCCAGCGTATCTTAGAGACTCGAGCCACCTTATTACACTATTGGATGACATCGCCTGGTCAAATGACATGTTCTGGGTTACCCTAGACGTAGCAGCACTATATAGTAATATCATTCATGAACAGGGCATAAACGCAGTCGACAGGTTCCTTTCAGCAGATCCATTTATGCCTTCGACACAGAAAAAGTTTATTTTGGACTCCATCTCGTTTATTCTTAATCACAATTATTTTAAATACGACAACACATTTTACATTCAACAACAAGGCACGGCTATGGGGACAAAATTTGCCCCATCCTATGCAAACTTGTTCATGGGGGCCTTTGAAGACACAATTGGCCTCCTACACCATCCCAATATATTGTTCTATAGACGTTTTATTGATGACATAATTTTTATTTGGAAAGGTGAACGTAATATTTTAGACCAATATATTTTTAACCTTAATTCCAACAATTGGAATCTGGCCTTCACTGCCCATGTAGACGCTAATCATGCCACATTCTTAGATCTGGAGCTAACGATACAGGACAACCAAATCGAAACACGTACACGTTTTAAAACAGTTGATGGTAATAGCTACCTCGATTATAAAAGTTGCCATTATCACAAATGGAAACGAAACATCCTGTACGGTCAGATGCGAAGGATAAGAAGGAACTGCTCTAACAACCATGTGATGCAGAAACAGCTGGAAACCCTCAAGACCAGATTTTTAGAAAAGGGCTATCCAAAAGGCCTAATCGACGACTCTCTTAAAAAAATAGAAAAAGAAAATCAAGCCGACTGTCTGATACCTACGAATAAACAATCCAAAAGTAATAACTTGTCTACAACGCCACAAACAGAGGATGTGAATAAATATAAATATAACTTCATAACTCGCTACAACTCAGCACACCACAAAATCAGGGAAATATTAAACCGTCACTGGTCCATCCTACAGAAGGACCCCATCTTGGGCAGAGCAGTGGCCAGCCAACCAAACTTAACTTTTCGTAGAGCGAAGTCACTAAAAGAGATGGTGGCTCCATCATGCCCCAAACTTAATGTATCCACCGATACTATCACCACCATAAGGGCCAAGAGCAGGGGTTCCTTTAAATGCGGGCACAAACTGTGAAAATGCTGTTTAATAATTAGTGTCGGGCTGCAGGAAGTTGAGATCACTGCCGAAAAGGAAAAAATCACACTTCGGAGCTACATGGATTGCGGCACATCCAATGTAGTATATATGCTCGAGTGCCCTTGCGGACTTCAATATGTGGGCCGGACAACCCAGAACTTGAGGGACCGGATAATTTCCCACCGCTCCAACATCACCAAAAAATATACAAAACATAGTGTATCTAGACACTTTGCAGAAATCCACTCCGGCGATGCATCCCTTCTGAAATTGACCCCTATCGAGTGGGTCCCCAACTCCTTTTCACTACTGTGCCGCAAAGAAATGTATTGGATTTTCCGTTTTGATTCTCTTACCCCCCTTGGCCTTAACGAATGTCTAGAACATAATAATTATTAGTGAACATTAGGAAATTGGGATTTTATTTTTTTTATATATATATATATATATTTATTTATTTTTTTACTTTTTTATTTTAGCTTCCATGATACTGTGCTCAGTGACACCTGTTAAATTTGATTGGTTTTTATCCCTTTTTAACCAGCGCCACTGTGCCTATAATGTGTATTTTCATCCATAAATATATATATATATATATACGTCAAATTATTATTTTTTGATATTTTTTTAGATATTTATACATATCTATATATTTTTTTTAATATATTTTTAATATATTTCTATATATTTATTCTTTTATTCTTTAATTTTTCTTAATAATTATTATTGATTATATTGTAACTGAAATGCATTAAAGCACTATACATAATCGGACCATGTATTTTGGATGACTGGGGGGGATGAGAGGACCAGAGGTGACGCTCCGCCCGCTTCCGGTCCCCGACAAAACTCATTTTTGATTGTTTAATTAAGATACCTATATATATTCCTGGCTACATGCACGTTATGTTATGTGTTTTTAACCAACACTGCTCTTGAGAAAGGGGAAGATACCCCGAAACGCGTTGAGCTTTTATCCATTTATGCAATAAAAAACTCTCCATTTGGAACCCTGACTACCATCATTTGGGACGTGGAGGAAAGTTTATACTACCTGACAAGCGATTTCGGCGGGGGAGGAGCAGGTATAGGTGTATTTTGCTTATCCTATATCTCCCTCCCTGGTGAAGTAAGTCGCCTTCCGTTTCTTTCTCATATAATTCTTTTAACACTATTTATTACTATCTATATTATTTATTATCTTTTAAATACCCGTACAGTGATACAAGTGTCGCCATATATCGATACTGTGAAATAGAACCAATATAACAAAATATAAATAGACACAGTGATATATAGGCTTACCATATACTGAGACTGCGAAATAGAACCGCTAACTATATAGACACAGTGATATATATGCCTTTGCAATATATCGATACTGTGAAGCAGAAGCACAAATCCAACTAGCAAAGTAGTAACCCTCCATAGACTTACTACACTGCCCTCATCTGTTTTTTCTTCACCTTGGCGCCCCTGTGCCACTGCCCACTATCCTTGGGCAAGCCCCACAGCACTTTTTTAAATTGTATCTTCATATGACTTAAGGAAGGAAGGGTTTGAGCCATAGCAGATCCGGAGTTTCGTGAACAGCATGCACGCTAAAGGTAGAGGATCAAGTTGTTTCTCTGCAGGCCTACACCGGTGACTCAGCGGCACAGTATAGACTTATAGGCTCTGCTGTGTGTGCCACCAGTTAGGTTTGTTCTTTCTCGCGGCACAGTATCGAATTGTAGGCTCTGCTGTGCACACCACCGCGTTAGGTTCGTCCGGCTGGACAGGAACAGTGACTTCGCGTCTGGAGTTTAAGGTACTCTGTGTATCTCCTGTATTGCTGTGTGGTGTTTTGGTCTATAGATGTTCCTGTAGGTCTGAGTCTGATACTCTGCCGCGTGATAAGTTTGTGAACCCCGTGCTGTGCCACCGGCGGATGGCTCTGCAGACACTTCAGTGGATCTATACCGCTAAGGAGAGATAATATAGTTCTGGCACTCGTACACACGGTCTTGCCTGTAGTTAAATTGGGAAACACCTTTCACTACATATTCCGGCGAGTGGCACAGCACCAGGGTGAGTGCTCCCAGAAGTGTGAATAAATATATTGCCATACTGTTGTTTCTGTGGTGTTTCCCAGGTTTGATTTGTTAGGAATAAAAGTACAAAGTTTCCTTATCAACCTGTGTGTCCTTGCTATATACTAGGGAGCCATCCCCGTCCATGACTTACAGCCAGACAACGTCAAAGACAAAGAGCGGGAAGAGGAGCATTGGGAATTCCTTTCCTGGGGTTGCACAGGATAAGTAGTGTGGCCGAAGTTGCGTGTAGTGCACACATCCTTTTGCCAAGGGTATGTGCTGAAAAGGCCTGCTGCTTTGGCTGCTGCAGAAGAGAAGGACCAAACAGGATGGCTGAGTGCGCAGGAGGAGAGGGATTGCTCTGCAGGACAGCTACAGAACATGGGAAGCTACTGACCAGTAGTGACCAGGGTAAGAGAACCAGGTCCGTTTGGGAGCAGAGACAGCTGAGATGGTACAGCCAAGCTTGAAGAGGAAACTACGTCCTGGCCTGTGTGTTATACCCTTGGAATATTTGACTTAGATGGCTGGGCTAGGGTAAGGAGACTCCCCTCATTGCCAAGGATTACAGTTGGATAAGCTATAGGAGAGAGAGAGCCCATTCTAAGGCACTTGGAGTCTGGAGATATTGAGGGCTGTATTTACAGCAAGACACATGAGGGCACATGCCCAGGGCATCAGGCAAGAGTGGTGGTGGGGGGTATGAGGGATGAGAATCCATTTTTTATAAACATGTCCTCCATCTTGTACATATGTGGAAAAATTTATTAACCAGCTGGCAGGATGTAGGGAGTCTCTGTGTATATGGTTAAAATATGTTCTAGCTACAAGGCCAAGGTAAGAAGCTCCCTCGATCTCCTTATCAGAGTTTGACATACAAGAGAGAGTTATGTCCTTCTGAGTTTCGGGATGCGCTGCTAACGAATACTAACTTTGAGATAAGATGCTACAGAAACTTTTTAATTATTAGAATTCTCTTAGTATGGTGCGGAAGTATTGCCTTTTATGAATAACCAATCAAATAATTAATTTTGCATTCCACCCCTTTGGTGGTGTGCCAGATTTGTCTGTGATTATCTGTAGTGTTATAAAAATGTATACTTGTATGGAATAAATCAGAGAGAGAATTTGATTCAGCAAGTGTGTCTGTGTCAGGTCTCCGAGTGCTCATAAAGAAAACTTCAATTAGGACCCCGACAATCATAGAGGTGGGGGTTTTGCCCCAACAAAACTTGGCGCCCAACAAGGGGCTCGACTAAAGGACACTTCATTGATCTCCCGACAACTTGGATAATCCGGACTGGGACGGACAGATATAAAAGACACCGCTGCAAGGTAAGAGACTTTGTTACTTCATATCTGTGCCTCCCTGACCGGTTGTCTGGTTCGAGGGATTGTTGAAGTAACGTATGTATAAAGTCCTTTTACAGTTGAGTCCATATTGATAAAGAACCTTGAAAGTTTAAAATACCTATGATTGTTGGGTTCAGTTTCTGATTATAAGTAACTTTGATTGGGATATTTTTGGTCTGGCTTTAGGAGTCATGGTATATGTTTTGTTTGTTCTTTACTGTGCTTGGAAAATTGCAGAACATTATAGAAAGAGAAATCTCAGTAACAGAGTACACTAGGTGATATAGTGGGGAAGCTCTGAGGAAACTGAGGCTCAGTAACAGAGTACACTAGGTGATAAAGTGGGGAAGCTCTGAGGAAACTGAGGGGAAACAGACGTCTGAACTGTTACTTTCTATAGTTGTTCTGGTACAGTTGAAAAGCAATGGGGAATAATTTTAGTATACCCGAAGGTTATAAGACAGCCAAAACATTGTTGAAGGAAAGAGGAGGTAAGGAGGGTCTGAAGAATGTGAACAGAGTGTTAGAGAAGGCAGGGATGAAGTATGGGAATCTTAACCCTAGGAGTACTAGTACGGTGGCACCCTGATTTAGGGAGGAAGCTAGGCTGGGAAAGATTCAGAAGGACACATTGTGGTTGGATAAAGGATCGTGGATGTGAAGAAGTGGTTGCTACATGGATAAAAGTAGCTCGTGAGGTTGAAATTGAAGGATGTAGAGGAGAAGTTGTGCGAGGTAGAGTGTTGTATACTTAGAAACAGAAAGGCAGTACCATTCCTGGTTGACACAGGGATAGTAAAAACAGTAGTAGACCAAAGTTTCTTGCAGCCTCATCAGTTAACCCCTTGTTATGTACTGGCTGTGGGATTTACAGGAGAAACAGTTTTTGTCTGTGAATCTAAGCCAGTTAAACTAAAGATAAAAGACAGTATGGTTGTTACCCAATTGTTAGTTAAAGAAAACCTGCCAGAACCTCTTTTAGGGACTGATGTTTTGCAAGCTCTGGGAGCCCACATACACTTTTACCCCGATGGCACTACCCGTGTAGATTTTGGGGCCCCATAGGAAGTATTATGTCCCTTAATAGCGACACTGACCCTGCCTGAGACTGAACCATCAGAAATAACCCTTGTAGACCAGGCTGTTCTTGAGGTGGTACAGAAGGATTTATGGGCAACATAAAAAAACAGACATAGGGAAACTCCCCGTGTCTCCAGTCACTGTGCATCTTAAGCCAGGATGTCAGCCCCCTCAAGTGAAGCAGTACCGCCTCAGTCATACCCAGGAGATAGCAGTGGCCAGTCAAATTGATGCTTTTCTCCAGGCTGGTGTATTGATAAAAACAGTATCTCCCGCTAATACCCCGATGTTCCCAATAAAGAAGAAATCAGTTAAGGGACAGCCTGTCAGTTACAGGATAGTTCATGATCTTAGAGAAGTTAACAAGGTGACAGTTTTACAAACTCCAATGGTGCCAAACCCACATACCTTACTGTCACAAGTTCCATCCACTGCTACATGTTTCACAGTGATAGATCTGGCAAATGCTTTCTTTAGTGTCCCTTTGCACCAATACTGTCAGTATCTGTTTGCCTTTACATTTTAGGGTAACCAGTATACTTGGACCGTCCTGCCTCAGGGAGTTCAAAACTCCCTGACTATGTATACACAGGCTCTGCAATCTGTCCTTACAAACTGGGCACCGCCCGGCTCAGTAGTCCTGTTACAATACGTGGATGATTTGCTCCTGTGTGCTGAAGATAATGAGGCTTGCTATGAGGCAACTATATCTCTTTTAATTTTCCCACATCAGAACGGGTGTAAAGCCTCAAAACAGAAGCTGCAGTTTTGTAAAAACAAGGTTGTATTTCTAGGACACTGTCTCTCCCATGGAGCTTGCCACCTAACCCCAGAAAGAAAGGAGGCTGTTGAAAGGATACAAGTGCCCAAAGGAGCACAAAGCCTGAGCGTGTTTTTGGGGCTGGTGTTATACTGTCGCCCCTGGATTAGACATGCCTCCATGTTAATGCAGCCTCTGTATGATTGTCTGTCATCTGACCCATTTCACCTGACAGAAGAGGCAGTGAATAATTTCCATACATTGAAGCTGTGCATAACCTTGGCCCCAGCCCTGGGTATCCCAAAATATGATGAGGAATTTATCCTGTTCTGTTCAGAAATGCAGGGTCACAGCACTGCTGTACTGACTCAGAAACATAGTGACCGCCAGCGGCCAGTGGCGTACTTTTTAGCCAGATTAGATCCTGTCACCAGAGGCGCCCCCTCCTGTGTCAGGGTGGTAGTGGCAGTGCAGGCAATGATAGAAAAAGTCTCTGAAATTGTGTTAGACTACCCGGTGATTGTACAAACACCCCATGACATACAGGGCATATTAACACAGGTTCAACCTAAGCATATTTCTATGGCCAGGCAACTCAGACTCCAATGTGCACTCCTCATGCCTGCTAAAAAAAAATTCAAAAGGTGTACCACTCTGAATCCTGCTACTTTGTTACCAATCACAGATTCAGAAATGGGGGAAGTGGTCATAGAAGGTACAGGCAGCCTCCTAAATGACATGATGGAACATGACCCCCATGACTGTGTACAATTAATGCAACAAGAAATGTCAGGATTTAATCATGTACATGAAAACCCCCTTGATAACCCTGATTTTGAGTATTTTGTAGATGGAAGCAGGTTCATGGGAGAGGACGGCCGGTTCCACACTGGATATGGTAACACAGCATGAAGTAGGGACAGTTGAACCACTCCCACCTCACATGTCAGCACAAGAGGTGGAGCTGAAGGCACTCACTGAGGCATGTAAATTGGCCAAGGGGAAGAAGGTAGCATCTACACGTAATCAAGGTATGCTTTTGGTATTGCACATGACTATGGACCCATATGGCGGGCTAGAGACTTTCTAACATCTGCAGGCCAGCCAATTAAAAATAAAGATTCTGTACTTGAACTTAAGAACTCTCTGTTATTACCAGAGGAGGTTGCTATTATTAAGGTAAAGGCTCATACAAGATGTACCACGGGTGAAGCAAAAGGCAATGATCGAGCAGACAAGGCAGCCAAACAAGCTGCACTCTAGCCACTAAATGCTGAAGCCACCCCGGAGAGAGCCTTTAGACCTGAGGACATTTCAGTAGGTACATTTCAAAGAATGCTCGAACAAGCCCCTCCTTAAGAAAAAGAACTTTGGGCAAAACAAGGGGCCAAACCCGATGAACATGGAATTTGGAGAAACAAGGACCAAATTTGTCTACCGCGCCCTCTATACCCAGCTATGGTTCACGAGGCCCACGGGCCCACTCACCTATCAAAAGGTGCCATGGTAAGTGTGGTTAATGCAGGGTGGATTGCTCCAGGATTTTCTACAGTAGCCTCTTGGTTTGTACAAGGATGTATGGTCTGTGAATTGAACAATCCTGGTCAAGTGGTGAAGGCACCCCCAGGCCACTTTATCCGTTCCAGAGACTGCAGATAGACTATATACGACTGCCTAAGGTAGGAGTATATGAGTTTGTCCTTGTGTGTGTTGATCTCTTTTCAGGGTGGCCGGAAGGCTTCCCAGTAGCAAAGGCAAATGCAAGGAACACAGCAAAGAAGCTGGTCAGTGAACTGGTGTGCAGGTATGGTGTCCCTGAAGTTATTGAATCAGACAGGGGTTCCCACTTCACAAGAGAAGTAATGAGGGAAGTGATGCAGGCTTTAGGGGTCACCCAAGCTATTCATACAGCATACCATCCCCAAAGCAGCGGCCTCGTCAAGTGCCTAAATGGCATGCTCAAATAGAAAATTGAGAAAGCCATGCAGGAAACTCAGCGGCCTTGGCCAGAGTGTTTGCCTTTAGTCTTATACTCAGTCAGGACCACTCCAAACAGAAAGACAAGATTATCCCTGCAGCATCCGGGTCACAGGGTACAGTGAGTGTTACGGTGGTGTGACGAATGGGGATAGTAGTCGTACTCGCTTTTCTGCAGCTCCTCGGGCCGGTGTGCAGTGGAAGGGAGGTCAGCACTATTTCCTCCGGGCACTCTCTGTTGCAGGGAACACCAGCCAGATGGAAGTTGAGGTGCCCTTGATGGTATAGGTGTTTAAGGTGCTTTAGTGTCTGGGCCCCTGTGTTCGTGACGCCAGCACCGTAGGGTGCAAATGTTGAGGGTAGTAGAAAGGATGAGGAGTCAGTTGTAGTGGAAACAGTTGAACATTTACTGAATCAATCGTCTCAGGGCAGTTGGTACAGTTCATTTATATAGCAGAATCAATAATCCAGATGTTGGTTTAACTGGAATTCCTATAACATGTCTGGCAATTGTCAGTTGAGGAGTTTTCCTAATGCTGTTACTTTACAGGCAGGACAAAAGTTCTCTTCTTAGATAGTTCTATTTTAAGTCCAATCTCTAGCACTCAGGTACTGAATATAATGGTTTCCTTACTTTTATATTAAGCAATCCAATAAGGGGGTTATACCTCGTGGCAGGCAAACTCTCTGCTATATTATTTGATGTAAGATGCTCTCCTGAAGTATTCAGGTTCACTATGTCCCAGAAGGCATTTAGTGAAAAAGGATAATTCTGCGCACTAATCATCCAGTTGTGTCCAGGTGCCTTTAAGTTCCTCCTGGTCTCTGGTGCTTGTGAAGTCCCTTGGCTAGACTCAGCTCTAATCTTCACTAGAATTTCTTTATATTCGTACATAGACTCACTTGTCTGTGCTGGGCTGCTGTGACTACTTGGTCTGTCGTCTCCAGGCTTGATCAGGGCCCAGAGGAAAGAAAGGCAGCTACGGATGGAGTAGAGTTAACACTCCTGTTTTCTGAAATTTCTGAGTTGTGTTATCTAACCTAAGAAAACACCTTCAATTGCTTTTCAATGGCTTTTGTCTCAAGATAACGCGATGAGCTGGAGTGCTAACCCTGATACATCTGTACATCTTGGACTGAGCCTGTTCTGCTCCTCCATACACTTACTTCCCCTCTCTCTCTCTCAACTTAAACAAACTTTATTAACACACCCCAAGCTACATGTAATATGTGGCGCCAGCACCAACTAGGGGCGAATATATGTAATGACAATGCCAGCCTGATATTAGGAAATACAATACATTAAATATGACAGTTAGCAGCAAAAGTTTAAAGTGCCCATATATAGCACATAGTGGGACATCCCCATTTGAGATTCTGTTTGGAAGTGCCCCGAGATTAAGATTGTATTTTCCACAACAATTGCAAATAAACTATGATAGCCTAACAAGCTACATGCGGGCCCTCACAAGGAGGCTTGAGCACACCCATAAACAAGTGTTTGCTTCCCTTCCAGATCCAGATTCAGTAGAAGGAACACACAGTCTGCAACCAGGAAACTGGGTGGTGATAAAAAGACATGTGAGGAAAGGCCTGGATCCCAGATTTGATGGTCCTTTCCAAGTCCTGTTGACTACTCATACAGCAGTAAAGGTTGAAGGAAAGCCTAACTGGATACAAGCTTCTCACTGCAAGAAAGTTCTGACGCCCAAGGATGAGGATCCTCCTGCTGATGGCCACCCTAATCCTGGGAACAACGGCACTGTACCAACAACTGAAGGATAATTGGGACAATGCACTTATCTGACACCACTAGGTGTTGTTTAGTGGACTTAATAACACTGACAGTAAAATTAAAGACTGTTGGACCTGTACTCAGTCCCGTAAGTTCAAGAACTATGCTTTATCTGGCAATCCCTTTGACTTTTATAAAACTTATTCATATGTCTTGTTGGCAGTTTGTCTCACAAAGAAGACCAGGGCTTGATGATCAAAATTATAACCCTCTGCAGTCCCACTCCCCATAGCAGGGTGGGTGGAGGCTCCCTGGTGGCAAAATAAACAATAATGCAAGTAGTGTTGATTATAATAGTAGTATATGCTGTGACTAAGCTTATGTTTATGTGCTCCAACAGGTTCTGTACCAAAAGGAGAAACTACCAAGATTATCGAGAGGTCTTGGGAACTGCATCAATACATGAGAGGGAATTTGGCAGTTGGACCTATCCCACCTGAAATACCTCTGGGTTAAGATGTCAGTTCCAAAATATCTCAAAATGGGGGAATTGTGAGGGATGAGAATCCATTTTGTATAAACATGTCCTCCATCTTGTACATATGTCGAAAAATTAATTAACTAGCTGGCAGGATGTAGGGAGTCTGTGTATATAGTTAAAATGTGTTCTAGCTACAAGGCCAAGGTAAGCAGCTCCCCCGCTCCCCTTATCAGAGTTTGACATACAAGAGAGCGTTATGTTCCTTCTGAGTTTCGGGATGCGCTGCTAACGAATACTAACTTTGAGATAAGATGCTACAGAAACTTTTTGATTATTAGAATTATCTTAGTATGGTGCGGAAGTATTGCCTTTTATGAATAACCAATCAAATCATTAGTTTCACATTCACCCCTTTGGTGGTGTGCCAGTATTGTCTGTGATTATCTGTAGTGTTATAAAGATGTATACTTGTATGGAATAAATCAGAGAGAGAATTTGATTCAGCAAGTGTGTCTGTGTCAGGTCTCCGAGTGCTCATAAAGAAAACTTCAATTAGGACCCTGACAATCATAGAGGTGGGGGTTTTGCCCCAACAGGAGGGGAGGGGCGCTTTACAGAGAAAATGAATAATATATGTTGATTCTTTCAACTTAGTGCTGCTTCTCATGTCACTTTATCACTTTTGTTTATTTTAGCTACAAAGTCAGGAAATGTAACTCTCATACTGCTTAGCTGCAGCTAATGTAACAGTAATCTCTTCAAAAGAAAAAAGTACTGTGTTAAGGTAGATTTAGACGTACCGAGGAGCAGCATATTGTTGGGAGGAAAGCGTTCCTTCCTGACAGTCGGCTGCTCACTCAGTGGAGGTGAAGTGCTGCATTTATATGCAGTGATCACCTCCACATTATGAGAATAAGTAATCGCTTGTTCTCATACAGCTGCACTTCAGCAGCAGATGGTTGTTCAAACAGCACGATCTGCTGCCCACAAATTATAATTTAGGTGCCTGCACACAGTTTTGGACTATGGTGCCTAGGGACCCCCAGTAAAATTTATTTTGGGGGCCCACCGTACGGATACATTAAAATATTACCTGTTCACACAGCAGCAAGATGCTACCAGATGATGAATATGGGGGTCCCTGCAGCAACTGTGAGAAGGTAGGTCCTGGGGAGAAGAGGATACTGGCAGCTTTCCTCTATACCTAGAAGTAATCTCAGCTCTGAGAGGGGGAGTTTCTTTAATAATCAATCAAGTTTTTTATATGAATATAGGCTCGTTGAGGTGCTGTACATGAAATATATGTATTCAGTGCAGTAAGTTTACTGTGTTATGTGCCACTTGTGCAGGGCGTGGGAGACTAGGGGCCCATCTTGCTCACGGGCCCACCAGGGGATTCACCTGTACCCCTGTGGGCCAGTCTGAGCCTGCCTGTACAAACAACAGTTTCATCAGGTCATCGGCGGCACATTTAGAAGAGCAGATTGTCAGGAACGAGCGTTCCGATAATCTGCCTGATTATCTCGCCTTCTAAATCCACCAGTAGAAAACTGGTTCATTGCTCTAATTATGAAAAACAAAATAAGAATCTTATGTAGGAAGTATTGGGATGGCTTACCCTCCAAGTTGCAAGGAAAAGGGTGCTCCCCCTAAAAAGGTTACCCCAAACCTTTGAAGGGAAATCAAGTATGCAAATGAATAAGAGGGGCACACCTACATCTGATTCACACCAAACTCTGAACAATATTTTAAAAATTTATTTAATATAATATGCAAATATGGTACCTAATTTATCACTCTAAAAAACATAAAATACATGTTTAAAATATGGCCATGCCAAGGGTTAAAGTGTACTAAAATCTGGGATCTCAGTAGTAGATACAATGTCTATTTCGATAGTACTGAGTCTCAGCCTATAAGATAGTAAGTACAGTCTCTGTATTGGTCCGCAGTTTGTTTGCGATTTTTTCAGTATAAGAATTTGTTGAAATAGGAATATTATCCTTTACGTTTGTTGCATATAGTCTTTCACAGTTGTAGCATTAGCTAGTACACTGTGATAATTATAGCAGGTTACTTTGTTTCACAGTTGTAGTTTAGCTAATTTACTGTGATAATTATAGCAGGTTACTCACTGTTTAGAAGCAGTAAAGTGTTCGGATTTTTGCACTTAGCGTGGCGTCCCACGTATTTTCAGCACAGGTCGTCGTACCTCCGATCAGCTTTGTAGTGAGTAATGAACTTGCAAACAGAGAAACAGTCCGCTTGAGTGCCGGGGTTAATAAATAGTTAAACCCGCTTAAGAATTGTCGTAGCTTGGTGTCTTTTTTACAGGACAAGGCAGGACTTTCGTTTCTTTACGAAATATTTTCGGATGTTGTGGCAAATTCAATGGAGATGCGCAGATAATAAGCTGCGGTTTTCTTCTTTCTGTAGAGACTTGTGTACACCAAAAATAAGAATCTTGCAGGTATGATACATCTTAATTGTCAAAAAAAAATAGAAGCAATGATGTTACATAGCAAGCTTTCGAGACAACTCAGGTCTCTTGGTCAGGCATAAAATACCAAAGTGTCTGATGAAACAGCAATATACAAATACATATTTGACTTTTGGGTGAAATTCATGGAAAACATAAAAAGTTCAAGCTACAGTGATATTATATCAGGAAAGTAGGGAATTTATGTGGCAGCAATGATGATTTTCCTCATCTCAAACAATTTATTGAATCAAAAGCCAACAACAGTGGTGGGTTTACCCTCACGAAAAATGTCAATGTCTCAAAAACTTGTCATGTGGCCTTGAACGTCAAGTACAGCTCGACAACGATGTCTCATGCTATTCGACTTATTGTATGCTGAGGCATGGCATCTCACTCTTCTTGAAGGGCGGCCCTCAGGTCATTGAGGTTCTGGGGTACCCGGTGACACAGCTGATCCTATAGGTTTTCAATGGGATTCAGGTCTGGAGAAAGTGCAGGCAACTCAATTTGAGGTACCCTAGTCTCCAGGATCTATTCCCTAATGATGTGACCTCGATGAGCTGGTGTGTTGTAGTCCATGAAGATGAAATTAGGCCTGTGTTGTTCATGCAGATGCACAATGACTGGATTAATGATGTTATTAAAGTAGTATGGGCTTGTCACTGTACCATTCGCCCATTCACAAAGCATAGGGCATGTCTGTATGGACTCAACATACCTGCCCATACTGTAACACCACCACCACCACCAAAGGCTCGTCTGGTGATAACAGTGGCTGATGCATAGCGCTCTCCTTGGCATCTCCAACATCATTGGCGGCCATAATTTCTGTTTAGCATGAATCAACTTTCATCAGTGAACAGCAGTGAGGCCCACTGGTCCCTCATCCAGCGTAGATGCTCCCTGGGCCATGCAAGACGATGATGCCTGTGGTCAGGTACCCTTGTAGGTTGTCTAGCACGCAGACCACGCTGATGTAAATGGTTTTGAATGTTCTGACGGGACACTTGGGTGCCTCTCACCTCCCTTGCCTGGAGTTGTGTGGCATTCATCATCCGGTTCCACAGGGTATTGTTCACAACGAAGCATCAGTGTGGGATGTAATCAAAGGACGTCCACGTCTATGCCTTTCCGTAACTCTTCCAGTATCTCTGTATCTCTGTTGCAATCTGCTGATGATGACACTCTGTGACACATTAAGCTCAGTGGCCACTTCCGTCTGGGAACATCCTGCTTGAAGCCTCGCAATGCCGAGGTACTGTTGATCAATTGTTAGGTGTCGTCTTGGTCTCATGATGTCAAAATGTGAACAGCATGATGAGGAGGACTATTTAAATACCAATTCTAATTGAACCAGGAAATTTATAGGGCGATTCATGAATCAAACACCTGTTGTGAATTTTTCCATTAAGCTCCTTGTCATAGAACAGAAAGTTATGCAAAAAAAAGTACTGAAACATTGAACTTTACACTGCGTGCAGAATTATTAGGCAAATGAGTATTTTGACCACATCATCCTCTTTATGCATGTTGTCTTACTCCAAGCTGTATAGGCTCGAAAGCCTACTACCAATTAAGCATATTAGGTGATGTGCATCTCTGTAATGAGAAGGGGTGTGGTCTAATGACATCAACACCCTATATTAGGTGTGCATAATTATTAGGCAACTTCCTTTCCTTTGGCAAAATGGGTCAAAAGAAGGACTTGACAGGCTCAGAAAAGTCAAAAATAGTGAGATATCTTGCAGAGGGATGAAGCACTCTTAAAATTGCAAAGCTTCTGAAGCGTGATCATCGAACAATCAAGCGTTTCATTCAAAATAGTCAACAGGGTCGCAAGAAGCGTGTGGAAAAACCAAGGCGCAAAATAACTGCCCATGAACTGAGAAAAGTCAAGCGTGCAGCTGCCAAGATGCCACTTGCCACCAGTTTGGCCATATTTCAGAGCTGCAACATCACTGGAGTGCCCAAAAGCACAAGGTGTGCAATACTCAGAGACATGGCCAAGGTAAGAAAGGCTGAAAGATGACCACCACTGAACAAGACACACAAGCTGAAACGTCAAGACTGGGCCAAGAAATATCTCAAGACAGATTTTTCTAAGGTTTTATGGACTGATGAAATGAGAGTGAGTCTTGATGGGCCAGATGGATGGGCCCGTGGCTGGATTGGTAAAGGGCAGAGAGCTCCAGTCCGACTCAGACGCCAGCAAGGTGGAGGTGGAGTACTGGTTTGGGCTGGTATCATCAAAGATGAGCTTGTGGGGCCTTTTCGGGTTGAGGATGGAGTCAAGCTCAACTCCCAGT
The DNA here is from genome assembly GCF_905171765.1 of Bufo bufo. NCBI lineage: Eukaryota > Metazoa > Chordata > Amphibia > Anura > Bufonidae > Bufo > Bufo bufo. The sequence continues at coordinate 224,356,495 of NC_053389.1, forward strand.
CCTACTGCCAGTTTCTGGAAGACACCTTCTTCAAGCAGTGGTACAGGAAGAAGTCTGCATCCTTCAAGAAAAACATGATTTTCATGCAGGACAATGCTCCATCACACGCGTCCAAGTACTCCACAGCGTGGCTGGCAAGAAAGGGTATAAAAGAAGAAAATCTAATGACATGGCCTCCTTGTTCACCTGATCTGAACCCCATTGAGAACCTGTGGTCCATCATCAAATGTGAGATTTACAAGGAGGGAAAACAGTACACCTCTCTGAACAGTGTCTGGGAGGCTGTGGTTGCTGCTGCACGCAATGTTGATGGTGAACAGATCAAAACACTGACAGAATCCATGGATGGCAGGCTTTTGAGTGTCCTTGCAAAGAAAGGTGGCTATATTGGTCACTGATTTGTTTTTGTTTTGTTTTTGAATGTCAGAAATGTATATTTGTGAATGTTGAGATGTTATATTGGTTTCACTGGTAAAAATAAATAATTGAAATGGGTATATATTTGTTTTTTGTTAAGTTGCCTAATAATTATGCACAGTAATAGTCACCTGCACACACAGATATCCCCCTAAAATAGCTAAAACTAAAAACAAACTAAAAACTACTTCCAAAAATATTCAGCTTTGATATTAATGAGTTTTTTGGGTTCATTGAGAACATGGTTGTTGTTCAATAATAAAATTAATCCTCAAAAATACAACTTGCCTAATAATTCTGCACTCCCTGTAGAGAAGGTTATATTTAGTTCATCTGTAAAGGTTAGAGTGCATTTTAGGTTCATCCTGAAATTTCACCCACAAGCCAAATATCCCTAACTTTTTGTGAGTAGTGTATATACAAATACACACAATGAGCAGAGACAAGGTGGAATGAATGAACATTTGAAAAACAACAGAATAACAAAAAGATCTCAGAGAATGGGAGTCCTTAATTAGCTTACAAATTAGCAGAGTGAAAGATTTATGGTTTCTAAACTGATGTTATCTCAGAGACCTGGTGCCCCCACTATCACTGGAGCAGATTTGCTAGATCTTGTAATACGTCAAAATCCTTGGGACAAATTCATTCCTATTTTGAGTGTGTCAGAGTGTCAAAAAATATATTACCAAATTCTTCTGGCGTTTTGAAATTACATTGCAGTACAAATACTTTGATATGTTCTTCATGTGTCTGGTAAGGGCATGTACGATGGAGATGCCTTTGGACTTGTGCATTAGGTTGGCGATATGTATAGTCTGTTTTTTACTTCTTTTGCACATTAATAGCATTTGTCATTATTTCACCACATTCCAAGAGCCAGAACTCATTTTTGTGCTGATGTAGCCGTTTTGAGGGCTTTTTTTCTGAAGGGCAAGATTTAATTTTTATTGGTAGCATTTTGTGTGATATATGGGACTTTATATTTATATATATTTTTTTTAAAGTTGTTAACAGGGCTGTTTGAATAACATATTATCTTTATTATACGGATTGTGGCATTCATGGTGTGATATCATATACAGTCCTGATCAAAAGTTTAAGACCACTTGAAAAATGGCAAAAAATCATATTTAGCATGGCTGGATCTTAACAAGGTTCTAAGTAGAGCTTCAACATGCAACAAGAAGAAATGGGAGTGAGACAAAACATTTTTTGAGCATTCAATTTAATGAAAACAACGAATAAACTGAAACAGGCTGTTTTTCAGCTGATCAAAAGTTTAGGACCACACCTCCAAAAAAAAAACAAAACCCCCCCAAAACATAAATCCAACTTCCAAACATGAACTCAGTAATGAGTAGCTCCACCGTTATTGTTTATCACTTAAAAAATTCGTTTCGGCATGCTTGATGCAAGCGTTTCCATGAGGTGAGTGGGAACATTTCTCCAAGTGGTGAAGACGGCCGCACGAAGGCCATCTACTGTCTGGAACTGTTGTCCATTTTTGTAAACTTCCTTTGCCATTCATCCCCAAAGGTTCTCAATTGGATTTGGATCAGGGGAACACGCAGGATGGGCCAAAAGAGTGATGTTATTCTCCTGGAAGAAGTCCCTTGTCCTGCGGGCATTGTGTACTGTAGCGTTGTCCTGTTGAAAAACCCAGTCGTTACCACACAGACGAGGTCCCTCAGTCATGAGGAATGCTCTCTGCAACATCTGGACATAGCCAGCGGCCATTTGACGCCCCTGCACTTCCTGAAGCTCCATTGTTCCACTGAAGGAAAAAGCACCCAGACCATTATGGCGCCCCCTCCACTGTGGCGTGTAGAAAACATCTCAGGTGGGATCTGCTTGTCATGCCAGTAAAGTTGGAAACCATCAGGACCATCAAGGTTACATTGTTTCTCATCAGAGAATAAAACTTTCTTCCACCTTTGAATGTCCCATGTTAGGTGCTCTCTTGCAAAGTCCAAACGAGCAGTTCTGTGGCGTTCAAGGAGACGAGGTCTTTGAAGACGTTTTTTGTTTTTGAAGCCCTGCCGTCTGATGGTTATGGGGCTGCAGTCAGCACCAGTAAGGGCCTTAATTTGGGTCGAGGATCGTCCAGTGTCTTGACGGACAGCAAATTGGATCCTCCGGCTCAGTGCTGATGACGTTTTTATTGGGTCTTCCACTTGACTTTTTTGTTCCATAACCCTCAGGATCATTTAAGAATTTAAGAAATTCCATATGACTGTCTTACTGCGTCCCACCTCAGCAGCACTGGCGCGCTGTGAGAGACCCTGCTTATGCAGTTCAACAACCCGACCACGTTCAAAAAGGGAGAGTTTTTTTGCCTTTGCCATCACAACGTGTGCCATCACAACGTGTGACTACCTGACAGAAAATGACAATGAATCCACATCTTTGCACAGATTTGGCCTTTTAAAGGCATGTGGTCCTAACCTTTTGATCAGCTGAAAAACAGCCTGTTTCAGTTTATTTGTTGTTTTCATTAAATTGAATGCTCAAAAAATGTTTTGTCTCACTCCTATTTCTTCTTGTTGCATGTTGAAGCTCTACTTGGAACCTTGTTAAGATCCAGCCATGCTAAATATGATTTTTTGCCATTTTTCAAGTGGTCTTAAACTTTTGATCAGGACTGTATGTGTGCATATGTTTACCACTTTTATAAATAAAACAGCTTTTTATGGAAAAATTTGTTTTTTATTTTTTATTAACTTTATCTATTAACTGTATTCCTTTCCTTTAGTCCCACTAGGATATATAGCTTTTATAATGTATTGGTATACCTTGTATGCCAGTGTATTATAGCCTATCACAGTAGCAGGCTGTCTATCACATTGTGTCTGTAGCATAGTATAATAGACATGTAGTCATGTTAGGGCAATGCATCTGCTACCCATGATTCGTGGGGGGGGGGGGGGGGGGGGCAATGGTGGCAGAGGGAGCCCTGATTCTCACTATTGACTGCAACATCTAGGGAGTTAAGTGCCTGGCATCAGAGTTATCTCCGATCCTGGACGTTACAGTGGGAGCTTAGCTTCAGTCAGTGCCATGCTCCCATGGTGACCTTGAGCATGTGTAAACTTTGTTCAGTTCCTGCCACCTGAGCCAGGATTAAAGAGATTTTCTGACTTTTTTATACTGATGATCTCACGATAAATCATCATTATCTGATCAGCGAGGGTCTGACACACAGAGCCCCGCCGATTGCTGGGAGGCCGCGGCAGTTACAAGAGCACAAGTGTGTGCTGCAGTCTCCCAGCAGCTTACCAAGCACAGTGCCGTACTTTTGTATAGCGGCTGTGCTTGGTATCGCATCTCAGCCCCATTCACTTCAATGGGACGGAGCTGCGCCTAGACGTTGTGACTGGTGAACATGATGTCACTGGCCTAGGTAAAGCTGGAAAGGATTGTGGCACTCATGTGAGTGCCGTAGCTTACTTAAACAGCCGATCTTCGTGGGGTCATGTATGTTGGAACCCCACTAATCAGATACTGATGACCTATCCAGAGGATAGGTCATCAGTATAAAAAAGTTGTAAAACACCTTTAATGGTGCAGGCAGCAGGGACTGACCAAACTAGAAATGCTGCTCTGATTACTGCTCTCAAGACCAAAGAAAGAGACTTTTTGTACAGATTAAAATTGCCCGTATAGGCATCTATGATATACAAGGGGGAAGGGGGTAATCAGGGCATGTTCTGCAGTCACAGAGGGTTGGGGGGCGCCCGGGCATTTGATTGCGATAGTGAAGCAGGGAGCATTGTTCTGAATCTTTGCCCCAGGTGCAGGAAAGTCTAGCTACACCTCTGCACTTGTACCGGCATCATTGCAACCTCTTGGCCTGCCTGACTACAAGGAGTTCCCCTCCGGCTGGTGGAATTTCTCTTGTATTCATTATGGGTAAACAGAGGTCACATCACTTATCACATTTGGGACACTTAGTGATTCTTGGGAAGCAGCATAAATACTCTAGATGTCATCGCTGCAGGTATTTTCAGGACTGTCTGAAAGAGCTTTTTCCCCTTCATGCCCTAAAGGAAGAAGGAACTTCCACCTACTGTTCTTATAATGAGGAAATGCCTGCTGCAGCTTGTGCGAACAAGAACATAGCAGTCAGATGGTCACTATGACCCATCAGCTTATAATAGTACACAGGGGGGAATTGGCCATAGACCCTACAGGGAAATTTCCTGGTGGGCTGATGCCTAGGGGGCCGCCCAAGCGTTCCTCATGGTTGACAACCAGGTAATAAAGATCATATACTTTCTGCATTAATGTAGGAGCATCGGGCACTTATGCACCTGGCCAGCAGTCATAGGTGCCTTCCTGAATTCAACTTTATTTCCTTCCTCATGATGATAATACATTTTCATACTGTGGCGCAGGCGGCAGTATTTGGTGCTGCTGGATCTATACTTTGTTCAGCAGTATGATATGACTGGCACCGCCTACTTCTGTCAATTGTGACCAACCTAGAACATGGGGCCACTTTAAGGTTTTTTTCCAGGGCCACATTAAGAATGTAGATGTTTCCGGAGGTTCTCAGCACTGGAGATATGTGACATAAAGTAGTGGAGTTTGTATGTTTTGCGTGGGTTTCCCCCCACACTACAAAGACATACTGATAGAGACTTTAGATTGTGAGCCCCATTGGGTAGAGCGCCATGCTAATGTCTGTAAAGTGCTGTGGAATATAGTAGCGCTATATAAGTGAGACTGTTGAGACTTCCTGTTCTGTTCCAGAAACTTTTCAGTAGCTGTTACATTCTCATTACAGGCAGCTTTACAATAACAAATATCACCTGTGTATATATATATACAAACCGGATTCCAAAAAAGTTGGGACACTAAACAAATTGTGAATAAAAACTGAATGCAATGATGTGGAGATGGCAAATGTCAATATTTTATTTGTAATAGAACGTAGATGACAGATCAAACGTTTAATCCGAGTAAATGTATAATTTTAAAGGAAAAATACGTTGATTCAAATTTTCACGGTGTCAACAAATCCCCAAAAAGTTGGGACAAGTAGCAATAAGAGGCTGGAAAAAGTAAATTTGAGCATAACGAAGAGCTGGAAGACCAATTAACACTAATTAGGTCAATTGGCAACATGATTGGGTATAAAAAGAGCTTCTCAGAGTGGCAGTGTCTCTCAGAAGCCAAGATGGGTAGAGGATCACCAATTCCCACAATGTTGCGCAGAAAGATAGTGGAGCAATATCAGAAAGGTGTTACCCAGCGAAAGATTGCAAAGACTTTGCATCTATCATCATCAACTGTGCATAACATCATCCGAAGATTCAGAGAATCTGGAACAATCTCTGTGCGTAAGGGTCAAGGCCATAAAACCATACTGGATGCCCGTGATCTCCGGGCCCTTAAACGACACTGCACCACAAACAGGAATGCTACTGTAAAGGAAATCACAGAATGGGCTCAGGAATACTTCCAGAAACCATTGTCAGTGAACACAATCCACCGTGCCATCCGCCGTTGCCAGCTGAAACTCTACAGTGCAAAGAAGAAGCCATTTCTAAGCAAGATCCACAAGCTCAGGCGTTTTCACTGGGCCAGGGATCATTTAAAATGGAGTGTGGCAAAATGGAAGACTGTTCTTGGTCAGACGAGTCATGATTCAAAGTTCTTTTTGGAAATCTGGGACGCCATGTCATCCGGACCAAAGAGGACAAGGACAACCCAAGTTGTTATCAACGCTCAGTTCAGAAGCCTGCATCTCTGATGGTATGGGGTTGCATGAGTGCGTGTGGCATGGGCAGCTTGCATGTCTGGAAAGGCACCATCAATGCAGAAAAATATATTCAGGTTCTAGAACAACATATGCTCCCATCCAGACGTCATCTCTTTCAGGGAAGACCCTGCATTTTTCAACAAGATAATGCCAGACCACATTCTGCATCAATCACAACATCATGGCTGTGTAGGAGAAGGATCCGGGTACTGAAATGGCCAGTCTGCAGTCCAGATCTTTCACCTATAGAGAACATTTGGCGCATCATAAAGAGGAAGGTGCAACAAAGAAGGCCCAAGACGATTGAACAGTTAGAGGCCTGTACAGGGCCGGTTCTAGGTGAAATGGGGCCCTGGGGCGGAAAACAATAAGGGGCCCCCCCCCCCCCCACATGACACTTGCTGACTTTAACGTCCCTTATTGTAAACAAATGCAAGTGGCAAAGCAAGATGTACAAGTAAAAATCCCCCTAAATGCACATTTCTCCAGTCCAACTGACTCCAAACAGAACCAGGGCGGGCTAGTACACTGGCACGGGTGAGATGGTGCCTGGGATGGATCCGACCCAGTTTAATCAACCAACCTACCAGACTGGGATGGATCCCGATCCATTTTAATCAACCAGTTATTGGTAGGTTGGTTGATTAAACTGGGTCGGATCTATCCATCCCAGGCACCATCTCACCCGTCCCAGTGCCAGTATGCCCCGCCAACCCTGGCTCCCGGCGGTGTTCAGCATATATTGACAAGAATCTGGGGCATTACATGATGTAATACCACCCAACTTTCCTACTGTCCAGTATTGCACATGCGCAGAGACATGAGAAAAGTGTGAGGAAGTGAGTGCCCCCCTCCCCCATCCCCTGTGTCATGCAGGACAGCTGGGAGACACTGACATTACTTGCTATTAGAGATGAGTGAACTTCTGTTTTAAGTTCGGCGTCTAAAGTTCGGCTTCCGGTTAGCGGAGGATCCCGATATGGATTCCGAATTCCGTTGTGGTCCGTGGTAGCGGAATCAATAATGGCCATTATTGATTCCGCTACCACGGACCACAACGGAATTCGGAATCCATATCGGGATCCTCCGCTAACCGGAAGCCGAACTTTAGACGCCGAACTTAAAACAGAAGTTCGCTCATCTCTACTTGCTATCCTGCATGACACATGTGCAGAGACAGGAGTCTCTGGGAAAGCTGGGTGACCCCCTCCCCTCTGCCTTTCCATGTTCTTATTATCTGCATTTATGCCTTGCAGGATAGCAGGAAATCTGAGTGACATCACATGATGTAACAGCACCCAGCTTTTCTGCTCTCCTGCATGGCACATGTGGAGAGACATGAGAATAGTCTGAGAAAGCTGAGTATAAGGCTACTTTCACACTTGCGTTCAGAGAGGATCCGTCTGGTGTCTGCCCAGACGGATCCGCTCCTATAATGCAGACGATGGGATCCGTTCAGAACGGATCCGTCTGCATTGTATTTCAGAAAAAAATCTAAGTGTGAAATTTAGTCAGACGGATCCGTCCAGACTTTACATTGAAAGTCAATGGGGGACGGATCTGTTTGAGGATTGAGCAATATTGTGTCATCTTCAAACGGATCCGTCACCATTGACTTACATTGTAAGTCAGGACGGATCCGCTCGCCTCCGCACGGCCAGGCGGACACCCGAACGCTGGCAGACGGATGCATTCTCAGCGGATCCGCATCCACTCAGAATGCATTGGGGCCGTACAGATGCGTTCGGGGCCGCTTGTGAGACCCTTCAAACGGAGCTCACAAGCGGAACCCCGAACGCAGGTGTGAAAGTAGCCTAACACAACTCCCACCTCCCCTCATATCTTCTCCTACCTCTGCACTTGTGCCATACAGGACATCAGGAAAGCTGAGTCACATTACATAATAGCACCCAGCTTTCCTCCTGTTCTGAATGGCATATGTGCAGAGGAATAGCCTGGGAAAGCTGAGTGACCCCCCCTCCCTCCACACATAAACCTCTGCACTGTCCTCACCTACAAGTCGTCACTTCATTACTGGTGGGCTTGTGGCAATCCAGAGGAATCAGGCGGGAGGCGGAGCTAGGAGGCGGGAGGCGGAGGCGGGAGGTGGAGCTAGGAGGCGGGGCTAGCAGACGGGAGAAAGTTAGGAAGATAGATGGGGGGGGACTCTCCTCCACTGGGGGCCCCCCTTCCTCACGGGCCCCATTGCAGCTGCGTGGTCTGCCTATGGTAGGTACGCCACTGCTTTGCTTCTCCTTCAATACAAGTTCTCTGCTCTGGGCAGGGGGGGGCGGAGCCTGTGGCAACATAACATACGTCTGCTAGACGTGCCTGCCTTGCCTGTGCTGTGCATGCCGCTGCTCCAGTCTCGGATCTCTTAAAGAGACAAGCAGCGCAGCGCAGCCACAGCAGCCGCCGGCGTCCGGCGGGGGGCCCCTCCACTCCAGCCTCCAGCCCAGTTTTAATTACATTACTGCGGCACGGCGCCACACAGGCACACAATAGAATTATAGATATAATAGTAGTTGCGGCCGGGCCGGCGCTGGGGGCCCCTAAGGAGTCGGGGGCCCGGGGGCAATTGCCCCCCTTGCCTCTATGGTAGCGCCGGCCCTGGGCCTGTATTAGACAAGAATGGGAGAGCATTCTTATTTCTAAACTTGAGAAACTGGTCTCCTCGGTCCCCAGACGTCTGTTGAGTGTTGTAAGAAGAAGGGGAGATGCCACACAGTGGTGAAAATGGCCTTGTCCCAACTTTTTTGGGATTTGTTGACACCATGAAATTCTGATTCAACATATTTTTCCCTTAAAATGGTACATTTTCTCAGTTTAAACTTTTGTTCCGTGATTTATGTTCTATTCTGAATAAAATATTAGAAGTTGGCACCTCCACATCATTGCATTCAGTTTTTATTCACGATTTGTATAGTGTCCCAACTTTTTTGGAATCCGGTTTGTATATATATATATATATATATATATATATATATACGGTCCACCATTTACAATAGGTGAGATCATAGCTTATCTACTCCCTCTTGACCCCTGTACAGGTCACAGAGCATGCCTAGAAAACTCTCCTATAGACGTCAATGAGCTCTCCACCTGTCTATTGTGTCTATGGCCCATGTGGATGCTCTCAACGATCAAGAACTTGTGACAGATTTTACGCCTAATGGCCAGTACTAAGACTGCATTTTAAGAATTTTTTTTAACTACAGAAACATGGAAAATGAAAATTGTTAGATAAAAAAGGATTCATATGATAACCTGATTTAAACAATAGGTTGTTTTCTGATTACACATTCTCTTTAAATGGCTGATAACAGCGAGGAATAGCATGCATTTCCCTCCAATAAAAAGTATCACAATCTGCAAGTGTAATGTTTCTTTGCTGAGAAATTTATTTGATGACAGGTTCCATCAGTCATAGGTGAGAGGGTGCTTAGATTGTTGGAGGTGATTCCTCGGCAGATAAGGTTTCTTTGTCCTCCGAATCATTCTGAAAAACTATGAATCATCATAAGTCACTGGCGGCATGTACATTCTATATCACTTAGTAATATTTGTACACACAATTCAAATATAATAACACCACTAACAGTATATGGAATTTGTACCAAACATACCCGTCTGGTGAGTCAATGTCTGTAACTCCCTCATCTGCCAGACAGACGTATGGATGATTTATGTAGCCCTCATTTATATGATTACACTGAGTGTATCGAGGATTCATGCTAAGGCTACGCTGGGCTGGATGGCAGTTAGACGTAGACGTGTGATAAGACCTTACAAAAAGTGGGCAGGGGCGGTCTGGGAACTTAAAGTGGCCCTGCAAAAAATATATAAAGTGGCCCTGTTTTGTAGTTGGGGCCAAATTTATGGAAGGCAGGGCCAGCAATGCCATATTGTGGCACATTATACTATCCCAACAGACCAAATATCACAAAATACTGCCAGCGGCACAAAATACATCCCCAAAAACTTCCACTGGCCGGTGGTGAGGAGGGCTCAGGCGACCCCCTGGGCATCCGCCCACCGGGAAATTTCCTTTCCTTCCTAAGTTCTACGGCCAATGCACCCCTGGGAGTGGGACTGACCTTCCTACATCTAGTTTTACCCTGAAGGCAGTTGCTCCTCCCACAGCTTCACGCCTCCGCCCTGGAGCATATCAGTCTAAAAATAATTAGCAAATGCTCCACGATCCTTCAGTTGCTGTCAGTCTACTGAAATGTGTGGATTTCTATGTATAAATATGATTTTTTTCACGTTTTCTGCCTGAGGTGAAACAATTTTCCTTTTAAAAGCCGCTTTCAGAATTTTGCTGTTTCATATTAGAAACAGATAACAGATTCCACGCATTTCATAGATACATGCATTAACAACTTAACTTTAACTATGTGACTGTCATTTTACCCTTTAATGATTGGGAAAGTTTTCATTTTTTACTCCCAGCCCCCCCAAAGCCCTAACTTTTTTGATTTTATTTACATAGCCTATGAGGGCTTGTTTTTTGCAAAATAAAATGTGATTGGAAGCAGAAAAAAAATTCTAAATGGGGTGGAATTAAAAAGAAAAAAAAAACACCACCATTTTTAACAGTCAGTTTTATGGGAGTTTTTTTTTGTACACCATTTCCTATGCGGTAAAACTGTTACCTTCATTTTCCAGGTCAGTACAATTAGGATGATACAACATATGTATAGTTTTTCTTGCATTTTAATACTGAAAATATTTTCATCGTCATATTCTGACCCCTCTAACTTTTTTGCAGTTATGTGTACGGAGCTGTGTGAGAGCTTATTTTTTGCGGGTCGATCTGTACTTTTCTTACATATTTTGGGGTGTGTAAGACTTTTTTATCACTTTTTACTTAATTTTTTGTGGTAAAGCGACAAAAGAAATGGCAAATCGTCCATTTTGACTTTTTTTGTCTTTGTTTGCCGTATGGGAAAAATATTTTTATATTTTAATAGTATGGGTGTTTTTACACTTGGCGATGCCCATGATGTGTATTTTTTTTTTACTGTTAAAATTTTTGGAAAAGGGGGGTGATTAGATTTTTTATATATATTTTTTTTTTTACTTTTTTTATAGTTCCCATAGCATTGTAGTCAAAGAAAAATTTACTATGTTCCTACGTTGCCTAGCAGCCTCCTGTCAAACAGGAGGATAGGGAATGCCATATACACGCTCCGGCACCCCCGATCTCAGTCTGGGGGAGCTAGAGCACCCCCAGAAGCACGCTCTTCCAGGTTTTAGGGCATCCAGATGCCATGGCCACATTTACCACAGCATCTGAAGGGTTAAAAGTCATTAGACATTAGTACTGGGTATCTGCTGTTTAAAACAGCAGACACCTGGTAGCCATGGCGCCTGCTGCACGCACCACCGGGCGCCATTTTTAATTGCCCAGCCGCCAATGTAAATTTACGTTGGGCGCAGGAGCATTGCTAGGTCAAAACATTCGGGCCTGGGCCCCTGATGTTTTGTCCCAGGCCCCGAATGTACAGCCTGCCAGATAGATCCAACTATATTGCCATCCTCAGGAGGACAATACAATTGAATCTAATGCCTTGCAAGAGCTAAAGGACCTGTGATGACATCACAGTCCATGTGATCAGTTCTAAATGCAGTAGCTGAAAAGGACCTGCGATGATGTCACCATCACGTGACCAGTGCAGGAGAGGAGGGCTCAGCAGTGAAGAGAAGTCCTGGGAAGAAGCTGTGGTGAGGTCTGCTACATGAGGAGAGGTAAGTGAAGGGGTAGATTACTCAGTGTGAGAGGCAGAGCAATGTTGGGAGTTGTAGTTATTTAACTGGGACTATATGTTAGGGCTAAAGGGAGGGAAGTTATTTACATGGGACAGTGGGGTGGAGTGATGTTATTTACATGGGACTGAAAGTTGAGGGGGTGATTTTATTTACATGGGACTGTATGTTCTAGGTGTCTGGGGGAGGGAGTGATTTTATTTACATGGGACTGTATGTTGAAGGCGGCTATGGAGGGGGGTACGAGGCTGAAGTTGGTTTCTTATTCGTCAGTTTCTTCACATCATTTGTATTTTTTCACTTTTTTTTCCCACTTTTCACTGTTTTGAATAAGTAACTGATGTTTTTAAGGGGTTAAATGAATTTAGGCCACTGACCTCGCACTGCCAACATATCACACTAGCGTTAAAGTTTTCCGGTATTGAGTTCCATCCTAGGGGCTCAATACCGGAAAAAAACGAATCAGTTTTATCCTAATGCATTCGGCCGGAGAAAATACCACAGCATGCTGCAGTATTTTCTCCGTCCAAAATTCCGGAACACTTGGCAGAATGAAATGCATTAATGCCGTATCCGGCGTATGCGCAGACCTTTAAAAATGTGTAAAAAATAAATACCGGATCCGTTATTCTGGATGACACCAGAGAGACGGATCCGGTATTGCAATGCATTTATAAGACGGATCCGCATCCGGATCTGTCTACAAATGCTATCAGTTTGCATACGGATTTCCGGATATGGCAGGCAGTTCCTGGCGACGGAACTGCCTGCCGGAATCCAACAACGCAAGTGTTACAAGATCACTGGGCCGTTAAAAACATCAGTTCCTTATTCAAATCAGTGAAAAGTGCCCATCAGCCCACTTTGATGGCAGTTTTCATGCCCAGAACCTGTTCGGGCCAGGCTGAACTCCACTGTATATGATGTGGGGCATCACAAACTGTATGTAGGCAGTGCGAGATCACTGGCTCGAATTCATGTAATTTTTTAAATCACACTTTTGTGCCTACTTTGATGCCCATTTTGTGCCCATCTTTTGTATTTTAACGTCGCTTTCAACTGATGTACGTTAAGCACGGCTCACTGCAACTTTTTCTGTTATTGTCAATAAGGTGTCCTCAAAATTCTTAAAAATAAAAAATAAAAATAATATGAATAAGAAACTGGCCAAATAAGAAATCAACTTCAGCCTCGTGGAGGGGGTGAACACGCCAAGTTAAATTGGCGAAACATGTCGGGAAGCAGAGTGCTGTAAAGCATGCATTTTAGACAGCTCTAGCCTGCAGTGTATAAGCGACAAGGAGCTAATATATAAGCAGTCAGATAGGGTGACATTGAGGAGCAATAGTGCACTAGCTACTGTCACAAAGAGATAGGAGTGAGAGCGCACCAACTACTGTGACGGACCACAGCACTGTGGAATAACAGAGCTGGCATTAGCAAGTATCTGCCTTGGCCGCAATATACAAAGCAGCCAAGCAGAGCAAAAAAACTAGACAGTCAGCGGCACCTCCACATGCATCCTAAGACGCTAAAATCACTATCTATGATTTGAAACAAAAATCACCACACAGATAGCAGGCTGAGCTGATAATTTTAAACGTTAGTTTAGTGTGAAGATTTTTAACTAACTAATATAATAAATGTTATGTTTTAATTTAGAAAATTATCACACGTGTTAACCTAGAGACAGCCATTGGTCTCACTGACCATTTGTAAAATAAAATTATTGAAAGGAGCACTATCTGTGTGGTACCAGTATTTTCAGGGGGACTGTTTCTGCTACGGTAATGTAAGGCAGCACAGTGGGCACTGTATTGGGGGTGGCAGGATGGGGTGTTGAGTAGAGTTGAGCGAACACCTGGATGTTCGGGTTCGAGAAGTTCGGCCGAACTTCCCGGAAATGTTCGGGTTCGGGATCCGAACCCGACCCGAACTTCGTCCCGAACCCGAACCCCATTGAAGTCAATGGGGACCCGAACTTTTCGGCACTAAAAAGGCTGTAAAACAGACCAGGAAAGAGCTAGAGGGCTGCAAAAGGCAGCAACATGTAGGTAAATCCCCTGCAAACAAATGTGGATAGGGAAATTAATTAAAATAAAAATTTAAAAAATAAAAATGAACCAATATCAATTGGACAGAGGTCCCATAGCAGAGATTCTGGCTTCACGTCAGCAGAGAATCAGTCTCTTCATGCCATAGCAAAGAATCTGGCTTCATGTCAGCAGAGAATCAGTCTCTTCATGCCATAGCAGAGAATCTGGCTTCATGTCAGCGCAGAATCAGTCTTCATGTCATAGCAGAGAATCAGGCTTCACGTCACCCACCACTGGAACAGGCCACTGTCACATATTTAGGCCCCGGCACCCAGACAGAGGAGATAGGTCCCGTAACAGAGAATCTGGCCTTATGTCAGCACAGAATCAGTCTTCATGTCATAGCAGAGAATCAGGCTTCACGTCACCCACCACTGGAACAGGCCACTGTCACATATTTAGGCCCCGGCACCCAGACAGAGGAGAGAGGTCCCATAACAGAGAATCTGGCCTTATGTCAGCGCAGAATCAGTCTTCATGTCATAGCAGAGAATCAGGCTTCACGTCACCCACCACTGGAACAGGCCACTGTCACATATTTAGGCCCCGGCACCCAGGCAGAGGAGAGAGGTCCCGTAACAGAGAATCTGGCCTTATGTCAGCACAGAATCAGTCTTCATGTCATAGCAGAGAATCAGGCTTCACGTCACCCACCACTGGAACAGGCCACTGTCACATATTTAGGCCCCGGCACCCAGACAGAGGAGAGAGGTCCCATAACAGAGAATCTGGCCTTATGTCAGCGCAGAATCAGTCTTCATGTCATAGCAGAGAATCAGGCTTCACGTCACCCACCACTGGAACAGGCCACTGTCACATATTTAGGCCCAGGCACCCAGGCAGAGGAGAGAGGTCCCGTAACAGAGAATCTGGCCTTATGTCAGCACAGAATCTGTCTTCATGTCATAGCAGAGAATCAGGCTTCACGTCACCCACCACTGGAACAGGCCACTGTCATATATTTAGGCCCCGGCACCCAGACAGAGGAGAGAGGTCCCGTAACAGAGAATCTGGCCTTATGTCAGCACAGAATCTGTCTTCATGTCATAGCAGAGAATCAGGCTTCACGTCACCCACCACTGGAACAGGCCACTGTCACATATTTAGGCCCCGGCACCCAGACAGAGGAGAGAGGTCCCGTAACAGAGAATCTGGCCTTATGTCAGCGCAGAATCAGTCTTCATGTCATAGCAGAGAATCAGGCTTCATGTCACCCACCACTGGAACAGGCCACTGTCACATATTTAGGCCCAGGCACCCAGGCAGAGGAGAGAGGTCCCGTAACAGAGAATCTGGCCTTATGTCAGCACAGAATCTGTCTTCATGTCATAGCAGAGAATCAGGCTTCACGTCACCCACCACTGGAACAGGCCACTGTCACATATTTAGGCCCCGGCACCCAGACAGAGGAGAGAGGTCCCATAACAGAGAATCTGGCCTTATGTCAGCGCAGAATCAGTCTTCATGTCATAGCAGAGAATCAGGCTTCACGTCACCCACCACTGGAACAGGCCACTGTCACATATTTAGGCCCAGGCACCCAGGCAGAGGAGAGAGGTCCCGTAACAGAGAATCTGGCCTTATGTCAGCACAGAATCTGTCTTCATGCCATAGCAGAGAATCAGGCTTCACGTCACCCACCACTGGAACAGGCCACTGTCACATATTTAGGCCCCGGCACCCAGACAGAGGAGAGAGGTCCCGTAACAGAGAATCTGGCCTTATGTCAGCACAGAATCTGTCTTCATGTCATAGCAGAGAATCAGGCTTCATGTCACCCACCACTGGAACAGGCCACTGTCACACATTTAGGCCCCGGCACCCAGGCAGAGGAGAGAGGTCCCGTAACAGAGAATCTGGCCTTATGTCAGCACAGAATCTGTCTTCATGTCATAGCAGAGAATCAGGCTTCACGTCACCCACCACTGGAACAGGCCACTGTCACATATTTAGGCCCCGGCACCCAGACAGAGGAGAGAGGTCCCGTAACAGAGAATCTGGCCTTATGTCAGCACAGAATCAGTCTTCATGTCAAAGCAGAGAATCAGGCTTCACGTCACCCACCACTGGAACAGGCCACTGTCACATATTTAGGCCCCGGCACCCAGGCAGAGGAGAGAGGTCCCGTAACAGAGAATCTGGCCTTATGTCAGCACAGAATCTGTCTTCATGTCATAGCAGAGAATCAGGCTTCACGTCACCCACCACTGGAACAGGCCACTGTCACATATTTAGGCCCCGGCACCCAGACAGAGGAGAGAGGTCCCGTAACAGAGAATCTGGCCTTATGTCAGCACAGAATCAGTCTTCATGTCATAGCAGAGAATCAGGCTTCACGTCACCCACCACTGGAACAGGCCACTGTCACATATTTAGGCCCCGGCACCCAGACAGAAGAGAGAGGTCCCGTAACAGAGAATCTGGCCTTATGTCAGCGCAGAATCAGTCTTCATGTCATAGCAGAGAATCAGGCTTCACGTCACCCACCACTGGAACAGGCCACTGTCACATATTTAGGCCCCGGCACCCAGACAGAGGAGAGAGGTCCCGTAACAGAGAATCTGGCCTTATGTCAGCACAGAATCTGTCTTCATGTCATAGCAGAGAATCAGGCTTCATGTCACCCTCCACTGGAACAGGCCACTGTCACACATTTAGGCCCCGGCACCCAGGCAGAGGAGAGAGGTCCCGTAACAGAGAATCTGGCCTTATGTCAGCACAGAATCTGTCTTCATGTCATAGCAGAGAATCAGGCTTCACGTCACCCACCACTGGAACAGGCCACTGTCACATATTTAGGCCCCGGCACCCAGACAGAGGAGAGAGGTCCCGTAACAGAGAATCTGGCCTTATGTCAGCGCAGAATCAGTCTTCATGTCATAGCAGAGAATCAGGCTTCATGTCACCCACCACTGGAACAGGCCACTGTCACATATTTAGGCCCCGGCACCCAGGCAGAGGAGAGAGGTCCCGTAACAGAGAATCTGGCCTTATGTCAGCACAGAATCTGTCTTCATGTCATAGCAGAGAATCAGGCTTCACGTCACCCACCACTGGAACAGGCCACTGTCACATATTTAGGCCCCGGCACCCAGACAGAGGAGAGAGGTCCCGTAACAGAGAATCTGGCCTTATGTCAGCGCAGAATCAGTCTTCATGTCATAGCAGAGAATCAGGCTTCACGTCACCCACCACTGGAACAGGCCACTGTCACATATTTAGGCCCCGGCACCCAGACAGAGGAGAGAGGTCCCGTAACAGAGAATCTGGCCTTATGTCAGCACAGAATCTGTCTTCATGTCATAGCAGAGAATCAGGCTTCATGTCACCCACCACTGGAACAGGCCACTGTCACACATTTAGGCCCCGGCACCCAGGCAGAGGAGAGAGGTCCCGTAACAGAGAATCTGGCCTTATGTCAGCACAGAATCTGTCTTCATGTCATAGCAGAGAATCAGGCTTCACGTCACCCACCACTGGAACAGGCCACTGTCACACATTTAGGCCCCGGCACCCAGGCAGAGGAGAGAGGTCCCGTAACAGAGAATCTGGCCTTATGTCAGCACAGAATCTGTCTTCATGTCATAGCAGAGAATCAGGCTTCACGTCCCCCACCACTGGAACAGGCCACTGTCACATATTTAGGCCCCGGCACCCAGACAGAGGAGAGAGGTCCCGTAACAGAGAATCTGGCCTTATGTCAGCGCAGAATCAGTCTTCATGTCATAGCAGAGAATCAGGCTTCACGTCACCCACCACTGGAACAGGCCACTGTCACATATTTAGGCCCCGGCACCCAGACAGAGGAGAGAGGTCCCGTAACAGAGAATCTGGCCTTATGTCAGCGCAGAATCAGTCTTCATGTCATAGCAGAGAATCAGGCTTCACGTCACCCACCACTGGAACAGGCCACTGTCACATATTTAGGCCCAGGCACCCAGGCAGAGGAGAGAGGTCCCGTAACAGAGAATCTGGCCTTATGTCAGCACAGAATCTGTCTTCATGTCATAGCAGAGAATCAGGCTTCACGTCACCCACCACTGGAACAGGCCACTGTCACATATTTAGGCCCCGGCACCCAGACAGAGGAGAGAGGTCCCGTAACAGAGAATCTGGCCTTATGTCAGCACAGAATCTGTCTTCATGTCATAGCAGAGAATCAGGCTTCACGTCACCCACCACTGGAACAGGCCACTGTCACACATTTAGGCCCCGGCACCCAGGCAGAGGAGAATGGTCCCGTAACAGAGAATCTGGCCTTATGTCAGCACAGAATCTGTCTTCATGTCATAGCAGAGAATCAGGCTTCACGTCACCCACCACTGGAACAGGCCACTGTCACATATTTAGGCCCCGGCACCCAGACAGAGGAGAGAGGTCCCGTAACAGAGAATCTGGCCTTATGTCAGCGCAGAATCAGTCTTCATGTCATAGCAGAGAATCAGGCTTCACATCACCCACCACTGGAACAGGCCACTGTCACACATTTAGGCCCCGGCACCCAGGCAGAGGAGAGGTTTATTCAACTTTGGGTTGCCCCGCAATATAATGGTAAAATGAAAATAAAAATAGTATTGAATGAGGAAGTGCCCTTGAGTAGAATAATATATTGTTAAGGGGAGGTAGTTAATATCTAATCTGCACAAGGGATGGACAGGTCCTGTGGGATCCATGCCTGGTTCATTTTTATGAACGTCAGCTTGTCCATATTGGCTGTAGACAGGCGGCTGCGTTTGTCTGTAATGACGCCCCCTGCCGTGCTGAATACACGTTCAGACAAAACGCTGGCCGCCGGGCAGGCCAGCACCTCCAAGGCATAAAAGGCTATCTCTGGCCACGTGGACAATTTTGAGACCCAGAAGTTGAATGGGGCCGAACCATCAGTCAGTACGTGGAGGGGTGTGCACAGGTACTGTTCCACCATGTTAGTGAAATGTTGCCTCCTGCTAACACGTTCCGTATCAGGTGGTGGTGCAGTTAGCTGTGGCGTGGTGACAAAACTTTTCCACATCTCTGCCATGCTAACCCTGCCCTCAGAGGAGCTGGCCGTGACACAGCTGCGTTGGCGACCTCTTGCTCCTCCTCTGCCTTCGCCTTGGGCTTCCACTGGTTCCCCTGTGACATTTGGGAATGCTCTCAGTAGCGCGTCTACCAACGTGCGCTTGTACTCGCGCATCTTCTTATCACGCTCCAGTGTAGGAAGTAAGGTGGGCACATTGTCTTTGTACCGGGGATCCAGCAGGGTGGCAACCCAGTAGTCCGCACACGTTAAAATGTGGGCAACTATGCTGTCGTTGCGCAGGCACTGCAGCATGTAGTCGCTCATGTGTGCCAGGCTGCCCAGAGGTAAGGACAAGCTGTCCTCTGTGGAAGGCGTATCGTCATCGCCCTGTGTTTCCCCCCAGCCACGCACCAGTGATGGGCCCGAGCTGCTTTGGGTGCCACCCCGCTGTGAACATGCTTCATCCTCATCCTCCTCCACCTCCTCCTCATCCTCGTCCTCCTCGTCCTCCAGTAGTGGGCCCTGTCTGGCCACATTTGTACCTGGCCTCTGGTGTTGCAAAAAACCTCCCTCTGAGTCACTTCGAAGAGACTGGCCTGAAAGTGCTAAAAATGACCCCTCTTCCTCCTCTTCCTCCTGGGCCACCTCCTCTTCCATCATCACCCTAAGTGTTTTCTCAAGGAGACATAGAAATGGTATTGTAACGCTGATAACGGCGTCATCACCACTGGCCATGTTGGTGGAGTACTCGAAACAGCGCAACAGGGCACACAGGTCTTGCATGGAGGCCCAGTCATTGGTGGTGAAGTGGGTCTGATCCGCAGTGCGACTGACCCGTGCGTGCTGCAGCTGAAACTCCACTATGGCCTGCTGCTGCTCGCACAGTCTGTCCAGCATATGCAAGGTGGAGTTCCACCTGGTGGGCACGTCGCATATGAGGCGGTGAGCGGGAAGGCCGAAGTTACGCTGTAGCGCAGACAGGCGAGCAGCGGCAGGGTGTGAACGCCGGAAGCGCGAACAGACGGCCTGCACTTTATGCAGCAGCTCTGACATGTCGGGGTAGTTGCGAATGAACTTCTGCACCACCAAATTCAGCACATGCGCCAGGCAAGGGATGTGCGTCAAACCGCCTAGTCCCAGAGCTGCAACTAGATTTCGCCCATTATCGCACACCACCAGGCCGGGCTTGAGGCTCACCGGCAGCAACCACTCGTCGGTCTGTTGTTCTATATCCCCCGCCACAACTGCTGTGTTTGTGGGGCCTGTCCCCCAAACATATGAGTTTCAGAACGGCCTGCTGACGTTTACCCCGGGCTGTGCTGAAGTTGGTGGTGAAGGTGTGTGGCTGACTGGATGAGCAGGTGGAAGAAGAGGAGGAGGAAGCTGAGTAGGAGGAGGAGGAGACAGGAGGCAAAGAATGTTGCCCTGCGATCCTTGGCGGCGGAAGGACGTGCGCCAAACAGCTCTCCGCCTGGGGCCCAGCCGCCACTACATTTACCCAGTGTGCAGTTAGGGAGATATAGCGTCCCTGGCCGTGCTTACTGGTCCACGTATCTGTGGTTAGGTGGACCTTGCCACAGATGGCGTTGCGCAGTGCACACTTGATTTTATCGGACACTTGGTTGTGCAGGGAAGGCACGGCTCTCTTGGAGAAGTAGTGCCGGCTGGGAACAACATACTGTGGGACAGCAAGCGACATGAGCTGTTTGAAGCTGTGTGTGTCCACCAGCCTAAATGACAGCATTTCATAGGCCAGTAGTTTAGAAATGCTGGCATTCAGGGCCAGGGATCGAGGGTGGCTAGGTGGGAATTTACGCTTTCTCTCAAATGTTTGTGAGATGGAGAGCTGAACGCTGCCGTGTGACATGGTTGAGATGCTTGGTGACGCAGGTGGTGGTGTTGGTGGTACATCCCATGTTTGCTGGGCGGCAGGTGCCAACGTTCCTCCTGAGGCAGAGGAAGAGGCCGAGGCGGCGGCAGCAGCAGAAGAGGCCGAGGCGGCGGCAGCAGCAGAAGAGGTAGCAGGGGGAGCCTGAGTGAGTTCCTTGTTTTTAAGGTGTTTACTCCACTGCAGTTCATGCTTTGCATGCAGGTGCCTGGTCATGCAGGTTGTGCTAAGGTTCAGAACGTTAATGCCTCGCTTCAGGCTCTGATGGCACAGCGTGCAAACCACTCGGGTCTTGTCGTCAGCACATTGTTTGAAGAAGTGCCATGCCAGGGAACTCCTTGAAGCTGCCTTTGGGGTGCTAGGTCCCAGATGGCGGCGGTCAGTAGCAGGCGGAGTCTCTTGGCGGCGGGTGTTCTGATTTTGCCCACTGCTCCCTCTTTTGCTACGCTGTTGGCTCGGTCTCACCACTGCCTCTTCCTCCGAACTGTGAAAGTCAGTGGCACGACCTTCATTCCATGTGGGGTCTAGGACCTCATCGTCCCCTGCATCGTCTTCCACCCAGTCTTGATCCCTGACCTCCTGTTCAGTCTGCACACTGCAGAAAGACGCAGCAGTTGGCCCCTGTGTTTTGTCATCATCAGAGACGTGATGAGGTGGTATTCCCATGTCCTCATCATCAGGAAAAATAAGTGGTTGTGCGTTAGTGCATTCTATCTCTTCCACCCCTGGGAAAGGGCTAGGTGGATGCCCTTGGGAAACCCTGGCAGCAGAGTCTTCAAACAGCATAAGAGACTGCTGCATAACTTGAGGCTCAGACAGTTTCCCTGATATGCATGGGGGTGATGTGACAGACCGATGGGCTTGGTTTTCATGCGCCATCTGTGCGCTTTCTGCAGAAGACTGGGTGGGAGATAATGTGAACGTGCTGGATCCACTGTCGGTCACCCAATTGACTAATGCCTGTACCTGCTCAGGCCTTACAATCCTTAAAACGGCATTGGGCCCCACCAAATATCGCTGTAAATTCTGCTGGCTACTGGGACCTGAGGTAGTTGGTTCACTAGGACGTGTGGCTGTGGCAAAACGGCCACGTCCTCTCCCAGCACCAGAGGGTCCACTAACACCACCACGACCATGTCCACGTCCGCGTCCCTTATTAGATGTTTTCCTCATTGTTCCCGTTCACCACAATTTTGAGAATGGCAAATTTGGGAATAGTTTTTCAACCCAGAACAAAAAGTGTGCTTTTACGGTCACTACAAATAACTTGACCAGCTAAAACAGTACAGATTTGGTTGAATAGAAATGTGAGGCCTGTTTTTTTTTTGCGCTGTGTGACAGGTATAGGTTTAATCACAGAATTAGACTTGTATCTGCACGGTAGCGTGTGTGTTAAGTTTTTCTGAATGACACTATCAGCACCTTCAATGTAAGATATCCTTTTTGGGATAGATTTCAAGTAGGCCTCATATAGCAGAAACTAGTTATTTTAAGAATGGCAAATTTGGGAATAGTTTTTCAACCCAGAACAAAAAATGTGCTTTTACGGTCACTACAAATAACTTGACCAGCTAAAACAGTACAGATTTGGTTGAATAGAAATGTGAGGCCTGTTTTTTTTTGCGCTGTGTGACAGGTATAGGTTTAATCACAGAATTAGACTTGTATCTGCACGGTAGCGTGTGTGTTAAGTTTTTCTGAATGACACTATCAGCACCTTCAATGTAAGATATCCTTTTTGGGATACATTTCAAGTAGGCCTCATATAGCAGAAACTAGTTATTTTGAGAATGGCAAATTTGGGAATAGTTTTTCAACCCAGAACAAAAAGTGTGCTTTTACGGTCACTACAAATAACTTGACCAGCTAAAACAGTACAAATTTGGTCGAATAGAAATGTCAGGTCTATTTTTTAGGCGCTGGGTGACAGGCTCAACTTGCCCCTGATGTAGTATATGGCCAAAAAATAACCACACTATTGATGGTTAAATGTACTTGGGTGACACAGGCTCAGCCTGCACCAGATGTAGTATATGGTCAAAAAATAACCAGACTGTTGATGGTTAAATGCACTTCGGTGACACAGGCTCAGCCTGCAGCTGATGTAGTATATGGCCAAAAAATAACCAGACTGTTGATGGTTAAATGCACTTTGGTGACACAGGCTCAGCCTGCAGCTGATGTAGGATATAGCACAAAATAACCACACTATTGATGGTTAAATACACTTGGTGATAGCTTGTGCTGGCGCACCACAAGCCACAAAATGGCCGCCGATCACCCCAGAAAAAAGTGATCTAAAAACGCTCTGGGCAGCCTCAAAAAAGTGAGCAAGTCGATATTAGCACTTCAATGATCCACAGCTGCAGATCGATCACAGAATGAAGTCTTTTGGAGGAGTTAATCTGCCTAATCTCGCCCTAACGTCGCAGCTGCAACCTCTCCCTACGCTTGAATCAGCAGAGTGACGTGCGGCGCTACGTGACCCAAGCTTATATAGAGGCTGGGTCACATGCTGCACTGGCCAATCACAGCCATGCCAATAGTAGGCAAGGCTGTGATGGCCTCTTGGGGCAAGTAGTATGACGCTTGTTAATTGGCTGCTTTGCAGCCTTTCAAAAAGTGCCAAGAAAGCGCCGAACACCGAACCCGAACCCGGACTTTTACGAAAATGTTCGGGTTCGCTCATCCCTAGTGTTGAGAAGATGATGAGGAGGATGGAAAAGTAGGAAAGTAAGATGTCTGTTTGTCAAACTCTGCAGAGACCAGAGATGGCGGAAAGAAGTCATCATAGTGGTCTGAAAGAAGAAGATTAGGAAAGAGAATATCTACATCAGAGAAGAGAAGTTACGGGATGTAAGAGATATGTGGCGCTGTATGACCCTGTATGTTCTGTAGCGCTGTATATAATGTTTTCCAAATATATCTGAAGGGAAAGTTGAAAATTTGGCATCGGGGCATTGTTTACATTTTTGCCTCAGGCAGCAGAAAGGTTAGGTGCACCCCTTGCCACAAAGCATCGAGGGCAGGGCAGCATCACCAATTAGGCGAGGTGAGACAATTGGTCTAAGGCGGCGCAACCCCGCAGACAAGTTGGTAGGCGGCGGCAGGGCTGTGGAAAATGAGCGCTTTCATTGTGGAAAAGCTTATCTCTCTATATTTAAAAAAGTTTTCTGATATTTTTTTCTTCAGGATAGGTCAGTGTCTGATTGGTGGGGGTCCGACACCTGGGACCTCTGCCAATCAGCTGTTTTGAGAAGAAATCCTCATGGTGGTCTGGTCCGAATGGAGACAATGAAGAATAAGGAGACATCACTGGATGTAAGAGATGTGGTGCTGTAATGTTAGGAGGGAAGAGGTTAGGTTGAAAATTTGGCATGGTGGGGAAGGGGGGGGGGGGGGGGGATGCCTCAGGCAGCATAAATGCTAGGTGCACCCCTGACTGAGGGAAGAGGGCCCCAAAGTGCACTCTTGCACCAGGGCCCATGAGCTTTTAGCTATGCCCCTGTAAATCCGGTATTTGCACCATGCAGATCTGCATTTACAGTCCTGCTCCATTGGATCCGTCAATACTTGACAGCGTCGTTTTCAGGTGCCAGAGAGGTGTTATTACTCTGCACAGGGCATACTCTGTACAGATACTGGAACAGTAGATGGCATCAGAGACATGTCAACCCTTGCATCCTGGGAATAGACAGGAATCAGGCAGGATTTTTGAATGCAGCTCTAGGTGTGTTTGTAGTATAATGTTACTCCGGATCAGTGCACAATACTGTGGGTAAAGTACACGCAGACAGGATTGTGCAGACTATATACAGCTTACTGAATGTTGTATTATGGGTTTTGGAATGGCCTTTCTGTAATGATAGCCTCAGCGGGTAGCCTGTGTACATTGGCCGTGGCGGTAATCTGGTATTAGCGGACTGCTTGCTGAGTATAGGACTCCATTGTCAGGAACAGGTTCTTCCAGTCCTTCGACCCAAACATTATTTATTTTCCCTTGCAAGTTTACAAGTTTCTACAACTCCGAACATAACGTCAGTATCTCCTATGTGAGACTGAAGGGGAGAGTGTACCTTTCCCTGAGGTAAAAGACAATTACCTCAAAATGAAAAAAAATGACTTGAGTTCTACGCTATTCAATTGTTACGGGAAAAGTGTGCGAGTTTTGTGGAGTTGGTGCTACCCAGCTTTCCAACTTTCTGAAAGGCAGGTATGCCTAGCTATGCTGTGATACACAGCCTGTTCCCTTAATGGGTTATCCCCAGGTAGAAACAGCACCACCTTTAGCCTAAGGCTGTGTCTGGTACTGCAGCTTCTTTGTATCCAAATGAATGGAGATTAAAGAGGATCTTTCATGGGTTTATGTATTACAAACTGGCATGCTTACCAGATACTGTGACCTCTATAGGTGCAAACACAATTTTTTTTTTCTTCAAAAATACCCCTCCATTCCGCCGCTGTGGCCCCCATCGTTTTTGGCGCCTGCTATGCTAAATCAGAGTATCGGTAGAAGGGGGGGGGGAGACATTTCTTCAGCGGGCGTCTCCTCTCTGGCTGTGGCGCCGTCCAATTGCAGCAGACCGCTCTACATCCAGGGAGAAGGTGAGCTGTTCTTGTGAGATTTATGAGAACTGGCCATGTACAAGAGTATAGTAATCTGACGGGAACAGCTCACCGTCTTCTTGCTTGTGGAGCAGTTTACTGCGATTGGACAGTGTCACAACCAGGGGGAAGGAGACGCCCACTGAAGAAACTAAATGTCTCCTCCTCCTTGTACCAATACTCTAAATTAGCATATCAGGTGCCAAAAAGAGCGGGGGGCTCAGTGGCAGAACGAAGGAGTATTTTTGAAAAAAAAAAAGGGTTTGCATTGATAGGGGCTGCACTATCTGATAAGCATACCAGTTTGTAATACATAAACCCATGAAAGGTCCTCTTTAAGTACCACACACAGCCTATGGATATGTTTCTCAGATAAAAGCCGCTTCACCTGCAACAAACAGAGGTGCCGGAATCTCTTCCCCTAGACAAACAGGCCGTGGGTTGTTCTCAGTACAGGTTTCCCTATCCTTCCAAGGCTTCAGTAAATTGACATGGTAGACCTGCTCTGCCTTCCGCCGAACTGGTTGGCGTACCTTGTAATTTACATAGCCTATTTTATCTAGTATCTCATAGGGCCCTTCCACCTAGCAAGGAACTTAAGGTCCACGGTCGGTACAAGAACCAAGACCTGATCTCTCGGGTTAAAGTTCCGGGCCCAAGCCGCTCGAATATAGACCCGACTCTGGGCTCGCTGAGCCGCCTCCATGCTCTCTAACAAGTGGCAACACTTGTCCGCTCTTGCATTTTGGTGACATATTCAATTACACTCTTATGTGAAGTGGACTGTTGTTCCTACGCCTCCTTGTCTACGTCCAACAACCCCCGGGGATGTCTGCCATATAGCAGTTCGAAGGGGAAAAACCCAGTAGAGGCCTGGGGCACCTCTCACATTGCGAATATTAGATAGGGCAGAAAGATGTCCCAGCCCCTTTCCACCAGACCATCCACAAACGGACGTCTGTAACGGTTTTATGCTCAATTTACACGGTTCCCTCATGACTTTCAACATAAAAGGTGTCCCCTGGTCTGTCAGAACCTCTTTAGGTATTCCTACTTGAGAAAACATCTTCATTAACTCCTTAGCTACGAGTTTGGCAGATGTATGACGCAGTGACACCGCCTCTGGGTACCGGATGGCATAGTCAAGGATGACTAAGATGTGCTGGTGACCCCCAACATGTAGTTTGCATTTTTTACTCCTTGGTCATGGCCAGGCTGAGGGGGATTACACCTAACATTTATCGACAGCAGCAAAGCACAAGACAGTAAGTCTATGTCTGGCTATGGGGAGAGACTAGTGAGAGTAACAGCTAAACTTAGCTTATGGACCTCATTAGAGAGCAACTTTCCGAGTGCCAGGACACAAATGGACAGTTAGTGCGCATAATTGTCCTTATCCATTATACAAGCCTTCCGGGTCATAGTGGAAAAATGAAAATCTATTTAGAAGAGTATTCTGTAAATGATGTGGTAAAAGTGTTTGCCTGCCGCAAGGGGGATGCCCTTATTGGATAACTCAAAATATAAAGTAAGCAAATGTCATATTCAGTACCAGAGTGCTAGAGTTGGAACTTAAAGAGGACCTTTCACCAGAATAAAGCATCTAAACTAACTATACAGACGTGTAGAGCGGTGCCCAGGGACCCCCCTGCACTTACTGTTATCCCCGGGCGCCGCTCCGTTCGCCCGGTATAGCCTCCGGTATCTTAATAGTTAGGCTCCACCCAGGGGAACCTGCCGGGGTCTCTTTCTCCTCTGCTGTAGCGCTGGCCAATCGCAGCGCTCAGCTCATAGCCTGAGAGTTTTTTTTCTCTCTCAGGCTATGAGCTGAGCGCTGCGATTGGCTAGCGCTACAGCATGGGAAAAAGAGACGCTGGCAGGTTCCCCTGGGCGGAGCCTAACTATGAAGATACCGGAGGCTATACCGGGCGAACGGAGCGGCGCCCGGGGATAACAGTAAGTGCAGGGGGGTCCCTGGGCGCCGCTCTACACGTCTGTATAGTTAGTTTAGATGCTTTATTCTGGTGAAAGGGCCTCTTTAAAGTAAATCTTCAGTTTGCCTGTAAAGTATCAGCATTAGAAGAATCCCTCCATTGACAACAGCCACTACCTGATAATAGGATTACCAGTGAACTTATTATTATTTTTGCTATACGAAAAGCTTTCCATTGATGAACTGTACCAACTGTCCAGAGACTATTGATTCTTCAGTAAATGTTCAACTGGTTTACAACAACCGACTCCTTATTCTTACTACTACTCTGAACATTTGCACCTAATGGTGCTGGCGTCACGAACCAGGTGCCCAGCTGCAAAAGCACCTTACACCCATTACCATCAAGGGCACCTCAACTTCCATCTGACTGGTGTTCCCTGTAACCGAGAGTGTCCTGGAGGATTTCGTGCTGTCTTCCCATCCACTGTACGCCAGCCCAGGTAGGTATCTGCTAACCGTGAGTACATGAACTATTGCACCCATCGGCCCACCGTGAGCCTCACGTGTTTTCCCCTGTGGTTTGGTAGCGTTACAGGTACTGGTCCTACGAGCTCCATGGCGATTCTCTCGAAGGGTACCTCGATAATCGGGAGAGGTACTAGGAGACTACGGAAGTGTGGCTGGGGGATAGTTATCTGGCCGGTGGGGCAAGACCTACAAAATTCTTCCACCTCTCTGAACACACTGGGCCAATAAAACCGCTGCAGTATACGGTCCTGGGTTTTCTGTACCCCCAAGTGTCCACCGAGGACATGTTGGTGGGCCAGATCTAATATCAGCTTACGATATGCCTGGGGCACCAGCAACTGTTGAACATTCTTACCAGTGGCGTACCCGGGGGGGAAGGCGCGGCTCTGACGGGGGTGCCAGCTGGCCCAGAAGCAATGAGCGATTCCATCAATACAGAATCCAAGAGCTCATTGCTGAAGCGCTGACACCCATGACCCACATACTGCGGCGGGGCAAGGAGCAGAGCGCATAGTTCCCTACCCCGCCGCCGATCACCGCCATAGGCTTCAGGCCTACTAGGCCTGAAGCCTATGCGGTAGTGAAATCCTGATGCAGGCGCGCATGATGATGTCATCGCGCGCACCTGTGCCGGGACTCAGCAGCACAGTGCTGGGACCCTGAGTCTGCGAGAAAGCGCAGGTAAGTATTTAGCTTTTAGGGTTAGAGTTTTTTTTTTTTTTTAATCTGCCAACTTTGGGGGACATGAGGGGGCCGGGGTGCGGGAAATATGGTGGGATACTGTGTGGGGGCAAATTATTTTTTTATTTTATGTGCCAAGTTCTTTGGGGGACATGAAGGGGGTGCACACAGGGGGACGTGGGGGAATATTCTGGGATACTGTGTGGCACAGTGGGGGCCAAATTATTATGGGAGGGATGGCAATGTGGAGGACACTACTGTGTGGGGGGGCAGCGTGGGGGACACTACTGTGTGGGGGGCAGCGTGGGGGACACTACTGTGTGGGGGGGCAGCGTGGGGGACACTACTGTGTGGGGGGGCAGCGTGGGGGACACTACTGTAAGGGGGGGCAGCGTGGTGGACACTACTGTGTGGGGAACACTACTGTGTGGGGGGGCAGCGTGGGGGACACTACTGTGTGGGGGGGCAGCGTGGAGGACACAACTGTGTGGGGGGGCAGCGTGGGGGACACTACTGTGTGGGGGACACTGCAGTGTGGGGGACACTACTGTGTGGGGGAAATTACTGTGTGGGGGGGCAGCGTGGGGGACACTACTGTGTGGGGGGGCAGCGTGGTGAACACTAGTGTGGGGGGGCAGCGTGGGGGACACTACTGTGTGGGGGGCAGCATGGGGACACTGCAGTGTGGGGGGAAGCGTGGGGGACACTACTGTGTGGGGGCAGCGTGGGGGACGCTGTGGGGGACACTACTGTGTGGGGGGCAGTGTGGTGGACACTACGGTGTGGGGGGCAGTGTGGGGGACACTACTGTGTGGGGGACACCACTATGTGGGGGACACTACTGTGTGGGGGGAAGCGTGGGGGACACTACTGTGTGGGGGGCAGTGTGGGGGACACTACTTTGTGGGGGACACTACTGTGTGGGGGGCAGTGTGGGGGAAATTACTGTGTGGGGGCCTTTCTATTGGGGAGGCACTAGAGACCATTCTATTATTTCTAGGGACACTATACAGGGATTATTACCTGGAGCACAATATAGGGTGTTATTATTACTGGGGGCACTCTAGGAGACATTATAGCTGCTGTGGACACTATAGGGACCTTTGGGGTAATTTATCAAACTGGTGTAAAGTAGAACTGGCTTAGTTGCCCACAGCAGCCAATCAGATTCTACCTTATATATTTGACAGCTCCTTTGGAAATCCAGTTCTACTTTACACCAGTTTGATAAATGACCCCCAATTGTGTCTATTAGGGTCACTATTTTTTCAGCAGTACAGTACCTGGGGCATTGGGGGGCACAACGGGCACAGTATTGGGGGTGGCAGCAGGATGACACTGTGGGGACACCAGGATAGGGAGGTTGATGGAAAAATGTAGAAATCTAACGTGTCTGTGTTACAAACTCTGTAGAGACGAGATGCGGCTGAAAGAATTTCTCATGGCGGTCTAACGGAGGAGAAGAGGAAAGATGTCATGTCTACATGACAGGAGATGTCCCTGGATGTAAGAGGTATGTGGTCAAGTATTTGGGGGGGGGGGGGGGGGGGGGGGGTGCCAGAGAAATTACCCACCCCGGGTGCCAAACACCCTGGGCACACCACTGATTCTTCGTGGTGAACCACAAAACACGGAAAAACCGACTTGGCTCTAGGTTATTGTGGTTCCCCATCAACTACTAACACATTCTCCCAGGCTCAGGACAGAGTATGATCCCTGCATTGTGCCGTGCCAAAATTGTCACCTGAGACATTCAGGTCTGCCAATTCAGGGCCCGGCGGCAAGTCCTCCACCTCGCCAACTATTACATTCAGCGGGGTTGTCTCACCCTCATCCACCAGTACGGCTGGCCTTTCTGCCTCAGGTTCCCAGGGCATTCCATCTGAGCAAGGCCAATCCTCTGGGGCTATCCCTGACTCTTGAGGATCAGGAGGTATAACTGCTGGCCACAGGGCCGGGAATAACAGGAAGTCTCTTCCTAGTATTAACTCATAGTGCAGGTTCGTGACCACTGCCACCTCATGAATGCGCCTGCCGGCAACCGGGTTTAGAGACATCAGAGCGGTGGGGTAGTCTTTTAAGTCTCCATGTATACATAACACACGACTTTCCGGCCAGTAAACTCAGTGGGTCACACTAGGGTAGCCCTCACAAGGGTCACCAGACTCCACGAGTCCAGCTGAGCCACCACGGGAGTGACTCCTATTTCCACCTGACACAAACGTTTGCTATCGAGAGTCTTTTGGGTGCCCAACGCGACTGTCGGTATCCAAAGTTTTTATCCATGGACTCAGCAAGGTGAGGACTGTCGGGCCATACATGGCCGGACTCATGACACCGCCAGCAGATTATCGGGACCGGATGCCCAGTGGGTATGTCCCAAGTGGTCTTTCTCAGCTCTGGCCGCTGGGTCTGGGGCGGGGATTTTCTGGGTTTTAATGGCCCCCTTCCCAGAGAGCCCCCCTATAGGTTCTTGGTCAACCATCTCAAGAGCGCTAGCAGGAGACACCTGGCCAACCCAGTGCATAAGGGGGTGTGGCAAAGCCCCCCAGAACTTGTCAGCCACAATACGGTCCAGACCCTCCCTCACGGCCACCTTCTCGAACACCGGCAGGTAGGTCTCAACGTCATCTGTTGCAGCCACTTTCCAGGAAACTGTTCATCTAGGAATGCTCGGACCTGATACCCATAATGTGGTGGTGCACCATCTTGCTGGAAAAACTCAGGGAACGTGCCAGCTTCAGTGCATAAAGAGGGAAAGTGGATTGGTCGTCGTGGGCCAGTTGAATGGCCCCCAAGGTCTCCCAATCTGACCCCCTTAGACTTTTATCTTTGGGGTCATCTGAAGGCAATTGTCTATGCTGTGAAGATACGAGATGTGCAGCACCTGAAACTACGGATACTGGAAGCCTGTGCTAGCATTTCTCCTGCAGTGTTGCTATCAGTGTGTGAAGAGTGGGAGAAGAGGGTTGCATTGACAATCCAACACAATGGGCAGCACATTGAACACATTTTATAAGTGGTCAGAAACTTGTAAATAACTCATGAAAGAATAAAGTTACGTTAAAACCAAGCACACCATTGTTTTTCTTGTGAAATTCCCAATAAGTTTGATGTGTCACATGACCCTCTTCCTATTGAAAAAACAAAAGTTGGATTCAAAATGGCCGACTTCAAAATAGCCGCCATGGTCACCACCCATCTTGAAAAGTTTCCCCCCTCACATATACTAATGTTCCACAAACAGGAAGTTAATATCACCAACCATTCCCATTTTATTAAGGTGTATCCATATAAATGGCCCACCCTGTAGTTAGAGATTAACCGTGAAGACTTTATACCAGGAGGATCATTATATAAAAACAGACCATATTCATTTTCATTGTCTAACACCCCCAAAGCCTCTGTATAATTGGGGGGGGGGGGGGGGGGGGGGGGGGCACTACAATGGTTAATCAATTAGCAAGAAAGTTCTAGAAAAAAGTAAATGGATGGAATAGAGAAGGAAAGGAATAAAATGGTAGTTATTACAAGGGTGACTTTTTCGGATTCAGTGAATGACTGTTTACCCCTTTGCATACCGTATATAAACAGTGTCCCTTTAAGAGAATTGGGGTGTTGGACGAATACGAGGATATCTTGCGTTGTGAAGGAGAATTAACAATGAGTCACTTGTGAAAACATCTTTTGTCTTGCACATTCCTGTAACGTCTTGGTGCTTGTCGCTGGCAGTTTTTCCAGCTGCGCTATTGTTCACTTTCAGCCCTTATTATATACAGTCAGGTCCATAAATATTGGGACATCAACATTTTTGGCTCTATACACCACCACAATGGATTTGAAATGAAATGAACAAGATGTGCTTTAACTGTAGACTGTCGGCTTCAATTTGAGGGTATTTACATCCAAATCAGGTGAACGGTGTAGGAATTACAACAGTTCGCATATGTGCCTCCCACTTGTTACGGGACCAAAAGTAATGGGACATTTGACTTCTCAGCTTTTCCATGGCCAGGTGTGTGTTATTCCCTCATTATCCCAATTACAATGAGCAGATAAAAGGTCCAGAGTTCATTTCAAGTCTGCTATTTGCATTTGGAATCTGTTGCTGTCAACTCTCAAGATGAGATCCAAAGAGCTGTCACCATCAGTGAAGCAAGCCATCATTAGGCTGAAAAAACAAAACAAACCCATCAGAGATAGCAAAAACATTAGGCTTGTCCAAAACAACTGTTTGGAACATTCTTAAAAAGAAGGAATGCACCGGTGAGCTCAGCAACACCAAAAGACCCGGAAGACCACGGAAAACAACTGTGGTGGATGACCGAAGAATTCTTTCCCTGGTGAAGAAAACACCCTTCACAACAGTTCGCCAGATCAAGAACACTCTCCAGGAGGTAGGTGTATGTGTGTCAAAGTCAACAATCAAGAGAAGACTTCACCAGAGTGAATACAGAGGGTTCACCACAAGATGTAAACCATTGGTGAGTCTCAAAAACAGGAAGGCCAGATTAGAGTTTGCCAAACGACATCTAAAAAAGCCTTCACAGTTCTGGAACAACATCCTATGGATAGATGAGACCAAGATCAACTTGTACCAGAGTGATGGGAAGAGAAGAGTATGGAGAAGGAAAGGAACTGCTCATGATCCTAAGCATACCACCACATCAGTGAAGCATGGTGGTGGAAGTGTCATGGCGTGGGCATGTATGGCTGCCAATGGAACTGGTTCTCTTGTATTTATTGATTATATGACTACTGACAAAAGCAGCAGGATGAATTCTGAAGTGTTTCGGGCAATATTATCTGCTTATATTCAGCCAAATGCTTCAGAACTCATTGGACGGCTCTTCACAGTGCAATAACCCAAAGCATACTGCAAAAGCAACCAAAGAGTTTAAGGGAAAGAAGTGGAATGTTATGCAATGGCCAAGTCAATCACCTGACCTGAATCCGATTGACCATGCATTTCACTTGCTGAAGACAAAACTGAAGGGAAAATGCCCCAAGAACAAGCAGGAACTGAAGAAAGTTTCAGTAGAGGCCTGGCAGAGCATCACCAGGGATGAAACCCAGCGTCTGGTGATGTCTATGCGTTCCAGACTTCAGGCTGTAATTGACTGCAAAGGATTTGCAACCAATTATTAAAAACGGAAAGTTTGATTTATGATGATTATTCTGTCCCATTACTTTTGGTTCCTTAACAAGTGGGAGGCACATATGCAAACTGTTGTAATTCCTACACCGTTCACCTGATTTGGATGTAAATACCCTCAAATTAAAGCTGACAGTCTACAGTTAAAGCACATCTTGTTCATTTCATTTCAAATCCATTGTGGTGGTGTATAGAGCCAAAAATGTTAGAATTGTGTCGATGTCCCAATATTTATGGACCTGACTGTAGATGGAGTCTTAGTATTAAATAAACATAAGAAAATAGGGCGTGCCAGAACCTATTTTGTGACAGCACAGAATCACATAGGGGCACATGTATCACATGACACTGGTGGGAAAAGCTGCTTATAATTGCACCTCTGAGTTCCAGCTACTAGATAAGGAGCCCCCAAACACAACTGGCAGACTCATCTCGGTAAATTTAGAGAACGTCTTCTACTGTTTGCAGAGATAAGCGTCAGAGGTGTTTGGCAGCTGCTTATCTCACTTCCTCTATTGAAATAACATACAAGTTCAGCAAAGACGAATGTTCATTTTAATAATAGCTGTGAATAGTTGAGCATTTGATACAGTGCAGCACTAGTCCTCCACTACAGGACAATATCTCTTGCCTACACTGAGACATTGCAGAAGACTGCAGTATTGTTTACTGGACTAGACATGTGGGTTTACAGCTTCTGAATATAAACAATGCTCTCATTCACTGATAGCAAGCAGAGATCTTTAAAAATAAAATTGTAACACAAAGAATATTAGAACGTCACAGAATCTTTTCACTGGAAGCCCTCTTTGAGAAGCATAGTTTTCAGTTACATTATGTTTTAAGCCTCATTCACACGTCAGTGTTCGGTCAGTTATTTCCATCAGTGATTTTGAGCCAAAACCAGGTGCGGCTCTAAACACAGAACAGGTGCATATCTTTCCCTTATACCTGATGTCTGTGGAGGCTCCAATCCTGGTTTTGGCTCACAATCACTGATGGAAATCACTGACCAAAACACTGACGTGTGACTGAGACTTTATATAGCGTTCAAATCCAGAGCTGCATTCAGACTTCTGCTCGTTGCACTTGGAACGCAACTTATTAGAATATATGTTGCATGGAAGGCGCTCTGGATGTAACGGAAGCATAAGACATGATGTAACCCAGGATCTGTACAAGTAGAGTCATGTACAGTGGATATAAAAAGTCTACACACCCCTGTTAAAATGTCAGGTTTCTGTGATCTAAAAAAAATGAGACAAAGATAAATCATTTCAGAACTTTTTCCACCTTTAATGTGACCTATAAACTGTACAACTCAATTGAAAAACAAACTGAAATTTTTTAGGTGGAGGGAAGAAAACAAAAAAGAACTAAAATAATGTGGTTGCATAAGTGTGCACACCCTCTTATAACTGGGGATGTAGCTATGTTCAGAATTAGGCCTCATGCACACGACAGTATTTTTTCACGGTCTGCAAAACGGGGTTCTGTTGGTCCGTGATCCGTGACCGTTTTTTCGTCCGTGGGTTTTCCTTGATTTTTGGAGGATCCACGGACAAAACGGATCCGTCCTGACTTACAATGAAAGTCAATGTGGACGGATCCGTTTGACGTTGACACAATATGGTGCAATTGCAAACGGATCCGTCCCCATTGACTTTCAATGTAAAGTCAGGAGTTAATATACCATAGGATCAGAGTTTTCTCCAATCCGATGGCATATTTTAACTTGAAGCGTCCTCATCACCATGGGAACGCCTCTATGTTAGAATATACCAGTGTTTCCCAACCAGTGTGCCTCCAGCTGTTGCAAAACTACAACTCCCAGCATGCCCGGACAGCCTTTGGCTGTGCTGGGAGTTGTAGTTTTGCAACAGCTGGAGGCACACTGGTTGGGAAACACTGGAATATACCATCGGATTTGAGTTACATCGTGAAAACTCATATCCGACAGTATATTCTAACACAGAGGCGTTCCCATGGTGATGGGGACGCTTCTAGTTAGAATATACTAAGAAGTGTGTACATGACTGCCCCCTGCTGCCTGGCAGCACCCGATCTCTTACAGGGGGCTGTGATCAGCACAATTAACCCCTCAGGTGCCGCACCTGAAGGGGTTAATTGTGCGTATCATAGCCCCCTGTAAGAGATCAGGGGCTGCCAGGCAGCAGGGGGCAGACCCCCTCCCTCCCCAGTTTTAATTTCATTGGTGGCCAGTGTGCGGCCCCCCCCGGCCCCCCCTCCCACCCTCTATTGTATTAATATCTTTGGTGGCCAGTGCGGCCCCCCCGGCCCCCCTCCCTCCCTTTATTGTATTATCATTGGTGGCAGTGTGCGGCCCCCCCCCGATTGTATTAATATCATTGGTGGCCAGTGTGCGGCCTCCCCCCCCCTTTTCCGATCATTTGTGGCAGCGGAGAGTTCCGATCGGAGTCCCAGTTTAATTGCTGGGGCTCCGATCGGTAACCATGGCAACCAGGACGCTACTGCAGTCCTGGTTGCCCTGGTTACTTAGCAATATTAGAAGCATCATACTTACCTGCTGCGCTGTCTGTGACCGGCCGGGAGCTCCTCCTACTGGTAAGTGACAGGTCTGTGCGGCGCATTGCTTAATGATCTGTCACTTACCAGTAGGAGGAGCTCCCGGCCGGTCACAGACAGCGCAGCAGGTAAGTATGATGCTTCTAATATTGCTAAGTAACCATGGCAACCAGGACTGCAGTAGTGTCCTGGTTGCCATGGTTACCGATCGGAGCCCCAGCGATTAAACTGGGACTCCGATCGGAACTCTCCGCTGCCACCAATGATCGGGGGGGAGGGGGGTGGGAGGCCACACACTGGCCACCAATCATATTAATACAGGGGAGGGGGGCCGGGGGGGCACACTGGCCACCAATGATATAACAATAAAGGGAGGGAGGGGGGTCCGGGGGGGCCGCACACTGGCCACCAATGATAATACAATAAAGGGAGGGAGGGGGCGCACTGGCCACCAATGATATTAATACAATAGAGGGAGGGGGGGGCCGGGGGGGGGGGGGCCGCCCTGGCCACCAATGAAATTAAAACTGGGGAGGGAGGGGGGTCTGCCCCCTGCTGCCTGGCAGCCCCTGATCTCTTACAGGGGGCTATGATACGCACAATTAACCCCTTCAGGTGCGGCACCTGAGGGGTTAATTGTGCTGATCACAGCCCCCGGTAAG
The DNA here is from genome assembly GCF_905171765.1 of Bufo bufo. Classification (NCBI taxonomy): domain Eukaryota; kingdom Metazoa; phylum Chordata; class Amphibia; order Anura; family Bufonidae; genus Bufo; species Bufo bufo. The sequence continues at coordinate 224,393,548 of NC_053389.1, forward strand.
AGATCGGGTGCTGCCAGGCAGCAGGGGGCAGTCATGTACACAGTTCGTAGTATATTCTAACTAGAAGCGTCCCCATCACTATGGGAACGCCTCTGTGTCAGAATATACTGTCGGATATGAGTTTTCACGTAGTGAAAACTCAGCTCTGAAAAAGCTTTTATGCAGACGGATCTTCGGATCCATCTGTATGAAAGTAGCCTACGGACACGGATCACGGACACGGATGCCAATCTTGTGTGCATCTGTGTTTTTTTCACGGACCCATTGACTTGAATGGGTCCGTGAACCGTTGTCCGTCAAAAAAATAGGACAGGTCTTATTTTTTTGACGGACAGGATACAAACGGTGCATTTACCGAGTTTTCAACGGACCCATTAAAAAGTCAATGGGTCCGCAGAAAATCACGGAAAACGGAACAACGGCCACGGGTGCACACAACGGTCGTGTGCATGAGGCCTTAAAGAGGACCTTTCACCAGAATAAAGTATCTAAACTGACAATGCAGACGTGTAGAGCGGCGCCCAGGGATCTCCCTGCACTTACTGTTATCCCCGGGCGCCGTTCCGTTCTCCGGTTATAGCCTCTGGTATGTTCATAGTTAGGCTCCACCCAGGGGAACCTGCTGGCGTCTCTTTCTCCTATGCTGTAGCGCTGGCCAATCGCCGCGCTCAGCTCATCAAGTGGAGAAAATATGGCACAACAGTGACATTACCAAAACTGGACGTCCCTCCAAAATTGATGAAAAGCCGAGAAGAAAACTGGAATGGGAGGCTACCAAGAGGCCTACAGCAACATTAAAGGAGCTGCAAGAATATCTGGCAAGTACTGGCTGTGTGGTACACGTGACAACAATCTCCCGTATTCTTCATATGTCTGGGCTATGGGGTAGAGTGGCAAGACGAAAGCCATTTCTTACGAAGAAAAACATCCAAGACGGGCTACATTTTGCAAAAACACATCTGAAGTCTCCCAAAAGCATGTGGGAAAAGGTGTTATGGTCTGATGAAACCAAGGTTGAACTTTTTGGCCATAATTCCAAAAGATATATTTGGTGCAAAAGCAACACTGCACATAACCAAAAGAACACCATACCCACAGTAAAGCATGGTGGTGGCAGCATCATGTTTTGGGGCTGTTTTTCTTCAGCTGGAACTGGGGCCTTAGTTGAGCTAGAGGGAATTATGAACAGTTCCAAATACCAGTCAATATTGGCACAAAACCTTCAGGCTTCTGCTAGAAAGCTGAACATGAAGAGGAACTTTATTTTTCAGCATGACAACGACCCAAAGCATACATCCAAATCAACAAAGGAATGGCTTCACCAGAAGAAGATTAAAGTTTTGGAATGGCCCAGCCAGAGCCCAGCCCTGAACCCAGGGCTGTGCACAGGAGATGCCCTCGCAATCTGACAGATTTGGAGTGTTTTTACAAAGAAGAGTGGGCAAATCTTGCCAAGTCAAAATGTGCCATGCTGATAGACTCATACCCAAAAAGACTGAGTGCTGTAATAAAATCAAAAGGTGCTTCAACAAAGTATTAGATTAAGGGTGTGCACACTTATGCAATCATATTTTATTTTTATATATTTTCTTCCCTCTACCTAAAAGATTTCAGTTTGTTTTTCAATTGAGTTGTACAGTTTATAGGTCACATTAAAGATAGGGGTGAGTAGACTTTTTATATCCACTGTATGTGGAGAGCTACCCAATATATTTTATATATATATATATATATATATATATATATATATATATATATATAAAAACAAACACACACACCGTATTTCTGTAGATGGTTATTTAGAAAAGCCCCTCCCCTTGCCATTATTCACTTTTTCAACACACAAGGCCACATCTTGAGTTTTATATCTCTTTATATTTGTAAAAGGTCTGAATAGAGCAGATGATGCCAGTAAAGCAATTAAACAGAGACGCTGAGCAAGACATTGCCACAAAATTATGAGAAGTGTATAACATTTGAAAGCTACAATATCCTACAGTATCCTACAAGTGGAGATGAAGTCGTCCAAGACTAAGGCAGCAATGGCAGATGAGGCTAAACGATGCTCCACAACCTAAGCGTGTTATCAGTAACCCAAAGATGCCCATTCGAATACTGCCACCAGCCAAGATTATTTGTGCCATGGGGGAAGCTGCAGGGGCCTGTGCAGACAGGAGGCACGATCTGATTGTGGATCCAACTTACTTCTCGTAGGCCATGATGTCCACCTCTCCTATAAGGGAGCAGTAAACAAGATATTGACTTTCTTGAGATGATATGGACCAATTTGAGAAGGGGGCCCCTGTTTGATGCTAGCAACACCCCCTTTTCCCCTTCATGGGTCATGGTACCATCTGTTAGGTAGCTCTCATTCCTGTCCCATGTGGAAGAGTAGGGCCTCATGACCCTCAGCCGAATATCCTGTGCCTTGTTCTGATGCCTGTGAAGAATTCTAAACTGGTTCACTCCATCCAACCTGAACTGAAAGCTACCCCGAAGGGTCATGTTGCAGCTCTGGGTCAAACCCTATGGTACATATATGCACTAACATAAAATCAATTTGCAAACACAAAAACATACTAAGCATTAGTATAAAAGAACTAAACATGCTTTATATGTGGGTTACAATAGTTCACATGGGCAAGACATTGTTATGTGCTACAGTAACCTCCTCCCGAAACCTTCCTGCACTTGATATGTTCTTCACAATATCCTGTTTTCCGATATTACACAGCCTGGATGGTGCCCAGATCTTAAAAGGTTCTGGACCTGATTCCTTGCTCTATTTTCTATTGATGCTCATTCATATGGCAGGCTGTTCTTATATTTGCTAATACTTTACACCTTTTTGGAAAGACACATTCAGAATTTAGTCTTGGTTCACCTACAAAATCCAAGGATCAAAGAACTTTTATCATCCGTTCAGCCATAGAAAAACTCACTGGTAATTTGTAGAGAACTTTCCACAAGAACTTGTTAACTTAAGATTAGATATTGGTTCCTTAATTAGTTCTCTGGTCAGTCTTGTAAAAGTCAAAGTTATGCCATGCTAGATTATCAGGATGCTAAATTAAAGGCAGTTCCTTGTATATTAATTGGGCAAGGTGGTTAGGAGTTGAATAGTATGCCATTGTGTTGACCTTCATAGATGTAATCAATGGTGGGCAGACCATGGTTGGGAACCAACCAACTTGATCTTCGGTCGCAGCAAATGATGAGATCAATGATAAAATTTTAAAGTTAGGTTTTTTTGTTGCTAGTAAATTCTTGGGTTGTTAAAATCCTAAAACAAGAGGGTTAAATTGGGAAATCCAAATAAAGTCCTGAGTTTCCCAATCCAATTAGTCCATTGGGCAAAGTTTCCAATGCAACAAACTAAGAGGTTCGTTAAAGGCACTAAGCAGGATTGTAGGTAATGCGGTCAGGTGTCTCTTTTTTAGTCCGTTAATAGGGGTACAAAAAGAAGCCTCCTGTATAAGCGTCATAATTCTTCAGGGTAACGGGTCTTCTCACAGGGAATGGTGAGCCTTTGAAGTCCTGGGATTGACAAAATCGGTCTTCTTGTACATAGCCTGGTAGGTCATAAATAGAATAAAGGTTATGATAATCCTAGTACAGTCTCCTTTAAAAGTCAAGGAGAGATCTCTCTATATCAGCAGTTCCAACCTGCAGCTGTTGCAAAACTAATGGCCCCAGCATTCTCTCTCTTCATTAAGATAATGAAAATATGAGTTATGCAGGTATGATACATTTTAATGGCTAACAAAAATAGAAGCAAACACATTACTTAGCAAGCTTTTGAGGCACCATAGGTCTCTTTTCTTGCAGTGCATTGTCACATTTGAATTAGTTGGCACAGTGGCCCACTATTTGCCCCCATATATGCCTGGCTCACCAACTGAGGGCTCCATAAGTGTGTTATGTGAAATCTCCCCATTAACTGACTCAGAAAAGACAGCATAGGTGGCAAGCTGATTAGTGTAATCAGTTTCTTTGAACTGCACAAAAAAGAAGAAACTCCATCTTGGTGAAAGTTTTTGGACTTTAAATGGCGTTTGATATTTTGGAATATATACATTATGTGTGAATGAAGACATGAGTCTAGGGTTTACCCACTGATCTACTGTTTTGGTGCTTCTTTGGGAAACCAATTGTGATGGTCTAGGGTAGGTACTGGAACTGGTACTAATCAAGACTGGTCTTACCTTCTTGTAAGCACTGTGAAGATCCTGGTGGTACCAAAGGTTGTAGAGCACAAGGGAAGATGCTTTTCCAGTCTTCGTGATCATACCACTAAAAGGGGACACAAACAAAAGTGTACTTTTTTAGTTTCTTTATTAGAGATTTGTGGAACCACATGGTTTGCGAATGGACAAAGGTTCTGTCCCATTCTGTGCACTCATTAGCATGTGCCATGGTTGTGGTAGTGTGCAGCGTCCCTCATCCTCACTTTGGTCTATATAACAGAGACAGCCCAATGGTGCTCCAAAGCCCATGCTTTCCTCATTGAATCGAGAAAATTCTTCATTGTCTCTACAACTTTACCAAAAAGGGAGAAGGAAACTAAACCAGAGAAGGTTTCTATTAACATTCTCTTGAGCCCAAAATGGGAAGTTATGAGTCTAACCTGTGGAAAGGGCCCGAACCTTGCATGCCCTGGCTCACCTGTCACTATTGCTGATGTCTATCAGCTTGTTGATGCCCCCATTTTGCAACAGCATCCTGGCGTTGTTAGAGCTATTGCAAATCAGGTTGTTTAGTATGTAGCAGATAGATGCAGTAGTCTCATTTGCGATGTTGGAGTCCGGTACACGGTCTGGTAGCTCTCTCACCAGGTCGGCCATTAGTTCCTTGGCTGGAAAATAGAGAATGGAAATTTATAAATGTCCATAAAGCCAAATAATAGTCATAGATTGTCAAAAATTTGAAGGAGACACCAATGACCAGAGGTCTCTGGCCTCTATCAAACATTAGGGACATAGGAAGACAGGCACTCTGTATGAGGTCACCAGCAGATATCAACAAAGGACAAGGGATAGTGTGTATATGATAAAAACTATATTTATTTGGGTAGTAATAAAAACGTTATCAATATAGGTCACTCCCAATGTACAGGGAGAGGAGTGGGTGGTGTAAAATAACCGCTTCCCAGGGCTTGGATAACCATACGCGTTTCGAAGGATCGCAGCCTTCTTCATCAGTGGCTGCTGATGAAGAAGGCTGCAATCCTTCGAAACGCGTATGGTTATCCAAGCCCTGGGAAGCGCTTCCAAACTTCCCTGCACCATCAGGCTGCCTCCATCCATTGACAACACTGGGACCTAAAGCGCCCGAAAAAAAGCGCGCGCTAAACTGCCGCACGTGGCAAGAATGCCAGACACAGTCAGCAGCCCTCTGACCGGAGGAAAAGACAGCAACATTCGCATCAACAGACCGATCCACAAACAGCAGCCCTTCACGGTCATCGCATCCATCTGCAACCGCGCTGCCGGGCCCGTCTATCCATAACCGCACTAAGCATCCACAGCACACAGAGGATCCTGCGCGGAGACACCCACATAGAAGAACCGACGATCCTCCAGAAAGGTAACAGCGACCAGATTTGCTGATTTCAACTGATTCGCTGAAAATAACTTTCGCATAGCTGTGTATACACATACATCGGATCTGGAATGCTGCTGATATCCTTTTAAACCTGTCACAACTTAGATCTTTGTACTAACTTTTTACTTATTTTAATCAACTGAATCCATCTCAGACTATTGACTATATTTGTCTAATATTTAAAGTTCTACATACCATGATTCTGGACTTATAGCCCAATACAGGGTGTTTTATCATCATATTTTCACATTATTTTTCTTTATTCATTTATCCATTTTACACCACCCACTCCTCTCCCTGTACATTGGGAGTGACCTATATTGATAACGTTTTTATTACTACCCAAATAAATATAGTTTTTATCATATACACACTATCCCTTGTCCTTTGTTGATATCTGCTGGTGACCTCATATAGAGTGCCTGTCTTCCTATGTTCCTATACGCCTGCCTTTTCTGACTGGGTGAGTCAGCTTAGACATGTGCACCTTGCATATTGCCCACACAGGAGAGCCACCGTATTCCCTCCAAACTCTATCAAACATTGTCTTCAATAATAAAAAAGAAGATGGGACAAGTCAGGTTTTTCATTCTGTTCCTTTATTTCTCCTGAGATATTGTGCCTGAAGTGTCCTCAATGGTACTTACCAATATCATTTTGTAGGGAGGAATTACGGGACAGATTCCTCAGGAGTGAGACAGCTGTTCTCTTTACCCCGGGCTCATTTACAAACAACATGTTTCGGATGTGTTGAAGGCCGCTCTCCTTTCGGACGATGGTCTGAGCCACAGAGAATGGAATCTGTCCAAAAAAGAAGTACGCAAACCAAATTAATTGATTCAAAGTATATTGTCATCTCAGGTGGGTATTGCTTGGGTTATGTGCACACTTGGTTTCATTTATGGCAAGGACATGCAACTCCGCTTTGTAAAATTCATCAGGCTCAGGTGAGCAACCATTGGGGAGAAGGGTTTGTGTCCAGGAGCATGGTGGCAGCATGGTATACAGTTAACATACAGTTTTCCAGCCAAGATGTCTAGGACAGCACATTTACCATGGATCATACATCTGCTCTCCTCCAGTAACCTCTTGGACCCAAGTCTTTCTGGCTGGATTGTCATTTGCCCCTGACATACAATAACAGGTCTAACTAAATGCAATAGCATCACAATTAGACAGCTGCAACATTTTTGTACTGTCCTGAATGCCCAGAGTCAGAGGAGTTAAAGGGCATCTGTCAGTAGATTTGTATCTATGAAACTGGGAGACCTATTGCATGTGTGCTTTGGTAGCTGAAGGCTGGTCCCATGTTCATATGTGCTGGCATTGCTAGAAAAATGACATTTTAATATATGTAAATGAGACTCTAGGTGCAACAGGGGCGTTGTCATTACTCCTAGAGACTAAGCTCTCTCTGCAACTGTTGCACCCTTTGCACTTTGATTGACAGGGCCAGGTGTGATGATGTTTACACTGTCTGGCCCTGTCAATCAAAGTGCAGAGGCCGCAGCAGTTGCAGGGAATGCTTGCACATAAGAACATGGGACCAACACAGATGCCTTCAGCTGCCAAGTGCGCATACAACAGGTCAGTCTGTTTCGAAGGTACAAATCTGCTGACAGATGCCCTTTAAGGTATGAAGTGATAAGTCAAAACAAAAATGATTGGAAGAGGACCTAAAATGTGATTAAAAAGTATTCCCTACTGCCTGTATACACCATGCCATGCTTATATTTTCAGCTGCTAGGGATGAATGTGGTGCACTTAAAATTTTTGGCGCCACAAACATGAGGAGTTGCTGATAAGATTGAAAGAAAAAAAAACCTGAGCCTTGTTATATCCTTTTTTATTTATTTTCCTTTTTGAGTCACCTTGAAAGAATGCCTTTTTAACAGATGCTGACATAACACAAACAAAGCCTCTCTGTATTTCGCAGTACCCCCCTATTAACCCCTGACCCTGGTTCTGGTAGTTAGAATAGAGAAACATCCCAATAACAGTGGCAGGGGTCAATAGCGTGATTGAAGGTTAAACCCCTAGTAAGAAAAACATTCTAGACAAAAGAGGACAAAGGACAGAACATCTATAAAACTGCCTCCTCTGTGTTAGACATAACAATATTCACCAGAAAATGGACAGTTTAGAGGAGCATCCTCTATATGATTATATACAAGATGTATAACTTATACCAGCTGTACATATATAATTATATACAGAAGATGCCCAGGTTATACCAGCATGCTCCATATCACTATATAAAAGAAGATGTATAACTTATACCAGCTGTACATATATAATTATATACAGAAGATGCCCAGGTTATACCAGCATGCTCCATATCATTATATAAAAGAAGATGTATAACTTATAGCAGCTGTACATATATAATTATATACAGAAGATGCCCAGGTTATACCAGCATGCTCCATATCACTATATACAAGAAGATGTATAACTTATACCAACTATACATATATAATTATATACAAGATGATGTATAACGCATACCAGCTGTACATATATAATTATATACAGTAGATGCCCAGGTTATACCAGCATGGTTCATATCACTATATACAAGATGTATAACGTATACCAGCTGTACATATATAATTATATACAGAAGATGCCCAGGTTATACCAGCATGATCTATATCACTATATACAAGAAGATGTATAACCTATACCAGCTGTACATATATAATTATATACAGAAGATGCCCAGGTTATACCAGCATGCTCCATATAACTATATACAAGAAGATATATAACTTATACCAGCTATACATATATAATTATATACAGAAGATACCCAGGTTATACCAGCATGCTCCATATAACTATGTACAAGAAGATGTATAACGTATACCAGCTGTACATATATAATTATATACAGAAGATGCCCAGGTTATACCAGCATGCTCCATATCACTATATACAAGTAGATGTATAACTTATACCAGCTGTACATATATAATTATAGACAGAAGATGCCCAGGTTATACCAGCATGCTCCATATCACTATATACAAGAAGATGTATAACGTATACCAGCTGTACATATATAATTATATACAGAAGATGCCCAGGTTATACCAATATGCTCCATATCACTATATACAAGAAGATGTATAACTTATACCAGATGTACATATATAAATATATACAGAAGATGCCCAGGTTATACCAACATGATCTATATCACTATATACAAGATGTATAACTTATACCAGCTATACATATATAATTATATACAGAAGATACCCAGGTTATACCAGCATGATCTATATCACTATATACAGGAAAAAGCCTATGTCATAGCAGATAAATGTGTATTTAATATATGCTTCCATCAATCAATTTTTTTTAATGTTATATACTTCTCATACCCAGAAATTTATGCATTTGCACTTTGAAAAGTTTATAAGAGATTTCCCACATTATCCCCCTGATTTACGTTCCTCTCTTACACTTATTTTGTGGTTTTGTGATCCTCTCGGTGACAGCAGTTCCTAAAAAAAATTTACATTCACTGTCACTAAGGACAAAGAAAACAGGATTCATCACCTAGCAGTAAAACAAGATAGCTCACAGGTCTGCTAATGCAGCCAGATTACGGTATCACACATGACAGGCTTGGATACACAGCTCAGCAGACAGTATCACACATGATAGGCACAGATACACAGCTCAGATGTGCACTCTTTAGCAGCTCCTGAACACTTTGATACATACCAGCCCGTTTCCAGCTGTAAGGTTCTGGAGAGACCCCAGTGATGCCTCTTGGGTGTAATTCCGAGAGCTTTTTGCAATAAGTGATAAGTAAAGCCGAACCAGTTTGGAGCTCCATAAACATTCCATCCCTTTGGGGTTACTGGTTTCCTCAGCAATAGGGACTTCTGTCCAGTCCTGTGGGCAGAATGAAAGTTATATAAATATATAGAACTAGAATTTTCTCAATATGTACACTCATTGACAAAAATAACACACCAAGGAGGAGTTGTTGTAATGGAATGAAACTTTCTGTGTAAATGTGAAAACTCTACGATTGAAAGGAGGCTTTAGTACCCTGTTGGGCCGCCTTTCGCCTGGATACAAGATGAGATATGGTTGGACATGGAGGAATACAGGTTCAGTACGGTATTCTGTGGCACATTTGCCCACAGATTCTTCATCTGAGCCTGTAGTTCCTGCACACTAGTAGGTTGCTGAAGTTTGTGTCCTAGCTGGCGCCATAAATTCTCGCTTGGTGACTGGGCAGGCCATGGAAGTGTTGCAATCTGGTGGACACATTCCTGGGAAACCCTTGATGTGTCAGGCAACACATGTGGCCGCAGGATGTTCTGTACATATCACTGAGATGTTGGTGTCCCTCGTGTCAAAACGAGAGGTGACTGACTGTTGTATACAATGGCTCTCCAGATCATCACACCAGTAGTGGGGGCAGTGTATCGCTCCACAAGCAGGATTGAAGCACTCACAATGAGGCCTCCATACTCAAACCCGACATCATGGGATTCCAAACTAGAACCGTATCGTCTTTAGTAAAAATCCAGGTTCTGTCTGTAACAGTCCAGGTTTCTCATTCATAACACAAATGCAAACAAAGGTGACGATGGCTGGCTGACAATGGCAGGATACAAAATGGGCACCGTGACACCAAATGTCCTTCTGCTAAGCACCAGAAAATGGTGTGTAATGAAGGTGCTACCTCTGTTTGGGTGGTGGACAATGAAACTGTGAGAGCTGCTTGTATTTGTCGCCAGATCAAATAAATAGTCTCTACTGGTGGTCTGGGCCATCAGGAGCCTGTTCACCTGTGTGTGCATGTCCTCATGTAACCACTGCTCCCAACACTTCCTACCAGCTAGGTCAGAATGGTCTAGATCAGGCATGTCCAAACTGCGGCCCTCCAGTTGTTGCAAAACTACAACTCCCAGCATGCCTGGATAGCTTACAGCTATTAGGGCATGCTGGGAGTTTCTAGTTCGGCAACAGCTGGAGGGCCGCAGTTTGGACATGCCTGGTCTAGATGGTGGGCAAATTGTTGAAAATTACAATCCTGTTTTCTTCAGTCCAATAATGCGCTTCCTCTCAAAGTCTGTTAACTAGGCAAAATGTCTGAGTGCATTGTAGAGGCATGCCTAGTAGTGAATGACCTCTCACCAAGGGGTACACTACCAAAAAGTAGCCTCTGAGAGCCTTTCTATAGGGCAGCGGGGAAGAACTTTTACAACCTCTTGTGGCAAGACCCATAACTTTATGCTGAGCTTTGCAGCTATACTAGCAGAAGGACATTGCTTTGCATGGGTATATTTAATCTATTTCATTTAAATGTTTGTGTGTGTCGTTAAAAGATATTGACAGTATCCCCGATAACAGTGACCTCTACAGCACCCCGCCCCTTAACAATCAACTCCACAGCCCCCCACCCCTTAACACTGACCCCCCCACAGTGCCCCGCCTGCTTAAATGGGATCTCCACAGCAGCCCACCCCCTTAACTTTGACCTTCACAGCAGCCCGCCCCTTTAACAGTGAATTTCACAGCACCCCACTCCCTTGACAGTGACCTCCTCAGGGGTCTGCACCCTTAACAGTGACCTATACAGCACCCCGCCCCTTAACAGTGACCTCCATAGAGGAACGTCCCCTTATCTGTGACCTCCACTGTTCCCTGCCCCCTTAACAGAGACCGCCACAACACCCATCCCTTTGACAGTGACTGCCACAGTACCCCATTCCCTTAACAGTGACCTCCCTCCACAGTACCCTGCCCCGGTAACAGTGACCTCCGCAGTACCCTGCCCCCTTAACAGTAACATCCACAATGAACGCTCCTTTAAAAGTGACCTCCACAGTGCCCGCCCCTTTAACAGTGAGCTCCACAGCAGCTGCTCCTTTAATAGTGGCCCCTGCCCCCTTAACAGTGACCTCCACACCGCCCTGCCCCTAGGGCTACACGACGACGTGTCGTGCAACAATTTTTATAATGATAGGCTATGGTGTCGCACTGCGACATGCTGTGACATGACAGTCGCAAAAAATCTATCCAAGATGGATTTTTCTGTGACTGTCGCGTCACAGTCGCAGCATAATGGTTCCAATAGCCAAAGGCTATCAAAATTCAGTTTTTGGCCTCAATTATAACTCTTTAAATTATAACCTTAATTTTTTCTCTTAATAAGATATGAACCAAAAAGTGCTCTAGTGAGTTAAAAGTTTCAGCCTGCACCTAGTCGTGCTTTTATATTTTATATATAGTGAGGGTATTTTATTCATACCCTTTCACTAAACTGGATTGTTTCTCACCGAGATTGCAGCCAGTTAACCAGAGCGGATCTTTCTACCGCTATTTACATGGGCGGGATATCCGTCTCTCCCCGCAGAGGCAGAGATATATAGTCTATTGTTCTCATCCATCCCTAATTATTTTAGTTGTTTATACCAGATCTTTATCTTATTAAAGTGGTTATACATATTACTGTTAATCATGATTGATGATAAATGATCCATGATCAATGACACGTTCTTACTTTATGATCTTTATTTTTGTTTTTATTTATATGTATGTCATGATTGTGTTTTTACAATTAATCATTCATCATAATTTAGGGATTAAATAATAAATTGGGCTGGCTCACAGTATATTTGCATCCACATTAGTTTATTAACCACCTCCGGACCGCCGAACGCAGCGGCGCGTCCTGGAGGTGGTTGATTGATTCCTCCTGGACGCATATACGCGTCCTCTCGCGAGACGCGAGATTTCGGTCACAGCCGGAAGTTAGAGGAGTATTTCATCAGCAACCTGCCAGCCAATGATCGTTGCTGTCAGGTTGCTGATTTTTAAAAAATCGAATCAGAAGCCATCTAACACCTTATATTTATAAATATAAGGTGTTAAATGGCTTCTGTGCTCCTCTGCTGGTCCTTTTCGTCGGTTGGTTCCAGCAGAGGAGCAGACAAAACTGTGAGTACCCACCAAACACTACACTTAGCCCCAGATCACCCTCCATCACCCCCATCATCCAAATTAACCCCTTGATCGCCCCCTGTCAATCACCTAGTGAAAGGGAAAAAAGTGATCAGTGTAAACTGTCACTTTTTTTTTCTCACTGGTATTGACTTACAGTTTTAGGATAGTTTAGGTCCCTTGGTTAGGTAGTTAGCGTCAGTTAGCGCCCAGCCCACCGCACCGCAGTCACTTATTCGCTGATTAGCGTATCGCTAATCAGCATTTGTACATTTATAGTATCTGTAAGTGATCAAAACTGATCACAGTCAGATCTATAATTGTATTAGTGTCACCTTAGCTCGCCCTCCACCCAAAATGCAGTGTTTGCCCGATCAGGCCTGATCGGTCGCCCACACGTGCGTTCACCCACGCCCGCCCCACCGCAGTGACAAAAAAATTATTATTTTTTGATCACTGCACAATCACTTTACAAGCACTGCGGCGATAAAAAAAAAATCAGTTTTGATATTTTTTATCAATCGCAGCGGCCTCCGGTACTTCGCAAGCCTCCCATTTGTAAGACAGGCTTGCTTTTTTTCTTGGGTAGTCTCAGGGAATACCCCTAAATTTAGTAGTCCAAATGGCAAACAGGGGGTATTCTTCTGAAGAGGCCTACAGGATTCTGACCCAGTCGGATGAGGAATGGGAACCCTCATCTGACGAATCTAGCGGGTCAGAATATGAACCTGTAGAAAGCAGTGGCACTCTGACCCAAAGTTCGGACGAGGAGGTTGAGGTCCCTGATAGCACCAGGCGTACCAGGCCCCGTGTCGCTAGACCACAGGTTGTGCAGGATCCGTTTCAAGAGCAGCAGGGTGGGGCTGGCGCTGTCGGATTACGTGGTGAGGCATACACCAGCAGCGCAGCCCATCCTGGACCTAGTACCAGCACTGCCGTACAACATGGTGAAGTGGCGAGCACCAGAAGGGCAGTTGAAGCTGGTACGGTGGCACGTGCAATAGTTACCCCGTCGCAGCCACTGCAAAGACAGGCCCGTAGAGCCCCTAGAGTCCCTGAGGTGCTGGCAAACCCTGATTGGCAGTCACCAACTTCAGCCGCACCTGTAGTTCCCCATTTCACCGCCCAGTCTGGAGTTCGGGTTGAGACAGCTCAGATCGGTTCGGCCCTGGGATTTTTTGAGCTGTTCTTGACTGCGGAGCTCTTGGACTTAGTCATAGCAGAAACAAATCGGTATGCCACTCAATTTATATCCGCCAACCCGGGAAGCTTTTATGCCCAGCCTTTCCGGTGGAAACCAGTCCAAGTTTCCGAAATTAAAATTTTTCTGTGCCTTCTCCTGAACATGGGCCTGACAAAAAAGCATGAATTGCGGTCATATTGGTCCACGAACCCGATTCATCACATGCCCATGTTCTCTGCTGCTATGTCCAGGACACGTTTTGAGACCATCCTGCGTTTCCTGCACTTTAGCGACAACAGCACCTCTCGTCCCAGAGGCCACCCAGCTTTTGACCGGCTCCACAAAATTCGGCCCCTCATAGACCACTTCAACCAGAAATTTGCAGATTTGTATACCCCCGAGCAAAACATCTGCATAGACGAGTCCCTAATACATTTTACCGGGCGCCTTGGCTTCAAACAATACATCCCAAGCAAGCGTGCCCGGTATGGGGTCAAATTGTATAAGCTCTGTGAAAGGGCCACAGGCTATACCCACAAATTTCGGATCTATGAGGGAAAAGATCAGACCCTGGAGCCGGTCGGTTGCCCTGACTACCTGGGGAGAAGTGGGAAGACAGTCTGGGACTTGGTGTCACCCTTATTTGGCAAGGGGTACCATCTTTATGTGGACAATTTTTACACAAGTGTGTGTGCCCCTCTTCAGGCATTTGTTCCTAGAACAGATTGGCTGCTGTGGCACCGTGCAAACTAGATGCGTGGGCTTCCCCCCAACGGCTCGTTACCACCCGTCTTGCAAGGGGGGAGAGGGCTGCCTTGTGTAACGAAGAACTGCTCGCGGTGAAATGGAGAGACAAGCGTGACATTTACATGCTCTCCTCCATTCACGCAGACACGACAATCCAAATTGAAAGGGCAACCCGTGTCATTGAAAAGCCCCTCTGTGTCCACGACTATAATGCGCTCATGGGAGGGGTGGACTTCAATGACCAGATGTTGGCTCCCTATTTAGTTTCCCGACGCACCAGACGCTGGTATAAGAAGGTGTCTCTATATTTAATTCAATTGGCTGCCTATAATAGTTTTGTTCTCTACAGTAAGGCTGGGAGAACACGATCCTTCCTCAAATTTCAGGAAGAGATCATCGAGAACCTTCTGTATCCAGGAGGTTCCGTGGCCCCAACCACCAGTGTAGTGAGCCGTCTACACGAGCGACATTTCCCCAGTGTCGTTCCTGGTACCTCAAACCAACCGCCACCCCGAAAAAAATGTCGTGTCTGTAGCAGGAGTGGAATAAGGCGTGACACCCGCTATTTCTGTCCTGACTGCCCTGACCACCCTGCCCTATGCTTAGGGGAGTGTTTCCGGAAGTACCACACACAGGTACACCTAGCATAGGGATCACATCTCACAGGACAGGCACACAGGGCTATTAGGGCCCTTTCTCTCACAGCTGCTGCAAACCTCTCCTTTCACCTGGGATAAAGTGCATAATGTACTTCGCCACATCTTTGGGCGATTTGCGCTTTGCACATTGTCCCATGGGGAAGGAGAGGTTTGTTCTATAAAGGTAAAAAAAAGAAAAAAAAAAAAAAGAAATTACCGGTAAGTAAAAAAGTTAACGTTCAGTTGAAAAAGTTAAAGTTTATATGTTCCGTTCAAATTTTATTATAAAGTTAATAAATTTATTGCGTTGCGGCCTGGTTTTTTGTTTAGTTTTTTTTACCTTCCAGGTGGACCAACCAATCGACTAGCTGCAGCACTGATGTGCATTCTGACAGAAGCATTGCGCTGCTGTCAGATTACACAAAAGTCGGTGTATGCGGCGCTGCAAGACGAGATTTCTCCTCTGCAGTAAAAGATACGTTTGCCGAGGCACATGAGCTGAGGAGGTGGCTGTGTTCATATGCTTTGGCAAACACTTTGTATATAAAAAAAACAAAAAAAATCCCGGCAATGATTTATTCATCCACATCGATTGATGTGAATGGAGAAATCTGGTTTGCCAGGGCATACGAGCTAAGTGGGTATGGATGTTGGGCGGAGCTCTTATGTCCTGGCAGACGCCTTTCCCCTCCTTTTTTTTTTTTTGCCAGAGATTTTTTCATCCACATTGATCGATGCGAATGAAGAAATCTGTGCCGTTCATTTTTTCTTTCAGCCCAGAGGCTGAACGGAAAAAAAAAAATCTCATTACCTGTATGCTCAATATAAGGAGAATAGCAGAAACTCCTAATGCTGGCCATACATGTAATGATTGCGGAGACCCTCAAATGCCAGGGCAGTACAAACACCCCACAAATGACCCCATTTTGGAAAGAAGACACCCCAAGGTATTCACTGAGGGGCATATTGAGTCCATGAAAGATTGAAATTTTTGTCCCAAGTTAGCGGAAAAGGAGACTTTGTGAGAAAAAAACAAAACATATCAATTTCCGCTAACTTGTGCCAAAAAATAAAAAATTAGATGAACTCGCCATGCCCCTCATTGAATTCCTTGGGGTGTCTTCTTTCCAAAATGGGGTCACATGTGGGGTATTTATACTGCCCTGGCATTTTAGGGGCCCCAAAGCGTGAGAAGAAGTCTGGTATCCAAATGTCTAAAAATGCCCTCCTAAAAGGAATGTGGGCCCCTTTGCGCATCTAGGCTGCAAAAAAGTGTCACACATGTGGTATCTCCGTACTCAGGAGAAGTTGGGCAATGTGTTTTGGGGTGTCATTTTACATATACCCATGCTGGGTGAGATAAATATCTTGGTCAAATGCCAACTTTGTATAAAAAAATGGGAAAAGTTGTCTTTTGCCAAGATATTTCTCTCACCCAGCATGGGTATATGTAAAATGACACCCCAAAACACATTGCCCAACTTCTCCTGAGTACGGAGATACCACATGTGTGACACTTTTTTGCAGCCTAGGTGGGCAAAGGGGCCCACATTCCAAAGAGCACCTTTAGGATTTCACAGGTCATTTACCTACTTACCACACATTAGGGCCCCTAGAATGCCAGGGCAGTATAACTACCCCACAAGTGACCCAATTTTGGAAAGAAGACACCCCAAGGTATTCCGTGAGGGGCATGGCGAGTTCCTAGAATTTTTTATTTTTTGTCACAAGCGGAAAATGATGATTTTTTTTTTCTTACAAAGTCTCATATTCCACTAACTTGTGACAAAAAATAAAAACTTCCATGAACTCACTATGCCCATCAGCGAATACCTTGGGGTGTCTTCTTTCCAAAATGGGGTCACTTGTGGGGTAGTTATACTGCCCTGGCATTCTAGGGGCCCAAATGTGTGGTAAGTAGTTTGAAATCAAAATCTGTAAAAAATGGCCGGTGAAATCCGAAAGGTGCTCTTTGGAATGTGGACCCCTTTGCCCACCTAGGCTGCAAAAAAGTGTCACACATGTGGTATCTCCGTACTCAGGAGAAGTTGGGCAATGTGTTTTGGGGTGTCATTTTACATATACCCATGCTGGGTGAGAGAAATATCTTGGCAAAAGACAACTTTTCCCATTTTTTTATACAAAGTTGGCATTTGACCAAGATATTTCTCTCACCCAGCATGGGTATATGTAAAATGACACCCCAAAACACATTGCCCAACTTCTCCTGAGTACGGAGATACCACATGTGTGACACTTTTTTGCAGCCTAGGTGGGCAAAGGGGCCCACATTCCAAAGAGCACCTTTCGGATTTAAATTTAGAGAAAAATTTATATATGGATGTCGTTTTTTCTGCAAAATTTTACACCTGAAAGTGAAAAATTTAATTTTTTTGCAAAAAAATCGTTAAATTTCGATTAATAACAAAAAAGTAAAAATGTCAGCAGCAATGAAATACCACCAAATGAAAGCTCTATTAGTGAGAAGAAAAGGAGGTAAAATTCATTTGGGTGGTAAGTTGCATGACCGAGCAATAAACGGTGAAAGTACTGTAGGTCAGAAGTGTAAAAAGTGGCCTGGTCATTAAGGGTGTTTAAGCTATCTATAGGGACTGAGGTGGTTAAATCAGTAATAAAAAATATATATATATATATATATATATATATATATATTTTTTCAAATCCCTTCCCTTTTTTTTTAAATAAAAAAAAACTCTTTTAAAATGCTTGATTAATGCATAACCTTGTTCCTTGTTAATATACACAGATTGCAGAGCTCTGATACATATCAATAAAACTGGAGTACTCCAATAAAAAGTGCGCCCTTTGCTCTAAAAAAATTTGCATGTATATTGAATGAATAACATTAGTTTCTCCGGTACATATTGCGTTCGGCCAATTCGCCAAATCAAGCTAACAATGTTACAGTCATGTATATTTGTTGTTACGTTACCAGTTATTGGAACCTTCCTGGTTCAAAAAATTAATTTTGTACTCACTCCCAATTATTTTTATTTTGATTAAAATTTTTATCTACAGACAACGGGTACCGCCATGGGTACCAGGTTCGCCCCAAGCTACGCCAATATATTTATGGCAGCGTGGTAACAGGATACCATCACCCCGAGGCTTGGGGCGGACCTGGTCCTATGGCGGCGATATATAGACGATATTTCAATAATTTGGGAGGGATCCCACCAATCGTTAGTACAATTCATAGATGAGATCAATGTTAATCAGTATAATTTGAAATTTACACCAAATATTGATTCAGAAACAGTGGAATTTCTAGACCTTAAGATTGAAAAACAACAAGGGACCTTTGTATGTAGCACTTATCAAAAAGAGGTAGCAAAAAATAGCTTTATCCTCAACACAAGCTGTCATCTTCCTGGATGGCTTCTGAATGTGCCATTTAGCCAGTTTAGGTGCCTAAGAAAAAATTGAGAGAGAGGCGCAGACTATGAAAATGCAGTTTTTAACAAAACGATATTCAGAAGAGCTCCTGGATTAATCTATACAGAAGGTAAAACAATTAGATAGAGCATCCTTCTTTAAACCTAAGGAGGGTCCTTTAACCACCCAAAAGGAAGAAATGGCGGCTAAAATGATTCTACTGTTCAATAAAGATTACAAACTAATTAATAATGTTATTCGGAAACATTGGCATTTACTGAAGGCAGATAAAATGTTGGGTACCAAACTTCCAGCTCAACCCCCAATTATTTATACCCGAGCACCTAACTTGGGACTGAAAGTGGCCCCGACAACTAGGCGAAATAAATCAAAACTATGACAACCCCTTGGTCTAATTTAAAAGGCTTTTTCAGATGTGGTTGTTGCCATAATTGCAAGCAAACAAAATTTGAGAGAAACATTAAGGAGGTAGCTTCAACCACAAATGACTTTAAATGGGAAAAAAAAGAAATCCTATCATGCAATAGTTCAGCAGTGATATATCTAATACAGTGCCCATGCACAAAGCAGTATATAGGGCGCACAAAAAGGGCATTTAAAACCAGAATTTCAGAGCACATCAATAATATAAAAAAAGAGTCAGAAACACACCCACTGTCTAAACATTTTAAAATACATCATGCAGGTGATCCCAGGGGGATGAAGTACGGTACATGGCCATCCAATCAGTCAAGGAAGATTGGTGAGGGAGTGATTTTATGGCCAAAATGTCAAGATGTGAATCAAAAAAGATTTTTGAGTTTGGATCTCTGATGCCCTTGGGGCTAAATTCAGAATTGGAAATATTCGGTTTTCTATAATGGGAGGTGGGTGAGGTAGCACAGGAAGTCAATGCCAGGCTGTGTATCAGCGCATTGACTACCCCTGCCCCTTTCCGCCCCCCAGAGTCATCTAAGACAAGTTTTGAAGTTTTGTTTTGTTTTTCTCTTTCTTTCTTTATTCTTATGAACAATTTGGTATTGTAGGTTTATTATGTATCTACAATCGGGAATACAAGCAATAACAAGATAAAGTTGGTAATCAGTTTGCAAATATAAGATTTGTATCCCAGTTTATATTTTGCTAGGCATTCAGAGAGAATGCAAAAATGTCATTAGCATTCAGCTTGCAATGATGGAATTTGAATCCTAGTCCACATTTTACAATATACCCAAAGAGAGTAAAATAGTCATAACCGACAGGTTCCTGTTTAAACACTATATGAATCACTACTGAGGAAGGAACAGTCGTTCCGAAACGCTTCTAGTGTGTATGCGACCCAGCTCTCTGAACGTTTCTCCTGGCAACTATCACTAAAGGACTACGCTGACATACTTTATTTATTGGACTCATATGAACGGAGCCTAAAAGCACAGTCAAACAACATTGGAAGTGACCAGTACGTTGATCGTACCGATAGAACTCTGCTACATTTGAACTCGACACGTGGGACGCCGTGCTGACTAGTGGGACGCCGCGCTGACTCACTCGTGCGAACATTGGGAAGCGAGGCAGGAAAGAAGCGCTGTTTGAGCACGCAACGCCGAGCAGCTGAAAGTTTGCAGACCGTATAAGGACATAATCCTTTGAACCAGGAAGGTTCCAACAACTGGTAACGTAACAACAAATAGTTTTGATTGATGGGGGTCTGAGTGTGGAGAGCCATGCCAAATGCTACAACGAGCAGAGAGAAGCATGAGTATCTTGAGCTCTCCTCACTGCAGAAGACAAGCTCAGTATAAAGTCTATGAGTCAAACTCGTTTCCGTTTCCTGCACACTATGTGAGTAGTGATGGACAAACATCTGCCGGGACGGTTCGCGAACGCGATCGCGCAATCAAATGTTCGCGAACCGCAAGGTCCCATTCATTTTAATGGCAGGCGAACCTGAAAAACCTTCAGTTCATATTTGCAGCCAAGAAATAATTACTAGAAACAAGTAATTATGGCATTATGCTCTTGGCATTCTCTTGATGAGCTTCAAGAGGTAGTCACCTGAAATGGTCTTCCAACAGTCTTGAAGGAGTTCCCAGAGATGCTTAGCACTTGTTGGCCATTTTGCCTTCACTCTGCGGTCCAGCTCACCCCAAACCATCTCGATTGGGTTCAGGTCCGGTGACTGTGGAGGCCAGGTCATCTGGCGCAGCACCCCATTACTCTCCTTCATGGTCAAATAGCCCTTACTTTCAAAGTTTTCCCAATTTTTCAGCTGACTGACTGACCTTCATTTCTTAAAGTAATGATGGCCATTCGTTTTTCTTTACTTAGCTGCTTTTTTCTTGCCATAATACAAATTCTAACAGTCTATTCAGTAGGACTATCAGCTGTGTATCCACCTGACTTCTCCTCAACGCAACTGATGGTCCCAACCCCATTTATAAGGCAAGAAATCCCACTTATTAAACCTGATAGGGCACACCTGTGAAGTGAAAACCATTTCAGGGGACTACCTCTTGAAGCTCATCAAGAGAATGCCAAGAGTGTGCAAAGCAGTAATCAAAGCAAAAGGTGGCTACTTTGAAGAACCTAGAATATGACATATTTTCAGTTGTTTCACACTTGTTTGTTATGTATATAATTCCACATGTGTTAATTCATAGTTTTGATGCCTTCAGTGTGAATGTGGATGCGGACAGCACATTCCGGCCCCATTGAAAATGAATGGGTCTGCACCCTTTCCGCAAAATTGCGGAACGGATGCGGACCCATTTTGCGGACGTGTGAATGGAAAAGATATCCCTCAAAATGAAAATAAATTAAATTATTAAAGTTTAGAAAAAAGCATAGATGTGGTAGGCAATTACAAGTGCTCAGCAGCACTAAATCAGGTGCTTGGCGGCACCAAATCAGAAACCATATGTCCTACCACAATCCGGGGGGTTCCAGTGCACATCCATGAATCCATGAGGCAGAAAACATCTATCCCTGGGCTAGATGATGATGTGGTATTGAAGGACAAGGCGGGCAAAGAACTGCCCCTGATATTGCCGCCCTGATAAGAGCGACCCCATCCGGAACCTTACCCTATATAAAAATGGCCCTAGTAAGCCCCTAGGCCCCTGACTTCCAGGTGATCACTATATAGATCTATGTGTTTTTGACTCATTCTAAAAGTATATTATAAGTATATCGCACCCCTCTGTGTATCACACATATCGATAGCACACCTATACTAGTGCTTAAAAGGACTTTTGTGGCCCTATTAGCTAGCGTTTGGTGTCCCTAACAGTCTGTCCCTGCTCCACACAGCAACCTCTCCCTACACTGGCAAAACACTGAATGTAAAATGGCGGCCAGGTCAGGTCTATTTATAGGGTAGTTAGTCCAGCAGGAGTACCCTGTTAATTCATAAAGTGACTAAATTTAATAGGTAATTTCAGAATTTACATATACACAGACAACACAGTACTATGAAAATTGATCCATGTAGAGGCCAGAGTATGAATACCTAAGATGGCGGTATACACGGCGGGGGGCCGGGGAAGATTATCCCTAGCACTGATTCCCTGAACTGGTCCTCTGCCCAGGGACGTCTCCTGATGGTGGGGGCGCCCTGTCCCCGTACCTAGACTCCAACTCCTCGATATCCCTGGTGAGGTGAGTGGTAGATTGGAACGACATACGTGGTGTCTAACATGGAAAACAGGCACAGAAGAAAAGGATAGGTTACAAAGGTGTCCACTGTATACTACCCTCGTGGCGTGACCAGGAGGTACAGGGCACACCTAGAAGATAAAATATACAAACAAAACGCACAAATGGTTATAGATATGTTTAAGAAAAGTATAGATGACCTACAAATCCCGACGCGTTTCACCCATACGGAAGGTTCATCAGGGGGTTACGTGTAGTAGGCATGCAAAGATAACGGGACCATTGCCAATGGTTATGGCCGCCCCAGTTCAATGATGCGTGTGTGCATATATAACAGGAAAAAACAATCCTTTATGACACTGCAGACCCACAGTAATGAAACGATTGCCAAATGGCAGTTTACATACGTTTATGGCAGCGTGGTAAGTGAACTCGACTGCCCGTATGGGTGAAACGCGTCGGGGTTTGTAGGTCATCTATACTTATCTCAAACATATCTATAACCATTTGTGCGTTTTGTTTGTATATTTTATCTTCTAGGTGTGCCCTGTACCTCCTGGTCACGCCACGAGGGTAGTATACAGTGGACACCTTTGTAACCTATCCTTTTCTTCTGTGCCTGTTTTCCATGTTAGACACCACGTATGTCGTTCCAATCTACCACTCACCTCACCAGGGATATCGAGGAGTTGGAGTCTAGGTACGGGGACAGGGCGCCCCCACCATCAGGAGACGTCCCTGGGCAGAGGACCAGTTCAGGGAATCAGTGCTAGGGATAATCTTCCCCGGCCCCCCGCCGTGTATACCGCCATCTTAGGTATTCATACTCTGGCCTCTACATGGATCAATTTTCATAGTACTGTGTTGTCTGTGTATATGTAAATTCTGAAATTACCTATTAAATTTAGTCACTTTATGAATTAACAGGGTACTCCTGCTGGACTAACTGTTGATACATATTGATACCCTGTCTTAGTATAAGCTCGCTATCTGTATTGCTGGACTTTTACTATTTATAGGGTAGGGAGTGTGTCCATGTGCTGAAACGTCTCAATTGGCCGTCCTGTACCACCTGATGGATGGGTCAAAGTTCTTCACAATGTAAAAGAATATGGCGGGCGCGAATATCTCCATATGTTCGCATGTTCGGTGAATCGCGAACACGCAAAGTTCGCCGCGAAACGACCGCCGAGCGAACCGCAAGGCCATCTCTATATGTGAGCACCTCTCTCTCCTCGTTGTAGCGATCGGCAGGTGTAAGACGTTTTATCAAAACTTTTTCCAAAGTACAGAGCCACTTAATATAACAACTGCAGTCACTTTGATAAAAAAAAAAAAAACATTTTGCAGTATTACTCCATTGTCCCTGCTTGTTCATCTGCAGACTCTAGTTTATAACCATGGAGATACATGGTCTGCATAGGAACTGTATACAAAAACATGATTGGTGTTTTTTTTGTTCAATCAAGATTGTAGCAAAACCACGTTCTGCACTGCAGTAAGTTAACATTACTGGGTCATACTATATGTATATTCCTACCTCCTTGAGCTTCCTGCTACGTGAACCAAAACACCCAATGTCTGTACCGTCGCGGGTCAGGTTCCGGTTCTGTGTGTTAAAGTTGTGGCTGTATCTGCTGGGCACCTCTGACTCCAGCTGGTATGACAGGTTATGTAAAACACACACACAGTTCTCTGTAGCCTAAAACAAATCAGATAACATCCCGTTACAAATAGCTGCTGTATCTACTTCTGTTAAAGTTGGATGAAAAATAATATGATCCCCATTACAGCCCCCAGAGAGGTTGTCATCAGTGGCGTACCAGCAAAGTAGACAGACCACATGACTGCGATAGGGCTGGGGAGATGCCCGGCACTGAACTTCTCTTCCCCGCATAAAAACATTGCATTATCAAGCAGCCGCCACTAGGGGAAGCTCAATATAAAGAGATGATTACAGCTTCCATAGTAATTGCATAAATTCCTATGCACAGAGCTCCCCCTAGTGGTGCCTGCAGGCAGACAGCTTTGTAATAGAAGGGAAGTAGGAAATTTATCAATGTATTTTTGACAGTTTTCTGCTGTAACTACATTGAGAAATGAGCACACTAATTTTGAAGCACCAGGTCCACTTTTTCAGACATTTAAGTTGGAAAAGGTAGTCCAAAGGCATTTTTTACAGTTTCTTCCACTTCATAAAAAGAAAATAAAAGCGCAAATTCATCAGAAATCTGGGGCTTTGCACTTTGCATTCTGCAGTACCTGAGAGTAACTGTCACACACGCATACCTAGGGCTTAGCCCCATACTAAGTTTTGCTTTAGGGACCTATGAGATCAGTGTACGCCCCTGGTTGTCATCCAGCTTTCCCACAGACCTAGATAGACATCCATTTTTCTTTCCATATGACGAGAACTTACCTTGTCATCAGGCTTATAGTCAGCAACACTTCTACTGATGTAATGTACCAGTGAATCAATTAGTCCATCACATTCCCGCAAAGCCTTCCTGCCCTCAGGCCCGGCAGAGCTCATGTTCCTGTCATAGACAAAAGAATAGGATAAGTATCTGATATGTAGAAGACACTATATAACGTAGAGACAGGATGAGAATGATCCAAAATTATATATATATTATATGGACAAAAAGTATTAGGACACCTACACATTACACCTACAGGAGCTTTTAGAATATCCCATTCTCAGTCCATAGGCATTAATTGACCCCTTTGCAGCTAAAACGCCTTCCACTCTTCTGGGAAAGCTTTCTACAACATTTTGGAGTGTGTAGGTGGGAATGTTTTACCATTCTTCCAGAAGAGCATTTGTGAGGTCAGACACTGATGTTGGATGAGAGGGCCAGGCTTACAAACTCCATTCTATATCATCACAAATGTGCTCAATGGGAGGCTCAATTTGTGCCAGCCAAGTTCTTCCATACCAAACTCACCCAACCATGTCTTTATTATCCTTGCTTTGTGCATTGTGACACAGTCATGCTGGAACAGACAAGGGCCTTTCCCAAACTGTTACCACAAAGTTGGAAGCATACAATTACCAAAAATGTCTTGGTATGCTGTAGCATTAAGATTTCCCTTCACTGAAACTAAGGTCGAGGCCAACCCATGTAGAACAACATTTACAATATCTTCATGGTACAAATGGACACACAGGAAAACCGCATTTATGCTTAGTCTTAATGCATTATAAGGAAGCACCAAGCGTCTGAGATGCGTAAATGCGGTTTTCCTGTGTGTCCTTTTGTACCGTGAAGATGTAAAGCTCCAATAAAGACCCAAGATTTTATTCTACTTTCCTGGCTGGGACTTCTATTGTTTCTGCTCCTGCCTTTGTTTGTTATTATAGTAGTTCTATTCTTGTACATAGGAGGCAGTATTATAGTAGTTATATTGTTGTACATAGGAGGCAGTATTATAGTAGTTATATTCTTGTACATAGGAGGCAGTATTATAGTAGTTATATTGTTGTACATAGGGGACAGTATTATAGTAGTTATATTCTTGTACATAGGAGGCAGTATTATAGTAGTTATATTATTGTACATAGGAGGCACTATTATAGTAATCATCCTCTTGTACATAGGAGGCACTATTATAGTAGTTATATTCTTGTACATAGGAGGCAGTATTATAGCAGTTCCATTCTTGTACATAGGGGTCAGTATTATAGTAGTTATATTATTGTATATAGGAGCAATTATAGTAGTTATATTATTGTACATAGGAGCAGTAATATAGTAGTTACATTTTTGTACACTGGGGATACTACTATAGTAGTGGTTATGGGAAAGACAATAAGCAGTATGTGGTGGCAAGTAGGAAAGCTGAATAGGATGAATACATTGGACTCCTGTGACTGGTGTCTATCAATTGGTGTGATTATACACTGCTCAAAAAAATAAAGGGAACACTTAAACAACACAATGTAACTCCAAGTCGATCACACTTCTGTGAAATCAAACTGTCCACTTAGGAAGCAACACTGAGTGACAATCAATTTCACATGCTGTTATGCAAATGGGATAGACAACAGGTGGAAATTATAGGCAATTAGCAAGACACCCCCAATAAAGGAGTGGTTCTGCAGGTGGTGACCTGACCACTTCTCAGTTCCTATGCTTCCTGGCTGATGTTTTGGTCACTTTTGAATGCTGGCGGTGCATGAGACGGAGTCTGCACTACCTGAGCCACACAAGTGGCTCAGGTAGTGCAGCTTATCCAGGATGGCACATCAATGCGAGCTGTGGCAAGAAGGTTTGCTGTGTCTGTCAGCGTAGTGTCCAGAGCATGGAGGCGCTACCAGGAGACAGGCCAGTACATCAGGAGACGTGGAGGAGGCCGTAGGAGGGCAACAACCCAGCAGCAGGACCGCTACCTCCGCCTTTGTGCAAGGAGGAACAGGAGGAGCACTGCCAGAGCCCTGCAAAATGATCTCCAGCAGGCCACAAATGTGCATGTGTCTGCTCAAACGGTCAGAAACAGACTCCATGAGGGTGATATGAGGGCCCGACGTCCACAGGTGGGGGTTGTGCTTACAGCCCAACACCGTGCAGGACGTTTGGCATTTGCCAGAAAACACCAAGATTGGCAAATTCGCCACTGGCGCCCTGTGCTCTTCACAGATGAAAGCAGGTTCACACTGAGCACATGTGACAGACGTGACAGAGTCTGGAGACGCCGTGGAGAACATTCTGCTGCCTGCAACATCCTCCAACATGACCGGTTTGGCATTAGGTCAGTAATGGTGTGGGGTGGCATTTCTTTGGAGGGCCGCACAGCCCTCCATGTGCTCGCCAGAGGTAGCCTGACTGCCATTAGGTACCGAGATGAGATCCTCAGACCCCTTGTGAGACCATATGCTGGTGCGGTTGGCCCTGGGTTCCTCCTAATGCAAGACAATACTAGACCTCATGTGGCTGGAGTGTGTCAGCAGTTCCTGCAAGACGAAGCCATTGATGCTATGGACTGGCCTGCCCGTTCCCCAGACCTGAATCCAATTGAGCACATCTGGGACATCACGTCTCGCTCTATCCACCAACGTCACGTTGCACCACAGACTGTCCAGGAGTTGGCAGATGCTTTAGTCCAGGTCTGGGAGGAGATCCCTCAGGAGACCGTCCGCCACCTCATCAGGAGCATGCACAGGCGTTGTAGGGAGGTCATACAGGCACGTGGAGGCCACACACACTACTGAACCTCATTTTGACTTGTTTTAAGGACATTACATCAAAGTTGGATCTGCCTGTAGTGTGTTTTTCCACTTTCATTTTGAGGGTGACTCCAAATCCAGACCTCCATGGGTTAAAAAATTTGATTTCCATTTTTTTCTTTTGTGTGATTTTGTTGTCAGCACATTCAACTATGTAAAGAACAAAGTATTTCAGAAGAATATTTCATTTATTCAGATCTAGGATGTGTTATTTTTGTGTTCCCTTTATTTTTTTGAGCAGTGTATTATAAGAGTTAAGAGATATAAAATTTCACTGTAAAAAGTTCAATTAAGAATCTAAAATCTGCCATTTTGTAAGTATACATTGTCTGCATAATAGTGCCCTACGGTTGTCAGATATTGGTTCCTACTATACAGTTCCCCGGTAACAGAACCTCACAGTACCCACATAATATGCCAAACAAAGCCTATATAATAGCGTTATATAGAGGACACATAACAATGTCCATGTAACAGGACCATATATGTAAAAACACCATACATTGCTTTAATGGGTTCTCTGGGAATTAACAAAAGGGAAAATACTTAAATATTACTTTATTATAAATATATTTCCAAATACCTTTAATTAGTTATAATGGCTCGTTTGGTCTAGGGAGCAATCATTAGGAGAAATAAAATGGCCGCCGTCCTATTAGTACACACAAAACATGTCCGAATCACGCAGCAGCACAAGTTACTTCAGAACGCTGAGGTAAAGAGCTGCCTCATCCTCCTCTCTGCTCTACTTGTCAGGGATTATGATCCTGAATATAGTTTAATATGATCTTCAGCTGAATCTCTGTAGGAATGGAGTTCATGAGGAGACATGAAGTACAGAGAGGATGGACAGGACAGAGTGAGGTAATGGAGTCACATCCCCATCCTCCTCTGTACTTCATGTCTCGTCATGAACTTCATTCCTATAGAAAATCAGCTGAAGTTCTTATCAACTGTATTCAGGATAATAATCCCTGACAAGCAGAGCAGAGAGGAGGAAGAGGCAGCTCTTTACCTCACTGTTCTGAAGTAATTGGTCTTGCTGTGTGATTAGGACAGGTTTTGGGTGTACTAATAGGATGGTGGCCATTTTATTTCTCCTAATGATTGCTCCAAAGACAAAATGAGCCATTATAACTAATAAAAAGGTATTTAGGAATGTATTTAAGAAAATGAAAATACTTCAATATCATTTTATTATAATTCCCGGAGAACCCCTTTAAATAATGTCATAACAGTAAGGTCATGTGGCTGTTGATGATACACCCAAGCAATAGATGGAGGCCTTATTGTGGGAGTGGACAATAGGATACCTCTGATCTATAAAATGAAGCTGGATATAGTACTGATAGAAGTGTGATAAAAATATACAAGCCACTCCAAAGATTCTGTACTGCCATTGCAGGGGGGAATGTTGTATCATGCAGGGAAGATTAGTTTTCGACTTTGCCCTGTATGCCCTCCATTGTCAAGATGAGACAGTTTCTGATATCACGTTTGACCATACTTGACCAAGATATTGTTCTTCTGCATTAGTAGAATTTTTAAAGGAGCCATTATTTTCAAATGCCTCAAAGATAAAAAAAAATAAAAATGACTTTTCCCCTGAAGACACGACTCACATTTACAATCACCCCCAACCATTGTTGTACATTTCTTAAGGTTTTGTGAAACTGGAATTTGCAGATTCGTTATCTGTCAATTAGATAGACATTCTCCAGCATGACCTTCAGAAAGGTCACATTGTCCACTCCATCACTCTGGTATTTATGGCCATTCCCATTGATTAGGGCATGTTTTGCTGGCCATGTGAGTGTTTTAGGGATTTCGGTCAGCAGTAATAATAAGGTCATAGGTCAGTAATAATAAGGTAATAGGTCAGGGAGCCCTTAAGGGCTGCAAATTCCCAAAAAGATTAGAAACATGCTGCAGGCAAACTACAAACACTTCTGAAATGTAGGTAGGTAGGTTTTTCATGCAAAATCTTTTAAATATTACATAGGGCGAACATAGGTTGTTTTTACATCCAAAGCTTATATTACACCTGCAGATTTTGCAGGCAATTGTGGGGAGGTTAGCGTTCCTTTCTGGCAATTGACTGCTCATTAGCGGAGGAGACCACTGATATAACATAGCATAGCAATATCCTCCATTGTATAGGGAGGAACAATCGCTAATGCTATCACTTGTGCCCATACTGAATCACTTTTTGCCGGCAGCAGATCGTGATTGCACAGCACAATCTGCCGCCGGCAAATGATAATTTTTAAACCTGCTAAAAGATTCTAATTACCAGATTGGAGGCAGTATTATACTGCCAGATCATTGCTAATGAGCGTTCCTGCGAGTGCTCGTTAGCGATGATCTTCAGCATTATCTGCAGGTGTAATATAAGCTTTAGGCTTGTTTTATATCTGCAGTTAGCAGATCCGGCAGACCGTTTTAGTCGGAAACAGCCTGCCAGATCAGTCACAGCCATGCACTGCTGGAATTCCATGTAGCTCCAGTCACTATAATGGCAAATAGGCCGATTAGCAGCCAGACAAATACCGCACCATGGAACAGCCTGCCGGATCTGCTTACTGCAGATGATTAACAAGCCTTATATCGCAAAACCAGATGCTGTGACAGACTATGAATAATTGTCAAAATGTACAATAAAGGGGCGTGGCTTGGCGGCCGAGAGTTATGGACGCTTGATCACACAGCTCCTGCACCACAGCGACTATACCTCAGCATATACCTCTCGCACCTGACTGGAATTCAGCTGGTGGATGTCCGATCGGCTCCCTAATAGAATGGGGAAGTCAAAAAGATTGCTCCCGAGAGTGGACAGTGGGAATTTGGAGAAATACTTTGAGAGAGGAAGATTCCAAGATGGCACCCGGAGCCCTGCTCCATATACAGCTCCCTCGTCGCCGAGTGCGCTATCACCCATGCTTGCTCTTGAACCTGACACTCCCTCTCCTTCTCCGGAGCTCACAGACCCATTTCGCCCTAACTCACCAATGTTTCCCTCTACACCGGAGGACATTAGGGAAGCGAGTACCGACCGCACAAGGCTTCAAGATGGCGCGGAAAAGCAGTCCTGCTCTCCTTCCTCCAGCCCACAAAAGCAGAGACCCAGAATCGAACAGCCTTCTGGCAATCAGGTCAGTCAGATCTCCCCACCACGTAGCGGTGCACTTTCTGGTGAAGACCACTTTGTTAACTACCCCACATCTGAAAGACCTGTGTCTGAGGACACATTGAAGCAGATGCTACTCGTGCTGAAATCCTCCATGCATCAGGATCTGGCAGCCCTCATAGCCCCCTTATCCTCTGAATTGCAGGATGTAGATCAGAGAGTGTCTCATATAGAGTCTAAGATGTCTGAATTTGCGTCATCGCAAAACGAAATCATTGATGCACATAATGAAATGGCAGATGAACTGGAGGGTATTAAGATAAAAATGGCGGATCTGGAAGACCGCTCGCGGAGAAACAATCTCAAATTCTGCTGTATATCTGAGGAGGTCTCCAACTCTGAATTGTCTTCATATATTCAGAAGATGTTTAAAAGCCTCTTACCCAGACTCTCATCCCAGGAACTCATCATAGATAGAGCTCACAGAATCCCAAAACCAAAACACCTGGGCCCAGAAGTCCCCAGGGACACGTTGGCACGTATTCACTTCTTTCCCACTAAAGAAGCTGTAATGATGGCAGCCAGAAAGGTGGGCACTCTTCCTGCCCCTTACCAATCGGTTCGTTTGTATACGGATCTATCTGCGGCTACACTGAGACAATGCCGTACCCTAATACCCATCACAACAGCCTTGCGTAAACATAACATCATTTATAAAAGGGGCTACCCACTAAAGCTTCTTGTCTCCAGAGAGGGCCATACTCATCTGGTTCGTTCTTTTGAAGATGGGAAAATACTACTTCAGAACTGGCACATCCATACATCTGGACCTGAGTCAACTCCGCTCCATACATCTGCTCCTCACAAGCGGGCTTGGAAATGACTAAGTAACATCGCCTCAACAAAGGACTTTGTCTACACTCCTGAATTATTTGTGAGTTCTACGTGGGCAAGTATCTCTACTCAACTTCCTCCAAAGACTACATGATTGTTTGGAGGCCCTGACTCTACACTGCAAATTCATCGGCTTACCATCTTCAAGGCTTACTATTGCTGTTCCTAATACAGTCACTCTTTAAGTTGACTTTACTGTTATTTTTCCTTACAATAGGTTTAGGCGGACGTATCCTCCAAGGTCAAAAGCTTTATTATACTCCAGCCCTTCATTGGTGCAACCTTTACAATATTTTACACAACTTACATCTGAAATGGCTCCAACCCTCGGCTTCAACATGGAACTTTTGCCCCTTCTTATGGACGGAATCTTGTCTCTATTTCAGACTCCCAGTTCTTGTTTTAATTTTTATGTTCCCCCTACTAATCTCCTCCATGCAACTCCCCTCCTTATGCTTGTCTTCCCTTTAGGTCACCCTGAGCATAACAGCAGTCGTCTCCAGCACTTCCATCTGAGATCATGGGGTTGAAATTCCTGTCCCTAAACACCAGGGGGCTAAACTGTCCGCAAAAAAGATCATATGTGGAGAGAGGCGGTGTCTAGTGGGGCGGATATCCTTTGCATTCAGGAATCTCACCTGCTGCAGAGAGATGCTGGTAGAATTAAGCATTGCCTATTTCCAACAATTATCCACTCCAATAACATTAAGAAATCCAGAGGTGTACTTATAGCAATTGAAAACTCCATCTCTTTTTCTCTGATTTCCCAGGTTATAGATCAAAGGGGCAGGTATGTGGTTCTGGTATGCGTGGTGAACAGCATCAAGTACACGATAGTGAATGTATACGTTCCTAATGAACACCAGATGTCCTTCCTACACAAAGTTATCAGAAAAGTCCATAAATTTAAGCAAGGTAAATTGGTTATATGCGGAGATTTTAACTCCATTGTTGATCCTTCTTTTGATACAACTAATCCCTCCAGACGATCCCTTATGGGCTTAGCAGCATTTATGCACTCTGAAGGCCTAATAGACGTCTGGCGGGCTCAGCATGGTCAAGAGAGGAACTACACCTTCTTCTCCCCCGCACATTCAACATACTCTCGAATAGATATGTTCCTAGTAGACCACACGGTCTTATTTCACACATTGAGTTCCTCCATAGGACTGATTCAATGGTCAGATCACGCTTCCATACACCTAGAGTTAGCAGAACAATTCCTATCCACTCCCCCTCCCGTCTGGAGAAACAACACATATCTCCTTTCACATCCTGATCATAAGCGAGAAATCTCCCTGGCACTACAGGAATATTTCCAGCTAAACGCAGAATCAGTCCCTGACCCTCTCATGGTGTGGCAAGCCTACAAGGCTTTTATTAGAGGAATACTAATCAAATTAAAACATATTGAGAGGAAGAAAAGGGAAAAAGACTTAACTTTAACTTTAGAAAAAATAGCAGCTCTAGAAAAGAGAAATAAACAACAACCTTCTACGGAAGTTATAAACAAACTGCGCATAGAAAGAAATAAACTAATGAACATTCTTAACAGAAACTTTAACAAATCTCTCCTGTTTTCGAAAGCTAGATTCTACGCCCAAGGGAACAAAGCGGGCAAACTGTTGGCTAACAAGCTCAGAAACCAACGAGTAAAGTCCAAAATCCCCTTGTTACATCCACTGACGAAAAACAAAATCCTTGACCCCAGAGACATAGCAGAACAATTTCGCCATTATTACCATGATCTATACAACCTTAGGGATAATATTACTAAACCAGCCAACTATGACTCTTTAGTTCAAGACTTTTTGGATAAAGCCCAGTTGCCCCAACTCTCTCCCACTCAACTAGCCCTTTTAAATGCCCCAATATCAGAACTAGAGCTGAAAAAACTAATTTTAACACTTCCCCTGGGAAAATCCCCAGGCCCGGATGGACTATCGAATGAATATTACAGACATTACTGCCCCACGCTGGCCCCCTTCCTCCTATCCATAGTTCAAAAAACAATGTCAGGTTCCCCATTCCCAACAGACATGCTAATGGCCTGGATTGTCACACTGCCCAAACCCAGTAAGCCACCTGAGTCTCCCCAAAATTTCAGGCCTATCTCTCTTTTAAACGGGGACATCAAAATCTTTGCCAGACTGGTCGCCTCTAGATTAACCTCTATCCTCCCACATTTGATACGAGACGATCAGTCCGGTTTTGTGAAGGGCAGACAGGCCTCTGACAACACTAGACGCTTGTTCGACCTTTTTAATGAGGCTGAGATTAGAAATATCCCCATGGTAGCAGTTACGCTGGACGCGGAGAAGGCGTTTGACAGTCTCCACTGGTCATATGCCTTCTCAGTCCTGAGTGCGATGGGTTTTACCGGTGCCATCATAAATGCGATAAAAAGCTTATATTCCGACCCAACCGCTAAAATATTTGTTAATGGAGTGTTGTCTGACAGCTTTCAAATAACAAATGGTTCCCGACAGGGATGCTCTTTATCCCCATTGATATTTATCCTGGCCCTGGAACCTTTAGCGCAACACATCCGCCTCTCCACCGATATAGAAGGTATAAAAATAGGAACCACCTCACATGTCATTTCCCTTTATGGGGATGACATCATTCTAACTGTCACTAGCCTCGCTCACTCTCTTGCATCATGCATTTTCCATTATTTCCCATTTCGGCTCTCTTTCCTACTACAAAATGAATAACTCAAAATCACAGGCTCTCCCCATTAACATACCAACAGCAGAACTGAGATTTCTTAAAAATATGTTTCCACTTGATTGGCAAACTTCCTATCTCCCATACCTGGGAATTAAACTCACACATCCTTGCTCGCACGCGTACCAACATAACTACGTACCCCTCCTTACCACTATGTCAAAAGACTTCGCAAGTTTCAGCATGCAGGAAGTTTCTTGGGTTGGTAGAATCGCATCATTCCAAATGATGACGTTACCAAAACTGATATATGTCTTTCGGGCTTTGCCAATTCCTATATCCAACTTCTCAATAACTACATCTGGAATTCAAAGCGCCCTAGAGTCGCCCAACCTTTAATGTTCAGAAAGAAACAGGCGGGTGGGGTTGGTCTCCCTTCGATTAAGGATTATTTCGATTCTATTGGTGTCTCCTTCCTTAGAGACTGGTGGAGTACTTCTAAGAATAAATCTTCGGTCAGCATAGAATCCCAATTTGCACCAGGAGGCTCATTGAAAGATCTCCTTTGTCTAGCTATACTAAAACCCAACATTGTTACTCACCTCCTTATCATAGCCTCGCAAGCTATCTCTCTATGGTCTCAGCTTCACTTGTCCCAAGGCACTCCAAACCCTGTTAGCCTGTCACAAGTATCAATGAAGGCTTTGGAGAAACTAATAGGGGATATCGACCTTTCCACATGGGTAGCTTCTGGTATCACTTCAGCCATTCAATTGATGGAAAATTCCACAATAGTAACATTTGATTGCCTCCGACAGGGTCAGAACCTACCCAACTCCGAATTCTTGTCCTACATGAGAGTACGCCACTGCCTTGGCAGACTTCTCCTCTCATCCTTCAACATCCAACAGGATGTCGTTAGGATTTTTCTAAATCCATCTCTACTCAAACAACATACTACACGCCATATTTACGATATTCTGGATGACAAGTCCAAATTTGTAAAGTCTCCCCCGATATTAAAATGGGAAAGAGACTTGCAGACAATGTTCTCGGAGGAGAGATGGGCTAACGCAGTTTGCTTTATTGTGTCCAATTTCAAATGCGTCTTGCACTATGAGACCGGGATTAAAACATTACTCAGATGGTATTTTACCCCCCACCGCCTAAGCCTTACATACCCTGGTACCCCAGCATGTTGCTGGAGAGAATGCGGTGAAACAGGTTCTCTCCTCCATATCCTATGGTCGTGCCCAAAACTTACTGCATATTGGCAATCAGTCTTCGCTCTAATCTCTCAGATTACAGGCTCCCAGGTATCCCCATCACCCGCTTTGGCCCTCCTATTTCTTGATATCTCCAATTTCCCCTATGAATACAGGCGCATTACAGGGCACATACTACTCAGTGCCAAAGTGGTAATCACGAGACATTGGAAATCAAAGAATACCCCTGCTTTTGCGGAAGTTATTCAAGTTCTCAATTCCACCTGTAGATATGAAAGGTTGCTTCCAGAAACAGTAATCAACCCAATTCATAGAGATAAAACTTGGGCTCCTTGGTTGCTACACTCACAATATACTCCATAACCTTACAATTCACCCTTGGTCTTGGCCGCACTGCTGGACTGCTCAATTGACCTTTCAACATACCTCTTCTTCCCTTCTCCTTTCTAAGGTTCCCTACCTAGATACGATCCGTGTGTTTTCCTGATACCAGTGTTCTAATAACATGCTTAGTTGTTATTCTCATGAGGCTTATATGAGGGTCTTGTGCCTCACCCTCTCTGTTATATACTATTGGATATGTTATTGTTCCATATTGTATTCTTCATTTCTGTACTCCACTTATTGAAACCGCAGTATAGTCAACACTGCAATTTTAAAACTAATAAAAATGATTAAATATAAAAATGTACAATATACCATTATCTTATACATGGGAGGCAGTATGATGGTAGTTATATTCTTGTACATAGGACACAGTATTATAGTAGTTATATTCTTATACATAGGGGACAGTATTATTGTAGTTATATTCTTATACATAGGGGACAGTATTATTGTAGTTATATTCTTGGACATAGGAGCAGTATTATAGTAGTTATATTCTTGCACATAGAGGGCAGTATTATAATAGTTATATTCGTGTGTATATAGGGGACAGTATTATAGTAGTTATATTCTTGGACATAGGAGACAGTATTATAGTAGTTATATTCTTGTACATAGAAGACAGTATTATAGTAGTTATATTCTTGTACATAGAGGACAGTATTATAGTAGTTATATTCCTGTACATAGGAGGCAGTATTATAGTAGTTATATTCTTGTACATTGGATCAGTATTATAGTAGTTATATTCTTGTACATAGGAGACAGTATTATAGTAGTTATATTTTTGTACACAGGAGGCAGTATTATAGTAGCTATATTCTTGTACATAGAGGACAGTATTATAGTATATTCTTGTACATAGAGGGAGATATTGTAGGAGCCAATATTATAGTAGCTATATTCTTGTATATAGAGGGCAGTATTATAGCAGTTGTATTCTTCTACATAGGCATCAGTATTGTAGTATTTTTATTCTTGTACAGTAGTATTGTAGTGGTTGTACATTCTTGTACAGTAGTATTATAGTGTACAGGCAGTATTATAGTGGTTATATTCTTTTACATAGAAGCTATTATTATATTATTTTACATAAAAGGCAGTACCAAGTAGTTATATTTCATAGGGTCAGAATATAGTATTTCTGTTCTTGCACATAGGGGCAGTATTATAGTAGCTATTTTCTTGTACATATGGTCAGTATTGCAGTTGCTATAATCTTGCACATAGGAGACAGTATTATAATAGTTATATTCTTGTACACTGGGGCAGTATTATAGTAGTTATATTCTTGTGCATAGGAAGCATTATTATAATAGTTATATTTTTGTACATAGGGGACAGTATTATAGTAGCTATATTCTTGTACACTGGGGCAGTATTATAGTAGTTATATTCTTGTGCATAGGAAGCATTATTATAATAGTTATATTTTTGTACACTGGGGCAGTAAAGTAGTAGTTATCTTCTTGTACATAAAGGGCAGTAGCAGAGTAGTTTTAATGTTGTACATAGGAAGCAGTATTACAGTAGTTATACTCTTGTATATAGTGGACAGTATTATTATAGTTATATTCTTATACACAGGTGCAGTATTATAGTAGTTATATTCTTGTATATAAGGGGTAGTATTATAGCAGTTATATTGTTGTACATGGAAGTAGTATTATAGTAGTTATATTCTTGTACACCAGGGGCAGTATTATAGGAGTTATATTCTTGTACATAGAAGGCTGTATTGTAGTTATATTCATCAACACAGGAGGCAGTATTATGGTAGCTATATTCTAGAACATCAGAAGTGGTATTATAGTAGTTATATTCTTGTATATAAGGGGTAGTATTATAGCAGTTATATTCTTGTACATGGGAGTAGTATTATAGTAATTATATTCTTGTACATAGGAGGCAGTATTATAGTAGTTACATTTTTGTACAAAGGGGACAGTACTATAGAAGTTATATACTTCTACATAGGAGCAGTATTATAGTAGTTATATTCTTGTACACTGGAGGCAGTATTATAGGAGTTATATTCTTGTACATAGAAGGCTGTATTGTAGTTAAATTCATCAACACAGGAGGCAGTATTATGGTAGCTATATTCTAGAACATCAGAAGCGGTATTATAGCAGTTTTAATCTTCTACTTATTGGTTTACATTTTAAATAGGCATATTATGTATATTTGTAAGGACTGTGATATTCTTGCATACCGAAAGTATTATTGTAGCAGTTTTGTTCGTCTACATATTGGGCCTTATTTTAATAGTTCTATTATATATATTTGTGAGGACTGCAGAAACTAACTATTCTCAGGATTACATAACTAGAGCCTGGAGATCCTGAATGCAATGCCTTGGTCATTATGTGTCTGCTCCAGACAGATATTGCTCACCCATTAATCAGCTTACCTGTTGGGGAAGTGTGAACAGACGCCCTGTGACCTCATCGATTTCCGCTGACATTCCTCTGGCAGATCAAAGTATAATAATACACTTCCTATTCTACTGAATCTAATGTGGTAATTATAGAGTAATACTTCACTACATTCACACAGCAAAGCCACAAATATTATGTTGGATACGGGCGGAGGCGCTTTTATGACAGAGGAAATAAACATTATTGGCTTTATACAGTAGGTACAAGTAGAAGAAGCTGGAATGAGATCAAAAATTATAGATATTCTTATAATTATCAGGTTGCCTTGTGTTGTTATTTGCATTTTGT
Source organism: Bufo bufo (assembly GCF_905171765.1). Lineage (NCBI taxonomy): Eukaryota > Metazoa > Chordata > Amphibia > Anura > Bufonidae > Bufo > Bufo bufo. Next base: position 224,432,005 of record NC_053389.1, read on the forward strand.
AGCCATTATGCCTAATAAATGAGAGACCTCATTGGTGATCCACTTTAACTCAATTCTACATATCTTCTTTAGGGCTCTTTCACACTTGCGTTGTTCTGTTCCGGCATAGAGTTCCGTCGTCGGGGCTCTATGCCGGAAGAATCCTGATCAGTTTTATCCTAATGCATTCTGAATGGAGAGAAATCCGTTCATGATGCATCAGGATGTCTTCAGTTCCGGACCGGAACGTTTTTTGGCCGGAGAAAATACCGCAGCATGCTGCGCTTTTTGCTCCGGCCAAAAATCCTGGCAGCCATTGAAAGGCATTAATCCGGATCCGGCCTTAAGCTAAACGTTGTTTAGGCGCATTGCCGGATCCTACGTTTAGCTTTTTCTGAATAGTTACCATGGCTTCAAGGACGCTAAAGTCCTGGCAGCCATGGTAAAGTGTAGTGGGGAGCAGCATACTTACCGTCCGTGCGGCTCCCAGGGCGCTCCAGAGTGACGTCAGGGCGCCCCACGCGCATGGATGACGTGATCGTCATTCTGGAGCGCCCCGGGAGCCGCACGGACTGTAAGTATACTGCTCCCCGCTCCCCACTACTACTATGGCAGCCAGGACTTTAATAGCGTCCTGGGTGCCATAGTAACACTGAACGCATTTTGAAGACGGATCCGCCTTCAAATGCTTTCAGTTCACATGCGTTTTTCCGGATCCGGCGGGTAATTCCGGCAAATGGAGTACACGCCGGATCCGGACAACGCAAGTGTGAAAGGGCCCTAAGTCGGTAGGTACATGCTGGTTCTATCATAAGTAGCCCCGCTCTACCCACTACATCTACACGTTAGTCAGCTCTGTTAGGGTGCCCCAGCAGCACAGTCTTCACTATTAGAGCTCACGAGCCCCCCCCATCTTCTCGGTGAGGTGACACCTGCTTACTCTGTGTCTGATGAATTATTAATATTTATTGGCAACTCTGAAAGACCAAGAGCATATAATAGTCTAGTTAAAGTGAACAGGTGCAGCCGAGGGTGTTTGGAGGGGTGTTTGTCAGCACATAGAAAACGGAGTCGAATGTTGTTTAGCAAGAGAGGACATAATGTATTTTTTTAATCACGTAGCAGAGACCAATTTAACGCTTTGGGGCAGCATAGTTTTTATTTCATGAAAGCTCTGAGTTAGTGTAAGGCTAGTTTCACACTAGCGCTTGAGATCTTGCAGGCTGTTCCAGAAAGGTTTTCTTTACGGCCGATTCTCGGCAAATTTTCCAGGTTGCGGTCCCCATTATAGTTGATGGGGCTCGACGGAGACTTCAAACTTCTGGCAATGCTGGAATGCAGAGTAATCCGGCTGGGTGTTCCCTGCCGGAATGGCCTACTGGATCTAAAGCGCTAGTGAGAAAATAGCCTAATACAGTAGGTTTACCTGAAATACTGTGTAACCAGACATACAATATTACTGCTATAATAATTTGTCTTACAAGAGACTGAACTTAAATTAACATGTCGCCAAGAAAAAGCAGGCACCATGGTATAGAGCAGGAGAAGCGGAGCAGATTGATGTAAAACTTGTAATTTATACAAGCCGGCACCAGGAGCGCTTCCTTCACTCACTGCGCCTGCTCCTGGTGCCGGCTTCCTCACTGCGCCTGTGCCGAATACAGAACGGGACGGCGCAGGCGCGGGATTTCTTCAGCGATCCAGATAACTCGGACGTCACTCAAAAGGACCGGGGCGGGCTAAACGGAGGACCTGGGTGGGATAAATGGTTAGTAGACCGAGCCTCTAGGTGCTGAATCAATGCCCTCATAGCACCTAGAGGCTCATTAGCATATTTTAAAAGTGTGTTTTTTAGGAGAACGGCGACAGGGACACAATTATAAAGCACACTGTTATGTAGTGCTGACATTAGCACATCGCTAATGTCAGTCAGCTACATAACAGAATTTCTGATGATAGAAACCCTTTAAATTCCTGCTCATTCTGGGTCCTATCAGTGATTGGCAGCTATCTCTGTATACAGAGTCATAGAGGGAAGGCTGTCAAACACTGACAAGACCGCTTCCTTGATGTCATGGTCTTACCTTCTTGCTATTCTCCTTCGTTTGACATGTGCTGGCGGCCATCTTGGTTTCTGGGTTTCTTGTAGCCTCCCACCCTGCGGCTCCTCCTTCCCACCGGGAGGAGCTGGATGCCTAGCTCATATATATTGGAGGTCTGTGGCTTCAGTTCCTTGCTTGGTCCTCCTGTGTTCACATGCTTCTAGACTGCTGCTGCTTCTGGTTCCTGATCCTGGTTTCGTCCGACTACCCTGCTGGTTCCTGATCCTGGTTTCGTCCGACTACCCTGCTGGTTCCTGATCCTGGCTTCGTCTGACTACCCTGCTGGTTCCTGATCCTGGCTTCGTCTGACTACCCTTCTGGTTCCTGACCTCTGGCTTCGCAAAGACTCTGCTTCGGTTTCGCCATCCGTTTGGACTTTTGCTTTACAGCTTTATTTTCAATAAAGCCTTCTTATTTTCACTTATCCCTTGTTGTACGTCTGGTTCATGGTTCCGTGACATTAGGACCAAGCCATGAATTCTGACGGTACAGGGCCATCCTCGCTACCCACGCTGGTTGCCAGACTTGATCAGCAGGATCACCTGTTGGGTCGGTTCGCTGTGGCGTTGCAAACCCTGCTTGAACGCACGGCTCATTTCGCTCCCGTTGCCGATGGGTCGGTTGTCGCTCCTGGGCCCGCTCCTACTGCCGCTCCGGTTGTTGCGCCAGAGTCTACCCCGACACCTGTTGTTGCACCTGCGGTGTTTCGGGGTATGACCGGTTCTGCCCCTCTTCCACAGCGCTTTGGGGGAGAGCCAACTCAGTGCCGAGGTTTCCTTAACCAGGTGGGCATTTATTTCGAGTTGCTGCCACATGCCTTTCCCACTGAGAGATCAAAGGTGGGCTTCTTGATCTCGCTGCTCTCGGACAAGGCCTTGGCCTGGGCCAGCCCTTTATGGGAGAACAACAATCCGGTGGTTGCCGAGTTTTCCGGTTTTGTTGCTTCTCTTCGGAAGGTATTCGATGTGCCGGCTCGTGCTGCCTCTGCTGCGAAGCTCCTTATGTCCATCAGACAGGGTTCACGATCCGTAGCTGAATACGCCATTGAGTTTCGTACCCTGGCAGCAGAGGTGGGCTGGAATAATGAGGCTCTGGTCGCTGCTTTCTCTCATGGTCTCTCGGATGCCTTGAAGGATGAGGTTGCAGCTAAGGACCTACCAGTGGAGCTCGAGTCTCTTATTTCTTTCCTGATTTTGATTGACACCAGACTCAGGGAGAGACCTTCCTTTAAGGAGAGCCTGCGGAGATTGGCGCCTACGTTTGTTGTCCCACCCGTGCCTCCCTCTCCTCCCACGCCTCCTGGGGATGACTTGTCTGGGGGTGAACCCATGCAGCTGGGGTTTGCTCGCCTGTCCGAGGGGGAGAGGGTACTCCGGAGACGCGAGGGCCGATGCATGTACTGTGGTCTCGGTGGGCATTTTCGGTTGGCATGTCCGAACCGTCCGGGAAACGCTCGCACCTGAGATCCTGTCGGGGGCAGATCTTGGGTGGAGTCTCCTCGTCCCCGGTTTCCCGTGTTGACAAACCACTGATCACTGTTGTCCTCTCCTGGGTCGGGGGCTCGGTGACGACCCAGGCGTTGGTGGACTCTGGTGCCGGTGGTTTGTTCATTGATAATGTGTTCGCTGCCGCCAATTCCATTCCTCTGCAGGCTCGAGGTTCCCCACTGGCTCTTGAGGCGATAGACGGCAGACCCCTTCTGCCGCCACACGTGACTCATGAGACCCTTCCAGTGGGGTTAGCCATTGGTGCCGTTCACAGAGAGTCGGTCTGCCTCCAGGTTATTTCGTCTCCACACTACTCGGTGGTCTTGGGGTACCCCTGGCTCCGGAAGCATAATCCGACTTTCGATTGGAGATCGGCCGAGATCCTCTCGTGGTCACCGCAGTGTGGGGCTAGTTGCATCCATGGGTCTGTCAAGTTGCTGTGTACTTCCTCGGACTCTCTGTTGCCTCCTGAATACGAGGAGTACCGGGATGTATTCGATAAGGTGCGCGCGGTTGCCCTACCTCCGCACTGCCCATACGATTGTGCCATAGAGTTACAATCTGGTGCCGTTCCTCCTCGTGGCAAAGTCTATCCACTGTCGGTAGCGGAGAATGAGGCCATGGAGGAGTACGTGAGGGAGGCGCTTTCACGCGGACACATTCGCAAAACCTCGTCCCCGGCAGGGGCTGGATTTTTCTTTGTGAAAAAGAAGGGCGGTGAGTTGAGGCCTTGCATCGATTACAGGGGTCTCAATCGCATCACGATCAAGAACGCTTACCCGATACCCTTGATTTCCGAGCTGTTCGATTGCCTTAAAGGGGCCACGGTCTTTACCAAACTCGACCTGAGGGCGGCATATAACCTGGTAAGGATCAAGGCGGGCGATGAGTGGAAGACCGCGTTTAACACCAGGATCGGTCATTATGAATCCTTGGTTATGCCCTTTGGGTTGTGCAATGCGCCCGCAGTCTTTCAGGAATTCATCAACGATGTTTTCCGTGACCTGTTGCAGCAGTGTGTGGTGGTCTATTTGGATGACATCTTGGTATATTCTGAATCCATGGAGGCCCACATTCTGGATGTCAGACGAGTGTTGCAACGGTTACGAGAGAACAAGCTGTTCGGTAAGCTTGAGAAATGCGAATTTCACCGATCCCAGGTAACCTTCTTAGGTTACATCATTTCCGCTGAGGGGTTCTCCATGGATCCTGAGAAGGTTTCGGCTGTCTTACAGTGGCCCCAGCCCAGTGGTCTTCGTTCCCTGCAGCGCTTTTTGGGCTTCGCCAATTATTATCGGAAGTTCATCAGGGACTTTTCCATGCTAGCCAAGCCTCTCACGGATCTGACCAGGAAGGGCAGTAATTCCCAGGTCTGGTCGCTCGAGGCCATCCGAGCTTTTGAGGCTCTAAAGTCCGCCTTTGTGTCGGCTCCGATTCTGTCGCATCCCAACCCTGGGTTGCCGTTTGTCCTCGAGGTGGACGCGTCTGAGACGGGAGTAGGCACCCTTCTGTCTCAGCGTAGAACACCAGAGGGTCCTCTGCTTCCTTGTGGGTTTTACTCCCGGAAACTGTCTTCCGCGGAGTGCAACTATCAGATTGGTGACAGGGAGTTATTGGCCATCGTGCAGGCCCTTAAAGAATGGAGGCACTTGCTCGAGGGTTCGGTGGTTCCGGTCCTCATCCTGACGGACCACAAGAATCTGACCTACCTTTCTGAGGCCAAGAGATTGACACCACGTCAGGCCAGATGGGCTCTGTTCTTGTCACGTTTTAATTACGTGGTCTCCTACCTACCCGGTTCCAAGAACATCAGGGCGGATGCCTTATCACGGCAGTACTCCGAGCTGTCCAGGGAGGAGTCGATTCCGACTTTGGTCATACCTCCGAATCAGATCTTGGCCGCCATTCGCACCAGCCTGACCTCTCCCCTGGGTGAGCAGATTTTGGCGGCTCAATCTGGTGCTCCCTCTGGGAGACCCAACGGCAGATGTTTTGTGCCTGAGGAGTTGCGCACTCGGTTGTTGCGAACCTACCATAACTCCAAGACCGCGGGGCATCCTGGAAAGAATCAGCTGTCCTGGGCTGTTTCACGTCTGTTCTGGTGGCCTTCCCTACGTTCCGACATCGCCGCATATGTAGCGGCATGTTCCGTTTGTGCCCAGAGTAAGTCCCCTCGGCACCTTCCGTTGGGTCTTCTGCAACCCATAGCCACCGGGGAGCGCCCATGGTCACACCTGGGGATGGATTTCATTGTGGACATCCCTGCATCCCGAGGCCATACGGTCATTCTCATGATTGTGGATCGGTTTTCCAAAATGTGCCACTGTGTTCCTCTCAAGAAGTTACCCTCTGCACAAGAGTTGGCCACGATTTTTGCCAGGGAGGTCTTCCGGTTGCACGGTTTGCCCAAGGAGATTGTGTCGGATCGGGGGAGTCAGTTTGTGTCCAGGTTCTGGCGCGCCTTTTGCTCCCAGTTGGGGATTCATCTCTCCTTCTCCTCGGCCTACCACCCTCAGTCCAATGGGGCCGCAGAACGATCCAATCAGGCCTTGGAGCAATTCCTTCGTTGCTATGTCTCCGATCACCAAGACAATTGGGTTGACCTCCTGCCGTGGGCTGAGTTTGCCAGGAACACGGCGGTGAACTCTTCCTCTGGGACGTCTCCCTTCATGGCCAATTATGGGTTCCAACCTGCCGTGTTACCGGAGGTATTCTCTCCCCAGGATATTCCGGCTGTGGAGGATCACCTTTCCGTCCTACGTGCTTCTTGGGTACTGATCCAGAAGTCCCTTGAGGTCTCTGCGCAGCGCCAGAGACTCCAGGCTGATCGCAGACGAGCGCCTGCTCCTTCCTACCAGGTCGGAGACCGTGTATGGTTGTCCACCCGCAACCTCAACCTTCGAGTGCCCACTCCCAAGCTGGCGCCTCGCTTTGTTGGTCCCTTCCAAGTGCTTCGCAGGGTAAACCCGGTAGCCTATGCCCTTGCGCTTCCTCCTGGCATGCGGATCTCCAACGTGTTTCATGTCTCCCTGTTGAAGCCACTGGTGTGTAATCGTTTCACTTCCTCGGTTCCTCGGCCTCGTCCGGTCCAAGTGGGTAATCGTGAGGAGTATGAGGTGAGCAATATCCTGGACTCACGCCTGGTCCGCGGTCGGGTGCAGTTTTTGGTCCATTGGCGTGGTTATGGTCCAGAGGAGCGTTCCTGGGTTCCCTCCGCAGATGTCCATGCTCCTGCCTTGCTCCGAGCCTTCCACGCACGCTTCCCTCAGAAACCGTTCTTTACTCCGCGGAGGAGGGGCCCTTGAGGGGGAGGTACTGTCATGGTCTTACCTTCTTGCTATTCTCCTTCGTTTGACATGTGCTGGCGGCCATCTTGGTTTCTGGGTTTCTTGTAGCCTCCCACCCTGCGGCTCCTCCTTCCCACCGGGAGGAGCTGGATGCCTAGCTCATATATATTGGAGGTCTGTGGCTTCAGTTCCTTGCTTGGTCCTCCTGTGTTCACATGCTTCTAGACTGCTGCTGCTTCTGGTTCCTGATCCTGGTTTCGTCCGACTACCCTGCTGGTTCCTGATCCTGGTTTCGTCCGACTACCCTGCTGGTTCCTGATCCTGGCTTCGTCTGACTACCCTGCTGGTTCCTGATCCTGGCTTCGTCTGACTACCCTTCTGGTTCCTGACCTCTGGCTTCGCAAAGACTCTGCTTCGGTTTCGCCATCCGTTTGGACTTTTGCTTTACAGCTTTATTTTCAATAAAGCCTTCTTATTTTCACTTATCCCTTGTTGTACGTCTGGTTCATGGTTCCGTGACACTTGACTTGAGTAAATTACAAATTATACAGATTTTTTTTTATCATAAAACTATATATCAATCTGCTCAGCTCCTCCTGCTCTGTAGCATGCTGTATTTAGCTCAGACACCTTCTTCAATGTGAGAGGTACGTCTAAATCCACCTTTAGACTCCTGGGCTAAGACTAGTGACATACTAGAGGTGGGTTAAGACACACCAATAATCGTCCAGATTTTCGGAAACGACCATTCCTGCTAACGCTCGTTCCCAATAATCTGGCCATCTAAATGTGCCGCTCATCACCCGACGAACGAGCGAAACACTCGTTCATCGGGTGATCCCGTCGTTCATGCAGGCTCCACCGATCGTGGCTTCTGGGCAGCAGATCGTGCTGTCTAAACAGTGATCTGCTGCTCAGAAACCATGATTCTGTATGAGCTATTGCAATCCCTCGAACTCATACTGTGAAGGTGATCTCTGCATGTAAATGCAGCGGTCTCCTTCACTGAACGAGCAGCCGACTGTCGGGAAGGAACGCTTTCTTCCCAACAATCGGCCGCTCAGTCAGCCAGCCAATCTAAATCCACCTTAACTCTTTCTCATGTAATAGATGAACTCGTTGAGATGGCCCCTTATTTAATTTGTGTGGATTACTCTGTTCACTCAGACATGGACACAAATCATATTCCTATATAAATTCATTTTGAATATACATGCTCAATATAAGTGTTTAAACTTTAGCAATCATTTTTATATTGCTCCAAAAAATGAAAATCTCAGTAAAAAAATCTCACTTTGTGTCTCCAGCTCTTATGCAGACCTGTGTGCAGGGGTGGGAACAACAGGTTCCCTACTCAATTGCGGATACGCGGTGTCGGGAAACATGTTTACATATACATACACCATATACCGTATATGCAACATGCATACACATATATACACCACATACATGGTACACATGCATAAATACACGATATATACACACACTACACACATACCACCCAACTAAGGAGCTAAACTATCAGCAGCACGTGAAGCAATGGAAGCGAACATCTCCAGCTGCCCTGCCGCCGCCAGAGCACCGGATCGGGACACAGCCGGTAACACTGTTCTCCGATCCAGTTGTAATTTTAACAACCGGATTTGGAGAACTGGAGGGAACTGGCTGAATCCCATGCCTGCCTATGTGTCGTCATGGGTACAAACTACAAAGTACATGTAGTCCCATCCTCCAGAATCAGACTATACAAGGTCAATTACAGTATGAGACACATAAGGGGAGATTCATCAAAACTGGTGAAAAGGAAAACTGGCTTAGGCTTGTTTCCCATTTGCCTTATACATCTGCAGCAGGGGAGCAGCCTGCCAGAGGTGTCTGGATCTGGCACCGCCAGATGCTAACTGACATCCACAGGCCCCGTTCAGTATAATGGGGCCCAGCTGAGATCTGGCTGCAACTTATCAAACATGCTGAGAAGCGGCCGGACGAAAACCACTGCACACAGTGGCATTTGTCCGCGCAGTAAAAACTCAAATGTGAAACGTTAGTTGCGCATTGAGACCAGATTCCACCTTTCATTTTTCAGAGCTCCTTTGGAAAATGAAAGGTGGAATCTGATTGATTGCTATGAGCAACTAAGCCAGTTTTTCTTCACAGCAGTTTTGAAAAATCACTGCCATAGTTCTGCATAGGAGACCTACGAAGTTGATTTGTAAAGTTGCTTCAATTGTTATTTTAAAAGAGGACGGAAATGAAATACAATCCGCAGTCAGCATGTTATGGAGCAGGAAGAGCTGAACCGAGTGATATATAGTGTGATTAATAAAGTATCAGAATCAGTAAAACTTGTATTTAAAGTTACATTCTCATATGGGGCATAAACTCCAGTACTCTGTTCCTGCAGAGGAGCACAGTACCGGAGCATATGTCACATATGTGAGTATAGTCTTATGCATTTAAATCTTTGCTCTTTCATACTGCAGTTGTACACAGGAGGGCTTATCAGTGATTAACAGCATTCTCTGTGTAAGAGAGTATACAGTAATAGCCATCACACTGCCATCAAAAGAACAGATTTAAAGGGGTTATCCCACAAAAAATATTCTACAGTTTTTCAAACCAGCACCTGGATTTGAATACTTTTGTAATTGCATGTAATTACAAATTGTGCATAACCACTGAGTTATTCAATAAAATGTATCTGTATAGCACCACCTGCTGTTTGTTTTTTTTTCCTCATTCCTTTGTATGGCTTACAGAGAAGGCCGCACATGCTCAATTTCATCCTTCAACTGACTCCTGAACTGTGATTGGGAGAGCATGGACACGCCCCCTTATCTGCAGCAAAAAGACACTCCCCTTGAGCTGACAGCTTGATATAGATCTAGCAGAGCAATGACTGGGGAGATCTCAGGACCCATGTGAGGTACAGGGCTGGTTCTAGCTAGAAAGACATAGTCATGTCCTATATGATGTCTGATTTCCATTTTTTTACATTAATCATAGGATAACCCATTTAAGTGTAATAATCACAAGTTTTGCTGAATCTTTTCCCACAAAACGATATATTAGTTTGCTCATCTCCTCCTGTTGTATAATAGGCTGTCTGCAGATTGCATTTCATGGTGACAATTTTTTGCTCTTTTGGGTTTAAAGAGAATCTGTTAGCAAAATGATACACACCCTCAGAATATCTGGTGCCAGAAAAAAATTGGGGCCCTCTGTATGCTCAGTTTGTCAAATACTATGAATTGCATTGTTTTAGACTGCATGGATGTGGATTTATTTAATTGTATAAGTCTGAAAGGCCAATTGTAACCAGACAACAGACAAATGCCATAAATGCCAAACTGATTTACAGGAAATGCCAGGAGATCTGGTATGGCAGGGCAAATATCTACCCCCCCCCCCCCCCCCCTCCAATGGAAAAAAAGAAAAACCATTCATCAGCTCTGTGCATTCAACTGATATAGATTAATCCGAAAGGAAAGGATTTCTCTTTGTTTGTGAAGAAGCTTCTACTGTTACATGCCGCTCCCTAAACATGCAAGCAGAACATCAAGCAAAGCAAGGGAGATTTAGGAAGCTGGCATAGTAAAAATCAACTAAAATCATCTGTCTCATATCGCTCTCTCTGATATCTCTATTTAGCTATCTAATTTGCAAAGAGGCAACGCTCCAGGTATGGTGAAGGGTGGTGGACCTGTTTTTATTCACCCCAGCGGGTCAACCACCCTTCACCATATCTGCAGTGCTGCCTCTTGTTTTGAAATTTGACATTCTGAGACCTAGAAACAACAGTCTTGGAAAGATTGCACCCATCTTCAAGGGCATCTGTCAGCAGATTTGTACCTATGACACTGTCTGACCTGTTACATGTGCACTTGGCAGCAGAAGACATCTGTGTTGGTCCCATGTTCATATGTGCCCCCATTGCTGAGAAAAGTGATGTTTTAATATATGCAAATAAGATTCTAGGAGCAATGGGGCTGTTGGCAATACTCCTACTGTATGACACCTGCATTGGATACTGAAAAGCCTGGGGCAGTGTGAGACTTTACGGAAAGTCTGGGCCAGACATGATGACGTTTTCACTGCCTGGTCCTGTGAGTCAAACTGCAGAGGGTGCGTTGGTTGCAGAGAGAACTGAGCCGCTAGGTGTAATGGCAACGCCCCCATTGCTCCTAGAGGCCGATTTGCCTATATTAGCACTTCACTTTTCTCAGCAATGCAGGCACATATGAACATATAGGACCAAAACAGACCTATAGTGACAGATATGCTGATTTCAGCATGCTGTAACTTCTGGGCCAGCATTCAATACTTCTACAGTACTGACGAGCCGAACCTTGGCGCACGCACCAGCGCTAAGAGGAAGATGGGTCTAATGAGACTTGTGGTCCTACCCTCCCCCTTTCACTGTGTGCTGTGGTGATGGTAGTGGCGGTCTGAACATAATCAGTTACCATGGTTACTGTCCAAATAAAGATGGAATCAAAATCCCAGACCCTGAGATTTTTTGGACTCTAACCCCCCTCCTTCCCTTGCGATTTGCCCCCCTCCTCTTATATACAGTGCATATAGCTTGGTGTATCATATCCTCACCTGAGACAGCCAGTCGCATTGTACAATATATCAGGATCAGACATGAGCACATTTTTGGAATACTCTCCATCTCTCCAGCCAGAACAAGGGATAATGATATTGTTGGTCAAGGTCTGCAGAGCATCTCGGATTAGCATGACTTTCAGCTGGTCATTGGAAGACAAGTTCCACATTAGCCCTGCAATATTAAAGCTATTAACATTAGAAGGAGAAATACCCCACAATGGGCACAGTATATGGTCAGACATTGTAAAAAAAAAAAAAAAAAAAAAAAAAAAAAATCTTTCTACTTAGAAGTATGCCGCCCACAGCGTGACGTTTGGTTGCTTGCAAAATATGGGGACCCTGCTGAGGCTAAAGCAGCAGCCCAGGCTGTATACAAGAGGACAGGAGTGGTAGTGTAGGCCTGATGGCTAGGGTCTTCTCTGGCACTCCTTGGGTCGGTCACAGTTGTGGGGAGGGGCACAACCTTTCTTCTCCTCGAGGCACACACAGGTGTGAGGCGTGTCCTTCCTGGTGCCGGTTTAGAGTGCCCCTTTGTGTTGGTGGCGTATAGTAGAATGCCAGGCAGGTAGATGTCGGGATGCATAACAACCAACTAACTGTCCATAATGGTGAGGCCACGGTAGGAAATTAACAGTTCTTTACTGGCAATAATGGTGGCAAATTTCAGAGACACACCCTCACAATAGTAGCCACAAGTTTTATTGGATATGGAACGCCAGATCTTGTACGTTCTATAGTTTTCATAGTTCTAGAGGCTGCAAATATGGTAGACAGACCATAATTTTTTCCTCCAGGGGCGTTGCTAGGTTAAAACATTCGGGGCCTGGGCCCCTGATGTTTTGTCCCAGACCCCTAATGTCCTGCCTGCCAGCTAGATACAACTGTATTGCCATCCTCAGGACAGCAAAACATTTGAATCTAATGCCCTGCAAGAGCTGAAGGACCTGTGGTGACATCACAGGTCATATGATCAGTTCTAAATGCAGTAGCTGAAAATGACCTGCGATGATGTCACCATCATGTGACCAGTGCAGGAGAGGAGGGCTCAGCAGTGAAGAGAAGTGAAAATTGAGGGGGTGATGTTATTTACATGGGAATGCATGTTGGAGGTTGCTAGGGCAGGGTAAAATTATTTACATGGGACTATATGTTGAAGGCGGCTGTGGAAGGGAGTGATATTTTTACACGGGACTGAATGTTGAGGGGTAATGTTATTTACATGGGGCTGTATGTTGAAGGCGGCTGGGGAGGGGGTGATGTTCTTTACATGGACTGTATGTTGAAGGCAGCTCGGAATGGCGTGATGCTATATAAGTGGGACTGTATATAGGAGGGGGCAGGAGAGATGGTGTGATGTTATTTACATGGAACTGTATTTTGAAGGGGGCTGTAGGTAGAGGTAGGGATGTTATTTGCATGGGACTGTATATTGGAGGGGGCTGGAGAGGTTGTGTGATGGTATTTACATGGGACTCTATTATGGAGGAAGGGAAATAATGTTATTTACATGGGACTGTATGGTGGAGGGGCTGAGAAATTTAAATTTCTGAGGACACTAAACGGAGGGATATAACTACAGGGGGCATTATAAATACTGGGGCGCCACTGGGGTGCTTCAGGGTGAGCATTATAACAGTAGGGGGCAGTATAAATACTGGGGGCACTTTAGGGGCATTATAACAGTAGGGGGCAATATGAATACTGGGAGCACTGTAGGAGCATTACAACAGTAGGGGGCGATATAAATACTTGGGTGCTTCAGTGTGAGCATTATAACAGTAGGGAGCGATATAAATATGGGGCATTTTAAATCCAGGGGACATTAGGCATTCTTATTACTACTGGGGGCTCTATAGGAGGGACTTATAGATCCGCATTATTTCTACTAAGAGCACTGTGGGGGCCTTATTACTACTAAGGGTTCTGTAGATAGCTTTATTACCACTGGGGGAACAATAGGGGGCCTTATTTCTACTGGGGGGCTCTGTAAGGGCATTAATAATACTGGAGGGCTCTTCTACTAATGGAGGCACTCATGGGGAGCATTATCACTGTTGGGGGCACTGTTGGAAGCAGTATTACTAATAAGGGCATTCTAGAAGGGAATTACTATTGGTGGGACTGTGAGGAGTACTATTACTATGGGGAAGATTATCTGTATGGCACTCATTTTTCTTCAGAATAGTATTTGGGGGTACAGAAAAGTGAGGAACCTAAAATGTCTGTGTGTCACACTCTGCAGAAACAAGGCGGCTGAGAGAAGTTGTCCGGACCGAATGAAGAAGATGATGACAGAGAAGATCTACATTAGAGGAGACGTCACCTGGGAGGCACTGGATGTGAGAGGTATAGCTGTATAGCAAGTACAGTAAAATGTCTTCAGTGCTAGTGTTTGCGGTGGTGGTGGGGGGAGAGGTTGGGGACGGTTGGTCGACTTAGAGAATTTGTCAATATGCATTGGGGCTTGGGCCCCGAATCTTTTGAGAGCCTAGCAATGCCCTTGGTTTCCACTCTGAGGAAATAATCCAGAAAGTATAAATTTCTTACTTTTTCTCTTTTTTTTTTTCAGCCACAGGGGTGCAATCTCTTTTAGCCTCTCTTCTTCTCAAAATGTGGCACTAAGAATACCCAACTGCGGGGAATAGTCCCTTAACAGAACTACAGCCTGCCTCCCACGTATGCCTGAGTGCATGAAGCTTCCTATTCTCTCAGACAAGTGTGCTATTGAGTCAAAAAAGCTTTAAGCAGTTTATCTCCACAGACTTTTGATCATGCACCTCCTCTCTATGGCTGACATGCTCCAATATATTCTCCCTTGCTTCCTCAGAGGTTGCTGTAAGGCTGTGTTAATTTTCTCCCATTGCTGGCTGGTTTTACTCCTCAGGGCCGCTTCCTGGTTTCTCTTTTCTCACAGTCTCAGTCTCAACTGTACTGTTCTATTAGAAGCTGCAAATATGGTAGAAGGGCCGAATTGTTTTTCATTTGATCCAATATATTCCTTACTTTCTCTCTTTGTTCCAGCCACAGGGGTGCAATCTCTCTTTCTTTATTCTTCTCTCAATCTCTTTTCTTCAAAAAAAAAAAAAAAACTAGCACACACCTTATTAACCCCTTATGCAGTGGGCTGTCAGCGCACTGCACTAACAGCATCCATAAGGTAGACATGGGATCCACCTGAGTAGGGCCCCAGTCAATTCTCCATGTGCCCCATAAAGAACTAACTTTATGGTACATACTGTATGCTCTTGCTATCTGATTAACAGGGCTTATCGTATCGATAATTTTCATATAAAAATTCCTGAAATGTTAATAGCTGTTTTAAAGTAGTGTTTCCAGCATAACAAAAAATCCTTTAGGCCCCTTTCACACAAGCAAGTTTTCCGCGCGGGTGCAATGCGTGACGTGAACGCATAGCACCCGCACTGAATCCTGACCCATTGATTTCAATGGGTCTGTGTACATGAGCATTGTTTTTCACGCATCAGTTCTGCGTTGTGTGAAAATCGCGGCATGTTCTATATTCTGCGTTTTTCACGCAGCCCTGGCCCCATAGAAGTGAATGGGGCTGCGTGAAAAACGCATTGCATCCGCAAGCAAGTGCGGGTGCGATGCGTTTTTCACTGATGGTTGCTAGGAGATAATGTGGGGGATTCAGTCAGCACAACCCTGTATGCAGGTGCACATTGCTATGGTGAAATACACATACAAACGTAAAAACATAAATGCAATAGCACTCTGCAACCAGCACTCCGCCCTGCCTCTATGCTGGATGTTGAATGAGGCATTGGTGTACATTTTGGCCAAAGCGTAATAAGCCACTCACCACGTCAAGGTCGCCTCTATGAGTGGTCCCCTAACACTAGTTCCTACCTGTTTATGGGCCATGACAGCCACACAAAGTCCAGGGAGCGCAGGTACAGCATGAACGCCAGGCACACTCTGCTTTTAACCCTGTCCGGTGCCGTGACAGCTTTCATCGGATCCAGGGATGCAAGTACCAACATGCATGCTGAGCCCACTATATACTTCTCCTGGAGCCAAATGGCCACTGGTAGGCGCTATAAAAGTAGACTCAGTTTTATACTGACTTTAAAACCAGCCTCCAGGGCAGACTAACTGGTCAGGTGTGCATGACTGCATGGAGATCGCCACGCCTCCAATATATACTACAAAGAAAAAATGTGGGGGATTCAGTCAGCACATTCAGTGGTGGATGCAGAGTGCTATTGCATTTATGTTTTTACGGTTGTTTTTACGGTTGTTTGTAAACCTTCCGTTTTTTATCACGAGCGTGAAAAACGCATCAAAATGCATTGCACCCGCTTGGAAAAAACTGAACAACTGAATGCAATCGCAGACAAAACTGACTGAACTTGCTTGCAAAATAGTGCGAGTTTCACTGAACGCACCCTGAACGCATCCGGACCTAATCTGTCACGCTCGTGTGAAAGGGGCCTTACATTAACTTTTCTTTCTATGTGTCCCCCTTGGTGCTGCTAATCTGTGAATGGGGGCATGCGTTACACTTAATCAATCTCCTTGCCCCTTAGATTCCTGACAATATTTAGTCCCTTCTTACATCCCCTGCAGAAGGATTCTCTCCATGGCTATACTGCCATGCTACTGCAGAAATTCTGCTCCTTTCACACAGCTATTTCTATTGGATGCTATGGTGCCCATTGTACATACTTTGAACACCAAGTGACAACACATTATGTAACTACTGTAAATCTTTACTGATCATTTTTAACAGCATATAAATGGCATTATTGTTATTTAATGGTGGGATGATCAATAAACCATTTCAAAATTGGGTAATGGGTGAAAGAACTAATGCAAAGCTAAAGGGATGCATAGATTGCACAAGTGGGGTTGCTGGAAGGGGCTCTGCTCATCACATAAAAGGAATAACATAGTGGCCCATGACTGGATTTTCTTAGGATCTGAATGTCCACCTGAGCTCCCATTCCCCTGCTCTGACATAGTTTACGTTAATATCGCTCTGCCTGCATTCACCACTAGAGGGAGCTCTGAAGCATACTATATACTGATTATACAGTCAGGTCCATAAATATTCGGACATCCACACAATTCTAAAATTTTTGGCTCTATACACCATCACAATGGATTTGAAATGAAACGAACAAGATGTGCTTTAACTGCAGACTGTCAGCTTTAATTTGAGGGTATTTACATGCAAATCAGGTGAACGGTGTAGGAATTACAACAGTTTGCATATGTGTCTCCCGGTTGTTAAGGGACCAAAAGTAATGGGACAGAATAATAATCATAAATCAAGCTTTCACTTTTTAATACTTGGTTGTAAATCCTTTGCAGTCAATTACAGCCTGAAGTCTGGAACGCATAGACATCACCAGACCCTGGGTTTCATCCCTGGTGATGCTCTGCCAGGCCTCTACTGCAACTGTCTTCAGTTCCTGCTTGTTCTTGGGGCATTTTCCCTTCAGTTTTGTCTTCAGCAAGTGAAATGCATGCTCAATCGGATTCAGCTCAGGTGATTGACTTGGCCATTGCATAACATTCCACTTCTTTCCCTTAAAAAACTCTTTGGTTCCTTTTGCAGTATGCTTTGGGTCAATGTCAATCTGCACTGTGAAGCGCCGTCCAATGAGTTCTGAAGCATTTGGCTGAATATGAGCAGATAATATTGCCCGAAATACTTCAGAATTCATCCTGCTGCTTTTGTCAGCAGTCACATCATCAATAAATACAAGAGAACCAGTTCCATTGGCAGCTATACATGCCCATGCCATGACACTACTACCACCATGCTTCACTGATGAGGTGGTATGCTTAGGATCATAAGCAGTTCCTTTCCTTCTCCATACTCTTCTGTTCCCATTACTCTGGTACAAGTTGATCTTGGTCTCATCTGTCCATAGGATGTTGTTCCAGAACAGTTAAGGCTTTTTTAGATGTCGTTTGGCAAACTCTAACCCTCTGTATTTACTCTGGTGAAGTCTTCTCTTGATTATTGACTTTGACACACATACACCTACCTCCTGGAGAGTGTTCTTGATCTGGCCAACTGTTGTGAAGGATGTTTTCTTCACCAGGGAAAGAATTTTTGGGTCATCCACCACAGTTGTTTTCCGTGGTCTTCCGGGTCTTTTGGTGTTGCTGAGCTCACCGGTGCGTTCTTTCTTTTTAAGAATGTTCCAAACAGTTGTTTTGGCCACGCCTAATGTTTTTGCTATCTCTCTGATGGGTTTGTTTTGTTTTTTCAGCCTAATGATGGCTTGTTTCACTGATCGTGACAGCTCTTTGGATCTCATCTTGAGAGTTGACAGCAACAGATTCCAAATACAAATAGCACACTTGAAATGAACTCTGGACCTTTTATCTGCTCATTGTAATTGGGATAATGAGGGAATAACACACACCTGGCCATGGAACAGCTGAGAAGCCAATTGTCCCATTACTTTTGGTCCCTTAACAAGTGGGAGGCACATATGCAAACTGTTGTAATTCCTACACCGTTCACCTGATTTGGATTTAAATACCCTCAAATTAAAGCTGACAGTCTGCAGTTAAAGCACATCTAGTTTGTTTCATTTCAAATCCATTGTGGTGGTGTATAGAGACAAAAATGTTAGAATTGTGTCGATGTCCCAATATTTATGGACCTGACTGTATATTAATCCATTAGCACCATAAGGAGTTTTTCAATATTTATTTTTGCTTTTGTTTCTTTCCCTCTGTCCTCTAAGAGCCATAAAGTTTTTACTTTTCCATTCACATAGCCATGAGGGCTTGTTTTTTTTGTGGGGCAAGTTGTATTTTTTTAATGGCAACATTTAATTGACCATATCATGTATTGAAATATGGGAAGAAAGTTTAGTGGGGTGAAATTGGTAAAAAAAAAAGCAGTTCCGCCAATTTTTTTTAAATTTTGATTTTATGCTCTTTACTGTTAGCTGAAACTACCATGCTACCTTTATTCTGCGGGTCAGTGTAATAACAGCAATATCAAATTAATATACTTTTCCTTATGCTTTACTACTGTGCTCACTTTTTATTTACTTTTTTTATGGTGTTCACCGTGCCAAATAAATTATTTTATATTTTAATAGTTCAGTCATTTTTGGATGTGGCAATACAAGTTATATTTCTTTTTCATTGTTTAATTTTCATATGTAAAATTGGGAATTTTATTTATTTTTTGCTTGTTCTCATATTTCAAATATATTTTTTACTTTTAATTTTAGTCCCCTAGGGGACTTAAAAACATGCAATCGTTGAATTGCTTATAACATAGATTGCAATAATTTAAAGGGGTTGTGCAGGATCCTAAAAATGTAGTTTAATTGTGTAAACCTCGTCTAGACTCCTACAGAGCGTGTAACTTTTATTGAGCCTTCACTTCAGTCTCCATACTCCTGCTCCATTCCATTGTTTACAACCCGAACTTCCAGGTTGTGGTCATAAATGAACAGCAGCCACAACACTTCCAATAGTGCTGTGCGCTGCAAGACCAGGCAAAAATGTAAACACCTACTATACCCTTCCCTGAGATGAAAACGCTGCCCACTCCACCTTCCATCTTCCCTTTGCTGCTTCCTCCTAATGTTTTCTCCCTCACAGCCTCAATATGACAAGCAATGGACTCTGCCTATCCTGCTTGTGGATTGAGAGCGTCGACCAGACCATTCCAAGATCACATGGGTCTGACATCACAACCATTTGGGCAGGGGTTCTGAAAGAGGGCATAATTAGGAGGCCTGGTGTGCGTATTTAAAAAAAAAATCCCAACTGAATCCCTTGTTTCTGATATATGCTGCCATTTTCTTTTGCTGCCCTTAATGGTAATACACTGTGGTTTACCATCGGGGAGGCAGCCATATTGATTGTCTGGAGCTGGAGCTTGCATATTCTTTTGATGTTGCTGGTCTGAAGTTGCCTCTTTGATGGTAAACCATGGTGAATTACTATACAAGGTAGCAAATGAAAGAGAAGATATATCTCAGAAATGGAGGTCAAATTGGAAGGAAAAGAAAAAAATAATACTTGGGAAGGTCAGCAATTAAACAAGGTTTAATTTGTAAAAGTGATAACAGGTCTCCTTTAACAGGAAGAATACCATGGCAGGCCTAGGAAAACTTCACAAAGCCACAGGCTTCCATGGAACCCCGCGATCTTGGGGAGTGATCGAGGACCAGAGAGAACCCCCTTTCTCGGAATAACCACTCAGATTCCACAGTTGCTATTGACTGAAGCATCTGAAGTGTTAAGTGCACATGATTGGAGTTATCTCTGATCATGGACACTGCCTGCAGGTGTCAGCTGTGTAAAGCTGTTGTCATTTGCTGTCTCAGCTACTTCGACACCATCTTTAAACTCCCGATATCCACCATATAAGCGTATGTCTCCAAAGGATTAAACTCAGTAATACCCCAACATGCAGTGAGCTCCCTCTAGTGGTGGCTCTAGGCACACAGAATTTCATCATGTAACCCTATGTCTATGCAAGGGTTCTGGAGCTCTGAAACAAAAAGGTGGAGCTCCAATTCCTATAAAGATTTATTATGAAAGTAATCAGCACAGATTTTTTTTCCCATTTAGAGGAGAAGAACTGAAGGACGACTATTTACACACCATTACTGGTTTTACCTTGTGAAACATCAACTTCTGGTTTCTGACATTGTATTCTTTTGAAGAGAACAACTACTTCTGATCTACAGGATGCTAGCTGCAACACTGTATCACAACAGCTTCTACCAGTTCTACAAATGAGTCACCACAATGTCAACCTTGGAAGTTTAAACTAAAAGTTCCTTGGGGCTATTGGTGGAAACTTGTGTAATTAATCCCGGGAAGGGCTGACACACCTATGAATGTGGCACATGAGGCTACTTTCACACTGCCGTTTCTGGGTCCGCCTGTGAGATGCGTTTCAGGGCTCTCACAAGTGGCCCAAAACGGCTCCGTTTAGCCCCAATGCATTCTGAATGGATAAGGATCCGTTCAGAATGCATCAGTTTGCTTGCAGTGTTTTGATGTCCGCCTGACGATGCGGAGCCAAACGGATCCGTCCTGACACACAATGTAAGTCAATGGGGACGGATCCGTTTTCACTGACACAATATGGTGCAATTGAAAAGGGATCCGCCTCCCATTGACTTTCAGTGTAAGTCAAAACGGATCCGTTTGCATTATCATGAACGGATACCAGCGTTTGCATTATAGGTGCGGATCCGTCTGTGCAGATACCAGATGGATCCGCACCTAACGCAGGTGTGAAAGTATCCTAAAATGTACAATGTCACATCCTCAATATAAGTCCATATCCCAGATACAATGAGGATATGCCCCTAGAGACATTTAATAAAAATGGCAGCCAAAGTGCTTTCATTAATAGTAGCAGTAGGGTACCCCCATAATCAGAACATCTCTATAAACAGTGCCAGCATAGTGCCCCCTAATCAGTACCAGCAGTGTTCTCCATAATAAACAATATATCCTGCCGAGTTGCTGCAGCCACCACTAGGGGGAGCTCACTCCGTACATATTTATGTTGCTCCCACTAAGTCAAGTGGAACAATCTAAATTTGTAGCTAAACTGTATCTTTACATCACCTCCACACCAGTGGCGGCTTATTTTAGGCTACAAGGTATCAGCATTCTGTGCACCCCCCCAGCTCTCAATGCTTACTGTTTACTTCTAGTGCATAAGTTGGCAATGCCCATCTTTATAAGAAGTCTGGATTGGTAGAAGTAGATTTTATATCCTCCCGTTGTTCACACCAATATCAGCTGACCCCCTTAGAAGCTCCCGTAGGTTGTTAGAAAGGACTGGACTGGACTGGATTTCCTTTTAACTTTGGGCTGCAACTATGAGCAATGTGTGTTAATATTGGGCACTATATAGCAGTATTGTTTAGACACAATATGGCGGTATTACTTATTTATAGTAAGGCACACGGGGAATGTACATTGCTCTTATTAGACGAATTGTTAGAGTTTTTATTTGTTTTGGTTTTTCTTGCTTTACAGTAGGCTAATCCCAGAGAAAAGGTTTAGCTCAGGGGCTTCACCACCCTCACCCACTTTTTATGCCTGTATGGGTTGTTAGATGCTTCCAATCAGGAACCAAAACAATCCTCTCTAATACTGCAGACGTGGCCACTGTATGTTTCGGACACTGTATAGCAGTGTCATGTGAACACTATTACCGTATAGCGGTTTTATTTGACTTATTTTTGGAGCTATTCTTTTTTCCCTTAGGATTTGATGCCCTATAGAAGACTTTACCCCCAGAGAAGATTTTGTCCCAGGGTCCTCCACAATCCTCACCTGTAATTTGCTTCTTTATTTCCAGATCCTGGCTATTCTTAAGCAGGTTCAGAAGAGTGGGCATGGCACGTTGCTCGTACACCTCTAGTTTATTATCATTGTCTTCATACACCAGGTTCCGGAGTGCAGCACAGGCAGCTCGCTGAACATCCTCATCACTATTGCTCAAGAGCTGAATCAGCTTGGGAATTGCATTCAAACTGTATACCTGCGACATACAGAAAGAGAAATGTGTGTGATATGTCTAGCAAATCTCATCAAATATACATACCATTTGGTAAATTCCACCAGCGCGACCACAAGCCATTCAGATTTGTCCCACACAGGTAAACATTGAGGTCTCAAAGTTATTTTATCTGTTCACATTGCAAAGCTAAATTTAAATCCTTCTGGTTTCATGTTACCAAAAACAGCAGTGAATCGTGGGCCCTCAGATCAGCCACTTGTCTACTTCCAACCATCTTTGGAGGTAAGGGTACTATCCACTCTGGCTGAGTGAGGGGAGTCCAGAATTGTGGACTATGGTCTAAGGCCCCTTTCACACGGGCGAGTTTTGCGCGCGGGTGCAATGCGTGAGGTGAACGCATTGCACCCGCACTGAATCCGGACCCATTCATTTCTATGGGGCTGTGCAGATGAGCGGTGATTTTCACGCATCACTTGTGCGTTGCGTGAAAATTGCAGCAAGCTCTATATTGTGCGTTTTCCACGCAACGCAGGTCCCATAGAAGTGAATGGGGCTGCGTGAAAATCCGCAAGCAAGTGCGGATGTGGTGCGATTTTCACGCACGGTTGCTAGGAGACGATCAGGATGGAGACCCGATCATTATTATTTTCCCTTACAACATGTTTATAAGGGAAAATAATAGCATTCTTAATACAGAATGCATAGTACAATAGGGCTGGAGGGGTTAAAAAAAAATAAAAAATGATTTAACTCACCTTAAACCACTTGTTCGCGCAGCCCGGCTTCTCTTCTGTCTTCATCTTTGCTGTGCACAAGAATAGGACCTGTGATGACGTCACTGCTCTCATATCATGGTCCGTCACATGATCCATCACCATGGTAAAAGATCATGTGATGGACCATGTGATGAGCGCAGTGACGTCATCACAGGTTCTATTCCTGTGCACAGCAAAGATGAAGACAGAAGAGAAGCCGGGCTACACGATCAAGTGGATTAAGGTGAGTAAAAAAAATGTTAACCCCTCCAGCCCTATTGTACTAAGCATTCTGTATTAAGAATGCTATTATTTTCCCTTCTAACCATGTTATAAGGGGAAAAAATACAATCTACACAACACCTAACCAAAACCCGAACTTCTGTGAAGAAGTTCGGGTTTGGGTACCAAACATGCCGATTTTTCTCACGCGCGTGCAAAACGCATTACAATGTGTGTTTTTTTCGCGCGGAAAAATTAGCAATTTTCCCGCAACGAACCCGCATCTTATCTGGGCCAAAAACATGGCACCCGTGTGAAAGAGGCCTAATACAGGGGTCAGCAACCTATGGCACTCCAGCTGTTAAAACACAACTTGAATCATGCTCCATTCAATTCTAAAGTCCATGAGAGTTTTCAGAACGGCCAAAAAAATGTGCATGCTGGGAATTGTTTCACAAGAGCCGAGGTGGAGGAGGTCTAATACCAAAACCTAGGTATTTTACAAGACGTGTTTTGTCCCTTTAAAGTAGATTTTCTACAAACCTTAAAATATAACCTTATAGAATGAGAGCATTTTTCTCATGAATTTTTTTTATTTAACCCCTTCCCGACCAGTGCCTTACTAGTACGGCGCTGGCTGGGTCCTGAAAGATGGTGCCCGCTCCTGAGCAGAGTGGTACGCCATAGCCACGGGGGTGCCTGCTGTTTCTTATAGCAGACACCCGCGGCTAATGTCCGCAACCAGCGGTAATGCCAGTCGCAGATATTTTACACTTTAGATGCTGTGGTCAATCCTGACTACGGCATCTGAGCTCGCGAAACACCGGAAACGCGTGCTTTCAGTGATGCTACAGCTCCCCCGTGCGGTGATCGGAGAAGACAGAGGTTGTGTGCAGCAGTCCCTGTCTTTATAAATGACAGGAGGCTGGTGCATAGCGTTTCCTATGGAGCTAATGCATTGGGGTCTATGAGAATAGCAATCTATGGTAATGATTGAGAACTATGAAAAAAAGTGTAAAAAAAATTAATAAATAAATAAAAAACGTTTTTAAAAATAAAAAAAACATTAAAATTCAAATCATTCCCCCTTTTCCCTAAATAAAAATAAAAGATCTAAAAAAAATTCAAAGATACACATCATGGGTATCGCCAAGTGCGAAAACATCCACAGTATAAAAATATCTTCCCTGTATGGCAGCAAAACGGAATAAAGTGTCAAAATGGGCAATTAGCAGTTTTTGGTTGCTAAATAAAAAGTGATCAAAAAGTCAGACACACCTCAGAATGGTATCAATGAAAAGTTCAGATCGCCCACCAAAAATTAAGCCCCCATACAGCACTGTACACATAATTACAAAAAAAGTTCCAGGGGTCAAAATATAGCAATGAAAGAATAAAACAGATTTTTTCAACTTTATTATTATTTTATCATTATCAAAACGCAAGAAAAACTTTACATATAAGGTATCACCGGATTCGTACTGACCTGTAGAATGAAAGTTACTGGTCAGTTTTATCGCACATTGAACGTTGTAAATAAAAAACCCGTAAAACTGTGACGGAATTGCTTTTTTTTTTGCAATCTCACACAAATTGGAATTTTATTCATGTTTTCCACTACATTATATGCTATACTAAATGGTGGTGTTGGAAAGCACAACTTGTCCCACAAAAAACAAGCCCTCATATGGCTATGTGAACAGACAAATAAAAAAGTTATGGCTCTGGGAAGGCAGGGAGCGCAAAACGAAAACACAAACCCAAAAAAACTCCGGGGTAGAAAGGGTTAAAATTCTACAACAGATGTAACAATAAATAAACACAAGCACCAAGTAAAAACCTTATCAACAAGTGAATATGTAAACAACATGTGGTCAACAAATAGTTCAAAACCTCAAACAAGCACCATAAAAAGGGGAGGGAGGACAGTATAAGGGCTCTTTCACACTTGCGTTGTCCGGATCCGGCATGTACTCCACTTGCCGGAATTACACTCCGGATCCGGAAAAACGCAAGTGTACTGAAAGCATTTGAAGACGGAACCGTCTTCCAAATGCTTTCAGTGTTACTATGGCAGCCAGGACGCTATTAAAGTCCTGGTTGCCATAGTAGGAGCGGGAGCGGGGGAGCGGGGGAGCAGGGGAGCAGTATACTTACAGTCCGTGCGCGCTCCAGAATGACGTCAGGGCGCCCCATGCGCATGGATGACGTGATCCATGCGATCACGTGATCCATGCGCTTGGGGCGCCCTGACGTCACTCTGGAGCGCCCGGGGAGCCGCACGGACGGTAAGTACACTGCTCCCCCGCTCCCCGCTACACTTACCATGGCTGTCAGGACTTTAGCGTCCCGGCAGCCATGGTAACCACTCTGAAAAAGCTAAATGTCGGCTCCGGCAATGCGCCGAAACGACGTTTAGCTTAAGGCCGAATCCGGATCAATGCCTTCCAATGGGCATTAATTCCGGATCCGGCCTTGCGGCAAGTGTTCCGGATTTTTGGCCGGAGCAAAAAGCGCAGCATGCTGCGGTATTTTCTCCGGCCAACAAACGTTCCGTACCGGAACTGAAGACATCCTGATGCATCCTGAACGGATTACTCTCCATTCAGAATGCATTAGGATAATCCTGATCAGGATTCTTCCGGCATAGAGCCCCGACGACGGAACTCTATGCCGGAAGACAATAACGCAGGTGTGAAAGAGCCCTAAGTTGCCTCGAGGAACGTTCAGGAAGAGGGAATCTAAAGTGAGTCAGGGTATCCTCAGGCCTAGGAAATGGCCTCCCCAGACACCTGATCCTTGGGGGTACCCGTGGGGGAGTTAGACTATCACCATTTAGATTTTGATGACCGGATGGTTAACAGAGCTATTACCTTCAACTTAATGCGTCCATTGGCTTTCGCGGATGGGCAAGGTTCCCTCTTCCTGAAGGGCCCTGAAAACGAATTCCTCCTCCCCTTTTCATGGTCCATGCTTGTGGTGTTGAACTATTTGTTATGAGGTGAACTTGCTGTGTGTTTTTGTAAAGGGAAGTGCTATTTATGATTGATAGATAGATAGATAGACACACACACACACACACACACACACACACACATGTGCCATTATCATTTACACATTGGACAGGAATCCTTTTGTACCCTTAGAACCTTTGTTCTACTGTAGCCTCAAAGCCACAGGGGGCCTTTTGGCAGTTACCTGCACATGCACATGAGGAGGTCATATCCCTGCGCCATAGGCTGGGGAAGAGGGGAACACTTTGACTGGGCTTAAACAGCCCAACATGGGGAACACACAGAGGGAGACTGCACACCACACACTTTACCACCCCTAGGCACGGAGAAGATGTAGCTCCTCACCATCATCTCCAAGAAAGGCTGCCTCCAGCTCTAATGGAGACTATGTATCCTCTACCCTACTATCCCCATCTTACCTTACCATCTAACCCTTTCCTCAGCCCTATACCAGGAGCATTAACCCCTACATTCCTCCGAAACTCCCTGTTTACCCTTTCTCTGAACCTTGCGTACCCTAAAGCCTTGTTTTCCCCCTTTAACAGTAGGGACAGTTAGTGCTAGGTAGAGGAGGGGCCGCTACTGTATGTATGAGTGTGTGTTAGGTATTAGTATGTTGGGAGGGAGTATTGATATTTAGAGGGTGGTGTGGGTTTTCATAGTGTGCATGGTTATAGCGCTGTATTGTGTAAAATCACCAAATCTAATACAGCCTTAAAGAGGACCTTTCATGTTTTTTTTTTTAGTTTAGATAAATACCTTTACTTGCGGGGTACTGATGCTGCCACCCTGCCTGTTTTTTTTTCAAATATCTCTCCTGCGCCCCTCTATGCCCCCCTGCAGTTATCCCGCTCAGTATGTTAATACAGAGCATCAGTACAGGGAGGAGGAGACACCAGGGTTTCTCAATGGGCGTCTCCTTCTCCCTGGCTGTGATGCTATCCACTGTGATTGGACCGCGGCACATCCAGGGAGAAGGAGGCGCCCATTGAGAAACCCTGGCGTCTCCTCCTCCCTGTACCGATGCTCAGTAAGTCCTCTTTAAGTAAAAGCTGTGGCCAGCCCCCACCCAGAAAAAGTTTACTGTGCCCAGTGTTTATTTTGTGGGTTCATGTGGTGAGAGGCCGCTCCACAACAGTGTCTATATACCTCAACATGTGTACGTCATGTCTGTCAGTTCATATATTGCATCATCTCAGCACCGTGTTTTTCTGTGCAGAAGACACACTGTTCGCCCTAAGTCTCTTCTGTGCTTTTTTTCCCAGTTAACTATACTTACAACATAAAAAGTTCATGTAGAGACAGGCAGCCATGCTAATACACACACCACATAGATGTAGTAATACCCACATAAAAATCATTTAATTATCCCATGTGTCTAGCACATAGAAGTCAGCTAACTGAATACCAGGGTGTCACATGACTGACACCACGTTTCCTATTTAGTCGGACCATAGATGGGTTACACAGGAATGTGAGCAGAATTTAAACATATGTATATTAGAAAATGGTATAATTTCCTATTCTATAAAAAAAAACAAAAAAAAAAAAACAGAATACTCCTTTAACTCCCTAGCTAATATACAAGAACTATAACCTCCAACAATCTCAGGATATCTGTTTCTAATTGAAATAAAGTGTTATTGAAGCTTGACAAAAGGAAGGCCAAAACAAGGGTCAAATTCTCTGTTTACACTCCCTTCATACTGTTCATTCTGTAATAAAAATAATCCCTCATATGACATGTCAATGGAAAAATAAAAAAAAATTGGCTCTTTGTGGGGATGAGAAAACAAAAAAACTGTAAAGTTGGTCCCCACCACTTACACTGTCCCAATTGAAATCAATTAGCTCTCTGTGTATGGGTAATGTATGGGAATGCTGGGTCCGTAAGGTGGGGTCCTTGTCATCCATCCTAAAAGGAGTGCCCCCCTATAGAAACCTAGCAGGCCAGACAGTCTGACATACTGTATGAGGCTCTACGGCACCCCATTGGACCAGCTGTGTCAAATTCTGTACTGCCCTCTGCAGACGGAAAACAGTGCAAGTCCTCTTTGTGATGAGCTTGTACATCCCTTGCACAGAAGACCAAGGACTACTTACTCTTACTATACCAGTGCCTAACATATGCGCCAACCGCTTGTCATGTTGAGCAAGTGTGACCATGACTGTGTGCTCACCCTCCTGCTGGGGGTAAGTGCTGGACAAAGGCCTGCTGCAGTGGCTGATGCAGTTGAATGATAAGAATGTGACCCCTCGCTGCAGAGGACGCGGAGCAGTGGTCAAAGTGACTTGTAGAGGCCATGTGTGTTAGCCTGTGTGCCCTGTAAATTTGT
Organism: Bufo bufo; assembly: GCF_905171765.1. Lineage (NCBI taxonomy): Eukaryota > Metazoa > Chordata > Amphibia > Anura > Bufonidae > Bufo > Bufo bufo. The sequence continues at coordinate 224,460,299 of NC_053389.1, forward strand.
TGCTGTAATGTTTGAAAGTACTGTGTCCACCTGTATAGTGAAGAAATGTGAAAGATTGTACAGTAAAGTCGTGTTTGATGCAAAATGTATGTGCCTCTACCTGTCTTACTTCCATGCCATTCAAAGAAACTTTAACGTTTGCAGCCGTATGCCTTTAAGGGGTTGGCCACTTTTTGGCTCCTTGTGACCAATGTGTATCCAAAATACAGCCTTTGTTGATATTTTGTTTACTACATTTCATAAGTCACATGCCCTTGTTAGACAAATCTGTGTTGTCTGCATAGAGGTCTTGTCCATAAGATGGCTGCTGATGGAGGGTCACGTGATCAGACACCACTTAGTTTCCTCCAAACACACTGCACCTGCACTAAACCCCCAGCAGAACAATTGCAGAAGGTAGGTGCAGTGTATTTGGATAAAGAAGACAGCACATAGAGGCGATATGCCAGGTCACATGACCCTCTATTAGCAGCCATTCTAAGGACAGGACCTCCCTGCGGCATCACAAATGACTTGGCAAACAAGCGGGCATACCTTATAAAATATAGAGAATGGTACAGAATTTCAACAAGAGCTATATTAGTCAGTGTAATATAGTCATCTTACAAGCACATTGGTCAACAGTAACCAGAAAGTAGACAACCCCTTTAAGGATGATATGCTCTTTGTACTGTAGCTGCTCTCAATTCTAGCTAAAAGATGAGTGTCCTGAACTGGAGATCCCTCCCTCTATTAGCATAGAATTCATTAATAAGGTATTTAAAAATGGGTTTTGACATGTACGTGGGTTGAAACATAGTGTACACCCCATTTCAAAGAGGAGCTGTATCCGTTATGTTACAAAGTTGCTGTAACAGTTTCATCCTGTTTCAGGGGACACTGCAACTGCTTGCTGTTTACATGCTGCTTAATGTCCATATGCACTTAAGTGTGTGTGTCATGCTGATACGCCCTATTTGTTATGTAATGTGAAGAGTTATATACATGCTGTGTGGGCCTTATACTGCTGGGAATGGGAAACACCAACTTAACAGATAGTACTGCACCAAGCATTGTAAAACACCCTGTGTGCAGAGGGTCTGGACACAGCTGACAAATAGTAGGAAATCCTGAAGGTAGACTGCAACCATATATCAGCACTCTGAGGGAGTCATATACCAAGGGCAGGATGCAATCGATACTGCAGGTGAGTTACACTGGGGACAAGGGGAAACGCCCTGTGGACACACACCATTGTGATAGAAATGTATTGCACTTTATATGTGTGTATTTTAAACAGCACTGAAGTTATTATGTTACCTACCTGCAATGTTGCTGTAGGATAGTGTGTGGATGCACAAGGACCTTTTGATCATGTTACTTTATTTGGGGCCTTAAACTGTAGTGAGAGCACATGTCTGGGAGGTAAAACCCAGTAGTGCTCTGCAAACCTCGGTAGTCAGAAGACAGATTAAAGAGTGTGCCGGGAAGCTGCTCCTGGAAACCAAGCCAGTAATATTTCTGTGCATAGCAAGCTAGCAAGTGGAGGTGATTGGTACCAGGCATAAGGGTAAACCACCTCCGGTCAGGGCAGCTAAGCATCATATAGCAGTTGAAAGCTGAGGTCTATAAAGATGCTGCCTAGTCTATGCACTCTGGAAGCAGGCAAGGTCTGTACATTAGTCAGACATGTGGCTAAGACCAGCCAGCCTGCCACCTGTAAGCAGCACCGTGTGGAAGCCTGTGTGAAATATGGTGTGTCCTAAGGAAGGTAATACTGCAACTGTGTAGATTATGTGGCACTTCAACATGTGGAGAGAATGCTGTGGTAATAATTACAGATACAACCATCTTCATTGCTACTATTCTGAGACTATAGCCAGAGCATCAATGCCAAGGAGTTGGATGTAGCACAAGCCAAAGGACGAGTGTGGCGTTGTGACCAAGCCTGTGTTTGCGTTGTTAGACTGTAGCTACTAAGCCTGTTAAATGTAGTAAAACATAACAAAAAGCTGAATAAAGTTGTCACTGCTGTTTTTAATCACACAGTGAACGCCGTAAAAACTCAAAAACTGAGGAATTGTATTTTTTTTCCATCACCAGCCCCCACGTTTTTATTTTTTTTAAATACTTTATGTAAACCATTACATTCTTCCATTAAAGAGTACGAATTATCTCACAAAAAATAAGCCCTCAGATGTCGGCTAAAAAAAAAAAAAAGTTCACATGTTGACTGTTTTGATTGAGTTGTAAGAGGTTAAAATATCCCACAAAATTGCAGTAGCGACTTCCGGTTCCGGCACTGGGATGTAAGGCGGTGGCGTGAGGCGCTCCACTTCACCCTCTCCCCAAACCTGCACATAGCCGCATACAGAGCCCTCGGCCACAGCTGAAAGCTGTGGCTTTTCATCCACATCCCACCTAGGTGGACCCTCCATGGAGAGATACCTGCTAAGAAGCAGCAGAAAGCCAGCAAGCGGGAAGGAGAGATCCGAGGGTGGTGACGGCAATATGGCGCCGGAAGAGCGTGCGTACACACGCGAGTCCACTGCACATTCCCCGGGCATGTCTGTGGGAGAACCAGAGATGATAGCCCCTGAAAATGTGGGAACTCTGCTGGATTATAAGAGTCTAGCCATTGAAGTAGCGAAACACCTTACCCCAGACATTAAGGACTCTCTCATCACAGTGGTGTCGGAATCGCTACAAGAAATACGGGCTGAGGTAGAAACACACTCCTCTAGAATAGGAGAAATAGAGCAAAGAATCTTATCCTTGGAGGATGAGGCGACAGGGGCTTAGGAAAAAATAAGAGAGTTATCACAAGAAAACGCTACACTGCGTGATCGCATGAAAGGCTTGGAAAATCGGTCACGCAGGAATAATTTGCGAATATAAGGGGTTCCAGAATCCATCAAACCCACACAACTACAGGCTTTATGCGAGGAAGAGATCCCAAAAGCTCTAGGCCTGACAGGCCATAAAAGGGTGGAAAGAGCCCACCGTGTGGGACCTTCTCGACCTGTAACATCAAACCAGGCAAATGTATCACAATCATATGTAAATAAGCCCAGACAGGTCATTGTCAAGTTTCTAGATTATAACCAGAAGGCCTCTTTCCACCCGAGATTTCCACGCGGGTGCAATGCGTGAGGTGAACGCATTGCACCCGCACTGAATCCAGACCCATTCATTTTGATGGGGCTGTTCACATGAGCGGTGATTTTCTCGCATCACTTGTGCGTTGCGTGAAAATCGCAGCATGCTCTATTTTGTGCGTATAGAAGTGAATGGGGCTGCGTGAAAATTGCAAGCATCCGCAAGCAAGTGCGGATGCGGTGCGATTTTCACACACGGTTGCTAGGAGACGATCGGGATGGGGACCCGATCAGTATTATTTTCCCTTATAACATGGTTATAAGGGGAAATAATAGCATTCTTAAAACAGAATGCATAGTACAATAGGGCTGGAAGGTAAAAAAAATAGAGAAATGAGTGTCTTAATTTCCAGAAAAAAGTCCAGAGATAGCTAAAAGTCAGGAAATCGGAGAGAAAGAGAATGGTACTGAATACAACAAGAGAACCTTCTCATCATAGAGATGCTCATGTTCATGTTTCAGTTTTTACATTTATTCATTTTTAGTGAGCATAATTACTTATTTCTATGCCTTATGGATCTGTTAGCCAAACTAAAAAAGTACAGAATTAATGACAGGTTTTATCTCAGGAATATCATATATGCAGGCTATATCATATATGCAGGCTATCCGCCTATGAATATCAATGTCATTGCAATCTAAATTGCGTATAGTCACTTGGAATATTAAGGGGCTCCGTTCCCCTGAAAAGAGATTGATGGTTTTCCGACACCTAAAAAGATTGAAACAGATATTGTATTGTTGCAAGAGACACATCTGGTTGATGGGGAGTGGAACAGAAGGCGCAAACTCTGGGTGGGTTCTGTTCATGGTTCATCAGCCAATGGTAGATCTGCTGGGGTAATCACTAATTCGCAAATCTTTGCCACATAAGGTACCTTCTTTAGCGCCAGATGAGGAAGGTCATTTACTGCAAATGACTTTCGATACACCATGTGACCTATTAGAAGTGTTTAATGTCTATGGCCCAAATGATGATAATAGAGATTCCTTTATGAAACTAGAAACTCAATTGGCATTTCAAACAACAGGAATACAGATGGTAGGAGGAGATTTCAACTCTGTAGTAGATCAGGACATTGATAGAAGCTGGGATCTAACGTCACAAAAACAACTACGAAAATCAAGTCAGGATAATACTCTTGGTACATTTATAGAATCCACAAGATTAGTAGACTCATGGAGATATCCACATCAAGAGGGGAGGGAGTATTCTTTCTATTCTAATGCCCACTCCTCATGGTCCAGGATAGACTACATGTTTGTACAACACCCTTTATTGTCCAGGGTCATATCATCAGAGATGAAGGATATTGTCATATCCACCCATGCTCCTTTAGTAATGACAATGGCGGAAATCCAACGGAAGGGCAGTGACATTTTATGGAGGTTCCCAGCCCATTTAGCCAAGGACGAGGACTTTGCCTCATTTTTGAAAGGATGGTGGGGAGAGTATGATATCAATAACATGGGGCACAGAGATAACAAACTTGTTTTGGGACACTGCAAAAGCTGTCTTAAGGGGGAGGATTATTTCATATGTTTCAAGGATAAAAAAAGTAATGTGGAACAAATACATGCAGACTAGCCGAACACTAGGAAAGGCCTACGCTGATTACCTGAGGTCCCCCTCAACTGTCTACCTTCAAGCTTGGAAAGAGGCTCAGCAGGCTTTTAATAGATGGGTGGTCGAGAAGGAGAATTTTTATAGACAAGAATGGAAGGCCACTCTATATAAATATGGTAACAAATCCGGGAGGCTACTAGCGGACCTTGTCAAGGATTGACCCCCAGCCACTTATATTGGTGCTCTGGCTGATGAAAATGGTAATATAAAAACAGACCCTCAGTCCATAAATAGGATCCTGGGTGACTTTTATAAAAACCTATATGCTGATACACCTGACCCCATACCACAAAAAACAATATTATATCAAATCACTCTCCCTAAGGTGTCAAATGAACAGTTAGCCTTCTTGAATGCCCCAGTGACCGAAAAAGAGGTTCTGGAAATCATCGGATCCTTAAAAACATGCAAAGCACCAGGCCCCGATGGGCTAACGGGGGAATTTTAGAAAATTTTAAAGGACCAGATAGGGAGTACTTTGACCGCAGTATTTAACTCTGTAATGGGGGAAGGAGGCCTTCCAAAGTCCTCTTCCTTGGCATATATAAACCTATTGCTAAAACCTGGCAAAAATTAGTTGCACCCAGAGTCTTATAAACCTATTTCACTAATTAATGTAGACGCTAAAATAATGTCAAAGATTATGGCTGTTAGACTGGGAGCCTTTATGCCTACATTGATAAACCCTGTACAGGTGGGGTTCACCCAGGGCAGAGCAGCTGTGACAAACATCCGAATGGTATTGGCAGTACTGGATAGGGTGCAGCACTGGCCCTGCCAGGGAGAAACACCAGCTTTATTGACGCTGGATGCGGAAAAAGCTATCGACAATGTCAGATGGAACTGGCTGGGGTCAGTGTTGGACAGGATGGGATTTGAAGGCCCGTTCCAAAAGCTGCTAGGACATATATATATATATATATATATAGGCAACCCCAAGCGAGGGTTCATACCGGTGGTTATCTATCAACAACCTTTGTATTAAAAAAGGGTACCAGACAGGGCTGCCCCCTGTCACCCTTGCTATTTAACATAGCTATTGAACCTTTATCTCGATATCTCCAAACATCTAGAATTTTTAAGGGCATTAAGGTAGGAAATCAGGAAGTTAGATTAGCATTATTTGCAGATGATATTATTTTATTTTTAGATAATGCAACTACGTACATCCCTAAAATATTTTCTGCATTGACAGACTTTGGTCTATATTCGGGGTACAAAGTGAATCTTTTTCCAAAAGTGAACTGCTAGACCTGGATGGCAACACAGGCAGAGGTACCTTACTGCAGAGGGCTCACGGTATAGGGCCCCCAAGTGACCACATCAAATATTTGGGAATAAAGATAGGCTGCTCCCCTGCTTCTTTATACAACCTGAATTACAAACCTTTATTAGAAAAGATATTTTCAGATTTGAAAAGGTGGGCCCAACTTCCGCTTAATCTGGTAGGGAGGTGCCACCTAGTTAAGAGGTCGTGCTTTGCTAGACTCTTGTATCCCTTACAAAACAATCCCAGTACTGATAAAGCATAAAGATATAACAGCACTAAATTCACACTTTATCTCCTTCATAAAGTCAGGGAAGAGACCTAGGATAGCTCTTGACAAACTTATGAGACCCAAACTAGAGGGGGGAGTGAATTTCCCTAACGTTATTTCATATTATGTCATATTTTAGATTGAAATTAGGAACACCAGCTATTATTCCAACCTACCATTAGAAAGGAATATGGGACACCCATGGGATCTGATGGCTTTGGTACACATTTAAATTCCTGACCTTCCACCAGTGATAAAACGATCTACCCTCCTTAGGGACACCCTTATTACATGGAAAATTACACAAAAGCTATTTAATCTTTCCTATCAGTGCTCTAAGCATTTACCCTTATGGGGTTCACCAGATTTTCAGGTAGGAGGGACAAGCTACTTGTACCAAAGCTGGAAGGAGAAGGTAATAGACAGAGTAGGGAACTTGATCCACGATAAAGAGCCAAAGTGATTAACATTAGAAGAGCTATGTAGCAAATTTGATCTCCAAGGCCCTCAACATTTTCCTTACCAGCAAATACTACATTATTGCAGGACAAAACTGACAGATATCTCCAGAGAGGCCCCTTCTAATGCCTTTGATACCCTCCTTACATCTAATAATAGACACTCCATTTTGGATTTGTACTCCTTCCTAAGGGCCAAGCTGCTTCCCGGAACTATCCACTCAATTTATAACGGCTGGGCAAAACAATTAGGTGATAAAGAGGTGGGAAAAGAGATAATCGGTGGTGGACAAACTTTACAAAACATATCATATCTGAAAACTGGAGAGAAACCCAGTTAAAAATTATGCATAGCGCAATTTATGCCTTTAACCTACAACCTTCAGCCCTCATGCCAGACAGGCAAACAAACTGTCCAAAATGTTCTGAACAAAAATCTGACTTATACCATGGGCTTTGGGGCTGCCGGAGCCTGAAGGCCTTTTGGGATGACACCCATTCTATGATTAAGGGATCCTGCTCACTAGTGGTGTCCATTAATTGTAGAGTGGCACTATTCCATACATGTGGAGGGGAGTCTGACTCTTCAATAGGCGGGTACACGCAATTGCCTCCGGTGGCACACACCATTATCATGGCAGCTAAAAAATGCATCTTAGCGAACTGGTTACTTCCACAGCCCCCAAATATTAGTCAGGTATTATTAACTATAACAAAAGCCTTATAGTTTGAACAAATAGTAGCCACAAAAGACAAACAGTCAGACAAAAAGTTTTTTGAAGAAATGGAAAGCCTTTATGATCAGATATTGTGATGACAAAGAGAAAGAACAATTGGTTGATCCCTTTAGATTTACCAAATAGTACCTATTGGAAGACCTCAAGGGAACCTTAGGGAAATTAAAGAGAGGTAGCTCCTAGAACGTAGGTAAAAATGAATAGGATATCCTGGACGGGGAAACTGTCTAGTTACATAACATTTTCCATATATTAAGGCAACAGAATCATAGGGAAATTGATGTTGTTATTTGAATTTATGTTGCTTCCTGCGAAGCTTGATTGTTATCTAAGATATTTAATGATATGTATGTTACTATTGTTTGGATGTGTTAAACTTGTAAAATCCAATAAAATATCTTTGAAAAAAAAAATTATAATAATTGCAGTAGCATTATCTGGCATAAATGCCAACACTGTATAGACAGCACAAGCATCAGGCTTCAGTCTGAAAGTGCCCACCATGCAAAATATAGTCACCAGCCAAGCTGCTGTATGTGCACTAAGTTTTGGAACTACTAGCTGAATTCCAGAAGGGATTACAGGCGGATCCCTGACCAAATAACCGTGTGCCCCCTCCTAGAGTTATAGTCCTGGTGTAAAATTCCAGCCATTCTATGAAACTAAATCACAAGCCCCTTGTTGTGCTCAGGTTATAGTTAGTGAAGAAGGAAAAATCAAAAACAATCTATCTATTTCATATCTATCTATCTATCATTTATTCCATATCTATCATCTAATTTTTTTGTTTCTTACTTCTTTATATAGCACCACCATATTCCACAGCTGTTTACAGCCATTGTCCCCAGTAGGGTTTAGAACCTAGATTCTCTATCAGTGTGTCTTTGGGGTGTGGTGGGAAACCGGAGTACCCCCACACAAACATGGGGAGAACATACAAACTTTCCATGCAGATGTTGTCCTTAGTCATATATGAACTTAGGATCCCAGCACTGCAAGGCAACAGTGCTAACCACTTATCCACCATCCATCTATCTAATTAAAGGGAGTGTCTCAGGGCTACAGTCCTTGTCCTGATCGACAACTTGTGATCCCCTCTATATACCAGAATGTTCTAGTACAGCTGGCTCCTTCACTCTGGCTCCTTCAATTCCCAGCAGCATGCAGAAAAGCAAACATACTCTATGGGGGGAAGTTGCATAGGTGCAAATATTGATGTATAGACCTAGACCTATCATTCACGAAAGCGGTGTATGTTTAGTATAATATTTGTACATAGATTATGCTCCCACAGGGTGCCAACCACATTGTTATTTGTAGTGCACCGTATTGGCTTACAGCACATTGGTCACGCCCATACTATTAGATTAGGCGGATGTGCTACTCCCTCCATGAATTCTGCCGAAATTTGGCTTTTCAACCTGCCCTTATATAAGTATGAAAGACCTTTTCTCCCGACTTGAGAAGGGTATTTTGGCTACAACAAGGTATCTAACAGATCAGTTGGCGTCTGACTGCTGAGGACCTGTGTCCCCAGTTTGAGTGGAGTGATGGTCTAGCATGCACACCACTTCTCTATAGGACTCCAGAAGATAGCTAAATACAGCACTTTAAATGGAGAAGTGGTGCACATGCTCGACCATCGCTCCATTCAAATGGGGGAAATGGGTCTGTCCAACAAACAGCTATCCCTGATCCACTGGATAGCTATCTATGCATCCATTCATTCATTTTCTTTCTACCTATCCATCCTTCCCATAGACTATTATTTGCTTACCTCCCCAACAGGTAACCTACCTTCTTCCTGGACTCTGCTTTCTGGAAACATTCATGTTGTATGTAACTAGCTGCTGCTGTCAACCAGTGTGCAGAGGTAGTGCTGTTCTGCAGCAAACTTACAGCTCTCTCCAGCGTCATCTGCACCTCTGATGTCATTTGGGCAGCACTGAAACACACATATAAGGACAATGTAATTAAAGGGGGACTCCAACTTTTAGAAAACTACATTGTCTCTAGTGTTGCACCCCGTGCATCAAGCACTGGCTGGATGTGCGAAGGGTGTATCACCTGTCATTACTGAATAAGGTGCTATTTTGTTTGTAATGATAAAATACATGATGATAATGACTTACCCAACAGGTGTGTCTAGGTGTACAGCGTCGCGCTGTGTAACATTTCCACTAGTTGTCATTGCCGCCATTGCGGCTGTCATTGCAGATCTCTTGCCACTCATGTCAATCCCACTAGCTCCTGAGGGTGACTGGATGTACTCCTTTCGGTGGGTGGTATACTTTGTGTTGGTGTGATGTGTGTCGAATCTGTTGGATATCTGTTGGGACCTCACTTGGCTGCCAGCTCCAACGGCTTGAGTCTGATAGTGCCTCTTTTCTAGGAGGTCATCCATACTTTGGCTGTTCCTCTTCTGGTAGTAGGGTCCGGCCGGACTGTTGGGAACACTGCTTATGAACACTGAATCTTGGTCAGACAGGGTGGACTTTTTGACTGTGCTTTGCCGAGGTCTTGTTCCATGACCAAACTCAGAGCGCGAGTATTGTATGGTGGACATGTTGGATTGTCTTGGACCTGCATAGTGCAGGCTGGCTGCTGTGGTATTTTTCCGCTTCTCATAGGCACTCATTAATGCTTCCTGTCTTTCTGGAGAGATATCCCTTCTCACAATAGGTTTTCTCTGGCCACCCTCCAGATCGTTACCCCATTGACTGTAAGATGAATAGCTCTTGGCCCATCCATTTTCATGCATTCTCTGGCCATACTGTGTCTGACTACTACCCCAGTTATTCTCTTGTAAAGGTAATGTATAGTTCTGTAAATAAAAATCAAAAATATCATTGGAAAGGCCAGTACAATATAAAAATGTAGCTTTATAAGATAAAAGCATGGCCGTAACTGTATCAGGAAGTTATCAGCACTAGAAAAATGTATCAGATAAATGACACAATGGAACATGTGGTAACAGGACAATGACAGACCGATACTTGTGGACCGAGGTTGGTATAGGTATTTTAGGGAGACTCCTGTGAGTTCCCTCATATTCTTAATGGTCAGAGACATACGGGTTATGAGTCTGACCCTTTGTCTCCTGTAAACATTCAGAAGCTCTAGGTGTGTCTGAATGAAGAGAAGGGGGCACTGCCCTAAGGAATGTTTTCTTACTTCAGGGGCCACTGAATAAGGGAAAGATAAGAGATGACATTGTCTGATGGTCGAGTCAGGTTTCAGTCACAATTCACTGAAGAATGTGGCTTCATTAATGCTTAAAAGCAGAGTTCTCACAGAAGCATGACGAGGATGATGATCAGTCTGATTATTAATGGTTTGTCTCATCTTTATAAACCTTTACAAGTGGATGGGAAAATTACTGATACACATGTATAGACTATATATAAGGTGTAGGGAGTGACCCCAGATTTTCGACTATTGACAACATGCACCAGTTACTGTTATTTTAATACATACAGTATGAATATACCCTATATGGATAAAAGTATTGGGACCCCCACACATTACACCTACAGGAGCCTTTATGACATCCCATTCTAAATCCATAGGCATTAATATAGAGTTGCCCTCCCCTCTCCATTTTCCAGCTTAGTCAGCTTCCATTCTTTTGGGAAGGCTTTCTATAAGATTTTGGAGTGTGTCTGTGGATAATTTTGCCCAGTCACCCAGATAAACATCTGTGAGGTCAGACACAGATGTTGGATGAGAGGGCCTGGTTCACAATCTCCATTCTAGTTTATCCCAAAGATATTCAATAAGGGTTGAGGTCAGGGTTCTGTGTAGGCCAGTCAAGTTCTTCCACACCAACCTCACCCAACCATGTCTTCATAGACATCATGCATTGGGGCACAGTCATGCTGAAACAGACAAAAAGCTTTCCCCCAACTGTTCCCACAAAGTTGGAAGCATACAATTGTCCAAAATGTCTGGTTATGCTGAAGCATTAAGATTTCCCTTCACTGGAACTAAGAAGCCTCGCCCAACCCCTAAAGAACAACCCGATAGCATTATCCTTCCTCCACCAAACTTTACAGTTGGCACAATGCAGTCAGGCAGGTAATGTTCCCCTGGCATTCACCAAACCCAGACTCCATTCTTTGTCCCAGTTGATACCAGATGAAAGCTGTTCCCTTACCTTCATAGTGTCATATTTGGAAGGAGATCTTATGGTGTCCCTGTGCAGGGTTGTGTTGTGAAGCACCTGGTCTGGGATATTCACTGACTGGTAAATTGTTCCTGAAAAAAAGGAGAGAACAAATATTGCATTTTTGTTTTTGTCTTTTATTGGATTTTTTTTTAATTCTGTTAATCTATTTTACCAGATGTGAGGGGATGATGTTTGTGATAAACATTAGACCTATGGTACAAAAGTGACAGTAGATCTAATGTGAGAGACATGCCCCTTTAAGAAGAATATAATAGAAACAGAAAAGAATATGCAAAAATGGAACAAAGTCGCCTGTAGGTGTGTGTACTAGTCACATCGTTCTTATCTATGCAGATTTGTGCAGAGGCTGAATATTTGAATAGTCAGGAGGTAAACAGTAGACATTTTACACATTCCGCCAGAATCTCCTTCCTATGTACATAACCACAGAGTCCTGAACGAGAGGAAAACTAAACCTGCTGCAATATATATATAGGAAAAGCATAAAGAATATATGTACACACCAATCAGTCATAATATTAAAACCAACTATCACATCTTAAAGAGGACCTTTCACCGATCCTGACATTGTGAACTAAGTATCATGACATATACAGCGGTCTCACTGCACTTACTATTATCCCTGGGCGCCGCTCCGTTCTCCCGTTATGTCCTCCGGTATGTTCGGGGACTTGGTTATAGGAGGCGGAGTCTGCCCTTGTTCTGCGGGCGTCTCCTAGGCTATAGCGCTGGCCAATCGCAGCGCAGAGCTCACAGCCTGGGAGAAAAAAACCTCCTAGGCTGTGAGCTGTGCGCTGCGATTGGCCAGCGCTGCAGCCTAGGAGAAGGAGACGCCCAGCAGAACAAGGGCAGACTCCGCCTACTATAACCAAGTCCCCGAACATACCCGAGGACATAACAGGAGAACGGAGCGGCACCCAGGGATAATAGTAAGTGCAGTGAGATCCCTGGGCGCCGCTGTATATGTCATGATACTTAGTTCACAATGTCAGGATCGGTGAAAGGTCCTCTTTAAGAGCAGTCCGGAGATTTGCTTTATAGAAGCCACATGAACATAGAGACTGGAGTCTGGAGAGGACTCAAGGTGGCCATACACATTCAATAGCTGTCGGACAAACCCAGGGCCGGCGCCACCAGTAAGGCGACTTAGGCAGTCGCCTAGGGCGCCATGCAGCAGGGGGCGCCCGGCGCCCGTTGCGGTAAAAAAAATAAAAAAATTGCTTATATAAGTTTGGGCGGCTGGCGGCGCCCCTCATGCGGCGCCGCCTGAGCGGCTGAGGCTGAGCGCTTGCCGCTCTAAAGAATCCTGCCTGCGCCTGCTGTGGGCTGTTGTTAATGTAGCGTGGCCGAGCTCTGTTCGGTCCGCGGTACAGGAGCTTTTGCTCACTTAATGCTCCTGTACCGCGGACCGAACAGAGCTCGGCCACGCTACATAAGAGGTGGCGCAAAAGAGAGTGACAAGGGAGGGGGGGAAGAGAGTGACAAGGGAGGGGGGGGGGAGAGTGACAAAGGAGGGAGGGGGGGGGGGGAGAGAGTGACAAGGGAGTCCCCAGAGCCAGACTGCAGCCAGAGACCAGATCATCTTATTGTCCTGGTGGTAAGTAGACAATGCAATATGTTTATTATGTAATTGTTTAGGTATTAATACTACATTGGAGACTAATTTACCTCACATTTAGGGTCCATTCACACATCCGTGTGTGTTTTGCGGATCCACAAAACACAGACAGCGGCAATGTGCGTTCCGCACTTTGCGGACCGCACATTGCCGGCACTATTGCGGACAAGAATAGAACATGTTCTATTTTTTCAGGATCGGAATTGCGGATCCGGGTCCGCAATTTCCCATAGAAATGTATGGGTCCGCAATTCCGTTCCGCAAAAAGAGACGGCTACAAGAAGCTGGATTAACCCTAAGGGAAACATAGCAGTTCTTTTAATTTAAAAGCTGAGAAAGGGGTGGAACATGATATGGGCAGATCATCTGATAAGGGGGGGGGGGCGTCAATTTTTATCTTGCCTAGGGCGGCAAAAATCCTTGCACCGGCCCTGGACAAACCACAGTATTGTTGGCCTGACAGCCATCTCTCCAGACTCCCTCCCAGCTTCCCTAGAAGGCAGCTTATCTCCTGGGACAGTGGTGGGCAACCTTTTTTTTCAACTGAGCCAAATCTCGCCAAAACCACGATTGAAATTTATTTTGAGAGCCACATTTTTAAAACCGAAAATACAGTCAGTGACGCCTCCTTTGGCCTGAGCGCCGCACGGCACACATGTAGGCAGGACAGCCGCAGGCTGCCGCCCCCGAGAGGAGGGAGGGGAGCGGGCGCCCGGCACACAGAACAGTGCTCCAGACTAAAAAAAATTCCTAGTAGCCATTGGCTCCTGAACTGAAAGATTTAGGAGCCAAATCAAATTTTTAGTCGCCAAATCGAAACTGAATCAAAATTTTGGTATCGTGACAACGCTACGCCGATCAGATCGGCGTAGGGTTGTTTTGAAACCAAAATTTTGATTCGCTTTCGTCACCATAAAAAAGTATTGTGATACTCAATACCGTGCAAAAAAAAAAAAACACCAAAAAAAGCTGCGTGCATTTCGCATTTTATGAAACATTCGGCCCATAATAGAACAGTCCTATCCTATTTTTTGGGGTGACAAGGTGACTAAAAAGGCTATGTAATATGTTTATTTATTTATTGTTTATATATTTTATATGTAAAATTGGGAAAGGGGGGATTTAAACTTAATATTTTAAAGTACTTTCACATTAGCGTTTTTCATTTCCGGCACTGAGTTCCGTCACAGGGGCTCTATACCGGAAAATAACTGATCAGTTATATCCCCATGCATTCTGAATGGAGAGTAATCCGTTCAGGATGCATCAGGATGTCTTCAGTTCAGTCATTTTGACTGATCAGGCAAAAGATAAAACCGTAGCATGCTACGGTTTTATCTCCGGCGAAAAAAAATGAAGATTTGCCTGAATGCCGGCTCCGGCATTTTTCCCCATAGGAATGTATTAGTGCCGGATCCGGCATTCAAAATACCGGAATGCACCCGCACTAAATCGGGACCCATTCACTTCTATGGGGCTGTGCACATGAGCGGTGATTTTCACACATCACTTGTGCGTTGCGTGAAAATCGCAGCATGCTCTGTTGTGCGTTTTTCGCGCAATGCAGGCCCCATAGAAGTTAATGGGGCTGTGTGAAAATCGCAAGCAAGTGCGATTTTCACGCATGGTTCCTAGGATGAAAGTCTATTCACTGTATTATTTTCCCTTATAACATGGTTATAAGGGAAAATAATAGCATTCTGAATACAGAATGCATAGTAGAAGGTCAATATAATAAACATTGGTGGCGCAGTGCGCCCCCCCCATCACCCCAATATAATAAACATTGGTGGTGCAGTGCGCCCCCCCTCAATATAATAAACATTGGTGGCGCAGTGCGCCCCCCCATCACCCCAATATAATAAACATTGGTGGCGCAGTGCGCCCCCCCCATCACCCCAATATAATAAACATTGGTGGCGCAGTGTGCCCCCCCTCAATATAATAAACATTGGTGGCGCAGTGCGCCCCCCCATCACCCCAATATAATAAACATTGGTGGCGCAGTGCGCCCCCCCATCACCCCAATATAATAAACATTGGTGGCGCAGTGCGCCCCCCCAACACCCCAGTATAATAAACATTGGTGGCGCAGTGCGCCCCCCCATCACCCCAATATAATAAACATTGGTGGCGCAGTGCGGCCCCCCCTCAATATAATAAACATTGGTGGCGCAGTGGGCAGTGCCAATGAGGGTTAAAAAATAATTAACTCACCTCCTCCAATTGATCGTCTCCTGTTCTTACTTCTTTCTAGTTTCTTCAGGACGCAGGACCTGTGGTGACATCACTGTGCTCATCACATGATCCATCACCATGGTAATGGGCCATGTGATGAGCTCAGTGACGTCACCACAGGTCCTGAAGAAACTAGAAAGAAGTAAGAACAGGAGACCGGCAGCTACCTGATCAACTGGAGGAGGTGAGTTAATTATTTTTTTATTTTTTAACCCTCATTGGCACTTCCCACTGTGCCACCAACGTTTATTATACTGGGGGGGGGGGAACCGCACTGTGCCACCAACGTTTATTATACTGGGGGGGGGGGCGCACTGTGCCACCAACGTTTCTTATACAAATACAGGAGGCGGGTGCCGGAATCAAATAGCCGGCACCCGACCTTTGTGACAGGGAGCTGCGATCAGCGGCAGTTAACCCCTCAGGTACCGCACCTGAAGGGTTAACTCAACTGCAGCGGATCGCAGCTCCCTGTCATAGAGGTCGGGTGTCGGCTATTTGATTCCGGCACCCGCCTCCTGTATTTGTATTAACAGGTCAGTTTTCTTCATTGGTGGCGCAGTGGCCACAGCCCCTTCCCCTCCTCCTCCCGTCTCTTCTTATTGGCAGCGGCGGGGGCAGCAGCACAGGGGGGAGGGAGAGACTCCTCCTGCGCTGCTGAGAACGATCATCTCCTGTGCCCGCCGCTGTATTGAGCAGAGCTGCGGCGGCGGGTCCAGTCGCAAATGGCATCTGGAGCCCTGCAGAAGAGCCGCATTAAAGTGTGTAAAGAGCCGCATGTGGCTCGCGAGCCGCGGCTTGCCGACCACTGTCCTGGGAGAACAAAAGGATAGGGTGAAAATATTCGCGTTGCCTGATCCTTCTCTTCCGCAACATCATCTGTTGGGGGAGAGTCAGGAGCTCCCCACACACATGAGATTGCCGAACCAGCAGAGAACGCTAATTTGTAAGGGGGACTTTACTAACATTTATGGGACAGTATTGTGGAAATTCTCTGACCTTTGCAGGGAAGGGAGAAGATGTACTGTCCTCACCACCTATTATCAATGGTGGATACTGTATTAGGACAGTTTGGCCCATGAAAAAAATGCAGCTGTTTGTCGAGTGATCTTTTACGCAGCACTTAAAATCCTTGGTTGTCAGCTGTACATCACCCTGTGTGAACGGCAATATGCTTCTGACAAACAAGAAAACAGTATGGGGATGAACAATCGTAGCTGATCGGTCATCCCCATACACCGCCAATCATTGCTGCATGTAAATGAGACAATGGTCGGGAATGAACTTTCTTAATCTTGACATTGGTCTCTCTGTCAACCCATATAAAATGGCCCTCATTGGTTGCCCTTCATTGTATCTCTGCTTGTGATGATAATGAGATGACTGCTGAGAAGTGATCTCCACAGAATAGGAAGCGTCAACCTACTGTGGGACAAGATTTATTTATTTTTTTGGAAATATAGATCATGGGATTCAAAATTAGAAAAAGTTAAATTATCGTACCAACAATGTTGAAAATATGCGTTTACTATAAAAACTTGATGAAAACAGGTCATTTTCTTTAAGTTTTTCAGCAAATTATGTTACAATAGCGCTTCTGTGTGGGCTGGCTTTCATTCCCACATGCATCAATAAGCCTTGGGTCTCATGTTTATCTAACATGCATCCATTTCATATATACTTATCTATCACATTAATATCTTTCTTTCCTCCCTTTACATCACTTTATAATGCAAAGAATTCTGCATTCCAGGTAGGCTTTGTCATATTGGTGTATGTAATGTTCAGTTTCTATGGCAAACTGTGCATTTTAACTGTCTATTAGGACTAGTTAATCCTGTAATTTCTCCTCCATCCAGAAGATTAATCAAGCTCAGGAGCCAGTCTTGCACAGGAGTCATAGGTACTTTTCCCTTACAACAATACAAGGCAAGCAGTAATATGATACACAGTAAAATGCCATATAAAATGCAGCAAAAAGCCACTGTCACCTCCAGCAATAAACAGGTGCACTGAACATCTCACATAGAAACCCCACACAGCAACATTGCTCAGATTTTTTCAAATCTGCAAGGTTTATATTAAACCTTCTGAACATATTTACTGAGCTCACAAAATGTTTTTATATGAATGCAAGCGCTGTCATTATAACACTCCAACGTACATGCATCCTCCCATGGATGACAGGAGGAATGTCATTGCTGCTTTTAGGTACATTCTTGTACACAGGTAGAAAGTGTGGTATAGTAGTTATATTCTTTTACATAGGAGGCAGTATTATAGTATTTATATTCTTGTACATAGGAGGCAGTATTATAGCAGTTCTATTTTTGTACATAGGAGGCAGTATTATAGTAGTTGTGTAAGGCCGATTCATTGGCCTGTATTTGTGGGAGGGGCTTGGCTACCTACTTTAACGGCCGGCGCCCTCCCACATGCGTACGACGTGCAGAGTTTCGCAGGAAGCGTGCGCTCGTACCTGGCATTCTGTGTCAGCAGGCAAGGTGAGTGGACGTCCGGTCGGCCCTTTGGTAAGCAGGGGCCCACGCTCCGGACCACTCCGTCACTACATGTCAGCGCAGCGAGGGGCGGGGCCTTGACGAGACGGAGGTTCCCTCCGGGCTGTTCAGCAACGGCACTCCTGCGGTCTCCGGCGGAGGGGGTGGAGCCCGACGGAGACAGCGCTCCCCTCCTCCGCCGCCCGAGTCACTACATGGCGGTTGTTCACCGGCGGGGGGGCGGGGCCACGGCCGACAGGGGCCCCGCCCGCCTCCTCCGCCCGCCTCCTCCGCCCCAGCATGTCTAGCCAGTGCCGCACCGCTCCCTCACGTGGTGGGCGCGCCCTATCTGCGGTGGGCCGGCCTCCCTACAAAGGGGAGGCACCCCTGCAACCAGCGCCCTGCCGGTGAGCGGGGCGGCACCACGTGGCTCCTCCTTTTTTTCACAACCAAGGGGTGGGACTCAGCCACACACGCTTCCCCATCCCAGTATATGCCAGGGGGCAGCACCGTTTCCCCACGCGGTGGAGGTGCCCAGCCGGCGGTGGGTCGGCCCCTCAGAAGAAGGGGGGCACCCCCGCACTGAGCACTCCATCAGGGACCGGCGAGGCCCCCCACGCGGCACGTCCTCGGTTGGCAAGGGGTGGAGGCGGTGTCACATAAAACCTCCCCCCATCCCCAATCAAGCCAGGGGGCAGCGCCGTTTCCCCACGCGGTGGATGTGCCCAGCCGGCGGTGGGTCGGCCCCGCAGAAGAAGGGGGGCACCCCCGCACTGAGCACTCCATCAGGGACCGGCGAGGCCCCCCACGTGGCATTTTTAGTTTATCGGCAAGGTGGGGCCCTCGCTGTTGGGGGTCCCCCCTGTGCCAGTTTCAGGCCAGAGGGCTGCGCTGTTCCCCACGCGGTAGGAGTGCTCAGCCGGCGGGCAGGCCAGCCCTTGTACGGAGGGGGCCCCCCACACTGCGCACCCTATCAGGGACACGCGTTAGCTCTCCACGTGGCGTCCAAATCGTGTCTGCGTGGGGCGTGAGCCGTTGCCCTAAGGTCTCCCCCCACCTGGTTCTTGGTGCCAGGGAGCTCTGCGCTCCCCACGCGGTTGCCGTGGAGCACGGTGGGGGACGCAATGGCCCGCTCCTCGCCCGCACCCAAAGTCTGGCACGGGCCGCCGTGCCACTTAGATAGGTAGGGTTCATCGCAGACGCCAGTTAGAGCCAGGGGGTGGTCAACATCGATCAACGCCACTCCCATCCATCAGTTAAACCTTCAACTCACAGCTCACGTTCCATTAAATCGAGCCCTACGCATTTGACTGGTTTCTTTGGTGTTGTTTGTTGTTGTTTTCCAGGTCCGAAAGAGTGGAAAAAAGAGAAGAAAAAAAAAAAAAGCAGAGAGAAGTTGGTTTGGATCTCAGTTGATTTTCCTTGTCGAACAAGGTAGTGGGGGTACACGTTGAGGGACGGGGAGCTACCGGCTGTTAGCAGGGTTCTGTCTCATGCACTATTTTACGTCCAGGTTGTTCTATTTTTTCATCAAATTTCCGCAGGGGTCAGAGTATAGAGGTTCTCAGTTGGTAAGTTCGTCAGGTTCCTTGCATGGACTTCTGGGTCGCGGTTCCTGGCCACTCCTTCACGGCTTTTCTGGTGTTAGTGTGCATTCTTCAAGGGGACAGTGCACCTTTTCCGTTACGTTCTTAAGACAGTTTCACGGATACCGGTGGTCGTACAGGTCAGTCGGTCACATTACGTTACTGTTTCCACAGCTGTGATGTCGCACGCGTCAGACATTGTTGAGGCGTCAGTGGACGAAATCGTAGCAGGGACATCCGAAGGGGGCAGTATACCTTCCCTGCGTGCTTGGACCATCCCCAGGCTTATGGCGGAGCTGACAAGGCGGGGCGTCCCTTTCCCGGCATCTGCCAGAAAAGCGGAGCTATATCGGCTATGGAAGGACTCCTTGGTGCCCAGTAGTAATGATCCCCCTGCGACCACGATGCAAACGTCGCTGACTCAGATACACGTCATGCTGAACAGTCTGACGTCTGACGTCACTTCCATGCAGGCGAGATTGGAGTCTATCGAGGCTCGCAGCTCAGTCTTCCCTGTTTCCTCCCCCGAGGTTCCGGTCGCCTCCACCTCTGCCATAGCGGACATTCGTACTGTACAGTCCGTCCCCAAAGTCACTCCATCCCATTTTGTCCCGATCAACATCAAAAAAGACATCCTTGAGGGTAGGGATGTCAATCTCGCATCACTATTAATAGCCTCCAGGGACCTATCTGATAACAAGGTCATAGCCTGCGGGGAAGTGTCGGTGGTGTTAAGAAGCCGCGACCCCCGGCTCAATCGCAAATTAACCATCCCGGAGTTCGTCATGGCGTTCAGCCTTTTTAGGGATGTTATTTGCACTGCCAGGCCAGACAGGAGGGAGGAACTAGACCTGTACCTCTTTCGGGTCACAGAGTTGGGTCATAGGTATGGAGGGAACGCGTTCTATGATTACCACTGTTCATTCTCAGCCAAAGCGGCAGCGGCTCTCTCACAATTCCAACACGTCACAGACTGGTCCGACCTAGACACTGAGTTATTCTGTAGACACTTTGCAGGCCTGAAAGCTCCCTCCTGTTCCGTCTGTCAGTCTATCTTCCACCCTGTAGAGTGGTGCCATAAGTCAGCTGTCAGCACGGCGTCTTACCCCTCCAGCTCTGCAGCTGGACCACTCGACGTCTTCAGACCCCCCAGTTCGGTAGATAAGCTGGGTCGACCCATCATTCATCTAGGAACGGCTCAGATATGTAACAACTTTAATTACGCATCTTGTAATTTCGGGCAATGCCGTTTGTTACATATCTGTACCAACTGTTTTAGGGCCCACCCCCGAGTAGCTTGCTCATTAAAATCGGTGAAGAATTACATGAGTGTGGTCAATACTAGCTGTCTACAGGAGTACTTGCGAGGTCACCACAATCCAGGGTTTGTACAGTTCTTGGTGTCAGGGTTTCACGAGGGCTTCCATACGGGGTTAATCATGACTCCAGAGGTTACATACGAGTGCAAGAACCTTCAGTCAGCTGAAAGAAATCCCGGTTCGGTAGACGTACTAATAGAATCCGAGTTAAACAAAGGGTTCTTAATCGGTCCTTTCGGCGTGCCCCCTTTTCAACGGTGGAGAGTCAGTCCCGTGGGGGTAGTCACAGGCAAGTTCAGTAAAAAGGAGAGGCTCATTATTGACTTGTCTGCCCCACATGGCTCCCAGGTCCCCACCCTCAACTCCCTCATTCCTCCGGAGGAAGTTGGCATGAGATATTCTTCGATCGACCAGGCTATCGCCATCATCATGAAAACGGGTCCAGGGTCCATGTTGTCCAAAGCCGACATATCGGATGCCTTTAAGTTGCTTCCCATCATGCCAGCTCTCTGGCAGTGGCACGGCATCAAGTGGAAAGGCCTGTATTATTTCTCCACCAAACTCACCTTCGGTTCCAAGAGCAGCCCGTGGCTCTTCGATCAGTTGGCTCAGGCCCTTCACTGGGTTTTGGTACACAAGGTCCAATGTGAATTTGTCATCCACTACTTAGATGACTTCTTACTGATTGAGAGGCCGGGGGCTATCCCCCTAGGGTTGGGGAAGTTGCTGAGGTGTTTTTCCCAGTTAGGCGTCCCGGTTTCCCCCAAGAAAGTAGAAGGTCCGGCCACAGTCATCACCTTTTTAGGCATCGAGTTAGACTCCCAGCACATGTTAGCTAGGTTACCTGCGGATAAGTTAACAAGGATTAGAGATGTCATTCATAGGTTTACAGTCACAACCGTGGTCACCAAGGCCGACCTGCAGTCTCTACTGGGCATGTTAAATTTCGCCATGCGCATCATCCCACAGGGCAGAGCATTCATATCCCGCCTGCTGGCGCTCTTGAGTACCGCCCCGGAGCAGGACAGCCCAGTATGCCTGGACAGTCAGGCCTTAGCGGATCTCCATATGTGGGACCATTTCCTGGACCAGTGGAACGGAGTATCCCTATTCGTACCCGAGCTGTCGAGTCAGTCCCCCATAGTCTTCTCAGACGCGGCGGCAAGCTCGGGGTTTGCCGCCATCTTTGGCACCCACTGGGTTGCAGACGGATGGCCTGCCGAGGTGGGACGAATTCCGGGGTTCCTCCAAACCTCGGCACTATTCGAGCTGTACCCCATTGAGGTAGCCGCCCACATATGGGGCAGTCTTTGGGCGAATCAGTCTGTCCTGTTTGTGACTGACAACACAGCCGTGGTAGACATCGTTAACAGTGGGTTGTCGAAATCAAGCCACGTCATGTGTTTCCTCAGACGGTTAGTACAACTCTCCCTACGTTACAATTTCCATGTTTATAGTGCGCACGTGCCAGGTGCGCAAAACTTGGCTGCTGACGCCTTGTCGAGGGCTAACTTATCCCGTTTCTTGCAGATCATGCCAGAGGCAGATGCGACAGGCGCCACCGTCCCTCTGCACGAGTCCTTAATTCTAGCGTAACCGACCACCTCGAGACGGCTCACGCTTTGATACACAATTCCCTCTCGCCTAACACATCCAGAGCGTACAACACCGGGTGGAAGACGTTCTGCAGGTTCCAAGGGGAATGTCCTCAGGGGGAATCCAGTTTTCCAGAGTATATCCTGGCGTTCATCGGTTACTGCCACTCAGTGCGCAAGCTCTCCCACAGTACTGTAAGGTCGTACCTAGCGGGAGTGCAACATTTCCTCTCGGTTAGTCATCCCGAACGAGAGTCAGTATTCACCATGCATGCCGTCAAAGCCGCACTCAAGGGTTTGAGCAAATGCGGACCTCAGAGTCAAGTACGCAGGCAAGCGGTCACCGGCCCCCTCTTTCGTAGACTATCCGACGTCCTGGACAGTAATCCTTTCGGGGTTTTGCCCAGCTTGATACTCAAGTCCGCCATCTATCTAGCCTTCTACGGCTTCCTGAGACCTGGGGAGTTCACTTGTTCTCCTGGTAGTAGCAGGTTCCTCACGGTCAGCCAGCTGGTCCAGAACACCGAAGGGTTCGTACTGCTGCTCAAGACGTCTAAAACCTCCCAGGTGGGCCCCCCTGTCCCGGTGTCCTTCTTTCCCACATCGCACCAATGGTGCCCCGTCACGGTGCTCCGCCAGCTACGATCTGCCTTGTCAGGGTCCGGGCCTAACAGACCACTGTTGCCCTTCGGGGTGGTTCCGCTCACCACCCACCAGTTCATATCTCATGTGAGGTCGCTGGTGGCCAGCTTGGGCGGTGACCCTGCCACGATTTCAGGACATTCGTTCCGCATAGGTGCTGCGTCTGCGGCATCCAGAAATCGAGTGCCGGCGCATGTCATTCAGAAACTAGGGCGTTGGCACTCGTCATGTTTCAACCGTTATATACCTCACCCTGAGGCTGAGATGTCGGCAGCCTTTCAGACTCTGGCTTTGTAATAACGTTGTAATAAATTACTTTTGCCTATCAGTATGTCTTTTGCCCTCCTTCAGGCGTCCCTCCACGACGCGGTTGCGGCACAACTCTGACCGCTTAGGGGTAGGGTATCCCAGGTAGGGTTAGGTACATACGTACGTGGTAGCCACGACCACAAATATTCTTGTACATAGGAGGCAGTATTATAGTAGTTATATTCTTGTACATAGGAGGCAGTATTATAGTAGTTATAATCTTGTACATAGGAGGCAGTATTATAGTAGGTATATTCTTGTACATAGGAGGCAGTATTATAGTAGTTATATTCTTGTACATAGGAGGCAGTATTATAGTAGGTATCACTGAGTAATTATCCTACTTAAAACTTAACTTTTAGTAATTATTAGTTAAAAATAAGTCCCACAAACAATAATAATATGTGTCTAATAATATGTTTGTGGGACTTATTTTTAACTAATAATTACTAAAAGTTAAGTTTTAAGTAGGATAATTACTCAGTGATACCTAGTTTAGATTCCTACATTGTATACATATTTTTCTACTGTGAATTCGCAGTATTATAGTAGTTATATTCTTTTACATAGGAGGCAGTATTATAGTAGTTATATTCTTTTACATAGAGGGAAGTATAATGGTAGTTATATTATTGTAAATAGGAGGCAGTATTATAGTAGTTATGTTCTTCTACATATGCTGTGGTCTATGGCAAACCAGCAGCGGTGAGCAGGAAGAGAGAAGGGAGACGGCACCTGCGCACAGCGCGCATTGTCTCCTCATACAGCTGATCAGTTGGGGTGCCGGGTGTCGGACCCCCGCTGATCTGATATTGATGACCTATCCTGAGGATAGGTCATCAATATTTAAATCCCAGAGAACCCCTTTAATAACCAATCTTCAACACCTTTGTTTTTTCCTTCTACCTGTAGTTTGGCGTTTAAAGACATCTGTCAAATTATTCAGAAACATTTGACCGTTTAAAATTTTAAAGGCGAGGGCGATGTGTTTCATGTAGTGCCAGAACATTAGGGCAAACATTATCGCCTAGTTTGTTCAATAAATCCAAGAGTCATAGTGAGAACAGGGTTTGGCTCCAATACAAGAGCACTTATAGGTGTGGACATGTGAAATGTACTTGTCGCAGTGTAATTAACTCTGATGATTTTAGTTCCTCGTATAATGGAGCCAAGTGTAAAAGACAAACAATACATCAGAGTGTAGTTTATCTAATGTAAAACTAGCAATGTGCAGTATGTGGGGTGCACTGCTCAAGGTCAAATCCACAGGTATTTATCTGACACTGTTCACATTTCTACACTTTTTTTTTGCAGTGTCCCACCATCACAATGGAGATGTCTTACATTTAGCAGCAGTGGCATAACTAGAGTGCTATGGGCCCCATGGCAAACTTTGGAGCGCTAATCTGACCTCCATCATATGCGCTCCAGGCCTCCAGCATCAGGCCCCATCACTGCCTTACTAGAATTTGTCACAAATTAAATGGGTGGGCGGAGCCTGACTAACCTTGGTTAGGCTCCACCCATTTATTTTGTGACCAATTCCAGTAGGGCAGCGATGGGGCCTGATGCTGGAGGCCTAGAGCGTATATGGAGGTGAGATTAGAGCTCTGACGGGGCCAGTTCCATGTGAGCACCGCAGGCCCCCTTATTACTAATATACACTGAACAAAAATATAAACGCAACACTCTTGGTTTTGCTCCCATTTTGCATGAGCTGAACTCAAAGATCTGAAACATTTTCTACATACACAATAGACCCATTACTCTCAAATATCGTTCACAAATCTGTCTAAATCTGTGTTAGTGAGCACTTCTCCTTTGCCGAGATAATCCATCCCACCTCACAGATGTGGCATATCAAGGTGCTGATTAGACAGCATGAATATTGCACAGGTGTGCCTTAGACTGCCCACAATAAAAGGCCACTCTGAAATGTGCACAGTTTTGCCTTACTGAAGGGGGGTCAGAAAACCAGTCAGTATCTGGTGTGGCCACCATTTGCCTCACGCAGTCGCATAGAGTTGATCAGGTTGTTGATTGTGGCCTGTGGAATATTGGTCCACTCCTCTTCAATAGCTGTGCGAAGTTGCAAAATATTGGCAGGAACTGGAACACGCTGTCATATACGCCGATCCAGAGCATCCAAAACATGCTCAATGGGTGACATGTCCGGTGAGTATGCTGGCCATGCAAGAACTGGGATGTTTTCAGCTTCCAGAAATTGTGTACAGATCCTTGCAATATGGGGCGTGCATTATCATGCTGCAACATGAGGTGATGGTCGTGGATGAATGGCACAACAATGGGCCTCAGGATCTCGTCACGGTATCTCTGTGCATTCAAAATGCCATCAATAAAATGCACCTGTGTTCGTTGTCCATACCATATGCCTGCCCATACCATTACCCCACTGCCACCATGGGCCACTCGATCCACAATGTTGACGTCAGCAAACCGCTGACCCACACAACACCACACACGCTGTCTGCCATTTGCCCTGAACAGTGAAAAACGGAACTCATCCGTGAACAGAACGCCTCTCCAACGTGCCAGACGCCATCGAATGTGAGCATTTGCCCACTCGGTTGTGAGGTTGGATGTTCTGCCAAATTCTCTGAAACGCCGTTGGAGACTGCTTATGGTAGAGAGAGATGAACATTGATTGCACGGGCAACAGCTCTGGTAGACATTCCTGCAGTCAGCATGCCAATTGCACACTCCCTCAAACATTGCGACATCTGTGGCATTGTGCTGTGTGATCAAACTGCACATTTCAAAGTGGCCTTTTATTGTGGGCAGTCTAAGGCACACCTGTGCAATATTCATGCTGTCTAATCAGCACCTTGATATGCCACACCTGTGAGGTGGGATGGATTATCTTGGCAAAGGAGAAGTGCTCACTAACACAGATTTATAGACAGATTTGTGAACAATATTTGAGAGTAATGGGTCTTTTGTGTATGTAGAAAATGTTTCAGATCTTTGAGTTCAGCTCATGCAAAATGGGAGCAAAACTGAAAGTGTTGCGTTTATATTTTTGTTCAGTGTATTATGCAGTTTCTCATTATCTGCATATGAGCGACTCCTCCTCTGGTCTATACAAGTTATGTGGAGTCTGTTCGCCATTATGCTACAAGTAAGAGTGTGTTGTACAATCAAAACGCGTCAGTGGCATCATTGTCTGCACATTGATTGTCCTGTACCTATGGCTGTATGAATCAATAAAAGAGTTTCTGTTTTTATATGGTGGTTGGAACGTGTATTCCTTCTGCAGTTTTATAATGGTTATATTCTTATACATAGGAGCAGTATTATAGTAATAACTGTATATTCTTGTACATAGGGGCAGTATTATAGTAGTTATACTCTTGTACATAGGAGGCAGTATTATAGTAGTTATATTCTTGTACATAGGAGGCAGTATTATAGTAGTTATATTCTTGTACATAGGGGGCAGTATTATAGTTACTGTATATTCTTGTACATGGGGGTAGTATTATAGTAGTTATATTCTTGTACATAGATGGAAGTATTATAGTAGTTATATTCTTGTAGATAGGAGACAATATTATAGTAGTTATATTCTTGTACATAGGATGCAGTATTACAGTGGTTATATATATATATATTCTTGTACATACGTGTCAGTATTATAGTAATTATATAGTTACACATAGTAGCAGTATTTTAGTAGCTCTATTCTTGTACATAGCAGACAGTGTTATAGTAGTTATACTCTTGTTCATAGGGGGCAGTATATTGTAATTATATACTTCCACATAGGAGCAGTATTATGGTAGTTACAATGTTCTACATAGTTGCAGTATTATAGTAGTTTTATTCTTGTACATAGGGAATGGTATTATAGTAGTAGTTTTATTTTTGTACAGAGGGGCAGTATTATAGTAGTTCTATCCTTGTAGGTACAGACAGTATTATAGTAGTTATAGTCTTCTATATAGGCTGCAATAGTATACTGTTGCAGTCTATGCTATAAGGGATCAGAAGATTGCATGTACAGAACCCCTAAGTGGACTAAATTACAGTGAAAAAAAAAAACAGTACAAGAAAATAAACACTACAAAATAAGCATAATTACAAAGGTATTAGAGATGAGCGAATTTCATATTTTGAAATTCGTTCATACTTTGGTGGTAAAAGCAGAATTGCGTTATGGATTCCGTTACCACGGACCATAACGCAATTCTGTGACGGAATGCATAACGTAATGCCTTTAGAGGCATTCAGTCATAATAAAAGTCTATGGGCTGCAAAACGTATTTCTTTTCCTTGTCCGTTTTTTTTTTTTTTGCGGACCGTTTGCGGAACCATTCACTTCAATAGATCAGCAAAAAAAAAAAAGGAAGTTACTCCGTGTGCATTCCGTTTCCGTATGTCCGTATTTCAGTTCTGCAAAAAAATAGAACATGTCCTATTATTGTCCGCATTATGGACAAGGAATGTACTGTTCTATTAGGGGCCAGCTGGTCCGTTGCGCAAAATACGGAATGCAGACGGATGTTATCCTTTTTTTTTTCGCGGATCAGTTTTTTGCAAACTGCAAAATACATACGGTCATGTGCATGAGCCCTTATGCAGGGGAGTCCTCTCCTGCATAACGGAAACAGGACGGATCCGTTTTGCAGCCCATAGACTGTTATTATGACGGAATAAATAACGTAATGCCTCTAAAGGCATTCCATTATGTATTCTGTCATAGGATTATGTTATGGTCTGTGGTAACGGAATCCATAACCCAATTCTGCTTTTACCACCAAACGAAGCGTGGATAAATTTCATAACATATAATTCGCTTATCTCTAATAGGTATCATTGTGTCAGAAAAGGTCCAAACTATTAAAATATCATATTTTTCCTGTGCAGTAAATAACAGCCTTTTTGGTCATCTTGTCGTTCCCTAAAATTGAATAAAAAGTGATTTTAAAAAGTTGCATATACCCCAAAATAGTAGCAATAAAAACAAAAGCTCATCTGCAAAACAAAAAACAAAAAAAACAACAAGCTGTCACACAGCTCTGTGGACAAAAACATAAAAAGTTATGGGTGTCCAAATATGTTGAAAATGGCGATTTTTTTTTATTTTCGTAATGTTGTAATTGTATTGACCTGCAGAATAGGCTGATCATGTCATTTGTAGCGTAAAATTAACATCATAAAAATAAAACCTGAAAAACCATAGCAGAAGATACAGTGAATTAATTTTTGTTCCGCAAAAAGTAGGCCTTCATAAGGCAGTGTTAATGGAAAAGTAAAAAAGTTATAGGCATTGGAAGGTAGGGGGAAAAAAGCTAAACTGAAAATTGTGTGGTCTTTAAAGGAGGTGTCTAACTTCAGCAAATGAAATCTATTATGCAGAGAAAGTTAATACAAGCCACTTACTAATGTATTGTTATTATCCATATTGCTTCCTTTGCTGGCTGGATTCGTTTTTCCATCACATTATACACTGCTAGTTTCCATGGCTACGACCACCCTGCAACCCATCAGTGGTGGTCGTGCTTGGACACTATAGGAAAAAGCACCAGCCTATGTGAGCTCCCACAGTCCCGGCCACCAGAGAGGCTGATGTTTTTAACTATAGTGTGGAAGCACGACCACCACTGATAGATTGCAGGGTGGTCGTAACCATGGAAATGAGCAGTGTATATGTGTGCGTGATAAATGCCACTTTCTGAAGTCAGACAACCCCTTTAACCTCCTCAGGACCGCCGTACGCAGGATTGCGTCTTTGCGACGGTCCTGTTGTTCTGGGTGGACGCGCCGGTGCGTCCTCTCGCGAGACGCGAGATTTCCTGTGAACGCGCGCACACAGGCGCGCGCGTTCACAGGATCGGAAGGTAAGCGAGTGGATCTCCAGCCTGCCAGCGGCGATCGTTCGCTGGCAGGCTGGAGATGTGATTTTTTTAACCCCTAACAGGTATATTAGACGCTGTTTTGATAACAGCGTCTAATATACCTGCTACCTGGTCCTCTGGTGGTCCCCTTTGTTTGGATCGACCACCAGAGGACACAGGCAGCTCAGTAATATGTTGCACCAAGCACCACTACACTACACCCCCCCCCCGTCACTTATTAACCCCTTATTAGCCCTTGATCACCCCTGATCACCCCATATAGACTCCCTGATCACCCCCCTGTCATTGATTACCCCCCTGTCATTGATCACCCCCCTGTAAAGCTCCATTCAGATGTCCGCATGATTTTTACGGATCCACTGATAGACTGATCGGATCCGTAAAAATCATACGGACGTCTGAATGCAGCCTTACAGGGGAGTGATCAATGACGGAGGTGATCACCCCATATAGACTCCCTGATCACCCCCCTGTCATTGATCACCCCCCTGTAAAGCTCCATTCAGATGTCCGCATGATTTTTACGGATCCACTGATAGACTGATCGGATCCGTAAAAATCATACGGACGTCTGAATGGAGCCTTACAGGGGAGTGATCAATGACTGTGGTGATCACCCCATATAGACTCCCTGATCACCCCCCTGTCATTGATTACCCCCCTGTCATTGATCACCCCCCTGTAAAGCTCCATTCAGATGTCCGCATGATTTTTACGGATCCACTGATAGACTGATCGGATCCGTAAAAATCATACGGACGTCTGAATGGAGCCTTACAGGGGAGTGATCAATGACTGTGGTGATCACCCCATATAGACTCCCTGATCACCCCCCTGTCATTGATTACCCCCCTGTCATTGATCACCCCCCTGTAAAGCTCCATTCAGATGTCCGCATGATTTTTACGGATCCACTGATAGACTGATCGGATCCGTAAAAATCATACGGACGTCTGAATGCAGCCTTACAGGGGCGTGATCAATGACTGTGGTGATCACCCCATATAGACTCCCTGATCACCCCCCTGTCATTGATTACCCCTCTGTCATTGATCACCCCCCTGTAAAGCTCCATTCAGATGTCCGCATGATTTTTACGGATCCACTGATAGACTGATCGGATCCGTAAAAATCATACGGACGTCTGAATGCAGCCTTACAGGGGAGTGATCAATGACTGTGGTGATCACCCCATATAGACTCCCTGATCACCCCCCTGTCATTGATTACCCCTCTGTCATTGATCACCCCCCTGTAAAGCTCCATTCAGATGTCCGCATGATTTTTACGGATCCACTGATAGACTGATCGGATCCGTAAAAATCATACGGACGTCTGAATGCAGCCTTACAGGGGAGTGATCAATGACGGAGGTGATCACCCCATATAGACTCCCTGATCACCCCCCTGTCATTGATTACCCCTCTGTCATTGATCACCCCCCTGTAAAGCTCCATTCAGATGTCCGCATGATTTTTACGGATCCACTGATAGACTGATCGGATCCGTAAAAATCATACGGACGTCTGAATGCAGCCTTACAGGGGAGTGATCAATGACTGTGGTGATCACCCCATATAGACTCCCTGATCACCCCCCTGTCATTGATCACCCCCCTGTCATTGATCCCCCCCCCCCGTAAGGCTGCATTCAGTCTTTTTTTTGGCCCAAGTTAGCGGAATTTTTTTTTTTTTCTTACAAAGTCACATATTCCACTAACTTGTGACAAAAAATAAAATCTCACATGAACTCACCATACCCCTCACGGAATCCAAATGCGTAAAATTTTTTAGACATTTATATTCCAGACTTCTTCTCACGCTTTAGGGCCCCTAGAATGCCAGGGCAGTATAAATACCCCACATGTGACCCCATTTCGGAAAGAAGACACCCCCAGGTATTCCGTGAGGGGCATATTGAGTCCATGAAAAATTGAAATTTTTGTCCCAAGTTAGCGGAACGGGAGACTTTGTGAGAAAAAAATAAAAAATATCAATTTCCGCTAACTTGTGCCAAAAAAAAAAAATTTCTATGAACTCGCCATGCCCCTCATTGAATACCTTGGGGTGTCTTCTTTCCAAAATGGGGTCAAATGTGGGGTATTTATACTGCCCTGGCATTCTAGGGGCCCCAAAGCGTGAGAAGAAGTCTGGTATCCAAATGTCTAAAAATGCCCTCCTAAAAGGAATTTGGGCCCCTTTGCGCATCTAGGCTGCAAAAAAGTGTCACACATCTGGTATCGCCGTACTCAGGAGAAGTTGGGCAATGTGTTTTGGGGTGTCATTTTACATATACCCATGCTGGGTGAGATAAATATCTTGGTCAAATGCCAACTTTGTATAAAAAAATGGAAAAAGTTGTCTTTTGCCAAGATATTTCTCTCACCCAGCATGGGTATATGTAAAAAGACACCCCAAAACACATTCCCCAACGTCTCCTGAATACAGCGATACCAGATGTGTGACACTTTTTTGCAGCCTAGGTGGGCAAAGGGGCCCACATTCCAAAGAGCACCTTTCGGATTTCACTGGTCATTTACCTACTTACCACACATTAGGGCCCCTGGAAAATGCCAGGGCAGTATAACTACCCCACAAGTGACCCCATTTTGGAAAGAAGACACCCCAAGGTATTCCGTGAGGGGCATGGCGAGTTCCTAGAATTTTTTATTTTTTGTCACAAGTTAGTGGAAAATGATGATTTTTTTTATTTTTATTTTTTTTCATACAAAGTCTCATATTCCACTAACTTGTGACAAAAAATAAAAACTTCCATGAACTCACTATGCCCATCAGCGAATACCTTGGGGTCTCTTCTTTCCAAAATGGGGTCACTTGTGGGGTAGTTATACTGCCCTGGCATTCTAGGGGCCCAAATGTGTGGTAAGGAGTTTGAAATCAAATTCTGTAAAAAATGACGAGTGAAATCCGAAAGGTGCTCTTTGGAATATGGGCCCCTTTGCCCACCTAGGCTGCAAAAAAGTGTCACACATCTGGTATCTCCGTACTCAGGAGAAGGTGGGGAATGTGTTTTGGGGTGTCATTTTACATATACCCATGCTGGGTGAGAGAAATATCTTGGCAAAAGACAACTTTTCCCATTTTTTTTATACAAAGTTGGCATTTGACCAAGATATTTATCTCACCCAAAACACATTCCCCAACTTCTACTGAATACGGAGATACCAGATGTGTGACACTTTTTTGCAGCCTAGGTGGGCAAAGGGGCCCACATTCCAAAGAGCACCTTTCGGATTTCACTCGTCATTTTTTACAGAATTTGATTTCAAACTCCTTACCACACATTTGGGCCCCTAGAATGCCAGGGCAGTATAACTACCCCACAAGTGACCCCATTTTGGAAAGAAGAGACCCCAAGGTATTCGCTGATGGGCATAGTGAGTTCATGGAAGTTTTTATTTTTTGTCATAAGTTAGTGGAATATGAGACTTTGTATGAAAAAAAAAAAAAAAAAATCAGCATTTTCCACTAACTTGCGACAAAAAATAAAAAATTCTAGGAACTCGCCATGCCCCTCACGGAATACCTTGGGGTGTCTTCTTTCCAAAATGGGGTCACTTGTGGGGTAGTTATACTGCCCTGGCATTCTAGGGGCCCAAATGTGTGGTAAGGAGTTTGAAATCAAATTCTGTAAAAAATGACCTGTGAAATCCGAAAGGTGCTGTTTGGAATATGGGCCCCTTTGCCCACCTAGGCTGCAAAAAAGTGTCACACATCTGGTATCTCTGTATTCAGGAGAAGTTGAGGAATGTGTTTTGGGGTGTCTTTTTACATATACCCATGCTGGGTGAGATAAATATCTTGGTCGAATGCCAACTTTGTATAAAAAAATGGGAAAAGTTGTATTTTGCCAAGATATTTCTCTCACCCAGCATGGTTATATGTAAAATGACACCCCAAAACACATTCCCCACCTTCTCCTGAGTACAGAGATACCAGATGTGTGACACTTTTTTGCAGCCTAGGTGGGCAAAGGGGCCCATATTCCAAAGAGCACCTTTCGGATTTCACAGGTCATTTTTTACAGAATTTGATTTCAAACTCCTTACCACACATTTGGGCCCCTAGAATGCCAGGGCAGTATAACTACCCCACAAGTGACCCCATTTTGGAAAGAAGAGACCCCAAGGTATTTCGTGATGGGCATAGTGAGTTCATGGAAGTTTTTATTTTTTGTCACAAGTTAGTGGAATATGAGACTTTGTAAGAAAAAAAAAAAAAAAGAAAAAAATCATCATTTTCCGCTAACTTGTGACAAAAAATAAAAAGTTCTATGAACTCACTATGCCCATCAGCGAATACCTTAGGGTGTGTACTTTCCGAAATGGGGTCATTTGTGGGGTGTTTGTACTGTCTGGCCATTGTAGAACCTCAGGAAACATGACAGGTGCTCAGAAAGTCAGAGCTGCTTCAAAAAGCGGAAATTCACATTTTTGTACCATAGTTTGTAAACGCTATAACTTTTACCTAAACCATTTTTTTTTTACCCAAACATTTTTTTTTTATCAAAGACATGTAGAACAATAAATTTAGAGCAAAATTTATATATGGATGTCGTTTTTTTTTTGCAAAATTTTACAACTGAAAGTGAAAAATGTCATTTTTTTGCAAAAAAATCGTTAAATTTCGATTAATAACAAAAAAAGTAAAAATGTCAGCAGCAATGAAATACCACCAAATGAAAGCTCTATTAGTGAGAAGAAAAGGAGGTAAAATTCATTTGGGTGGTAAGTTGCATGACCGAGCAATAAACGGTGAAAGTAGTGTAGGTCAGAAGTGTAAAAAGTGGCCTGGTCTTTCAGGGTGTTTAAGCACTGGGGGCTGAGGTGGTTAAGGGGTTAACATTGATTTTGACTGCAAATGGCCGTTAATAAGCTCAAGGCTTTGGTCACCCACGCACCATTTCCTGAGAAAATTTAAAAAAAGACAAAAGAGTTTCACTAACCACATGAGCTATAAGTACGATGCAGCAGTCAGTGAAAGAAAGGAGGAGTTGGGGTGAAGGTTATATATATAAGTCTACATAGCACGATATGGATATTTGCACAGGGATTTACTGTCTGGCTCAATCTCCCATAAGACTTTGTAATCAGTACTCGATTTACCAGTCAGGATCGGGGTTTCCCATGAGTGGATAAGTATGATTGTCAGCAATCGGGTAAGCTCAATATTATATAATAAAAGCACTAGAAATGAGTGCGATACAAATAACTACTGCAAGCATGTTCATTCTAAATACTCAGCAATGAGGCTTATGCACACAATAGTATATTTTTTTGTCCATGTTCGTTCCTTTTTCCCCCCAGAACCATTCACTTCAATCGGGCCGCAAAAAAACGGACATGACTGTGTGTGCATTCTGTTTCCGTACATCTGCATGTCTGACCTCCATAACTAGAAAATGTCCTATAATTGTCCGCATAACGGACAAGGATAGGACAGCTCTATTTTATTCTGTTCTGCAAAATACGGAATGCACACTGCCGATACGTGTTTTGCAGACCTGCAATTTGCGGACAGCAAAACATCCAACAGTCATGTGCATGAGCCCTAATACAGAGCAGTAGGCATAATGTGCGCCGCCATGTGGCGCTCAGTGTGGCACCATATTATGAACATATTCAAACTTTTATTTCTCGGAGGGGGTACCTCCTTAAAAAAGACCTGTCACCTCGCTCGATATGTCTTTTTAGTAGATAATTGTATTCTTCATGAAATGGAGCTTTTCTTAGCACTGTGTCGTTCCTCCGTTATTCTTGCAAGAAATCTAGGAATAAACTGAAAACCGGGTGATACCAGTATGTGTGGCTGGTGTCCCTAAATTGACTGACACCGTTCAATCGATCCTGCCAGTGTCAGACTGTGTAGAGATACACCCCATTTGACAAGGAGACTGATAACACCTAGCTGTCGATTTAGAATAGAAACAACAGAGGAATAACAGAGGAAAAGCACAATGCATAGTTCTTACAAAAGATGCTCCACAATTATGTACTAAAAAGAAGACGTCAGGAGTGGCGACAGGTCTTCTTTACTATGGCATCAGATTTAGCAGCCATATGCATCCAGGTATGAAACTGGAGGTAGGTAGAGCATCAGAGACATCTTTGGAGACTGTATATAGACCAGTAATATAGTAGTGTGGATGAGGCCTAAAGTCCTTGTTTTGTTGTCACGTAGTGATTATCCCTGTGATCTGACCAAAAAGGATCAATTCAAATCCATGACACACATATAAGCTCTGGCCTGCAGAGAATGTTTTTTTTAATTAATTTTTTTATAGAAAACTTGTAAAAATATCCTACAATTTCCCAGCTCAGATGGCCACCATGATAATTATTATAAAAAAGAAAAATATAAAATTATAAAAATAAATACCAGTGAAATAAAATACAATAAAATTTTACCTGTACTAAACATCCCAAATTGTTTATGGCTGGACACACAAGGCAAAGGAATGCTCAGTAGATCCAAGTGAGACTACTGGTGGGAGCTTCAGAGAGACCCAAGACAATGTAAAGGTCCAATATCTTCCACAAAAGAAGGCCAGATCCTTCCTCTTCAGGTGACTTTTGGCTGGGGTGGGATGCAAGGGAATTTTGGTTGTTCTTCCCTGGAGAAAGGATATGGGGTCTGACTGCACCCTGTGCCCTGCCTGATAGAATACTGTTCTTGGGCTTTCTAGATCTGAGTTATTTGAGTTTGACCCTTGTATCGTGTTCTGGCTTATCTCTGCCCTTTCAATAGCTCCATGTCCAGATATCTTCTCATGTCCTCTCAAACGCTCTGGCAGTGATGCAGACTTATATGGAGGTTTTGCAGCATAGAGCCATAAAATACTACTTTACTTTTCAGTGGAAGTTCTTATGAAAATAGCAGTAACTTGAATCCATTTTATATGCACTGGCACAGAGAGTTGGCCAACAGTCATCCATTCAGCATACCTGATCTGTTGTACTCCAGGGGATATTTCCCTCTCCGTTAACACATGCATACTCTGCCAAAATCAATGTGCCCATATGTATGGGGGCATTGGGAGGGTGTTGGACAATGACATATCTTCTCATGTGCTCTTATGGTATGATTTCCCATAAGTCACTTTATAGTATGTACAGATTTTAACAGTAATACTTTACTTGTCAATGGAAGTTCTTATCAAAAGAAACTCCGGGCTGATCTCGAACACAAGGCGCTAATGTACACCTAAGCCTTTTACACAGGGTGATGCTCAGGCAACTATTCATTTCTGATAATTGCCTGACTGTTAGGCCCCATTCACACGACCGTAAGGGCTCTGCGACGGTATTGTGGTCCGCAATACATGGGCACTGGCCGTGCGCACTCCTGGTGCGGATGTGGACCTATTGACTTGAATGGGTCCGCAATCTGAAAAATATGGCAAAAGATAGGACATGTCCTATATTTTGCGTAGTGGAGGCACGGATCAGAAGTCTACGGAAACACTCTGAAGCGCTTCCCTGGGCTTTTGGGTCTCTGTTTCCACACCACAAAAGATAAGACATGATAAGACAGAGGTAAGTGAAGGGAGAGATTCTCAGAGTGAGGGGTAGAGTAATGCTAGGAGTTGTGGTTATTTAACTGGGACTGTATGTTAGGGTTGAAGGGAGGGATGTTATTTACGTGGGACTGTATGTTGGAGTGATGTTATTTACATGGAACTGAATGTTGAGGGGATGATTTAATTACATGGGACTGCATGTTGGAGATGGCTGGGGCAGGGTGATGTTATTTACATGGGACTGTGTGTTGGAGGTGGCTGTGGAGGGGATGATGTTATTTACGTGGGACTGTATGTTGGAGGTGGCTGGGGAGAGGATGATGTTATTTACATGGGACTAAAATGTTGGAGGGGGCTGGGGTGGAGGTGATGTTATGTACATTGGACTGTATATTGAAGGCAACTGTGGGAGGGAGTGATGGTATTTACATGGGACTGTATGTTGATGGTGACTGTGGGAGGGAGTGATGGTATTTACATGGGACTGAATATTGAGGGGGTGATGTTGTTTACATGGGATTGTATGTTGTATTCGGCTGGGTAGGGGTTGATATTATTTACATGGGACTGTATGTTGAAGGCAGCTGGGAAGGGGGGTGATGTTATTTACATGGGACTGTATATTGGAGGGGCTGAAGGGAGGGAAGTGATGTTATTTACATGGGACTGTATATTGGAAGGGGCTGGAGAGATGGTGTGATGTTATTTACATGGGGCTCTATGGCAGAGGGAGGGAAATAGTGTTATTTACACGGAACTGTATATTGGAAGGGCTGAGGAATTAAAATTTCTGAGGACACTAAAGGAAAGAATATAACCACAGGGGGCACTGTAGGGGCATTTTAAATACAGAGGACATTATAGGTGTCTTATTACTACTGGGGGCTCTATAGGAGTGACTTATAGATCTGCCTTATTTCTCTATGGGGGGCCTTATTACTACTGAGGGGTCTGTAGAGAGATTTATTACCACTGGGGAAACAATAGGGGGCTTATTTCTACTGGGGGCTCTATGAGGGCATTATTAATACTGGAGGGCTCTTCTACTAATGGAGGCACTCTTGTGGAGCATTATTACTGTTGGGGGCACTGTAGGGGGCAGTATTACTAATGAGGGCATTCTAGAAGGAAATTACTATTGTAATGGTGGGACTTTGAGGCGCACTATTGCAATGGGGGGGGGGGGGAATATCTGTATGGCACTAATTTTAGTTCAGCATAGTATTTGGGGGTATTGGGGAGCACAGTGAGCAGCAGGATAACATTGTTGGGACTCAAGGTTGGGGGATGAGGATTGAAAGGTCAGGAACCTAAGATGTCTGTGAGGCATAGCTGAAAGAAGTTGTCTGGACCGAATGGAGAATATTAGGGATGAGCGAATCGACGTCGGATGAAACGTACAGTATTAGAATGTATTGGCTCCGATGAGCTTCATTTATTACTTTGTGAAGTCTTGCTAGACTTCGCATAATAACTTCATAAATTAATTTCTACTGTAAAAAAAACATTTCCGGAACTTTGGTTCGGTTCAAAATGGTACAGTATTCGAACTCATCCCTAGAGAAAATGATGACAGATGATCTACATCAGAGAAGACGTCACCTGGGCAGCACTGGATGTGAGAGGTATGTCCTGCTGTATAGCAAATACAGTAAAATGCGGGGTGTGGGGGGAGGGTCGACTTCGAAAATTGGGCCATATTCATTGGGACTTGGGCCCCGGATCTCTTGAGACCCTAGCAACGCCCCTGATACAGTTTATGAATAAAAACATTCTGAATGGGGTTATTTTGGCAGTATGCACATGGGTTTATGCAAGCCTCACTGAATTGAACTCAATGAATTGAACTGATTTTCAGTCACAGAAATGTTTGCAACATCAATCTGCCACATGTGAAGGCCTCCTATTACTATACTTTCCCATGGATCTACAATCTACAATCAGAAAATAAAAACAGATTAGCAAAAAATTCATGGGTCATTAAAAATTATAGGTGACACATTCACTTTAACTGGTCTCCAGCATGGGCAGAAATCTTTGTCTATAAAACAAGTTGCACTTTTCTGTGGAAGTTCTAGCCGTAGTCACATTATCATGACAATAAACAGGACTGATAAAGATATAGCTTTCTGTGGTCACCGGGAAATTCACTGTTACACCAAGCACAGTGCCTTGTAGGGCTAGCTCAATTTAATGTAATGATGCCTTGTACTTAGCAATCTGTTGCTTCATTCTGGAAAAGAGTGTTTTTAATCCATATGCAAATGAGCAGTTACGCGCACCGAGGACGGGACCAAGTCACTCTGTACGGGTTTACTCCTCCTACTTCCTCTGCCAGCCCCTCTCTCTCCGTAATTGACTGCACAAGGTTCCTGCATAGTCATATTGCCTGGCTCTGTCAGTCAAAGAAAGGGAAAGGCTGGCAGAGGAAGCAGGAGGAGTAAAGGTGCACAGAGTGACATGGACCTGCCTTTGGTGCACCGAATTGCTCCAGAATGAAGCAATGGATTGCATAGGCATCATTACATTCAGCTAAGCTAACCCTAAAAAGCCTTGTGCCTGGTGTGACAGTGAATTTCGTGCTGACAGACTCTCTTTAATCCATAAGCAATTCATTTTCTAGATATTTCTCCTAAAGAAAATGGAGTTGGCTAGTTTATAAAACCCTTCATTCTGGAATGTGTATTACAGGCTTTATAAACCTTGCTGGAACTCATACAACAGCTAATTTCCACAAACTTGTTTTCCTCCCGTTCACATGATTCATTATTGTACTGAAATAGTTATGCCATAAAAGTGTTGCATGACACATCAAATAAACTAAAATGCCTAAAAGCCAAAAGCGATTATGAAAGTAATTTATGGTTTTTCAAGCTAGGGCTTAGTTTACCGAGGAATCATAGCCATTTAAAGACAATCATAAAATAATTTGAGGTTTTAGCATCCACTAATTAAACCATATCATAAGAACATATTGAAACATAAGAGGAAATTCTGCTGAGGTCAGGGGCTGCACAAGTATATCTTCCAATGACATGTTGAAGATGTTTTTCCTTCCATGGTCCACCACCAAACCTTCCTTTATATCTGAACTGCATTGAAATAAGGGATCATTTTCATGGGCCAGTTCACAGGTCAATGATCAGTATTCCGGAACAGACCGTTTATTCCTGATCATAGCTTGTTTAAGTTACATTTATATACATCAATTTTACATCAATGGAGGTGACTGATCGCTACTATGATTGCTCATTCCCATACAGATTGTTTGTCGGCAGCACATGACTGTTTACACAGGGCGATGTACGGCCTGCAAACAATGATTTTTAGGTGCTGAATAAAAGACATATCACCTGGCAAACAAGAGCTATGCCTATTTATCAGGTGGTCAGCGGCACATTTACATGGGGTAATAATCGGGAATGAGCGTGCCCCAAATGTTTATCAATCTGCAGGACCCTGGCACAAAGAATCCTGTACACACCCCGACTGAGAGGGTGGCGCTTAACAAAAGGGGGAGACTTTTTTGACCTACGACAGCCAGGAAACATCAGATAGGCTCCTGCCCCAGCCATTTGTCTTACAGCCAGACACTGAGCAGAGATAAGCAGGGGGGCATAGGTGATTTTCTGGGACATGCACTGAAGGTTTCTTTATATATCGATATAGAATCAGTTGATCCCAGACAAAATAGCCCAGTATGCTTTGCTGTTTTGCCAACCTCCCTAATGGAAAACGAACAGACCCCTTACATTCTATAGGGCGCTTTTTGTGTCTGGCAAGCAGATGATCTGGTAAATTCTGTTACCTGGAATACAGCCTTGATGAGAACATAGCCTTAAAGGGGCTGTCCTATCTGAACATTTATGGCATATTGCTAGGATATGTCATAAGTGTCGAGTATCTGCAGGTCCCATCTCTAAGACCTGCTCCTATCTCCATTACTGGCCTCTCAAAGAGAAGGACAGCAGCTGCGCATGTGCAGCCTCCCTTGACTTACTGTGATGGATGTTCCAAAAATAGCCGAGCTCGGCTGTTTCAGTCAGTCGCCTAGCGGTGAATACAGAGATGTCACCCTGTGTTCTCCTTGATTTCAGAGGACCCATTCTGGAGATTGGAGAAGGTCCCAGATGAGAGATTCACACCCATCTGATATTTATGAAATATCAGCCTAGCGATATGCCATAAATGTTGAGATGGGACAACTCCTTTAACACCTTGTAATAAGACAAAATAGAACCAAGGGAGTGGAGATGAAGGGAGAAAACGTTGGAAAATTTTTTAGTATGCATTTTCTGTAATTGGTGTTCCTTTACCTTTATCAAAAGGCAGGAAGGAACAAACTTTTTTCAACTGGACCCTTTTTGAGGCCTACCAATAAAAAAAACTGTCACAGACATAAAAAATAAATAAATATTTAAATAGGTAATGGGCAGCAAATATAATTTTTTGGGCACAATTTTTAAAATTAGGTGTAATTTTAGATTAGGCTCTTCCACAAAAAGATGGGAATAAGTAGTTTTCTTATATTCTAGCTTCCAGTGTTTAGTTTCAATCAAAGTAAGACCTCATGCACATAACCGTACTTTCAGTCCGCATCCGATTTTTCATGGATCAGATGCAGACCAATTTGTTTAAATGTAGTAATAGGAAAATGAGCGAGCACTCATACACTTGGCAACCAAATTGACATATGCAGAAAATATTTATTAACCACTTCCCATCTGGGCCATTTGCCCCCTTCCTGACCAGGCCAAATTTTGCAAAACTGACATATCTCACTTTATGTGGTAATAACTTTGGAACGCCTTTATTTATCCAAGTCATTCAGAGATTGTTTTCTCGTGACACATTGTACTTCATGATAGTCATAAATTTGAGTCAAAATATTTCACCTTTATTTATGATAAAATCCCAAATTTACCCAAAAATTTGAAAAATTCACAATTTTCTAAATTTCAATTTCTCTGCTTTTAAAACAGAAAGTGATACCTCATAAAATATTTATTATTTAACATTCCCCATATGTCTACTTTATGTTGGCATCATTTTGGAAATGTCATTTTATTTTTTTAGGACGTTAGAAGGCTTAGAAGTTTAGAAGCAATTCTTCAAATTTTTAAGAAAATTGCCAAAACCCACTTTTTAAGGACCAGTTCAGGTATGAAGTCACTTTGGGGGCCTACATAGTGGATACCCCCATAAATGACCCCATTGTAGAAACTACACCCCTCAAGGTATTCAAAACCGATTTTACAAACTTTGTTAACCCTTTAGGCGTTCCACAAGAATTAAAGGAAAATGGAGATCAAATTTTTAAATTTCACTTTTTTGGCAGATTTTCCATTTTAATCAATTTTTTTCTTTAACCTCTTGCCGCCACGCTAACGCCGAAAGGCGTCATTTCTGCGGCGCTCCCAGGTCACACTAACGCCAATAGGCGTCATCTCGCGTGAGCCGAGATTTCCTGTGAACGCGCGCACACAGGCGCGCGCGCTCACAGGAACGGAAGGTAAGAGAGTTGATCTCCAGCCTGCCAGCGGCGATCGTTCGCTGGCAGGCTGGAGATGTGTTTTTTTTAACCCCTAACAGGTATATTAGACGCTGTTTTGATAACAGCGTCTAATATACCTGCTACCTGGTCCTCTGGTGGTCCCCTTTGTTTGGATCGACCACCAGAGGACACAGGTAGCTCAGTAAAGTAGCACCAAGCACCACTACACTACACTACACCCCCCCCCGTCACTTATTAACCCCTTATTAGCCCCTGATCACCCCATATAGACTCCCTGATCACCCCCCTGTCATTGATTACCCCCCTGTCATTGATTACCAACCTGTAAAGCTCCATTCAGACGTCCGCATGATTTTTACGGATCCACTGATAGATGGATCGGATCCGCAAAACGCATCCGGACGTCTGAATGAAGCCTTACAGGGGCATGATCAATGACTGTGGTGATCACCCCATATAGACTCCCTGATCACCCCCCTGTAAAGCTCCATTCAGATGTCTGCATGATTTTTACGGATGCACTGATAGATGGATCGGATCCGCAAAACGCATCCGGACGTCTGAATGAAGCCTTACAGGGGCATGATCAATGACTGTGGTGATCACCCCATATAGACTCCCTGATCACCCCCCTGTCATTGATTACACCCCTGTCATTGATTACCCCCCTGTAAAGCTCCATTCAGATGTCCGCATGATTTTTACGGATGCACTGATAGATGGATCGGATCCGCAAAACGCATCCGGACGTCTGAATGAAGCCTTACAGGGGCGTGATCAATGACTGTGGTGATCACCCCATATAGACTCCCTGATCACCCCCCTGTCAGTGATTACCCCCCTGTCATTGATTACCCCCCCTGTAAAGCTCCATTCAGACGTCCGCATGATTTTTACGGATCCACTGATAGATGGATCGGATCCGCAAAACGCATCCGGACGTCTGAATGAAGCCTTACAGGGGCATGATCAATGACTGTGGTGATCACCCCATATAGACTCCCTGATCACCCCCCTGTCATTGATTACCCCCCTGTAAAGCTCCATTCAGATGTCCGCATGATTTTTACGGATGCACTGATAGATGGATCGGATCCGCAAAACGCATCCGGACGTCTGAATGAAGCCTTACAGGGGCGTGATCAATGACTGTGGTTATCACCCCATATAGACTCCCTGATCACCCCCCTGTCATTGATCACCCCCCTGTAAAGCTCCATTCAGATGTCCGCATGATTTTTACGGATCCACTGATAGATGGATCGGATCCGCAAAACGCATCCGGACGTCTGAATGAAGCCTTACAGGGGCGTGATCAATGACTGTGGTGATCACCCCATATAGACTCCCTGATCACCCCCCTGTCATTGATTACCCCCCTGTCATTGATTACCCCCCTGTAAAGCTCCATTCAGATGTCCGCATGATTTTTACGGATGCACTGATAGATGGATCGGATCCGCAAAACGCATCCGGACGTCTGAATGAAGCCTTACAGGGGCGTGATCAATGACTGTGGTGATCACCCCATATAGACTCCCTGATCACCCCCCTGTCATTGATCACCCCCCTGTCATTGATCAACCCCCCTGTCATTGATCACCCCCCCTGTCATTGATCACCCCCCCTGTCATTGATCACCCTCTGTAAGGCTCCATTCAGACATTTTTTTGGCCCAAGTTAGCGGAATTATTATTTTTTTTTTCTTACAAAGTCTCATATTCCACTAACTTGTGACAAAAAATTAAATCTCACATGAACTCACCATACCCCTCACGGAAACCAAATGCGTAAAATTTTTTAGACATTTATATTCCAGACTTCTTCTCACGCTTTAGGGCCCCTAGAATGCCAGGGCAGTATAAATACCCCACATGTGACCCCATTTC
This sequence comes from Bufo bufo, assembly GCF_905171765.1. Lineage (NCBI taxonomy): Eukaryota > Metazoa > Chordata > Amphibia > Anura > Bufonidae > Bufo > Bufo bufo. Next base: position 224,504,612 of record NC_053389.1, read on the forward strand.
GGAAAGAAGACACCCCCAGGTATTCCGTGAGGGGCATATTGAGTCCATGAAAGATTGAAATTTTTGTCCCAAGTTAGCGGAACGGGAGACTTTGTGAGAAAAAAATTAAAAATATCAATTTCCGCTAACTTGTGCCAAAAAAAAAAAATTTCTATGAACTCGCCATGCCCCTCATTGAATACCTTGGGGTGTCTTCTTTCCAAAATGGGGTCACATGTGGGGTATTTATACTGCCCTGGCATTCTAGGGGCCCCAAAGCGTGAGAAGAAGTCTGGTATCCAAATGTCTAAAAATGCCCTCCTAAAAGGAATTTGGGCACCTTTGCGCATCTAGGCTGCAAAAAAGTGTCACACATCTGGTATCGCCGTACTCAGGAGAAGTTGGGGAATGTGTTTTGGGGTGTCATTTTACATATACCCATGCTGGGTGAGAGAAATATCTTGGTCAAATGCCAACTTTGTATAAAAAAATGGGAAAAGTTGTCTTTTGCCGAAATATTACTCTCACCCAGCATGGGTATATGTAAAATGACACCCCAAAACACATTCCCCAACTTCTCCTGAATACGGCGATACCACATGTGTGACCCTTTTTTGCAGCCTAGGTGGGCAAAGGGGCCCATGTTCCAAAGAGCACCTTTAGGATTTCACAGGTCATTTACCTACTTACCACACATTAGGGCCCCTGGAAAATGCCAGGGCAGTATAACTACCCCACAAGTGACCCCATTTTGGAAAGAAGACACCCCAAGGTATTCCGTGAGGGGCATGGCAAGTTCCTAGAATTTTTTATTTTTTGTCACAAGTTAGTGGAAAATGCTGATTTTTTTTTTTTTTTTTTTTTTTTCATACAAAGTCTTATATTCCACTAACTTGTGACAAAAAATAAAAACTTCCATGAACTCACTATGCCCATCAGCGAATACCTTGGGGTCTCCTCTTTCCAAAATGGGGTCACTTGTGGGGTAGTTATACTGCCCTGGCATTCTAGGGGCCCAAATGTGTGGTAAGGAGTTTGAAATCAAATTCTGTAAAAAATGACCTGTGAAATCCGAAAGGTGCTCTTTGGAATATGGGCCCCTTTGCCCACCTAGGCTGCAAAAAAGTGTCACACATCTGGTATTGCCGTACTCAGGAGAAGGTGGGGAATGTGTTTTGGGGTGTCATTTTACATATACCCCTGCTGGGTGAGAGAAATATCTTGGCAAAAGACAACTTTTCCCATTTTTTTATACAAAGTTGGCATTTGACCAAGATATTTATCTCACCCAGCATGGGTATATGTAAAAAGACACCCCAAAACACATTCCTCAACTTCTCCTGAATACAGAGATACCAGATGTGTGACACTTTTTTGCAGCCTAGGTGGGCAAAGGGGCCCATATTCCAAAGAGCACCTTTCGGATTTCACAGGTCATTTTTTACAGAATTTGATTTCAAACTCCTTACCACACATTCGGGCCCCTAGAATGCCAGGGCAGTATAACTACCCCACAAGTGACCCCATTTTGGAAAGAAGAGACCCCAAGGTATTCGCTGATGGGCATAGTGAGTTCATGGAAGTTTTTATTTTTTGTCACAAGTTAGTGGAATATGAGACTTTGTATGAAAAAAAAATCAAAAAAAAAAAATCATCATTTTCCACTAACTTGTGACAAAAAATAAAAAATTCTAGGAACTTGCCATGCCCCTCACGGAATACCTTGGGGTGTCTTCTTTCCAAAATGGGGTCACTTGTGGGGTAGTTATACTGCCCTGGCATTCTAGGGGCCCGAATGTGTGGTAAGGAGTTTGAAATCAAATTCTGTAAAAAATGACCTGTGAAATCCGAAAGGTGCTCTTTGGAATATGGGCCCCTTTGCCCACCTAGGCTGCAAAAAAGTGTCACACATCTGGTATTGCCGTACTCAGGAGAAGGTGGGGAATGTGTTTTGGGGTGTCATTTTACATATACCCATGCTGGGTGAGAGAAATATCTTGGCAAAAGACAACTTTTCCCATTTTTTTTATACAAAGTTGGCATTTGACCAAGATATTTATCTCACCCAGCATGGGTATATGTAAAATGACACCCCAAAACACATTCCTCAACTTCTCCTGAGTACGGAGATACCAGATGTGTGACACTTTTTTGCAGCCTAGGTGGGCAAAGGGGCCCATATTCCAAAGAGCACCTTTCGGATTTCACTGGTCATTTTTTACAGAATTTGATTTCAAACTCCTTACCACACATTTGGGCCCCTAGAATGCCAGGGCAGTATAACTACCCCACAAGTGACCCCATTTTGGAAAGAAGAGACCCCAAGGTATTTCGTGATGGGCATAGTGAGTTCATAGAAGTTTTTATTTTTTGTCACAAGTTAGTGGAATATGAGACTTTGTAAGAAAAAATAAATAAATAAAAAAATCATCATTTTCCGCTAACTTGTGACAAAAAATAAAAAGTTCTATGAACTCACTATGCCCATCAGCGAATACCTTAGGGTGTGTACTTTCCGAAATGGGGTCATTTGTGGGGTGTTTGTACTGTCTGGGCATTGTAGAACCTCAGGAAACATGACAGGTGCTCAGAAAGTCAGAGCTGCTTCAAAAAGCGGAAATTCACATTTTTGTACCATAGTTTGTAAACGCTATAACTTTTACCCAAACCATTTTTTTTTTACCCAAACATTTTTTTTTTATCAAAGACATGTAGAACTATAAATTTAGAGCAAAATTTCTATATGGATCTCGTTTTTTTTGCAAAATTTTACAACTGAAAGTGAAAAATGTCATTTTTTTGCAAAAAAATCATTAAATTTCGATTAATAACAAAAAAAGTAAAAATGTCAGCAGCAATGAAATACCACCAAATGAAAGCTCTATTAGTGAGAAGAAAAGGAGGTAAAATTCATTTGGGTGGTAAGTTGCATGACCGAGCAATAAACGGTGAAAGTAGTGTAGTGCCGATTTGTAAAAAAGGGCCTGGTCTTTAGGGGGGTATAAACCTGTGGTCCTTAAGTGGTTAACACATCGATGGTTAACAGCCAAACAAAACTCAATATTTATTACTCAGATTCTGCGGTTTACAGAAACACCCCACATGTGGTCATAAACTGCTGTATGGGCACACGGCAGGGCGCAGAAGAAAAGGAACTCCACATGGTTTTTAGATGCCATGTCCCATTTGAAGCCCCCTGATGCACCCTTACAGTAGAAACTCCCAAGAAGTGACCCCATTTTGGAAACTAGGGGATAAGGTGCCAGTTTTATTAGTACTATTTTTGGGTACATATGATTTTTTGATCATTCATTATAACACTTTATGGGGCAAGGTGACCAAAAAATTGGTTGTTTTAGCACAGTTTCTATTTATTTATTTTTACAGCGTTCACCCGAGGGGTTAGGTCATGTGATATTTTTATAGAGCTGGTTTTTACGGACGCGGCAATACCTAATATGTATACTTTTTTTTATTTGTTTCACTTTAACACAATAATAGCATTTTTGAAACCAAAAAAATGATGTTTTAATGTCTCCATGTTCTAAGAGCTATAGTTTTTTTATTTTTTGAGAGATTTTCTTATGTAGGGGCTCATTTGTTGCGGGATGAGGTGACGGTTTTATTGGTACTATTTTGTGGGACATACGCATTTTTGATCACTTGGTGTTGCACCTTTTGTGATGCAAGGTGACAAAAATTGCTTGTTTTGACAGTTTTTTTTTTTTTTTTTTTTACGGTGTTCACCCGAGGGGTTAGGTCATGTGATATTTTTATAGAGCTGGTTTTTACGGACGCGGAAATACCAAATATGTCTATTTTATTTTATTTTTTCTATTTTTAAATTTTTTTTTTATTCCTTACTTGGGAACTTTTTTTTTTTTTACATGTGAAACTTTATTTTATTTTATTTTTTCAACCCTTTATTTTTTTTTACACTTTTCGTCCCCCATAAGGTCATACAAGACCTCTGGGGGACATTTGCTTCACTTTTTCTTTTTTTTTTCACTGTTGATTTCTCCTGTAACTGGGGCTGACATAGTAGCCCCAGTTACAGGACAAATGCACCCCTAGAGAGGCTGTACAGCAGCAATCCTGCGCTGTACAGCCTCACAGCAGGGCTGATCGAGGTCTCTGAGAGACCTCACACAGCCCCTGCACTCTCCGGTCACGGCGGTCACATGACCGCCGGGCCGGAACAGGAAGCGCACAGCGCTTCCTGCTCTGCAGACACAGCGCTCGGTGAGCGCTGTGTCTGCAGCGATCGTGAAGGCAGGGACACCTGGGAACTGTCCCTGCCTTGTCTTAGGGTTGCCCTGCTGTCACTGACAGCGGGCAACCCGATCAGCAGCTGCACGATTAGCGTGCAGCTGCTATTTCTGACAGGACGTTTTAAAACGTGCTGTCAGAAATAGACGTCCACCCATAGGACGTTTATAGTCTATGGGCGGACGTGAAGCGGTTAAATCCCCATAAAATACAAGTTATAAACTTTATAAGAACAATGTAGCAATAATATACAACATTACAATCACATAAATTATGGTAGAAATAATCGATACTATAATCGATAAAAATATATTCGATAAAAATATACGATAAATTGAATGGTAGAAAATTCAATGTTAAAATATTCGATACCACTCAATAGTGTCGATAAATTCAATAATATATATCACACCAAAAACTTCAAGTATATGCTGTTGTTTGGGAAAGAGGGGGTATTATCTTCTAGAGCTCTATCCCAATTTGAGAAACTGAATGTCACTGAAAATGTTGTAGGTGTATTCACTGGGAGCGCAATAGGATCATAAAGTGTCCACAGGAATCCTGATAATGTGAAAAGTCTCTTATAGCATATCCTTTTGAGGTCGATATAAGCTTTAAATCGAAGAAAACTTTAAATCGATGTTTGGCTTACCGTCTAGCGTCTGCTATCTCCCTATTGCTTCAATGGAGCTTTAAATATTTGCCGGCTTATTCAGTCGCTCCATACCGCAAGCTGGTTTGAATTTCGCGGGAGTTCCAAAGATCGCGGGAGTTGCCACTCTGTTCCGCAATTTCCTTCGGTGCAGCTTTCGACGATAAGAATAGTTGATCCTTTACTGTAGAAATTTTCTTCTGTATGGCCATACAGTATTATCGGAGGCTTTTCAATGCAGGTACATCACTTGTTTCACCATACGCGTTACGGGTAGATTCACTCTCCCTTCCTGAGTGAATCTACCCGAAACGCGTATGGAGAAACAAGTGATGTACCTGCATTGAAAAGCCTCCGATAATACTGTATGGCCATACAGAAGAAAATTTCTACAGTAAAGGATCAACTATTCTTAACGTCGAAAGATGCACCGAAGGAAATTGCGGAACAGAGTGGCAACTCCCGCGATCTTTGGAAGCAATAGGGAGATAGCAGACGCTAGACGGTAAGCCAAATATCGATTTAAAGTTTTCTTCGATTTAAAGCTTATATCGACCTCAAAAGGATATGCTATAAGAGACTTTTCACATTATCAGTATTCCTGTGGACACTTTATGAACATATTGTGCTCCCAGTGAATACACCTACAACATTTTCAGTGACATTCAGTTTCTCAAATTGGGATAGAGTTCTAGAAGATAATACCCCCTCTTTCCCAAATAACAGCATATACTTGAAGTTTTTGGTGTGATATATATTATTGAATTTATCGACACTATTGAGTGGTATCGAATATTTTAACATTGAATTTTCTACCATTCAATTTATCGTATATTTTTATCGAATATATTTTTAGCGATTATAGTATCGATTATTTCTACCACAATATATGTGACTGTAATGTTGTATATTATTGCTACATTGTTAAGTTTTATAACTTGTATTTTATGGGGATTTAATAAATATTTTCTGCATATGTCAATTTGGTTGCCAAGTGTATGAGTGCTCGCTCATTTTCCTATTACTACATTTGCCTTTTAAGAGAGGGTGGGGTGATTCCCTCTATATGAGCTTGTAGCACCATACCTTAACTACTTGCTAGTGAGCCACCACAACCTACCACAATTTGTTTAAATGTGGCCGCAAAAAATGCAGACAGCACATTGTGTGCTGTCAGCATCTGTATGTCCGTTCCGCGGCCCCACAAATAACATAGAACATGTCCTATTCTTGTCCGTTTTGCAGACAAGGATAGGGCATTTCTACAGGAATTAAAAGAAGAAGGCTGCATCCACACAGCCAGGATTCGTGTTTTGTGTATCTGAGTTTTATGGCTCACAAATCGCATACGGTCGTATGCATAAGGCCTAAATGACACCATTAAAGGGGTTCTCCGGGAATTAAGAAAATGAAATTACTTAAATAATACTTTATTATAAATATATTCCCAAATACCTTGCATTAATTAAAATGCCTCATTTTGTCTGGGGAGCAATCATAAGGAGAAACAAAATGGCCGTTGTACTATTAGTACACACAAAGCCTGTCCTAATCACACAGCAGGACAAGTTACTTCACAACACTGAGGTAAAGAGCTGCCTTATCCTCCTCTCTGCTCTGCTTGTCAGGGATTATGATCCTGAATACAGTTTAATATGAGCTTCAGCTGAATCTCTGTAGGAATGGAGTTCATGAGGAGACATGAAGTACAGAGAGGATGGTGGAGATGTGAGTAATGAGCAGCAGCTCTTGTATGCATTCTCCATTACCACAGTCTGTCCTGTCCGTCCGCTTTGTTTGAGCTCCTTTCCTTCAGACATTCAGCTGAAGATCTTATCATCTGTATTGAGGATCATAATCCCTGACAAGAAGAGAGGAGGATGAGGCAGCTCTTTAGCACAGTGTTGTGAGTAATTTGTCATTCTGTGTGACTAGGACAGGTTTTCTGTGTACTAGTAGGATGGCGGCCATTTTATTTCTCCTAATGATCGCTCCCTAGACAAAACAAACTAATATAACTAATGAAAGGTATTTGGGAATATATTTATAATAAAGTAATATTTGGGTATTTTCATTTTCTTAATTCCTGGAGAACGCCTTTAAGGTCTCCATCGTTCTTGGAATGTGGTACCCTGGACCCACCAGACAAAATTATGCTCAGGGACCACCCTATGGAGCCCCGTTATTATGTTAGAGCCTCGGATCACAGAAGAATTCCATGGTCCTCCAATGGCCCAAGTCCAACTCCAGTAGCCATAAATATTACATTTTACAACAATGTAATACCTATGATGTTACCAAAGCCCTCATTAGTACAGGATGGATTTGATCTGGGGGCTGTAGCTAAACATTGCAATTCTCTTGTGGTGGTGCCAGAGGGGAATGAAACAATAAGACTGCATCTTATCATCTGAGGAGCCTTCAAACAAAGAGATTGTTGAAAGTGAAGATCACCTGTCTGTGATATTATTGTCTGATAGACAAAACAACAATGCATATTATTATTTAGGATGGTTTTTAATCTCCTCATATTATACCAGTATGCGCAATGAAAGGCCTGCATACAATGGCTGGTCTACATGGCCGATCGGTGTATATGCATAAGTTCAGACAATTCAAAAGCAAGACAGGCACAAATGTAATGTAATTAGCAGATCTGGCTTTATCTATAAGCTCTCATATTCCCTGTAAAGCTCTTCATATAGAAAATGGGCCTATATTAACACGAGTAATGCCAGGAGTACACCATTCAGACCTTGGTGGGTGATCAATCAGTTCGTAACCCAGCCCAGGACACTTCTACCATCCAAAGGCCTCTCCGCAGAACTGGAGCCCACAGAGCAAACTGCTAAGGGTTGTGGATATGTAAAGTCTCATAGAAACATAGAATGTGTCGGCAGATAAGAACCATTTGGCCCATCTAGTCTGCCCAATATACTGAATACTATGGATAGCCCCCGGCCCTATCTTATATGAAGGATGGCCTTATGCCTATCCCATGCATGCTTAAACCCCTTCACTGTATTTGCAGCTACCACTTCTGCAGGAAGGCTATTCCATGCATCCACTACTCTCTCAGTAAAGTAATACTTCCTTATATTACTTTTAAACCTTTGCCCCTCTAATTTAAAACTGTGTCCTCTTGTGGTAGTTTTTCTTCTTTTTAATATGCTCTCTTCCTTTACCGAGTTGATTCCCTTTATGTATTTAAAAGTTTCTATCATATCCCCTCTGTCTCTTCTTTCTTCCAAGCTATACATATTAAGGTCCTTTAACCTTTCCTGGTAAGTTTTATCCTGCAATCCATGTACTAGTTTAGTAGCTCTTCCTGAACTCTCTCTAGAGTATCTATATCCTTCTGGAGATATGGCCTCCAGTACTGCACACAATACTCCAAGTGAGGTCTCACCAGTGTTCTGTACAGCGGCATAAGCACTTCACTCTTTCTACTGCTTATACCTCTCCCTATACATCCAAGCATTCTGCTGGCATTTCGTGCTGCTCTATTACATTGTCTTCCCACCTTTAAGTCTTCTGAAATAATTACTCCTAAATCCCTTTCCTCAGATACTGAGGTCAGGACTGTGTCAAATATTCTATATTCTGCCCTTGGGTTTTTACGCCCCAGGTGCATTATCTTGCACTTATCCACATTAAATTTCAGTTTCCAGAGTTCTGACCATTCTTCTAGTTTTCCTAAATCCTTTTCCATTTGGCGTTTCCCTCCAGGAACATCAACCCTGTTACATATCTTTGTGTCATCAGCAAAAAGACAAACCTTACCAGCGAGGCCTTTTGCAATATCACTTATGAAGATATTAAACAAAATTGGTCCCAGTACAGATCCCTGTGGAACCCCACTGGTAACATGACCTTGTTTTGAATGTTCTCCATTGACTACAACCCTCTGTTGTCTGTCACTCAGCCACTGCCTAATCCACTCAACAATATGGGAGTCCATGCTCAATGACTGCAGTTTATTGATAAGTCTTCTATGTGGGACAGTGTCAAAAGCCTTACTAAAATCTAGATATGCGATGTCTACTGCACCTCCACCGTCTATTATTTTATTCACCCAGTCAAAAAAATCTATAAGATTTGTTTGACATGATCTCCCTGAAGTAAACCTGTTGTTTTTCATCTTGCAATCCATGTAAACCCTTTGATGCAGATTTATCAAGACCGGTGTTTTCTACTCTGGTCTTGATATCCACTGGACCGCTACGGGATGTACTTAATTTATGACGAAACGTTGTATGAAGAGGTCTGTGTGTTTAAATTGCCGAGTGGCATTTGGACAATATACAGGGTGTCTGCTTTCAGAAAATAGATTGGTAGAAGTTAATTTAGCTTTTAATTTCACATGTCAAAACTGCCCTGGCTACCAGAAATGCAGTGTCCAAATCCCCCTGACATTGAAAGGGTTAAAACTTTTTGTTGCCCTCTATCAGTAAGGTAACTATTTGACTGCCTTGGGTTGCCAGGGATTTTTACATTAATGCCTTCACTGCCCTAGACCACCAGGGATACTGTAATTAACCCCTTTAACCCTTCCATTGCCCTAGACTACCAGGGATTCTTACATTAACCCCTTCATAGTTTGGAAAATATCAAAGTGCTGGCTCAGCTATTTGCAGCCACCCCATAGTGGTGAATGGAGAGTTGGCTGCACTTATACGGGGCGCTCTCCATTCACCACCATGGGACTTCCAAAACTAGCTGTGTGCGCTCGCTTGGCTATTTTTGGAATTCCCATAGAGATGAATGGAGAGCATGTCGCACATGCGCAGTGTGCTGTCATTCACTTCAGGAGCCTCCTTTGATACAACCAACAATCACGGCATCATCAGTGAACTTTTGTAGATGAGACCAATCACTAATTACAAAGCAAATAATATTCCAGACAAAACTGTTCCATGAAGCGCACCAATGCTACACACTTGAAGGATATAAGCCCAACCTTACAGACTAAGGTCTTTCCACCAAATAGCCAACAATCCAATTTATCAACGGTCCTGTTAACCTCAATTTTTCAACTTTTATACCCAACAACCATGGCTGAATTGTATTAAAATAATAAAAAAATAAAAAATGATCAGCCTCACAGCATTGCCCATTCTCTTTAAATGGAAATAAACCTCCTGTAAAAGAGAGGGGCCAAAAATAGTGACAGGTTACCTCTAAAGTGCAAGCCTAAAGGGAAGAGCCTGATTTGTATTCTACATTTTGTGCTCTTTGAATCCCATACTTCAAATCTCAGGTAGATAACGGTATATCAGGGTAAAACTGATCTACCGCAAGCCATCATGCAAGGTCCCTGTAGTTTAGTAAAGTTTTTGAAATACAAGTGAAACTTCCACATACCTGAGATTTATGGTGTAGAGATACCTCATTAGATTTTAGTTTGTCAGTGTGACCCATGGACTGTATATGTGTCTATCGTCTTGTAGAAAACCTATTATTTTGTAATTATCAGTGCAGTTATTTCACCTTAGGGCCATAAATGCGGCATTAAACCGATAATCCTGTCTACAGGCTGTTATCTACCCCGTATTGTGTTTCTTTAAGGAGATGCATAGGGCTGCTCATCTGTGGTAAGCAAATAAAAGAATTACTAGGATTGAGGACAAGTATAGCTCCAATAGTTGTCTGCCCTTGAAATTCAAATCTCCCAGAAGCCTCCCATAAGTCCTTATGCTCACGACTGTGTCCGTTTTGTGGTCAAACTACGGATCTGCAAGATACGGATGCAATCCGTGTGCATGTCGCATTTTGTTGCGGACCTGTTGACTTCAATGGGTCAGTCATCTGCACTTTGCGGACGAAATAGGGCACGTTCTATCTTTTGCAGAAAAGAACAGACATACAGATGAGGAAAGCACAAAGAAATGCGGCATGCATGTGGACTGCATCTGCATTTTGTGGATCCGCATCTTATCGGCATGAATGCTGTTTTTCAGCAGGACAAATACAGCGGTATCCATGTCAGATCCCATTATAGTCAATGATCATCCGGCAGTGTGGGGCTGTATCCAGCTGTGCCAGATACAGTTTCAGATATGGAAAGCATTTATTAACATGGGGGAGATTTATCAAAACTGGTGTAAAGGAAAACTAGCTTAGCTGCCCAAAGCAACCAATCAGATTCCAACTTTCATTTTCCAAAGAAGCTCTGAAAAATGAAAAGTGGAATCTGATTGGTTGCTATGGGCAACTAAGGCAATCTTCATTTACACCAGTTTTGATAAATCTCCCCCTTCTCTTACCACAAGAACAGCCGTACAACTGCTTTCAACTAACACATTGGGCTATGAAGGAACAGTCGGCAAATTGAGAACCCATTGTATTGTCATGACTTCACCTATGCTCTGTTGTCTTAATCACATTCTTTAGACCAGGGGGTCTGGTGGAGCACTGTGTGGGAGGGAAGGGCTACACTTCATGTATAGGGGAAAAGTTGGAAAATGTTTAGATCATATTTTTGAAAATGTATACTTATTGGAGGATAAAATATAGGGATTTCTTGCCTTTGACTGTTTGTCTTGTATAATATACACTGCCTGTCCAAAAAAAAAAAGGCACCACAAAAAAAAAAAAAAAAGGTCACACACTTTAATATTTTGTTGGACCGCCTTTAGCTTTGATTACGGCACGCATTCGCTGTGGCATTGTTTCGATAAGCTTCTGCAATGTCCCAAGAATTATTTCCATCCAGTATGGCATTCATTTGTCACCAAGATCTTGCATTGATGATGGTAGAGTCTGACTGCTGCGCAAAGCCTTCTCTAGCACATCCAAAAGATTCTCAATGGGGTTAAGGTCTGGACTCTGTGGTGGCCAATCTATGTATGAAAATGATGTCTCATGCTCCCTGAACCACTCTTTCACAATTTGAGCCAGATGAATCCTGGCATTGCCATCTTGGAATATGCCCGTGCCATCAGGGAAGAAAAAAATCCATTGATGGAATAAGCTTGTCATTCAGTATGTTCAGGTAGTCAGCTGACCTCATTCTTGGAGCACATACTGTTGCTGAACCTAGACCTGACCAACTGCAGCAACCCCAGATCATACCACTGCCCCCACAGGCTTGTACAGTAGGCACTAGGCATGATGGGTGCATCACTTCATCTGCCTCTCTTCTTACCCTGATGCGCCCATCACTCTGGAACAGGGTAAATCCATCATCAGACCACATGACCTTCTTCCATTGCTCCAAAGTCCAATCTTTATGCTCCCTAGCAAATTGAAGCCTTCTTTTCTGGTTTGCCTCACTGATTAGTGGTTTTCTTACGGCTACACAGCTGTTCAGTCCCAATCCCTTGAGTTCCCTTTGCATTGTGCATGTGGAAATGCTCTTACTTTCACTATTAAACATAGCCCTGAGTTCTACTGTTGTTTTTCTTCGATTTGATTTCACCAAACGTTTAAGTGATCGCCGATCACGATCATTCAGGATTTTTCCCCCGCCACATTTCTTCCTCGAATACGATGTGTCCCCACCATCCTTCCAGTTTTTAATAATACCTTGGACAGTTCTTAACCCAATCTTAGTAGTTTCTGCAATCTCCTTAGATGTTTTCTCTGCTTGATGCATGCCAATGATTTGACCCTTCTCAAACAGACCAACATCTTTTCCACGAACACGAGATGTGTCTTCCGACATGGTTGTTTAAGAAATGAGAAGCAGCTCATTGCACCAGTTGGGGTTAAATAACTTGTTGCCAGCTCAAAGATAATCGCCCGTGCAGTAATTATTCAATAGGAGGCTCATAACTATTTGCTTAGTTAAATCCAGGTGGCGACTTTTTTTTTTTTGACAGGCAGTGTACAGTATATTCATACTACTGTTGGTCTAATAAAAACTATTTTTTAAAAAAAAAACTTAACATGCTATAGGTATGTTTTTTTTCTGGTGTTTTCCTATAGGAACAACAACAACAAAAGCATATGATAGAAATATCGTATAATGCATGTAATGTAATGTTACTTTATCCAACCAAACCCATGATGCACGTCTTTCTTTACCACAGCTCTAGCCAGTAACAATGCCCAGCTACTTACATAGACACTCCACTATCGCTGCCCCGCCCATGGACATAAGAAGGAAATAAGAAGAAGGAGCTACATGGGCATAGTCATGTGACCACTGCCCATAATGGAAGATAGGAATAATAAAGGTCACAGACATACATTACAAAATTTGATGCTAAATTTGATGCAAACTGCAAACCCCCTTTAACCCCTGGTTAGTCCGAACAAAGGAGTGTCAAAATAGAACAAAGTTCATGTCAAGTGGGTGGGCAACACCCTGAAGACCAAATCCTGGCACCATAACAGGCCTTGTTGCTCCTGACCACAGGGAACCAAGATACGAGACATACATATCACAGTTTCAATGACCCCATGCTGGGAATAACTACAGCACGTCAGCCGTGACTTTCTAATGACTTCTAAAAAGTTCCCCGGTTTTTAGATGTCTATTTGACATTTATTACTGTATACTGATTTATTACAGCTGCAAAGTTCAACATGGTCTTTTGTGATGAAATATACTTATTCATTTATTTATTTTTTTACTGTTTTCTTACTAAGAATTATTGGTTCTTGGTAAGTAACCCCTCTGACTTTACCAGCCGTTTTGCTAACAAATATATAATGACTAAGCAATACGTCCCTAATTAGTTATATCTGTTTATGGGAAAGCTGGGTGAATATGGTCTCAATTAAAGCTATCACACAGCTTTCCCAGACTCTTAAAATGGTAAACCTGTTGAGTTATTCAATATTACAGGAGCAGTGGGTGCATAACTGGTTCTGTCATTCAGGGGTCTGGGAAAGCTGGGTGACCATAACACAGGTAGAACCGTAGGGGTCCCGGTCTTGCTGTAGTAACACTCATGGTCCGAGAAGATATAAGTGAGGTACATGAACATATGGAGTTACTGTGGGTAGAAATACATGGAGGCAAAAACAATAATGAAATACTAATAGGGGTTTATTATAAACCACCTAATATACCAGAATCCACAGAAAATCTACTTCTAAACGAGATAGACAAGGCGGCAAATCATAATGAGGTGGTTATTATGGGGGACTTCAACTACCCAAATATAGTCTGGGAAACTGAAACTTGTATATCTCATAAAGGAAACAGTTTCTTGGCAATAACCAAAGACAATTACCTCTCCCAACTGGTTCAGGACCCGACTAGAGGGACGGCCATACTGGACTTAGTATTAACCAATAGGCCTGACAGAACAACAGACGTGCAGGTTGGGGGACACCTGGGAAATAGTGACCATAAAGTAATAACCTTCCAATTATCATTCAAAAGAGCGTTTCTACAGGAAGGAACAAAAATACCAAACTTCAAAAAAGCTAAATTTAGCCAACTAAGAGAGGCCATAGGCCTAACTAACTGGGACAAAGTCCTTAAAAATAAAAATACAGCCACAAAATGGGATATCTTTAAAAACATCCTAAAATCTCATTGTGAGAGGTACATACCGTATGGGAATAAAAGGTTAAGGAACAAAAAGAAACCAATGTGGATAAATAAAACTGTAAAGAAAGCAATAAATGACAAAAAGAAAGCATATAAAATCACTAAAACAGGAGGGTAGCACGGAAGCACTGAAAAACTATAAGGAAAAAAATAGAACATGTAAAAAACAAATAAAAGCGACCAAACTAGAGAGCCGAGAGATTAATTAACAAAGAGAGTAAAACTAACCCTAAAATGTTCTTCAATTATATGAATGTTAAAAAGTATAAATCTGAAGGTGTTGGCCCTTTAAAGAGTAATGAGGGGGGAGTCGCAGAGAGCGACGAGGAGAAAGCAAAGCTGTTAAATATTTTTTTCTCCAGTGTATTCACTGAGGAAAATAAACTGTCAGATGAAATGCTGAATGTGGAAATAAATTCCCCATTAAAAGTGTCCTGTCTGACCCAGGAAGAAGTACATCAGCGACTTAAAAAGATTAAAATAGACAAATCGCCAGGAACGGATGGCATACACCCCCGTATCCTAAGGGAATTAAGTAATGTCATAGCCAGACCCTTATTTCTGATATTTGCAGACTCTATACTGACAGGGAATGTCCCACAGGATTGGCGCATGGCAAATGTGGTGCCAATATTCAAAAAGGGTCCAAAAACAGAGCCTGGAAACTATAGGCCGGTAAGTTTAACATCTGTTGTGGGTAAACTGTTTGAAGGTTTTCTGTGAGATGCTATCTTAGAGCATCTTAACGGAAATAAGCAAATAACGCCATATCAGCATGGCTTCGTGAGGGATCGGTCATGCCAAACTAATTTAATCAGTTTCTATGAGGAGGTAAGTTCTAGACTTAACAGCGGCGAATCAATGGATGTAGTATATCTGGACTTCTCCAAAGCATTTGACACTGTACCACATAAAAAGGTTAGTATATAAAATGAGAATGCTTGGACTGGGAGAAAACGTCTGTATGTGGGTAAGTAACTGGCTCAATGATAGAAAACAGAGGGTGGTTATTAACGGTACACACTCAGATTGGGTCACTGTCACTAGTGGGGTACCTCAGGGGTCAGTATTTGGCTCTATTCTCTTCAATATATTTATTAATGATCTTGTAGAAGGCTTGCATAGTAAAGTATCAATTTTCGCAGATGACACTAAACTGTGTAAAGTAATTTACACTGAAGAGGACAGTATACTACTACAGAGGGATCTGGATAGACTGGAGGCTTAGGCAGATAAGTGGCAGATGAGGTTTAACACTGACAAATGTAAAGTTATGCACATGGGAAGGAATAATGCAAGTCACCCGTACATACTAAATGGTAAAACACTGGGTAACACTGACATGGAAAAGGATCTAGGAATTTTAATAAACAGCAAACTAAGCTGCAAAAACCAGTGTCAGGCACCTTCTGCCAAGGCCAATAAGATAATGGGTTGCATCAGAAGGGTCATAGATGCCCGTGATAAGAACATAGTCCTACCACTTTACAAATCGCTAGTCAGACCACACATGGAGTACTGTGTACAGTTCTGGGCTCCTGTAAACAAGGAGCCCAAAATTTTTTACAGAGCTCTTTTTCACAGAGCTGGAAGATGGAGGACGAACGCATCTCACCAGTGCTGTCTGATACTGAGTCACTTACTCTCCTTGTAAACCATTTCAGTAGGTACGGTGTAGCGCTGGGTGTGTCGACTTCTCAAGTTTACATTCAAACTCATTGTCAAGTTCTAAGCACCCTTTAATTCCTGAGAAGTCATGTGTTGGTAGAAATAGGCAAAGGGGAGGAATGTATCATGCAGAGTATAAATGTCAATTTTACATTGCTGAGGGCTATTCTGCAATGGGAAGGGCTTGTCTGGTCAGGCTAGTAACTATATCAAACAAAGGTGCAGAGTAAAAGTAAAACAGTAAAGGGGGTATAGACTTTTGAAACCATTTTATTTATTGCATCCAGTGCACCTGAAATACAACATGAAGGAGCATTTTGAAATCATGTTGATTTAAAAAATATATATATCACAGATTTTATGCAGAATGATGTGTCTCCATGGCTACAAGAATCGTGTGTACTCCAATCCTGTAGCCATGAGAAACAGGGCCTGCCTTAGGGGCGTAGGACCTGTGTTCAAGGGAATGCCACTGATATTAGATTACTTTATGGAACTTCTATTTAGTTACTGTATGACGGTATTATTTGATCACTGTTTGGAAGTATATACTTGGTATTGTGTGGCACTGCTACTCAGATACTGTAAGGGTGCGTTCACACGACCGTATGTATTTTGAGGTCCGCAAAACACAAATCCGCAAAAAATATGGATGACGTCCGTGTGACATCAGTTTGTTTTTTGCGGATGCATTGTAAAAATGCCTATCCTTGTCCACAAAACGTTCGATCTTTTTTGCGGGACTACGGAACAGACATACGGATGAGGATGGGATACGGATAATGAATGGGTCCGCATCCTATCTGCTAAAAATATGGCCATGTAAATGCACCCTAAACTGTATTATTTCTGCAGTGATTGTGGTTGTATAAACCATCCTGTATACCACTTTATGTTATGGCTATTTATAATACTGAACGGTGAGGGATTTACAGGGGGAACCATCCAGTGTAAGGTCAGCCAATCTGGGTTATATGGCTGCCAGCTGATCATCTACAGTACTACCCCTTGCCCAAAGGTGTCAAATTGCTTCTCTATGGTCTCTCCCCCCTCTGGTTTCAGACTTGAGGCCGAAAAGGTTGGCGACAGCTCAGAGGGTTTGTCAGTGAATGCTGTACCACCTCCGATACTATAGCCCATTGCATATTCTTCCATCTTGTGCTCACACCATGGAATTCCTGCTCATGGTCATTCCTTATGGCTTCATAGACATATTGTGCTAATTAATAGACGATTAACGCTCCTTGTGGCATCTTACTGTATCGTTTCATTCCTCTTTCTTATCCAGGGTGCTGAATCTCAGGCTACTTTTACACTGGCGTTTTGGTTTCTGTTAGTGAGATCCGTTCAGGGCTCTCACAAGCGGTCCAAAACGGATCAGTTTTGCCCTTATGCATTCTGAATGAAAAAGGATCCGCTCAGAATGCATCCGTTTGCCTCCGTTCCATCTCCAATCTGCTCTGCAGTGTTTTGGTGTCCGTCTGACGAAACTGAGCTAAACGGATCAGTCCTGATACACAATGTAAGTCAATGGGGACGGATCCGTTTTCTATGACACAATCTGGCACAAAAGAAAACTGATCCGTCCTCCATTGACTTTCAATGGTGTTCAAGACGGATCCGTCTTGGCTATGTTAAAGATAATACAAACGGATCCGTTCTGAACGGATGCAGACGGTTGTATTATCTGAACGGATCCGTCTGTGCAGATCCGCACCAAACGCGAGTGTGAAAGAGACCGGTCCTGTATGGAGATTTACTGGAAGTACTCCATGGTATGGAGACCTATTGGCTATGCTCCATTGGAAACACATATGCAAAGAGGTATCTCCCAAGGAGGAGAACCATCTCACTAGTTCCACCTATTGGAAGTGGCTCCCTATGAATCAAAATATGACTTACCAACGAGCTTTGGGATTTGATAAGGGAATATAGCCATAACTTGTCAAATCCCAACACTTGTTGGAAAAAAAAAAAAATCGGATTTTGATTCATGATGGAGCCATCGCCACTAGAACCACCAATGTCCTATATGAATAGGGTGATTTGTTCTTATTTACATTACTTGAGATGCTTCAGTAGGACAAGAATTTTCTGTAAAGACACTTGAAAGTTGTTAGCTATATTCCCTATATTCCCCAAAAGCTTGTTGGAAAGTCGTATTTTGATTCCAATAGGTAGCCACTTCCAATAGGTGGCGCTCGTGAGATGGTTCTCATCCTTGGGAGACACCTCTTTGCATATACTTCTTTCTTTTTTGGGAATTTAGAAGCTTTCTGTCTCGCTGTGACCTAAACTAAACTAAACTTAACTAAACTAAACACTTAACAACCTAACATAATCAGATTATACAAACAATAGAACCGCCGGTGTCCTATATGACTAGGGCCATTAGATCTTCACATACTTCAGCAGGATAAGAATTTTCTATACAGACATTAGAAAGCTGCCAATATGCATGTTATTTCCATGAAATGGGTGAATATGTGTCTCTGGTGCTTATCTCAAGAGGAAATGTCCATCATACTTCATCAATGGTAGCCCCCCTTGGATGAGATCAGATTGATGGGGAATCTGTTCAGACTTGGTGGATTCTTGTGGTGGTTGTTCACGGATTAGACCGCTGCTACTCAGAAGTGACTGTCATCAGCCCATTATCACCACAGATTGGGGACATATCTTATTACACTCCTCGTCCGTCATTGGGTCAAAGATGTTGAAACGGATAAGGAACCATCATTCCATTCCAGACCTCCATGGTTTCTTCTAATTTGTCTAAGGATACTTGTAATGTTTACTTCTAATCCGAACAAGCAGAGCTGCAGTGTTAAGCATGGGGGATGGAGCAGCCTGTGCTTTTGAGGAGGGGAAATTTGGCTTTCAAGTAGATTATGTTCAGGAGATTTAAATAAGACTTTATCCTGAAATAAGTAATGATTCATAGACAGTGTGATTGTGAGGTGTCTGAAGATCGTGCAGGATTTTAGCTGATTTCAGCATTTCTCTCGTTCTATAAGAATGTGCTGGTAGTGAGGACTCATCATGAATGATTACGGCAGACAATCTCAAATATGAGTCAGTCATTCTCAGAAAAACAGCTCACTGCCCCTGCAGCACAATTCTCTCCTGAAATCCTCTGCACTGCTTTGGCTCCTTCCACTATGCAACCGAGTCTGTGACTTATCTAACATCATGAAGCTGCCCCTATCACATGCAGCCCTGCCCTCACTATCTTTACATGAATGGACAGGTCACTGCCCCCCTACAAAATCAGCACACACCACTCCTCTCCTGAAATACTCTGTGCTACTGGAAGCTCTGCTCCTTCTACAACACTGTCTGAACCTGTGATTTTCCACTTGTCTCCATTTTCCTTCTCAGATCATGTCACACGCGACCTGTCCTCACCAAACTTTACTGATCGTAAAAAGATCAGCACTTCCATTGAAGTTGCTGGAATCCATTATTTATAGCAGATTTTCTCCAGGGTAGTGTCATCTATCCATGATCTTCTTCTAATGCAGAGGATGATGTGCTACATACTGTACTTGGAAGTGCCTTATCTGGCTTTTGTACCATCATGTGGTATTAGTTATGCTGGAGACCACTTAGGGCATGTTTACCTCACTTCTCCGCCTGCCCATATCTCATTCTGCTCTGTGGGATGGCAGTGTTGGGCCAGGAGGTCATGGGGAAGTCTGAGAGAAGAATGCAGGACTCATCTGTGGAATGTGGAGCTACCCCTGGCCCCCCCCCATTAAGTCATCAACTTCAATAAAACACGTTCATCCGGAACCATTGTGCTCCAAAATCCACGCGTAAAAATGCGTAAAAACTCGATAAATACTATGGATTTATGTGCGCTTTTTGTTCAGGATTTTCTGCATACAAATTTTCTGCACAGCGTTTGCAGTAACGTTTAGGGCTCATGCACACGGCTGTTGCCCGGCCTTGGCCGTATTGCGCAATACACAGGACCGGCCATGTGCACCCCGTATGCATCATGGATGCGGACCTATTCACTTGTATGGGTCCGCAATCCGGGAGATGATATATGGTGCGGAACAGAGGCACGGATCGGAAGCCCACGGAAGCACTACCAATCAAGTAAATGGGTCCGTGATCCACATGCGGCGGCCCCACGGTCGTGTGCAAAGAGCACTCAGTTATTTCTGGTGGTCCCATAAAGAAGGAAACGAGCGGCAGGGCGGGTGCCCAACCTGCCGCTCATTCAGATCATGGGAACTGAACCCCTGTCGAGCATTCGGACCCCCAGAGATTAGTTAGTTATCCACCATCCTGTGCTGTACAGCCTTATGGGGTGGATATGCTAAAAGGATTTTCCACAGTAGAATTGCATGCAGAAAATGTGCAGCGTATACAGGTGAAACTCGAAAAATTAGAATATCGTGCAAAGTTCATTTTTTTTAGTAATGCAACCTAAAAGGTGAAACTTACATATGAGAGAGACTCATTACATGCAAAGCGAGATATTTCAAGCCTTTATTTGTTATAATTTGGATGATTATGGCGTTAATGGATCTCCTGACACCCCGACTGGGTACCTCCGTTGATGGATGCTCCTAGTGCTTCCCGAGGACTCCAAGCACTCCGCTCTACACCATAACCACCACAGGAACAAGGAACGGGAACAACTCTTACAAGAGTTAGGGGTTATAGCCAGGGGAGTATACAGCGTATAGCAATCCTCACACACATGAGACGAGGCTCTATGTTGAATGTAAAACAGGAACTCTTTATTGAACACACAAGCATTGACTTATATACACATTTTACAACAAGGGTACCACCCCCGTGGACCTGGTTGGGAACTGAGGACATAACATAGCAGCCAATCCTTTACAGTTTTACAGTTTAAACACAAAAACTATACATTCAACAAACACAATGGCATTGCCTGTGACGCAATTAACAAACACAATGGCATTGCCTGTGACGCACTCAATAACAGAATAGGCATTGTCTTTGACGCAATCAGCAAAATACAATTATCAAAACACAATGGGCTCTGCCTGTGATACAACTACCAAACATAATAGGCTAACTTAATCACTCACAGGCAGAAAACACACATTTTTCCCCAAAACACAGAAAACACCTCAAAACCCCACATATCCCCATAATCTGATCTGGGGTTCCCGAATTCCATGGAAGTCGTATTTGACCGACCGCAAGCATGGCTTTCTTGGCCAAAACAGTTCCACAGATTTAGGCTGTGTGGCCGGTCTGTCTTCTCCTTCAAAGTTAGTATATGGGCCATAATCCTGAGGCAAGAGTCTGGCAAACAGGCCCCTCCAAAACCTAGTGGCGAGGTTATTTTCGCCACAATGGCTTACAGCTTATGAAACCCCAAAGGCACCATTTTGAGGTCCCCTTTCCTCAGGGATTATGGATTAATTAGCTGACTAGAGTGTGACACTTTGAGCCTAGAATATTGAACCTTTTCACAAAACTCTAATTTTAAGCTGCATTAATGCAATTCCTTTTGATTAGCATTACTGAAATTAATGGACTTTTGCACGATATTCTAATTTTTCGAGTTTCACCTGTACAGGTAGCAATGTGGGTGATATCCAAATGTGAAAAGTTTCAACAATGGAATCAGCACATAAACTTGGATTGTAAATTTGCAAAATATCAATTTATACTATGAATTTCCACAGTTTATTTTACCATTTGCAATGTATAGTATGAAATCCACAGCAAAATCTGCACCTGCCTCATGAGGACACTAAAGGAAATGTCTTTTAAAATTGATCCATTTGTTCTGTGCGAGTTACCATATTTTTCGCCATATAAGACGCACCTGCACATAAGACGCACCTAGGTTTTAGGTGCCACTCCTGACACCCACTCCTTTCCTGGTCTTCCTGCTGCGCTGTGCTGTAACCCGACGTTTCACAGCGTGAGGTCACAGAACGCGCTGATGTCCTCATGTTGTGCACGGAGAAGACCAGGAAGTGGTGAGAACAGAGCCCGCAAGCGGAACACTGCATTCACCGCTTCCCAGTCCTCCTGTGCCCATGAGCTATTCAATAATGGAAGCGACTAGCAGGACTATACGATCTCACCGCATTCAGATCCATTATTTTCTTCTATTTAGAGATGGAAAATTTCTTGAAATTCATTTTGTGTCTAATTGGGCACATTTAAAAAAAAAAAAGTGTGATTCAGACCTAAAATCGATTCTACCCTAACAAAATTTGCTCCAATTGCTCTGAAAATTGGTATACAACAGTTTCTGGTCTCCTAGGACTCATATTTTATCTGAAAAGAATCAGAGAATAAATATGAGTTCTAGAAGAAGAGGTAGATTATTATTTAAAGATGGTCAGAGTGTCCTTCTGTTGGGCATCTCCATCGATCAACTATAATTTGCTAGAAAACTTGGCAGTAATTGTACAGCGCCTCAACAGGAGAATTTAAGTATTACACAGTAGTGCCCGTTCAGATCAGTGGGCTGTGTAATGGAGAACAGGACATGTCCTCTAGAGCAAGAACCTGAAGAGTAGACCCCCTTCTATTGACCAGGAATGCCCTAGTAGGATGTATGAAGCTGGGTTTTCTAAAATGAACAATCCCTTTACATGCAATGCATTGTATATAACTGGATACCATCAACAAGTTGCTGTTGACTGATATGCTGTTATTAAGGCCTCTTTCACATGACCATTTTTTTCCCCCCGTTTACGAGCAGTTTTTTGCGTTCCGTATACGGTCCGTATACGGAACCATTGATTTCAATGGTTCCACCAAAAAAACTGAATGTACTCCATATGCATTCCGTTTCCGTATTTCCATTTTTCTGTTCCGTTAAAAGATAGAACATGTCCTATTATTGCCTGCAAATCACGTTCCGTGGCTCCTTTCAAGTCAATGGGTCCGCAAAAAAAAACGGAACACATACGGAAGTGCATCCGTATGTCTTCCGTATCCGTTCCGTTTTTTGCTGAACCATCTATTGAAAATGTTATGCCCAGCCCAATTTTTTCTATGAAATTACTGTATATGCCATACGGAAAAACGGAATGGAAAAACGGAACGGAAACGGAAACAAAAAACGGAAACAAAAAACGGAACAACGGATCCGTTTAAAACGGACCGCAAAACACTGAAAAAGCCATACGGTTGTGTGAAAGAGGCCTAAGTGTGCCTATTTGGTACTTTCATTTCTTTTTAACAGCTGATACAGATATTACGTATTCACATTTTATCAGAGTGTTTGGATACTTACGTGTTCATAAACCAATTTGTGCAATGTACTTCATAAAAAGAATAAGACATTGTTCTGAAAATGAACGTGTGAGGGCCATTAAAAAAAAATGTCTGTCACATGTTGTGTGAATGTAGCCTATGCAACTCCATTTGTTCTGCTAAGTTAGAGGAGAAGAACAAAAGGAAAATAATGGAAGTGCCGGATTTAACACATAAGCAGAATGAACGGAGCCGAACATACCCCACTATCCTGACCAGAGCATCCAAAACAGATGTGAGCAAATCCTAAAATGCACAATCGTAAGCTCTCTCGAAGTAGCCGCACTATAGATCTAGTTATTCAAGGGAGTTAAAAAAAAAAACATAAACATTTATTCATGCTTTCGAACTTCCCCCAGTTCGTTCCTATCTTTTTTATGCTTTGAACAGCATAGTTAAATATTTTTCTCTAGCTTTGACAGGTCATTACCATCAAAGCCTCAATACTTTGTTTCTGTGATGCCTGACAGAAGACTGGCATTGAGACGGAGCACTGCTTACACAGTCAGCGTTTGATCTGTGATTTTCATCAGTGATCGCGAGTCAAAACCAAGGTGCAGGTTCAAAACACAGAACAAGTGTGAATCTTTCCATTAAACCCTATCTCTGTGGAGGCTTCAACCTGGCTTTTGACCCACAGTCACTGAAGGAAATCATTGAGCAAACACTGACTGCGTGAAAGCGGCCTAGAAGTGGTGGCTTCAAAATCAAATCAAAGCTTCACTCAAGTGTAAAATTACTCAGATTTAAAGAACCAAACATAAGGAGCAACAACTTTGGGAATGCAAAATCTGAGCAAGGCCGCCAACTATAAAGGTCTGCACCTTCACATTGCAAGTCCTATTGTCTTCTAATTTTACCATCAGTTTATCGCACCATATATGGTGCGCTTTAGCCTGGCACAGGTAGATAAAATCGCCGGCTACAATAGAAGTAGCACAAGCGTCCTTAACACAGTTCACTCACCGTTAGCCACGTTCTTCTTGGTAGTCTTCCTTGCCATGGTGAGCTGGACCTGATGCTGGATCCTCATGGCTTTCTCCAGGTCTTGACGGCTAATTGACAGCTTCTCTTCCGATGGTAGTGCCAGGCTGGAGCTATCTAGGTCCATGAAATTGTCCTTGCTCAAGACCGTCTTGATGTACCCCTGCTCAGCGTTGGGGGAAGCGAGGACTGCCATTCTGGATCTGTGGGCTCAGGATCCCTGCTCACAGCCTCCAGAAAGCTACCGTGGCCACCTGTAAACACAATATATCTTTGTGCACGCTACTTCCCAGGAAAGGACACCAGTGCAGCTCACAGCTTCCAGTACACACCTCCACTCACTCAGCTTCCTCACTCAGTACTGACGTGACACCTCCTACCTTGAATTCCCAGCCTGGGATTCCTCAGATAACTAGGGGGAGGTTTTAGTGTCCCTAAGGATCAGGGTTGGGCTCTGTGCAGGAGGGGAGGGGGAAGGGGGACTATACAGGAGGTGCATAGGACACAGACCCTCCAGAATTAGGGAGGGGTGGGGTGTGGCTGAGCTGTGTAGCTCACAGATCTCATTATGTGCACTGTTGGAGCAGGTCCAGCAGCACAATGCATTTTCCAGTGCACAGTGTTGCAGTATTTAGTGAGTTTTAAAGCGTAAAGGGATTGTAACGACAACCGTGTCAAGAAACTCAAAAAATGTGTGGATTTCAAACAATGATCACTAATGCTTTTTGACACTTTCATATGCTCACAGGATAAGGCTCTATAGGGAAACGCTGAATACACAGCCCGGTCACAATTTTACTGTCATTTGTACCATGAATGGGGGATGTGGATACATGGCTTTATAGAATGCAGTAGCCTCAACCATGCTGTCCTAACCAAAAGGAGAGTTGTCCATCTGAAAATGAGCAACAACTTGTTGCATCTCCCTTTAACAAATGTGTTTACTCTTCAGTGTAAGCTCCCCCTAGTGGTAACTGCCTGCAACTGGGGTTGTATCCTGTAATTTGGAGATCTGTATCAAAACCAGACCTCTGGTCTCTATAAATATATATATAAAAAGTTACAAAGTTTAAGAGCTATTGACAGTAAATAAAAGAGACACTTATAATGGGGCAATCTGTTGGTACGGTTAATGGCAGCAATCTGTAGTCTCCTAACACCATTAAGGGGGGAATTCCCCTGGCACTGTTAATACGGGCACTCTTGGAAATGTTAATGGAGGCAATCTAATTGGACTAATGGAGAAATTCTGCTGCCACTATTAATAGGGTGAATCTTCTGGCCTTAATGGTGGCACTCTGCTTATTAGGGTTATTAGGTAATTCTGCTGGCACACGTAATGGGGGCACTGTCCTGGAACTAAGGGGAAATCAGCTGACACTGATGGGGGCACTCGGCCAACAAAGTTAATTGGTGCACTCTGCTGGTACTGTGAACGTGATTACTGTGCTAACACTGTTAGGCCTCTTACACACGACCGTATGGCTTTTTCAGTGTTTTGCGGTCTGTTTTAAACTGATTCATTTTCCGTTTTTTTGTGTCAGTAGTGTCTCCATTTCCGCTTCCGTTACGTTTTGCCGTTCCGTTTGTCTGTTTGGTTTCCGTTTTTTGCAGATCGCAAACAGAAACGGAATCATGGCATATATAGTATACAGTAATTACATAGAAAAATTGGGCTGGGCATAACATTATCAATAGATGGTTCTTCAAGAAACAGAACGGATATGGAAGATATACGGATGTATTCCGTATCCATTCCGATTTTTTTTACAGCCCCATTGATTTCAATGGAGCCACGGAACGTGATTTGCGGGCAATAATCGGACATGTTCTATCTTTTAACGGAACGGAAAAACGGAAATACGGAAATGGAATGCATATGGAGTACATTCTGGTGTTTTTGCGGAACCATTGAAATGAATGATTCCGTATACAAACCGTATACGGAACGCAAAAAATGGCCCGTATACGGAATGCAAAAAACGTTTGTGTGAACGAGCCCTAAGTATGATACCATTCATAAAAGATGCATCTATAATGTGGGCATCCTTGCCACAAGTGGACATAAAAGTACTCCCCCTGCTGCCCTAAAGAAAGGCTCTCATGGGTTATTTTTGGATAGTGTACTCCTAGACATGTCGCAAAGATGCACTTGAAAACATTGGGGGTAATTTATTAAGACTGGTGTTTTAGGCGCCGGTCTTAATATCCCCTATAGTTGGCAGTGGATCCGTCTGAGTTATGTAGAGGCACTGGCAGACAGACTTTGAGAGAGGGCACATCACTGCACTAAGAAAAGCAAAATGGTCATTTCGGCAAACTGGCTGCCATCTAGACCATTCTGACCTAGCTGTTAGGAGATGTTGGGAGTAGTGGTTATGTGAGGGCATGGCCCAGTCAAACCACCAATAGAGAGGATCGTTTTATTCACCAATAAGCATGAGCAGTTTCCACAGTTATGTTGGTCACCATCCAGACACTGGTGACATCTTCATTTCACATCCCTGTCTCTGTCTGAACCATTTCCAGTTGCTTAACAGAATGAAAATTGGTGTCAAGTCGCCTGTTCCGCCATTTCCTGCCATTGACAGCCAGACATCATTGCCTTAGTTTGCAGTGAAAGAGAAATTTGGATGTTACAGACTGGAACCATATAATCATTTAGTGAAAAATTTCTGTTTAGTTTGGGATCGCCTCCTGGAGAACGCTTCAATCCTGCTATTATGTGGAGTGACATACTGCCCCAACCGCCAGTGTGATGATATGGGGAGCCATCATGTACGACAAGTATCTGATTAGCGGGCTTCCGGCCACTGGGATCATGAGATTTTTGGGTCCCGGTATTAATGGGGGAGGGAGGGTCATGCATGTCCTCTGCTGCTCTAATTATTCTCAATAGGACTGCTGGATATAGCTGAAAATAGAAAGGGGATACATACATACATTCTATCTTAGTACAACCCCTTTAGGGGTGTCAAGCCAAGTGTCACCATGAAGATGGTTCTTATCTAGATTGGAAGAACCTCTGGTCAGGCCATAAACCCTTTGATTACCATGGGCAGCAGTGACTGCAGTGAGCCACAGAGGAGCCGATGCCGAAGATGAAAGAGGTTGTTAAGCCTGGGCCCTCTGCCATACCTCCCGCTGTCTCACCTGTGATATCCCCAGCATCTCGTGCTTCACTGCTGTCTCCACCAGATGTGGCAGGTGCTTGCCTGCCAGACTGTCACGGACGTACTGAGACATACCGAAGTCCCCCCGACAGTGAGTGGCAGGAGATCTTTGAGACTGGCAACACGTGGTTTGGTTTGACATGTTTACCTTGTGGATCAATAGGCATCTGTGTTGTTTCTGGTACTGACCACACCCTTAACCTCCAGGTGTTGCTATTGTGGTCATTTAACTTTCCCTAGTTATAGTTTCTCCCACAATGATGTGTAGTTTATAGCTTCAGTTGGACCTGTGGATAGCTGGTGTTTGGATCTCGGCTGAGTACCTGGTGCTGTTACCATTCCCTTTCTATTTTGGCTTTTCTCTGTTTTGGATTTCTTTGTTGTTTTGTATTAGGCCTTAGGGAGACTTCCGTTCATCCTTTCTTTTGGAGAAACAGGATGTCTCATTCCTGTCACTAGTACCAGGGTCCTTTAGGCCCCTTTTACACGGGCGAGTATTCCGCGCGGATGCGATGCGTGAGTTAAACGCATTGCACCCGCACTGAATACCGACCCATTCATTTCTATGGGGCTGTTCACATGAGCGGTGATTTTCACGCATCACTTGTGCATTGCGTTAAAATCGCAGCATGCTCTATATTCTGCGTTTTTCACGCAACGCAGGCCCCATAGAAGTGAATGGGGTTGAGTGAAAATCGCAAGCATCCGCAAGCAAGTGCGGATGCGCTGCGATTTTCACGCACGGTTGCTAGGAGACGATCGGGATGGAGACCCGATCATTATTATTTTCCCTTATAACATGGTTACAGTCAGGTCCATAAATATTGGGACATCGACACAATTTTAACATTTTTGGCTCTATACACCACCACAATGGATTTGAAATGAAATGAACAAGATGTGCTTTAACTGCAGACTGTCAGCTTTAATTTGAGGGTATTTACATCCAAATCAGGTGAACGGTGTAGGAATTACAACAGTTTGCATATGTGCCTCCCACTTGTTAAGGAACCAAAAGTAATGGGACAATTGGCTTCTCAGCTGTTCCATGGCCAGGTGTGTGTTATTCCCTCATTATCCCAATTACAATGAGCAGATAAAAGGTTCAGAGTTCATTTCAAGTGTGCTATTTGCATTTGGAATCTGTTGCTGTCAATTCTCAAGATGAGATCCAAAGAGCTGTCACTATCAGTGAAGCAAGCCATCATTAGGCTGAAAAAACAAAACAAACCCATCAGAGAGATAGCAAAAACATTAGGCATGGGCAAAACAACTGTTTGGAACATTCTTAAAAAGAAGGAACACACCGGTGAGCTCAGCAACACCAAAAGACCCGGAAGACCACGGAAAACCACTGTGGTGGATGACCGAAGAGTTCTTTCCCTGGTGAAGAAAAACACCGTTCACAACAGTTGGCCAGATCAAGAAAACTCTCCAGGAGGTAGGTGTATGTGTGTCAAAGTCAACAATCAAGAGAAGACTTCACCAGAGTGAATACAGAGGGTTCACCACAAGATGTAAACCATTGGTGAGCCTCAAAAACAGGAAGGCCAGATTAGAGTTTGCCAAACGACATCTAAAAAAGCCTTCACAGTTTTGGAACAACATCCTATGGACAGATGAGACCAAGATCAACTTGTACCACAGTGATGGGAAGAGAAGAGTATGGAGAAGGAAAGGAACTGCTCATGATCCTAAGCATACCACCTCATCAGTGAAGCATGGTGGTGGTAGTCAGGGGAGCACCCAGGAATTTTGTGTAGGGGGGGTCCGAAAGGCAAAAAAATGTGGCATGTGTAGTGCGCTGTGCTAATTCAATTTTTCAAAGCCCCCTTTATATTTTTCAGCCATCTCCCGTCTCTGCAGAGATTAACAAACAGACATTAGTTTCCCACATTTCCATCATCTTCTGAACACCCTTTCCTGCCACCCCCAATACTGTGCCCCAATACTATACTGTAGAAACAGTCCCCCTGGAAATACTACTACCACACAGATAGTGCCCCCCTCAACAATTATTGGCACACAGTGCTCTAAAAAAATAACTGCGCCCAAACACTAATAGTATAAAGATAATGTCCCCCAAAAATTATTGTGCTAAGCTGATACTGTGGCAGGGTGCCCCCCAAAGTAACAGGGCTCCCCAAAATAGAAATAATTCTCTGCCAGAGCACACTTAGTAGTAATAATGCCCCTATAGTGCCCATACTAGTAATCATGTTCCTCATAGCCCCCCAGTATTAGCAAAGCTCCGCATAATACCTCCTAGTACGAATAATTCTCCCTACAATATGACAGTACATGAAATACCCCCGCTTAGTGCCCGCTGTTGAGCTAATGTCCCCATAATGTATGCCAGTATAAAATACCCCTATATAGTGCCCCAGTAAATGCCCTCATAGTGCTCCTCTCCCCCTTCCCCATAGTGTCCCCCATAATATGCCAGTAAAAAATGCCCCTTCTAAGTGCCACCATATGCCCCAATAGTGCTCCACTCCCCCATAGTGCCGCTCTCCCCTATAGTGCCTACCATAATGTGCCAGTAAAAAAATGCCCCCTTAGTGCCACCAGATGCCATAATGCCCCCATAATGTGCCAATAAGAATAAAGGCCCCTTTAGAGCCCCCACTTCCCCTTAGTGCCCCCAAATAATGCCCCTATAGTGCCACCAGATGCCCCATAGTGCCATTCTCCCCTATAGTGCCCCCATAATGTCAATTAAAAAAAGCCCCTTTAGACCCCCCAGATGCCCCCATAGTGCTCCTGTCCCCCATGGTGCCGCCCCATAATGTGCCAGTAAAAAATGCCCCTTCAAAGTGCCACCATATGCCCTAATAGTGCTCCACTCCCCCATAGTGCCGCCCTCCCCTATAGTGCCTACCATAATGTGCCAGTAAAAAAATGCCCCCTTAGTGCCACCAGATACCATAATGCCCCCATGTGCCAATAAGAAAAAAAGGCCCCTTTAGAACCCCCACTTCCCCATAGTGCCCCCAAATAATGCCCCTATAGTGCCACCAGATGCCCCATAGTGCCGCTCTCCCCTATAGTGCCCCCCATAATGTGTAAAAAAAAAAGCCCCTTTAGATCCCCCATAGTGCTCCTCTCCCCCATGGTGCCCCCCAAATAATGCCCCTATAGTGCCACCAGAAGCCCCCTAGTGCCGTTCTCCCCTATAGTGCCCCCCATAATGTGTAAAAAAAAAAGCCCCTTTAGATCCCCCATAGTGCTCCTCTCCCCAATGGTGCCGCCCAAATAATGCCCCTATAGTGCCACCAGATGCCCCCTAGTGCCGTTCTCCCCATAGTGCCCCCCATAATGTGTAAAAAAAAAAAAAGCCCATTTAGAGCCCCCATAGTGCTCCTCTCCCCCATGGTCCCCCCCCCCCATAATGTGCCAGTAAGAAGTGCCACCTAAAAAAAAAGTACCACCAGATGCCCCATAGTGCCGTTCTCCCCTTTAGTGCTCCCATAGTGCCAGCTCCCCCCCTCCAAAAAAACAAAACAAAAAAAACCAAAAAAAAAATACACTGATACTTACCTCCATCAGCAGCGATGCAATGCAGGCTCTTCCGGCCTGTGTCCCTGCTGTGTGCTGCCCGTCTCAGGCGCGTGATGATGATGTCATCTCGCCTGAGCCGGCCTCTGATAGGCTGCAGGCATTAGTGCCTGCGGCCTATCAGAAGAACAGGGGAGGGACACACCTCTCCCTCCCCTGCCGCAGCACAGCACAGGCATCTGTATCGCTGTCCTAAGGACGGCGATACAGATGGATTAGATATGGAGATGAGCGCTTCCACAATGGAAGCGCTCATCTCCTAGTACTCCTACTGCCCCCCCCCCCCCGACCACCACCACCACCGCCGCGGCAGCCGCAATTACATCCAGGCCCGCGCCGCCTGTGGTGATCGGCGGCGCGGCCCTGAAGGATTAAAAAAATAATAATTTCGGCTGGTTGTTCTAGGGGGGGTCCAGACCCGCTGGACCCCCCCTGTAGGTGCGCCACTGGTGGTAGTGTCATGCCGTGGGCATGTATGGCTGCCAATGGAACTGGTTCTCTTGCATTTATTGATGATGTGACTGCTGACAAAAGCAGCAGGATAAGTTCTGAAGTGTTTCGGACAATATTATCTGCTCATATTCAGCCAAATGCTTCAGAACTCATTGGATGGCACTTCACAGTGCAGATGGACAATGACCCAAAGCATACCGCAAAAGCAACCAAAGAGTTTTTTTAAGGGAAATAAGAGGAATGTTATGCAATGGCCAAGTCAATCACCTGACCTGAATCCGATTGATACAAACTGAAAAGACTAGCGTGGTATTAGCAGGAGGTGCTCAAACCCACATGCAGTCGTGCATATATATAGGGGAGCAAATCCTGCACTTGTGGCCCGTTGCTAATGGCGATCCCCAGCAAAAATGCATACGGTGGAGGATGCCCGCAGCGAACCACAAGTACCACAATAGACATCCTACACAAGGTAGCAATTGTGTGGATGTAATAATCAATATAACAATATCACAAAATAATAGCAAAGACAGGTGCACGCTGCAGTCTTACTAAACCCTCAAACTGATTTTAAAATTGAGAGATTAGTCAACATATCCTACGGTGTAGGACATGTCTAAGCCCGGGCACCACGCCAAGGTTTCTCAAGTAGCCCGGGACCTAACACTCTCCTAACTGAGCCGTATGGGCAATACCAGGAGCCAGTGGGTCACATTTAGGTGCACCTGTGAAGCCTGGGCTATATCAGCCGGTCTTGAGTGGGACTCGCAGACTCCTCCCTCCTCCCACTGCAAGCATGGTTTTATGCTGGAGGTAACTGGTGAGTGGTTTGTGAGTCGGCCTCATGCTCCTGTAATTTGCCCACTGGCTCCTGGTATTGCCCATACGGCTCAGTTAGGAGAGTGTTAGGTCCCGGGCTACTTGAGAAACCATGGCATGGTGCCCGGGCTTAGACATGTCCTACACCGTAGGATATGTTGACTAATCTCTCAATTCTAAAATCAGTTTGAGGGTTTAGTAAGACTGCAGCGTGCACCTGTCTTTGCTATTATTTTGTTATATTGTTATATTGATTATTACATCCACACAATTGCTACCTTGTGTAGGATGTCTATTGTGGTACTTGTGGTTCGCTGCGGGCATCCTCCACCGTATGCATTTTTGCTGGGGATCGCCATTAGCAACGGGCCACAAGTGCAGGATTTGCTCCCCTATATGTACACTGCGTGCAGAATTATTAGGCAAATGAGTATTTTGACCACATCATCCTCTTTATGCATGTTGTCTTACTCCAAGCTGTATAGGCTCGAAAGCCTACTACCAATTAAGCATATTAGGTGATGTGCATCTCTGTAATGAGAAGGGGTGTGGTCTAATGACATCAACACCCTATATTAGGTGTGCATAATTATTAGGCAACTTCCTTTCCTTTGGCAAAATGGGTCAAAAGAAGGACTTGACAGGCTCAGAAAAGTAAAAAATTGTGAGATATCTTGCAGAGGGATGCAGCACTCTTAAAATTGCAAAGCTTCTGAAGCGTGATCATCGAACAATCAAGCGTTTCATTCAAAATAGTCAACAGGGTCGCAAGAAGCGTGTGGAAAAACCAAGGCGCAAAATAACTGCCCATGAACTGAGAAAAGTCAAGCGTGCAGCTGCCAAGATGCCACTTGCCACCAGTTTGGCCATATTTCAGAGCTGCAACATCACTGGAGTGCCCAAAAGCACAAGGTGTGCAATACTCAGAGACATGGCCAAGGTAAGAAAGGCTGAAAGATGACCACCACTGAACAAGACACACAAGCTGAAACATCAAGACTGGGCCAAGAAATATCTCAAGACTGATTTTTCTAAGGTTTTATGGACTGATGAAATGAGAGTGAGTCTTGATGGGCCAGATGGATGGGCCCGTGGCTGGATTGGTAAAGGGCAGAGAGCTCCAGTCCGACTCAGACGCCAGCAAGGTGGAGGTGGAGTACTGGTTTGGGCTGGTATCATCAAAGATGAGCTTGTGGGGCCTTTTCGGGTTGAGGATGGAGTCAAGCTCAACTCCCAGTCCTACTGCCAGTTTCTGGAAGACACCTTCTTCAAGCAGTGGTACAGGAAGAAGTCTGCATCCTTCAAGAAAAACATGATTTTCATGCAGGACAATGCTCCATCACACGCGTCCAAGTACTCCACAGCGTGGCTGGCAAGAAAGGGTATAAAAGAAGAAAATCTAATGACATGGCCTCCTTGTTCACCTGATCTGAACCCCATTGAGAACCTGTGGTCCATCATCAAATGTGAGATTTACAAGGAGGGAAAACAGTACACCTCTCTGAACAGTGTCTGGGAGGCTGTGGTTGCTGCTGCACGCAATGTTGATGGTGAACGGATCAAAACACTGACAGAATCCATGGATGGCAGGCTTTTGAGTGTCCTTGCAAAGAAAGGTGGCTATATTGGTCACTGATTTGTTTTTGTTTTGTTTTTGAATGTCAGAAATGTATATTTGTGAATGTTGAGATGTTATATTGGTTTCACTGGTAAAAATAAATAATTGAAATGGGTATATATTTGTTTTTTGTTAAGTTGCCTAATAATTATGCACAGTAATAGTCACCTGCACACACAGATATCCCCCTAAAATAGCTAAAACTAAAAACAAACTAAAAACTACTTCCAAAAATATTCAGCTTTGATATTAATGAGTTTTTTGGGTTCATTGAGAACATGGTTGTTGTTCAATAATAAAATTAATCCTCAAAAATACAACTTGCCTAATAATTCTGCACTCCCTGTATGCACGACTGCATGTGGGTTTGAGCACCTCCTGCTAATACCACGCTAGTCTTTTCAGTTTGTATATATAGAGATTCCTGGAGGTGTATAAACTCCAATTTAAATGTGCCTGTTTTCCATCTACAGGTCACATTTAGGTGCACCTGTGAAGCCTGGGCTATATCAGCCAGTCTTGAGTGGGACTCGCAGACTCCTCCCTCCTCCCACTGCAAGCATGGTTTTATGCTGGAGGTAACTGGTGAGTGGTTTGTGAGTCGGCCTCATGCTCCTGTAATTTGCCCACTGGCTCCTGGTATTGCCCATACGGCTCAGTTAGGAGAGTGTTAGGTCCCGGGCTACTTGAGAAACCTTGGCGTGGTGCCCGGGCTTAGACATGTCCTACACCGTAGGATATGTTGACTAATCTCTCAATTTTAAAATCAGTTTGAGGGTTTAGTAAGACTGCAGCGTGCACCTGTCTTTGCTATTATTTTGTGATATTGTTATATTGATTATTACATCCACACAATTGCTACCTTGTGTAGGATGTCTATTGTGGTACTTGTGGTTCGCTGCGGGCATCCTCCACCGTATGCATTTTTGCTGGGGATCGCCATTAGCAACGGGCCACAAGTGCAGGATTTGCTCCCCTATATATATGCACGACTGCATGTGGGTTTGAGCACCTCCTGCTAATACCACGCTAGTCTTTTCAGTTTGAATATATAGAGTTTCCTGGAGGTGTATAAACTCCAATTTAAATGTGCCTGTTTTCCATCTACAGGTCACATTTAGGTGCACCTGTGAAGCCTGGGCTATAT
The DNA here is from genome assembly GCF_905171765.1 of Bufo bufo. Taxonomy (NCBI): domain Eukaryota; kingdom Metazoa; phylum Chordata; class Amphibia; order Anura; family Bufonidae; genus Bufo; species Bufo bufo. The sequence goes on from NC_053389.1 coordinate 224,539,715, forward strand.
CAGCCAGTCTTGAGTGGGACTCGCAGACTCCTCCCTCCTCCCACTGCAAGCATGGTTTTATGCTGGAGGTAACTGGTGAGTGGTTTGTGAGTCGGCCTCATGCTCCTGTAATTTGCCCACTGGCTCCTGGTATTGCCCATACGGCTCAGTTAGGACAGTGTTAGGTCCCGGGCTACTTGAGAAACCTTGGCGTGGTGCCCGGGCTTAGACATGTCCTACACCGTAGGATATGTTGACTAATCTCTCAATTTTAAAATCTGTTTGAGGGTTTAGTAAGACTGCAGCGTGCACCTGTCTTTGCTATTATTTTGTTATATTGTTATATTGATTATTACATCCACACAATTGCTACTTTGTGTAGGATGTCTATTGTGGTACTTGTGGTTCGCTGCGGGCATCCTCCACCGTATGCATTTTTGCTGGGGATCGCCATTAGCAACGGGCCACAAGTGCAGGATTTGCTCCCCTATATATATGCACGACTGCATGTGGGTTTGAGCACCGCCTGCTAATACCACGCTAGTCTTTTCAGTTTGTATATATAGAGATTCCTGGAGGTGTATAAACTCCAATTTAAATGTGCCTGTTTTCCATCTACAGGTCACATTAAGGCTCCATTCACACGTCCGCAAAATGGGTCCGCATCCTTTCCGCAATTTGGCGGCGGCTCCATGCAGACCAAAGGGTAATACCTTATACTAATACAGGCCTTGCGGTGTAACAAAAGCCGTGTTTTCTTTGGCAGACTCCATTAAGGGTACCTGCCAGTACCCTTTTGTGAGGTCTAGCACAGACAAAATACCGGGCTTGTCCTAGTCTCTCAATCATCTCATCCACACGGGGCATAGGGTACGTGTCAAATTTGGAGACTTTATTTAGTCTGCGGAAGTCGTTACAGAAGCGTAGGGTCCCGTCCGGCTTGGGCACCAAGACTATTGGACTAGCCCACTCGCTTTTCGATTCCTCGATGACACCTAATTGTAACATCCGTTGCACCTCTTCCGAAATGGCTTGTCGGCGGGCCTCAGGTACCTGATATGGTCTCAACCTGACCCTGACCCAAGGTTCCGTGACAATGTCATGGCGGATGATAGAGGTGCATCCCGGAAGGTCCGAGAACACATCCATGTTCCTGCTAACGAACTCCTTGACCTCTTGAGCTTGTTTAGAGGACAGATTGTCATCAACCTTTACCGTGGCAACAGCTTCCCCCGAGTTAGACCGGGCAACTGGACACTCTAACCCTAAGAACCCCGGCCGAGGACGGCCGCCTGGACTGGTCTCCCTATCTCGCCAGGGCTTTAATAAATTCACATGGTACACCTGCTCCGGCTTCCTCCGTACCTTGTAGGTCACCGTTCCCATTTTCTCAAGTATTTCGTATGGACCCTGCCACCTAGCCAAGAATTTACTGTCGACTGTCGGGACTAGTACCAGAACCCGGTCTCCAGGGTTAAAGTTCCGTACCCGAGCCTGGCGATTATATACTCCACCTTGGGCTCGCTGGGCGGCTTCCATATGTTCCCTTACCAGTGGCAGCACTATCTTCATCAGTTCCTGCATCTGGGTGACATACTCAATCAGGCTCTTATGGGGAGTAAGTTGTTGTTCCCACGCCTCTTTGGCTATGTCCAGCAGACCTCTCGGATGCCGACCATACAACAGTTCGAAGGGCAAGAACCCCGTCGACGCCTGGGGCACTTCTCGCACCGCGAACATAACATAGGGCAACAGAAGATCCCAATCCTTCCCATCTTTAGATACCCTGGGATGGCACAGGTGCTACCCACGCCCAGGATTGCGGGCCCTATGTCCATCAGGGTCTCCGCCAGCAGCTATATTACTGGCTCCAACCCCCACTTCTCCTCCTCCGTCGCCTCCTCCTCCTCTTCCACCTCCAGCAGCAGTCAGCCATCAGTCACTAGCTGGCAGCAGTGTAGCACTGCTGTGGGTAAGTGTCAACAGGCCATGCTGAAGTTAATCTGTTTAGGGGACAAACAGCACACCGCCGCAGAGCTGTGGCAGGATATAAGGAACCAAACCGAACTGTGGCTCTCGCCACTCAACCTACATACAGGCATGGTTGTGTCTGACAATGGCCGTAACTTGGTGGCAGCTTTGGAGCTCGGCAACCTGACACACATCCCATGCCTAGCTCACGTTCTAAACTTAGTGGTTCAGCGGTTTAGCAAAACCTACCCCAATTTTCCATAGCTACTAGTGAAGGCGCGCCGCGTGTGTGCCCATTTCCGCCAGTCGTCCACAGCTTCAGCCGGTCTGTAAGCACGGATATGTTCCTTGTCTTTTGCTGCGTAAGAAAGTTTGTTTGGGAGGTCTAGTGAAACTACTTATATCCGCTTTAATCAGTTTATCTCTCATATTGGGTGGTCTCTTATAGCAGGTTAGTGGATGTTGTGGAAATTCCTTGATATCCGGGTAAGCCTTAGATAGTAATGACCAATTCACATGACCGGAACTACTGGCCAGCACATACAATTTAAACGGCGGCAAACACCGCCGGTAACCATGCATCCAGCGCCCCAGGAATGCCTTTACCCACTTCACAGGTAGATAACTGGCTTTATTCTTTCTTCCACAGACACTATATAGAGCTTCGTCTCCATGCTACTCCAGCTAAATACTCACTTGTATTCGGGTCGGCTCAGGATGAGTATGCCTACCTACCTACCTACTATGCTAAGCAGTAGGGGTATGCCGAGACTACTGTAAGGAGGGTAGGCTAAAGGGGCCCACACCATTGAGTAGTTAGAATAAAAGGGGACTTGGACACCTTTTATCTTCTAATTGACCAACTGACTGAATCACTGAGGCACAGACGAGCAGCATACAGCGTAATTGAAGAAAGATTTGGCTTTCTGTCAGAAATATGCACACTAGCAACAGATAATCTACGCTCCAAAGGCAGAACACTAGTAACAACTTATTCTGAAGATCTTGACCACCTGTTTGCGGAAGAAGTTGTACAGTTTGCCTCTGTTTTCAAAATTTACCAGTCTTCCCCTACGAATAAAGACAGTCATGAGAGTCAAGAAATACAAATGTACAAGTCTCTGATCACACAATCCCTAGTTGGTGCATTTCCAAACACATGGGATCCTTCGCATGTGTTTGTGTTTAATGGTCAGTAACTGCAGTGGTGAGCGTTCTTTTTTAGCTTTAAAACATGTGAAAAATGAACGAAGATCTTCAATGGGTCAGGAACGTTTAAATGCACTCTCTCTGTTATGCATTGAAAATGGGTTGCTGAATGAGCTTAATCTTGATTCTACAATTGAAGAATTTGCAAGCAAAAAAGCACGAAAAGCAAATGTGTAGTTTAATTTTCTTCTGCCAGTTTAATTTATTTAGATTAAAACTCAGTTTAGAGTTCGGCTAATAACACTGTGCGTTTAAGTTACTCTCAACACCATAAAAACAGGCCTATGTGATTATGATGCTTAGGGTTATACTTTAAAGAACATATTTATATGAGCCATGCATCTTACATTTATATTTAATTTATTTATATGGTTTGTTATATTTATAAGAAATGGTTGTTGTGAGTGTTGTATTTATTATGGCTTTATTTAATTGACCAGTTTTCTATTGTTCCTAAAAAAGAAATATTTTCAATATGTTCCTGTTATGGCACTTTAATGGTAATTAAAATAGTTTGAAGTGCATACGACATATGAAAACCCACATGAAACCGCCGGCATAGCCAAAAAGAGGTTAGTGTATGGATACTTTGCATACCTTTATAGATGTTGTTCTTGCCTTTATGTCACTAAACAAACAAAAAAAAAACTTTATGGGGGCCCAGTGTATAACAGGTGTGGCTGAGGGTGCGCCGTCCTTCTGGGCTGCAACACTTCAGCCCTGTGAGTTCATGCCTGCAACTTCTTTGACACACACACATCCCGTATGCGCTATGAATGGGGATTGCGGTGCATGCACAGTCTCAGGTTCCTACAGACTCCACATTTGTGTACCGCAATCCCCATTCACACATTCATGGCACATGCGCAGGATCTCAACACGTCGCTGTCAAATGAGCCGTTGATGTCAACCAAAAGAGCGGGCGTGACTTCACATGGGAGAGGTGTTACGGTCTGGAGGGCACAGAGGACCCCCCTACCACAGCTCTTTTGACACTCTGGGCCCCCATAAGTGTTTTACTTAAAACATTACTTTTTTTAAGCTAAGTAAAGGCTAAAGAACAGATTCTATAAAGGTATGCAAGGTATCGATACATCAACATCTATTCAGCTATGCTGGTGATTTCATATGCATAAAACATATGACAGATGCACTTTTTTTTATTATAAAAAATTGCTCTGCGTTGCGTTTTCATTTTCTATAAAAAAGGCCCATTAAAATCTTCAGCACCAGGCCCATCATGCTCTTAATTCGGCCCTGATGATACTACCACAGCCGAGAATATAGTGTCCAGGGTAAACCTACCTAACGAGTTCTTGCACATACCGAATCATGAAATGAAAATCCGTGAGTACGAGCGGGACCGCAGGTGACTCATCGGATGGGAACTACACTGCAGTACACTTACTAAATATTACAGAAATAAGCGGATTCCAAGAGGCCTGAGATCCCGCCTCCGACCAACGCTATTTGCAGACAAAAAATAATTCTGCAAACGATTCGAGAGCATCTTGAACAAGTTTTCCTTCGACCTGATTCTATTAACCATAGAAGAATTACAGACTTAGATCAGCGAACTATCCCTACAAATTAAAACTACCGAAATCCAATTGACCTCTACTACACCTGAAGAAGAACTGACCAAAACCAAGGAAAGGATTGATAACAGTGGCGTACCTCCAATAGAGGCAGACCACGCAGCTGCTATGGGGCCCCTGGGGGAAGGGGGCCCGCAGTGGAGGATAGGCCCCGCCCACTAATTACACTTGTATGGCTACCTGAGAAAGTAAGAGGTGGCGAAGGACCTTTGGTGATGTCATCAACCATGTGACCAGTGCAGGAAGCCAATGAATAGCAGAGCAGCAGAAGTCTAAAGGACCTTTGGTGATGTCATCATCATGTGACCAGTGCAGAGGACTGGTGAAAGACCTGTGGCATATCACTGTGAGGGGGCGGAGCTTCTATGTGGTGCCTGAAGGAGAGGTTGGTGGTGTTCTGGGATAACATAACATCCTAGAAAAGCTGGGAGTTGTAGTTCTGTCCTATTATATCCTTCTCCATGTAATTTAAACGTATGCCCTAGTACAGGCTGGTAATGCTGGGAGTTGTAGTTCTCTCCTCTTATACCCCCTCTTTGGAATGTATACTGATGACCAATAATAAGTCTGGCCATACTGGGGGTTATAGTTATTTCTTTTTAAAGCTCTTACCTGGTACAACTAGATGATGTCCTATAATCTGGACATGCTGAGAGTTGTAGTTCTCTTTTCTTAGGCTGGATTCTCATCACAGTTTAGTTTTCCGTTTTGCATGCAGGACTTTTTTCTGTCTAAAATAACGGATCTCCGACAGAAATGGCATAAACGGATGCGGAATGTGCAGAACTGATGCTTGAAATACAGGATCATTTTTTTTTCTTTATTTTTCTGTTTATCTGACGGATCAGAAGAACTGAAAACTAAACGGTGATATGAACCCGGCCTTATACTCTGTGTAATATCTACTTGTATCTGATCATAACAGCCTGGACATGCTGGGAGTTGTAGTTCTCTCCACTTTCACCTCTCCCTGTGTTGCTCCCTAATTTCCAATAATAATCTGGTGATGATGAGACTTGTAGTTCCCTTGTCACTATTATAATGTTCTGCAGCAGCTGAGGTGTGTATTACTTCTTCACTTCTGTGCTGGTGACGGTCGCTGTTCTGCCGTCATAGGAGCACAACAACGAAAATCACTGCAGTTCCGGATCTGGCACTTCATGGACGACAACACCTGACGGATCCCGCTGACTATGATGAGATCTGTCAGGTTTCCATCTTCCAGGCTATAAAATTGTGTCCAGCATTTATGACCTGATCCACGTATGAGGCCCCAACACAGATGTGAACGAAGCTTTATATGTTCTGCAGCAGCTGAGGTATGCATTAGGAGGTTCTGACAGTTCATAAGACAAGGGGGGCTATGGTGGCACTGGTATACTATTATGCCAGCACCACCATAGCACCCCCTGTGTGCTGCTTATAGTGGACAGTGCCCTCAGACAATGAATGGGGACAATCAAAAGCGGGTTTTTTCCCGGTATTGAGACCCTATGACGGATCTCAATACCGGAAAATAGAAACGCAAGTGTGAAAGTAGCTCCTAATGTCTACACGGCTGCAACTGCTGGGGGTATGGCAGGGGAGAAGCCAGGGCAGGTGGTGGGATGGGCCAGTGGACGGAGTTAGTGGGGCCCCATTAAGATTCTTGCTATGGGGCCCAAGGATTTCTATGTACGCCCCTGATTGATAAGCAACTATAGGAATATAAGAAGTACGCAGAACAAGGAAAATGACAGAAACTCATACGAGACGCCGAGGATTATCGACTAGACAGAGTCTACCGTTGGAAAGGGAACCAGCAGCTACAATATCACCGAGGATATAGACACCCTCATTACTCCGGCTCTTTAACATCCGACAGCGACAGATCTGGGCACTACGAATCCCGTTTTTTAGGCAACGCCCCAAGGAGGGGCAGATCAAGACGCGGAGGACCAGGAGGGGAGGCAGGAAACCAAGAAGGACGCATACAGACACGCTCCCAGGTAAGGAGGACAATCTAGTCATTAACATTTCTTCTACTAATCTATCACCGATACAGATTACAGTTTTACAGAAGGGCCTATCATTTTGCCCCACACCAGCATTAAACACGTTTTCACTAGAACAGGAACTACAGAAATTTTACCGGACTCTAAGGCTGAAAGCCAATTTTCAGGAACTAATACCCGAACAGCCTAATTTTCCTTCCACACTAGGATCCATATCCATCAACAACTTGGGACTCAGGAACAAAAGTTCCTTTATGCCCCCTAAAAACAAACATCCCATAGAAACCTATATTTCCTTTTCCCTGAAGCTAATAAGTGATATTCTCACAGCAAATACTTAGGGCCACTTTAAACATACCAATAATTTGTCCCAGGAAGAGAAAATAGCACTTAACGCATTACAACAAAATAAGGACATTATCATCAAACCTGCGGATAAAGGTGGAGCTCTTGTCGTCATGGACAAGAAGGATTATTTGGCGGAAATTAACATCGCACACGAGAAAGGAGTACAAGCCACAGCAAGACTTCTAAGTGGACATTCTGGCCTTAGCGACTTGCAACAGGAATGTTGCCTTAACCTGTTTAGGACATAGGGCGTACAGGTACGCCCTGATGTCCTGGTACTTAAGGACACAGGGCGTACCTGTACGTCCTATGTATTTCCGATCACCGCCGCTCGGCGGGTGGTGATCAGAACCCGGTGCCTGCTCAAATCATTGAGCAGGCACCGTGGCTAAATGCGCGGGGGGGGTCAGACCTGCGGTTTGCGGCTTTTTAATGTTGCGGCTGGCGGCGGTGCCATCGGGTCCCCGTGGGGCTGTAGGGGGGACCCGATGGCATGGAAGGCAGCGCGATGCCTTCCTGAGGCATCGGCGCTGCCTTCCTGTGACGAGCCTGTGAGATCCAGCCCCCTGGATCTCACAGGCTGGAAGCTGTATGAGTAATACTCACTGTATTACTCATACAGCCAATGCATTCCAATACAGAAGTATTGGAATGCATTGTAAAGGATTAGACCCTCAAAAGTTGAAGTCCCAAAGTGGGAAAAAAAAATAAAGTGAAAAAAAAGTTGAAAAAATAAAGTTTTCCACGCCAAAAATTTAAAGTTTCAAGTAAAAATAAACAAAAACGTCATTTTCCCCAAATAAAGTTAAAAAAAATTGGTAAAAAATAGGGGGGGGGGGGGGGGGGGGGGGGAATTGACATATTAGGTATCGCCGCGTCCGTATCGACCGGCTCTATAAAGATATCACATGACCTAACCCCTCATATAAACACCGTAAAAAATTAAAAATTAAAACTGTGCTAAATAAACAATTTTTTTGTCACCTTACATCACAAAAAGTACAACAGCAAGCGATCAAAAAGGCGCATGGCCACCAAAATAGTACCAATCTAACCTTTACCTCATCCCTCAAAAAATGAGCCCCTACCTGAGACAATCGCCCATAAAATAAAAAAACTATAGCTCAGAATATGGAGACACTAAAACATAATTTTTATGGGTTTTAAAAAAGCTGTTATTGTGTAAAACTTACATAAATAAAAAAAGCATACATATTAGGTATGGCCGCGTCCATATCGACCGGCTCTATAAAAATATCCCATGACCTAACCCCTCAGATGAACACCGTAAAAAATAAAAAATAAAAACTGTGCTAAATAAACCATTTTTTGTCACCTTACATCACAAAAAGTGTAATAGCAAGCGATCAAAAAATCATATGCACTCCAAAATAGTGCCAATCAAACAGTCATCTCCTCCTGCTAAAAATCATACCCTACCCAAGATAATCGCCCAAAAACTAAAAAAACTATGGCTCTCAGACAATGGAAACACTAAAACATGATTTTTTTTGTTTAAAAAATGAAATCATTGTGTAAAACTTACATAAATAAATAAAAAAGTATACATATTAGGTATCGCCGCGTCCGTAATAACTTGCTCTATAAAAATATCACATGAACTAACCCCTCAGATGAATACCGTAAAAAAATAAAAATAAAAACGATGTATAAAAAGCCATTTTTTGTCACCTTACATCACAAAAAGTGTAATGGCAAGCGATCAAAAAGTCATATGCACCCCAAAATAGTGCCAATCAAACCATCATCTCATCCCACAAAACTCATACCCTACCCAAGATAATCGACCAAAAACTGAAAAAACTATGGCTCTCAGACTATGGAAACACTAAAACATGATTCCCCCCCCCCCCCCCAAAAAAAAAAAAATGTCATTCCCAAAATGATCCAAACATGAAGTAGACATATGGGGAATGTAAAGTAATAACTATTTTTGTAGGTATTACTATGTATTATAGAAGTAGAGAAATTGAAACTTGGAAATTTGCAGATTTTTCCAAATTTTTGGCAAATTTTGTATTTTTTTTATAAATAAAAATTTTTTTGACTCCATTTTACCAGTGTCATGAAGTACAATATGTGACAAAAAAACTATCTCAGAATGGCCTGGATAAGTCAAAGCGTTTTAAAGTTATCATCACAAGTGACACTGGTCAAATTTTGCAAAAAATGACCTGGTTCTTAAGGTGAAAATGAGACCGGTCCCTAAGGGGTTAAACTACTTGAGATTATACTTACAATTTTTTTTTTATTATTTGGGGACACCTACTATGGCCAGAAGAGAGGCACCGCTATGGGGTCCCATGTGGCCCCACCTTATGCTAACGCATTTATTATAACATTTGAGGAAGACCATGTCTACACACATCCCCTGTTCCAACAACACACTCATATATGGCTTTGTTTAATAGACGTCATTTTCTGTATCTGGAAAGGCCCAACATCAACCATACATGATTTTGTCAAGGACCTTAACCACATATACAGTGAACTGGGATTTACCTCACATATTAGCCAAAAGGAAATCAGTTTCCTTTACACACTGGTTAAGATTGACCAATCAGGATCACTCACTATAGACTTGTACCATAAGCCCACAGACCGGAATAGTCTTCTTCATTATAGCAGCTGCCACCCCAGAGCCACCAAAAAATCTTTACCGTGTTCACAATACACACGGGTCAACCGGATTGTCACGGATACTACTACCAAAAACATAAGACTTGACAATATGACAGATAAATTCGTACAAATAGGTTATCCTAAGGCTATCTGCAGCGTCCCACTCAGGACATGTGGGAACTGCAAAATTACTGTGAAACGGCATTACCATATTGCATGTCATTTTGTTTTGCAACACCTGTTGTATCCCTGTTCATAGACTGGCTGGTGTAATTTATACATCCCACCACTAGATGGGGATAGCACTTAGGTCATATAAATACTTAGGTCAGACCTAGTAGTTGTTGGTTGTAGTAGTAAGAGGAAGGAGGTTAGTAATAAGTAGAGCCAGTTGTTAAACTGAGGCTACACACCACAGATTAGTGGGTGAAGCCAGATAAAGAAATGAGGTAGAGCCAAGGTATGAGGCGCAGGAGAGCGTTTTCCTTCTGGGACCCTCTTAGATCCTAGATCCCATAACCAGAGGATAGCGTTTTCGTCCCTGGAAGAAGTTAACCAAGCTAAAGAGAGACATCGGTGATAACAGCCGTTACTTAAGGCTTAATGGGCACCTTTGCCCATGGTGGAGGACAATCTAGCTACAGGCAGCCTCACCATATATTGAAGAATACAGACTAGCTACCTGTTCAAGGGCTTGGAAGATACAGAAACAAAAGGACTAAGCATACCAAATAAGTATTACAGGCAACCTCACCAAATAACTCTGGTTTACTAGGGACCTGAAGCAAAGTCACCTACCATAAATACTTATACAGAACCTTCACGCTAAGCTAAACTCAGCCAAACCTATTAACAGTGGATCAACAGAATTCCTCTAAATTGCAAAAGACTGTATTCTGTCTGGATGTATATGCCGCAACTGGAACCAACATCAGTAAAAGTTGTGAGTTGTATTCTACCACTGTCTACTTACATTCTTACCACTGGTTGTACCACCATTAACGGTACTGGCATCACGACAAATACCACCAAGGGACCCAGCCGCCACAAGCACCCTAAACACCACTGCCATCAAGGGCACCTCAACCTCCATCTAGGCTGGTGCTTCCCTACCACAGAGCGTGCCCCGGAGGATTTCGTGCTGTCTTCCTCAACACTGTGGAGCCGGCCCAGGGAGGCTTTCTGCTAACCGTGAGTAAACCGATGAACTGTGTTATTGTTTGGCCCCTCATTGGCCCACCGTGCACCTCAGGTGTTGCCCCTGCGGTTCTGGCTGGCTGCATAGCCTTGATAAAGCCCTCCAAGATCTAAAAGATACGCCCACACCACCCCAATCTAAACAGGACAACTCCAATAGAATAGCGTGTGTAACTACGTATCATCCCCTCATGCCCAAAATACAGCAGGCCCTCAGAAAGAATTGGTCATTACTATCTAAGGCTTACCCGAATATCAAGGAATAGGATTAGGATGCGGGTGCCGCGGTATCACATACCCGGCACCCGCCCTCTATTACGGGTTGCTGCAATCCGGAGCAATTAACTCCTCAGGTGCTGCACCTGAGGGGTTAATTGCAGCGGACTGCAGAGCCCCGTCATAGAGGGCGGGTGCCGGGTATGTGATACCGCCGGCACCCACATCCTACACTTGTATTAACAGGTTAATTATCTTCATTAGTGGTGCAGTGAGCCCCGCCAACCCCAGTATTATAAAGTATAATCATTGGTGGCACAGTGTGCCCCCCCCTCAACCCCAGTATTATAAAGTATAATCATTGGTGGTGCAGTTTGCCCCCCCCCCCCAGTATTATCTTCATTGGTGGCAGTGGCCACTGGGTCCCCTCCCCTCCTCCTCCTTGGTGGTGCATTGGCAGTTATAATCGCAGCCACAGCATTGCAATCACGGGGCACCGATCGGTTACCATGGCAGCTAGGACACTACTGAAGCCTTCCATGGCTGCCATGGTAACCTCCCTGTGGTCTGTGCACAAAGCACGGAGCAGCAGGGACAGTGTAAAGTCCTATTCATCCTAATAGATCTCTATTAGGGTGAATAGGACAAGGGATTAAAAGATCCCAGGCTAATTGTTATAAAAAAAAAGTAAAAAAAAAAAAAGTAAAAAAAACACGAAAATATAAAGTTTAAATCACCCCCTTTCCCAATTTTACATATAAAATATATAAACAATAAAAAAAAACATATTACATATCGCCACGTCTGAAAAAGTCCAAACTATTAAAATATATCTCTAAAGGCATTCCGTTATGCATTCCATCAAGAATTGTGTTATGGTCTGTGGTAACGGAATCCATAACGCAATTCACCTTTTACCAACAAACGAAGCGTGGATGAATTTGAAAATATTAAATACGCTCATCTCTACTGGTGAAGTGTTCTCAGACCATTGCTGATTTCCACAAGAGCTGTACATTATGGGGATTAGACACATTGGGCACATTAGATAGTGAATGGTGTTTAGATCACCAGTCACAAGTCAGATCCTTTGTGTGGATGAAAACCACCAACAGGGGCAGACTGGAAATTTAAAGTGGCCCAATGTTGTAGGCGGGTCCAAATTGACAGAATGCAGTGACAACATAAGTAGGTGGGGTCAGCAATACTGTAGTACAGCACAAAATATAACACCAATAGAACCAAATACCAGAGTCCATAATAAAATACAGCCACCTCAACTGCAGTATTCAACTGTATCACTGTCCTGAGGATGGCAATACAGTTGAATGCAAGAAGGCACTTTCTGCCGCAAGCCAGGTAAGTACCTGATGTGCTTGGCATTTATTAATGCAGAGAGCATCAGATTGCTATGTTACCAGAGGAGGGCTTGGGCAGCCCCCTTGACCTGTAGGGTCTATGGCCAGTATTCCCCTCACCACCAATATATTTTAGACCCAATAGTCCAACATATATCGGTCCATCGGTGCACAATGTTCATTGTACAACAAAAGGGCCAGGAAAAAAATGATAGATGGTAGAACACTGACTTTATAGAGATAGGACCTTATGTCAAGGTAACCACACAAGTGCTTTCCAAACAAATTTAAAAAGGCTTCCACCCCGAAAAAACTCCAAATAAGCTTCTTGCTGTGTTGGAGTGACAGCTGATCTACATACATTCCTTATGGCATTGTCACCTTTTCAGCCTCTTCCATCAGAAGTTTGTGATTCACATCATCTCATGATTGACACTAATAACTTGAGTGATTTATCTTTCATGCAGCTATTCACAGACGTTATGAAGGATTGTGACTGCATACTGAAGATTGACAATAACTTCTGAGGGATTGAGGATGATGACTTGGGAGAGAAGACATCCACTTAGTTGAGGTAAATGAAACTATGATCCAGCTTTCTTGAAGTCACAACTCTATGAATAATCAGCAAGTTTAATTCTTGTGACACACGTACCTCCACCTCATCGTTGTATCAGGTTTATTGGTCTGGAATGTAGGCATCTCAGTTCAGAAATACTATATTTTTAGAGAGAACTTCTTTGAAACTGACATACGGTATTTTCTGCTACGTCAAAGTCTATGCAAATCGGAGGCTAAAAGATTCCTATGGAACACATCCAGTTTCTTGGTGGTTGTAATGGATTACAAATGGGAATAAGTTACTGGGCGAGACCTAAATGGATAAACATCCAAGGATCTTTACTGTCAGCTTCCAATAGATAGTACTTATCTAGGTCCTCAAAGACCCTGGTATATATTGGAAGATTCCGAACCACCTCAGCTACCTGAATACATGTAGATAGTTGTTTCTTCGCCAGAGGCATAAGTTGAAGCTCCAGAGCCTTAAATGGAAATTTATATCAGGGCCCTCTTTTACAATAGTGTTTCTTACATGGCAAAGAAGCTTCACAGGGGATCCAGTGCGACCGCCGCCTCTGCAATACCTAACTCCTGTTCCTCTTCTAGTTAGTGTCAGGGATCACCTCTTTTCAGGAGGTCACACTCACACATATCGCCAGACAACGGATTTTCATGTCCAAACTGTGAATTTATTTTGGCACTCTTCTCATACAGGATAGTCCAGTTATACATAACTGGGTGGGGTGAGGTTCCCGCACCGCCAACACTTAAAACACAAATAAACTCCTGCCCGTCTAGGCACTACCTAAAGAAAATACGTCCCTACCTGACTCGTAGAGCACAGTTCACACATGATCATATGCGGCTTCCCTCAGCCAACATCAATCCATCAGCCTCCAGGCTGTGTCAATTCCAGTACCTTTGGGGGGATTGTGGTCCAGTAGTCCTCCCGACTCTGACCTTGTGATTCTTTTTCCACAGGTGTCACTGCATCCCCCAAACTTCAGGCTATACCCTAGCCTTGTGGCCCCTCAGCCTTGCTAGCCGAGACCACACACCCAAAGCCTCAGCAGGACTCTGCTTCACAAATCACTCTCTCCCCCAGACTGACATACTGGGAGGTGCTTTAGGCCAGCCTGATTACTGCAGGCCTCACCTGCGATCACCTCAGGCAGAAGGGAATACCCGTCCTGGAAGAGTGTGGATTGGCAGATCCCACTTCCAGTCCTATCTGCCAAACTAAAATCCAGCCCAGAATTAATAAACAAACAAACAAACTATGCTTTGCTGAAAGGACTGCCGCTCTCTGTATTTTAGCTGTCTCACCCAGCTGAGGTACCTAAGTGGGACATACACGCCTTCCAGCACTGTTCTAATTACCACATATCCCCCTCTCTCTTCTTCATACCGGAGGTCTGGGGATTTTCCCACATCGTACCATGCCCTCTGGAAGATGTGGCCAATGTTGCCTCTTTTCCTTTATTCTGCCACACCCAGGCCAGCAGAGCTTGGTTTATCACCAACACTGATTCTCTACCCAGTAGAAAATTCCTAAGGGACTCCTGTGCCCAACTAATGGGCAGATACTCTCTACTGTTTTCCGAGTGACGATGGCACGCCCTCGCACTATTTGATTCTTGCGCTCATGCTCCCCTTGTTTCTTTATTTTATCAACATATTGCATCTTTCTTTTTACTTGTTTCGGTCATGGCTTCTGGAACTTCTTTCACAAGATATTTTTTTCCAATCGACAGGCTTTCTCTTTAACTACTTCTCTGGCTCTCGCACATGCTCAGGTCCTTTCTTGGACTGCTGCAGCTCTTGACTGAACTGTTCACACAGTTGTTCCCAGTCATGGTCATGTCCAGACCCTTTCTCCTTTGCTTTGCGGAGCTCCTTCAGCAGAGCATGCTCGTCGCCGCTCATTCCTTTTAAACGCATCTGGTTTATTTTTTTTCTTCTTCTCTGCAGGGGTTTTGCTTCTTCAGCCTTTCTCTATGGAGTCTCCATTCACTTTGTTAGCCTTCTCATCCTCTCGGACATGGAATCATATACTGGCACTCTTAACTCCTCCTCCTCTTTCTCACCGAGTTTGGAGGCATCGGGACACCGGGGTCTTTAACAAACTCTTCGTCTCCTCTAGGAGAGCCATCACAGTAGTAGACAACATCTGCATGCTGGTCGTCTGTCTCCTCATATTTCTTCCCCAGCAGACCGCTGGCTTTCTGGAAGACATTGACTGCAGAGGGAATGTATTTCATGACCAGGTCCTAGCTACTCACTACCACGAGTCTCTTGGATTCAGCCTCCATATCAGCCACATTACCTGGTTCCGCAAAACCATCCTCCATCTTCTCTGCCCTGGCCTGCACCACCATCTCCAGACCCATTCTTAACAGGCTCTGGCTTAGACTTCTTGGCATCTTTCAGAGGACTCTCCTCTTCAGGTTTCTCATTTTCCTTTGATTGAGCCAACCCGTCATCTCGAGAAGCTCTTGCCTCTAACTCTTTAAGTTTAGTCTTCAATTCTTCCACCTGCTGCTCGAGAGCACGCTTAGACTTCTCCAGCTCATTGACGTTCTTCCTGACATCATTCTTTGAGCTCATGAGATCTTCCATCTCTGCTCTGAGTTGCCTGTTCAGCCTCTCAAATTCATCTCACTCCTCAATTGCTTCTTCAAGGGCTCTAGCCAAGGAGAGGGCCTTGGTCTCCTTCTCCCGAGCATCAGTCTCAGCTCGGACACATTCTTCGGCAACCCGGGCCGAGGTATTTTTCTCTTCAGCCAGGAGCTGGCCAAACTTCTTCTGTTTCTGTAACACCCCAGAGCTGTGTTACTACACGCCTCTACCCCGCTACTATATTCTAGGAGCTGTTATATTGTCATCTGATCTGATTTTACATTATGTCTTCACAAATGTGCATTTAAAACCATGTTAAATTCAATTGTTTCCTTGTAATTTTCCATGTCCACCAGCAGGTGGCAGCAATGCATTGGTAAGGAACTAGTTACAGTTTAGTATATCTAGGCTAGAATGGTTTATTCCAGCTTAGCTCCTCCTCTGTGGAGGTGTGGACTCTTCCCACATCCTTCAGCCTGGGAGGAGAAGGAAGTTAGGTCAGTGTGCCAGCCACCACTGTTGGGGAAGGCTGTATGATAGAGTTCAGGAGTCCCCCTGTATAGGGAAGAAAGCCAGGATCTTGTCTCGGCTGAGACATTGATCAAATACCCAGACTGAGACCTGCAGCCTCAGCTGGATGAGAAGAAAGCAGACAACCTCCAGAGTTCCAGGACGAAAGCCTTCCCTGAGAAACTATCTGTAAGTAAAGTCCAGAGACCTAGGAGAAGCCATATTCCTCCTCAGCTAGTCTGTTCCCACAAAGCAGAGTTACAGTTAAAGCAGAAGATTAATCCCTGCCACAGTTACAGAGCTACTAAGCAGGCGCCTTGTCCTGTAAGTTCCAGATTTATAGTGCAGAAGATTTATTCCTCTTGAAGTTGGAGAATTTCCACTTCTTTTTGTGACTCTAGATCCTCTAGTTCATTCATCTCTAGTGAGCCTCTGCCCAGGGGCAGGCTGGGATGGGGGGCAGGGAGGCAATTGCCCCCCAGGCCGCCCTAAAGCATGCTAAAAACGTCCGCTGGGTCGTCTTCAACGAATATTTTTTTTTAAATTTTATTCCTCAGAGCCGCACCGCCGATCACCACAGGCGGCGCAGCCCTGGTTCTAGTTGCCGGCGGCTGTAGGGGGGGGGGGCAATAGGAGATGAGCGCTTCCATTGTAAAGGCGCTCATCTCCATATTCATCTGTATCGCCGTCCTCAGGACAGCGATACAGATGCCTGTGCTGCGGCAGGGCAGGGGAGGGAGAGGTGTCTCCCTTCCCTGTTCTTCTGATGGGCTGCAGGGACTAATGCCTGCGGCCTATTAGAGGCCGGCTCAGGCGGCGTGATGACATCCTTATCATCGCGCCGCCTGAGCCAGGACCCACACAGCAGGGACACAGGCCGGAAGAGGCCTGCTTCGAATTGTTGCTGATGGAGGTAAGTATTAGGCCCCTTTCACACGGGCGAGTTTTCTGCGCGGGTGCAATGCGTGAGGTGAACGCATTGCACCTGCACTG
The DNA here is from genome assembly GCF_905171765.1 of Bufo bufo. Classification (NCBI taxonomy): domain Eukaryota; kingdom Metazoa; phylum Chordata; class Amphibia; order Anura; family Bufonidae; genus Bufo; species Bufo bufo. The sequence continues at coordinate 224,556,911 of NC_053389.1, forward strand.
AATCCGGACCAATTCATTTCTATGGGGCTCTGCACATGACCGGTGTGTTTCACACATCACTTGTGTGTTGCGTGAAAATCGCAGCATGCTCTATATTGTGCGTTTTCCATGCAACGCAGGCCCCATGGAAGTGAATGGGGCTGCGTGAAAATCGCAAGCATCCGCAAGCAAGTGCAGATGCGGTGCGATTTTCATGCATGGTTGCTAAGATGAAGTCTATTCACTGTATTATTTTCCCTTATAACATGGTTATAAGGGAAAATAATAGCATTCTTTAACCACCTCCGGACCGCCTAACGCAGATTCGCGTTCCGGAGGTGGCAGCGCTGCGCACAGTCACGCATATACGCGTCATCTCGCGAGACGCGAGATTTCGCTCAAAGCCGGCCCGCGCATGCGCATCGCGGGCCGGCAAAAGGTAAAGAACAATTTCGTCACCAGCCTGCCAGCAATGATCATTGGCTGGCAGGCTGGCGATTTTCAAAAAATCCAAAAAATAAAAAGTTCTATCCAAAAAATAAAAAGTTCTATGAACTCACTATGCCCATCAGCGAATACCTTAGGGTGTCTTCTTTCCAAAATGGGGTCACTTGTGGGGTAGTTATACTGCCCTGGCATTCTAGGGGCCCAAATGTGTGGTAAGGAGTTTGAAATCAAATTCTGTAAAAAATGGCCAGTGAAATCCGAAAGGTGCTCTTTGGAATGTGGGCCCATTTGCCCACCTAGGCTGCAAAAAAGTGTCACACATGTGGTATCTCCGTATTCAGGAGAAGTTGGGGAATGTGTTTTGGGGTGTCATTTTACATATACCCATGCTGGGTGAGATAAATATCTTGGTCAAATGCCAACTTTGTATAAAAAAATGGGAAAAGTTGTCTTTTGCCAAGATATTTCTCTCACCCAGCATGGGTATATGTAAAATGACACCCCAAAACACATTCCCCAACTTCTCCTGAATACGGAGATACCACATGTGTGACACTTTTTTGCAGCCTAGGTGGGCAAAGGGGCCCACATTCCAAAGAGCACCTTTAGGATTTCACTGGCCATTTTTTACAGAATTTGATTTCAAACTCCTTACCACACATTTGGGCCCCTAGAATTCCAGGGCAGTATAACTACCCCACAAGTGACCCCATTTTGGAAAGAAGACACCCCAAGGTATTCCGTGAGGGGCATGGCGAGTTCCTAGAATTTTTTATTTTTTGTCACAAGTTAGTGGAAAATGATGATTTTTTATTATTTTTTTTTCCTTACAAAGTCTCATATTCCACTAACTTGTGACAAAAAATAAAAACTTCCATGAACTCACTATGCCCATCAGCGAATACCTTGGGGTGTCTCCTTTCCAAAATGGGGTCACTTGTGGGGTAGTTATACTGCCCTGGCATTCTAGGGGCCCAAATGTGTGGTAAGGAGGTTGAAATCAAATTCTGTAAAAAATGACCGGTGAAATCCGAAAGGTGCTCTTTGGAATGTGGGCCCCTTTGCCCACCTAGGCTGCAAAAAAGTGTCACACATGTGGTATCTCCGTATTCAGGAGAAGTTGGGGAATGTGTTTTGGGGTGTCATTTTACATATACCCATGCTGGGTGAGATAAATATCTTGGTCAAATGCCAACTTTGTATAAAAAAATGGGAAAAGTTGTCTTTTGCCAAGATATTTCTCTCACCCAGCATGGGTATATGTAAAATTACACCCCAAAACACATTCCCCAACTTCTCCTGAATACGGAGATACCACATGTGTGACACTTTTTTGCAGCCTAGGTGGGCAAAGGGGCCCACATTCCAAAGAGCACCTTTCGGATTTCACTGGCCATTTTTTACAGAATTTGATTTCAAACTCCTTACCACACATTTGGGCCCCTAGAATGCCAGGGCAGTATAACTACCCCACAAGTGACCCCATTTTGGAAAGAAGACACCCCAAGGTATTCACTGATGGGCATAGTGAGTTCATGGAACTTTTTATTTTTTGTCACAAGTTAGTGGAATATGAGACTTTGTAAGAAAAAATAAATAAAAAAAATCATCATTTTCCGCTAACGTGTGACAAAAAATAAAAAGTTCTATGAACTCACTATGCCCATCAGCGGATACCTTAGGGTGTCTACTGTCCGAAATGGGGTCATTTGTGGGGTGTTTGTACTGTCTGGCCATTGTAGAACCTCAGGAAACATGACAGGTGCTCAGAAAGTCAGAGCTGCTTCAAAAAGCGGAAATTCACATTTTTGTACCATAGTTTGTAAATGCTATAACTTTTACCCAAACCATTTTTTTTTTACCCAAACATTTTTTTTTAATCAAAGACATGTATAACAATAAATTTAGAGCAAAATTTATATATGGATGTCGTTTTTTTTTGCAAAATTTTACAACTGAAAGTGAAAAATTGCATTTTTTTGCAAAAAAATCGTTAAATTTCGATTAATAACAAAAAAAGTAAAAATGTCAGCAGCAATGAAATACCACCAAATGAAAGCTCTATTAGTGAGAAGAAAAGGAGGTAAAATTCATTTGGGTGGTAAGTTGCATGACCGAGCAATAAACGGTGAAAGTAGTGTAGGTCAGAAGTGTAAAAAGTGGCCTGGTCTTTCAGGGTGTTTAAGCCATAGGGGCTGAGGTGGTTAATACAGAATGCTTAGTAGAAGGTCAATTGAGGGTTAAAACATAAAAAAAATTAACTCACCTCCTCCTCTTGATCACGTAGCAGCCGATCTCTTCTTACTTCTTTAATCATGAGCTTCCGGCAAAAGGACCTGTGGTGACGTCACATCACATGGTCCAATCACATGGTCCACCAACGTGGCGATGGACCATGTGAATGGACCATGTGATGAGCTCAGTGACGTCACCACTGAAGAAAGAACAGGAGACCGGCAGCTATGCGATCAATTGGAGGTGAGTTACATTTTTTTTTATTTTTTAACCCTCAATTCTGTATTAAAGAATGCTATTATTTTCCCTTATAACCATGTTATAAGGGAAAATAATTACATCTACACAATACCGTACCCAAACCTGAACTTCAGTGAAGAAGTTCGGGTCTGGGTACCACATTCAGTTTTTATCACGCACGTGCAAAACGCATTGCACCCGCGCGATAAAAACTGAACAACGGAACGCAATCGCAGTCAAAACTGACTGCAATTGCGTACCTCCTTGCGCGGGTTTGCCGCAATGCACCCGGGACGCATCCGGACCTAATCCGGACACGCTCGTGTGAAAGGGGCCTTAGTGTTTTTTTGTTTTTGTTTTCTTTGCTGGGGGAGCTGGCACTGGGGGCATCTGGCATTTCTTACAGCCCCATTTTTTTTGGGGTGGCACTCTGGGGGCATTTATTTCTTGCCCATTTTGGGGGGGCACTATGGGGGCATTTCTTACTGGCACATTATGGGGGGGCACCATAGGGGAGAGGAGCACTATGGGGGCATCTGGGGGCTCTAAAGGGGCTTTTTTTTATTGGCAAACTATGGGGGGCACTATAGGGGAGATCGGCACTATGGGGCATCTGTTGGCACTATAGGGTCATTATTTGGGGGCACTATGGGGAAGTGGGGTCTCTAAAGGGGCATTTTTTTTATTGGCACATTATGGGGGGGGACCATGGCATCTGGTGGCACTAAGGTGGCATTTTTTATTGGCACATTATTGGAGGCACTATAGGGGAGAGCGGCACTATGGGGCATTATTTTGGGGCACTAGGGGGAGTAGAGCACTATTGGGGCATCTGGTGGCACTAAAAAGGGGCATTTTTTACTGGCACATTATGGGGGAGAAGAGCACTATAGGAGCATCTGCTGGGGGCACTAAGAAGGGGCATTTTTTTACTGGCATATTATGGGGGCAGGAGAAAAGTAGTAGGGCACACCACTATTCGGTTCCAAGAAAAACATATTATGGGGGACACTAGGGGAAGGGGGAGAGGAGCACTATGAGGGCATTTACTTGGGGAACTATATAGAGGTATTTTATACGGGCATACATTATGGGGACATTAGCTCAACTGCGGGCACTAAGCGGGGGTATTTCATCTACTGTCATATTATAAAGAGAACTATTACTATGGGGGGTATTATGGGGAGCTTTACTATTACTGGGGGGCTATGAGGAACATGATTACTAGTATGGGCACTATAGGGGCATTTTTACTACTAAGTGTGCGCTGGCAGAGAATTATTTCTATTGGTGGGATTTTGGGGAGCACTGATACTTTGGGGAGCACCCTGGCATAGTATCAGCTTAGCAAAATTATTTTTGGGGGACATTATCTTTATACTATTAGTGTCTGGGCACAGTTATTTTTTAGAGCACTGTGTGCCAATAATTGTTGAAGGGGGCACTATCTGTGTGGTAGTAGTATTTCCAGGGGGACTGTTTCTGTAGTATAGTATTGGGGGCATAGCGGGCACAGTATTGGGGCACTATCGGTGTGGTAGCAGTATTTCCAAGGGGACTGTATCTGCAGTATAGTATTGGGGGCACAGTGGGCACAGTATTGGGGGCACTATCTGTGTGGTAGTAGTATTTCCAGGGGGACTGTTTCTGCAGTATAGTATTGGGGGTGGCAGGAAAGGGTGTTCAGAAGATGTGAAGATGATGGAAATGTGGGAAACTAATGTCTGTTTGTCAATCTCTGCAGAGACGGGAGATGGCAAAAAAATCATCATGGCGGTCTGGTCTGAATGGAGAAGATAAAGAAAGAGAACGTCTACAACAGTTGACATCACTGGATGTAAGAGGTATGGGGCGCTATGTAGGAGAGGAGATGCTCCGGCTCCTCCTCCTGCCATTTGCAGAAGAAGGATATAGAGCTGGGTGAGGACGGCCAAAGGGGGCAGCAGGCCACGGGCGGGTGGCAGATGGTAGGGGGAACCACAAGCCTTGAGCAGGATCTGGGGAGGGAGGAGAGCGGAGGAGCTTCCTGACTGTAGCCTGCTGTTGTGTATTGTATAATGTGAAGCAGGCAGTGCAGCCAGGACAGGTCTCCCCTCTCCGTATGATGTGTAGAGACAGGCCTCAACAATAGAATTTCAGCTGTACAGTGTTTGTTGGGAGTGGCCTATTACATGTAGGAGGGGCTTTTAATAATAGGCGGGGCTAAACATTTTGCTCGGCGCACTATGCACGCCGCGTTTTTCCATTCCTACAGGGCTTTTAGAAATGGCCAGGCAAAAGAATCGGCGCAGCACGCTACGCGTGCCACATTTTTAATTATGAAGGGGGCTTTAAAAAATGGGAGGGCAAAATAATTGCCGCAGTGCGCTACACGTGCCACATTGGGGGGCAGTAAATGCAATGTGTTCCTGTATAAAAGAAAATAAAAGTCTGCAAAATAAAAATGGGCCACTTGACTTGATTTGCCCCCCAGGACTAAGGCTGCCAGCCCTCCCCTGCCTCTGCCAGCAGTCGGTCATGCTCTTCTAGACACTTTTTTTGGTTACTCAGACCTGCCAGGAAGTCTTCCACTGCCTGGGTATAATCCTCAGACCCTATGCTGACGTCTCCCCACTTAATCTTTCATCACATCAGGTATAACTGTTGTCTGGTCACTACTAGCAACTACCTTAATTTCGCAAGACCTTGACATGGTAGCTTTCCTCTCTGAGTTGCTATCGGTCACTGCACATACGTCATATATGTCGCTCAGGTCATTATCAATCCTGACCTCTAGGGGCACCAATGAGCCAAACCCCACATTGGACACCTCCCCCGCAAGCATAGAACCCAGTGGAGACTGCATATCCACCTCTGGTACGTGTGGTACCCCCTCTAGGACTGACACACCTTCCTGCACGTTCACCACAGTAGGTTCGCTCCACTCTGTGCTCACAACATTTATCCGTACTTCTGCATCATTAAAATTTTTACCTACAGGGGGCACTTCTCCCCTGTCCACAACCTGCAACGGAAAAAGCATGTCATGATCATCATCACATATTTCACATTTTCATTATGCAATTCTGCAAACTTGGTACAATCACCTTGCCACTTATCAGCACCATTGTTTCTAATGGTCACTTAATTTAAAGGGCTAGGTACCAGTTCTGCAGGAGTTTTGACACTGACTGCAGAAGTGTTTCCACTTCCCCACAAATCACAAAACAAAGGAAAATCATGGCCCAACATTCCCTCATGTATGAGCACTTTTGCATTACCAAGTTCATCAGTCTCAGTTTTCACCAGGGTCTCACCCCCAGTGAGGACCACCGGATAGTCCGTAGTATCTGCATAATTGTCCAGTCTCTACCAGTCTCAGGTTTTACTATCCTGCTACTTCTTACATGGGCTAGCATGGGATCTCTAATTTTCACCATCCCAAATCTAGTCTTGGTCACAGGCACTTTAGGCAACACAGTAACCTTCTCCCCTGCAGATTCCTGCGAGGGAGCAATCCCCGCCTGTTCAGACACAGCATTTTACACATAGTCACACATTTCCGTAACAGTTTCTCACCTCGGTGACGTATCACCCCCCATCCCTGCAGGTAGCAACTGCCGCCTGCTCAGTGTCACTGGGTCTGCTACACAAGGGATAAAAGGAATGATCTTACGGATTGTCATCACGGATTCAGCACTCACGGAAGATAATGGTAGTCCAGGAATATCTCCAGCACGGTCATCACCCTTTTCCTCAATGCTGTAGTTGTGTAGCCACGGGAAATGCCTTGGCCTTGACTCCAGTCTTTTTCCGGATGGTCACTCCGTCCGCACCCTTTAAGACTTTGTTCACACGTGCGGGAAACATAGGATCTCCTGAGAGCCGCACTGATCTCCGCCTCCTTTTCTTCCCGACGGTTGCCCTTGGCAACTGCACACATTTGCTGTTCCTCCGGAACTTTGGCCGCACCACTTAACTCGCTCTTTCTGCTCCACAGCTGCCCAAATAACGGAAAGTCCTTGACCAGCACACACTCCACTCTCAGGGTCTAACACTTCAAGAGCTACCATTGCACTGAGCCATAGCCCCTTACAAAGGACAGAGACACAGTGGTATCTGTCTCTGGTCCCCTCTTCATAAAGTCCAGAGTTTCAGTCATGACTCGAGACACTTGTTGGCGGGAGTCTAGCGTGACCCACAGCTGGCATCCCCTAATCACCATCTTGCGGGATCTTTCATATCTTTTGTCAGACCTCCATATCCACGAACCATCCATTGTGCAGTCCTGCTGTAGGTGGGTTTGCACAGACCTCATAGTGATCACACCCGAAGAAAAAAAAATATACAATTTTAACAGGACAGTCTTTTTCCGGGTGTCTGGCCCTTTAGGCTCCACACACTTTTACTTGCAGCACAGCAGAAAGAGTCCAGAATAGCATGAGCAGCACCTACTCTTTCTGCCTGTCGTTGCCCCTAGCAACCAGTCTTGTTAGCAACCTGCTGTTGTTGTTGCCCACATCCTCCACCAATTGTCAGGGATCGCCTTTTTTCAGGGGGTCACACTCACAGATATCTCGCCAGACAACGGATTTTCATGTCCGAACTGTGCATTTATTTTGGCACTCTTCTCATAGTTCACACATGAACATCATATGCGGCTTCCCTCAGCCAACATCAATCCATCAGCCTCCAGGCTGTGTTAATTCCAGTACCTTTTGGGGGATTGTGGTCCAGTAGTCCTCCCGACTCTGACCTAGTGATCCTTTTTCCACAGGTGTCACTGCGTCCCCCAAACTTCAGGCTATACCCTAGCCTTGTGGCCCCTCAGCCTTGCTAGCCGAGACCACACTCCTAGAGCCTCAGCAGGACTCTGCTTCACAAATCACTCTCTCCCCCAGACTGACATACTGGGAGGTGCTTTATGCCAGCCTGATTACTGCAGGCCTCACCTGCGATCACCTCAGGTAGAAGGGAATACCCGTGCTGGAAGGGTGTGGATTGGCAGATCCCACTTCCAGTCCTATCTGCCAATCCAACTAAAATCCAGCCCAGAATTAATAAACAAAACTGTCTTACTATGCTTTGCTAAGACGACTGCCACTCTCTAGATTTTAGCTGTGTCACCCAGCTGAGGTACCTGAGTGGGACATACATGCCTTCCAGCACTGTTCCCATTACCACACTAGATAAAAATTGATCGTCTGATCTGTCCATTTCCAGATGGTTGAACGATCATCCCTGTATAGAAGTCACAGAACGTGCTGGTGTTATTGGGATCTGTTCAAGGTGGAGCCTCTTTACTCTGAGATGAAATTAACAAAAGTTCCCATTGATCGCAAAAACAGCCCTGAGTTCTTGTGCTTCTCCACTGTCAACCATTCCATCTTAGGTACTATGCAAATGTCACCAATGCCTGAAGATATGGCATTTACAGATGACTGATCTGGGGCCAAAAAGCAATCTGCTCACAGTGTGGGATTGAGGCTAACCGTTGATAAGTAATGGCTTATAAAAATCTTCACTTGAATGGAAGTAATTTTTATAAAAATTCAAGCAAAAAATCTGCAATTAAATCACTGCAGTGATGCCGTGAAATATGTGCAATAAAATCACTGCAGTAATGTGACCAGTGACCCCATAATAAATAATAGGAATGTTGATTATATCTGGATAAAGTCACATCATGTAAAAGGAACTACTATTTGTGCAAAGAATGTTATCACCATATAAATAATAAAAGTGCCTGTATAATGCTGCCATACAGTGATCAAATACAGCCATAGAATGCTCAAACCGGCTGACAGCTTACCTTCACCAAGTCCTTGCCACATTGCTAGGTATACGGCATACATATTAGGACATCCTCAGACATCATCCACAACTCCCTCCTCCGTCAGGCAAAACTCCATCAATCCTCCTCCCTCAGACCAAACTCCCTCCTCCGTCAGACTAAACTCCCTCCCCCGTCAGCCTAAACTCCATCAGTCCTCCTTCCTCAGACCAAACTCCCTCCTCCGTCAGACTAAACGCCCTCCTTCTTCAGCCCAAACTCCCTCCTGCCTCAGACATCAGCCAAAACTCCCTCCTCCCTCATCCAAAACTTCCTCCTACCTCAGACGTCAGCCAAAACCCCCTCCCCCTAACTCAAAAGTCCCTCGTCCCTCAGACGTCAGTAAAAAAAAATACCTCCTCCATCAGCCCTCAGCCCAAACTCCATCCGTCAGGTGTCAGCTCTCAGCCGTCAGGGGTCAGACATCAGTTGTCATCCCTCAGCCTAAACTTCATCAGCCGTCAGGGGTCAGACATCAGGTGTCAGCCCTCAGCCTAAACTCCATCAGCCGTCAACCGGCTGGGGTCAGGTGTTAGACATCGGGTGTCAGACATTGATTGTCTGGGGAGGGGGCGAGACAAACAGTGGCGTACATACAGGGGTCACAGTTGCGGATGACACTTATGGGGATATCTGTGGATGACACTAATGGGGATATCTGTGAATGACACTTATGGGGATATCTGTGGATGACACTGTTATGGGGATATCTGTGGATGACACATATATAGCATCTTATGCTATATATGTGTCATCCACAGATCCTCCCATAACAGTGTCATCCACAGATCCCCCATAAGTGTCATCCACCAATCCCCCATAAGTGTCATCCACAGATCCCCCATAACTGTCATCCACAGATCCCCTATAAGTGCATTCTAGTAATGTATCAGTGGGGAGAGAGGAGGCGGGGACACTGGCGGCGGGGCCGCTGCAGTGACTCTACTCTAATACACCGGCCCCGCACACAGCTGTAAAGTATATTCATGTAAAGCTTAATCTTTGTAAAAGTAGCCCAAACCCTGCTGTTCTTACTAACTAGGGTGGCATGCAGACTCGCCGCCGTGTCGGCAGCTTGAGCTTAACATCTCTCCCTTCGCCATGCACCTCCTGCCCCGCCTGCCTGCTTCATTCATAAAGTGGGAGGAGCCGGCAGACGGGGCAGGAGGTGCATGACAGAGGGAGAGATGTTAAGCTCAAGCTGCCGGCGCGGCGACGAATCTGCATGCCACGTTTCTGACATTGCCACTGCACTGACTGCTGGCATTTTGCCAGCAGCTTGAGCGGCGAGATATGGCTGAGCGGGGATTATAAAGTTGTGAGCGGGGCCACAATAATTGCTGCGCAGACGCCCGCCCGCGCAGCTTAGAGGGAACACTGACTGCAGGGGCCAGGGGGGTCCACAGGCGTCCGGGCCCCCTGGAGTGCCGAGCCCGGTCGCAACTGCGACCCCTGTATGTACGCAACTGTTTGTACCGCCCCCTCCCCAGACAACCAATGTCTGACACCCGATGTCTAACACCTGACCCCTGACGGCTGACAGGTGATGGAGTTTAGGCTGAGGGCTGACACCTGATGTCTGACCCCTGACGGCTGGTGGCTGATGGAGTTTAGGCTGAGGGCTGACACCTGATGTCGGACCCTTGACAGCTGATGGAGTTTAGGCTGAGGAATGACAACTGATGTCTGACCCCTGATGGCTGATGGAGTTTAGGCTGAGGGATGACAACTGATGTCTGACCCCTGACGGCTGAGAGCTGACACCTGATGGCTGATGGAGTTTGGGCTGAGGGCTGATGGAGGAGGTATTTTTTTTACTGACGTCTGAGGGATGAGGGACTTTTGAGTTAGGGGGAGGGAGTTTTGGCTGACGTCTGAGATAGGAGGGAGTTTTGGATGAGGGAGGAAGGAGTTTTGGCTGACGGGGGAGGAGAGAGTTTTGGCTGACGGAGGAGGGAGTTTGGTCTGAGGGAGGAGGACTGATGGAGTTTGGGCTAACGGAGGAGGGAGTTTGGTCTGAGGGAGGAGGACTGATGGAGTTTTGCCTGACGGAGTATGGAGTTTTGCCTTACGGAGGAGGGAGTTGTGGATGATGTCTGAGGATGTCCTAATATGTATGCCGTACAACTCAAGTGAATGAGATCAGTACTGCAGTAACCAGGCGCTACACAGTGTATGGAGCTGTATACTTATAGTGCCCTGGCACTGCAGCTAGTGAAGACAGATGATAGGCAGGGCTGGTAGGAGTCAGACCCCTGCCAATCTGCTATTGATGACCTATCCTAAAGACAAGTTATAAATAAGTAAGTTCTGGAAAACCCCTTTAAGGAAGAGTGTGTGGGAGGCTTAGGCCTCTGTTGGATCTCCTAAAATGACTTTTGGGACTACTAGATGTCCATTATGGGAGTCTCACTGCATGTGCATTGGGCAGCATGGTGGCTCAGTGGTTAGCGCTGGGGTCCTGGGTTCGAATCCGACCAAGGACAACATCTGCATGGAGTTTGTATGTTCTCCCCGTGTTTGTGTGGGTTTCCTCTGGGTACTCTGGTTTCCTCCCACAATCCAAAGACATACTGATAGGAAACAGACTGTTAGCCCCATTGGGGACAGTTGGATGCTAATGTCTGTAAAGCGCTGCGGAATATAGTAGTGCTATATACGTGCATAAAATAAATAAATGTGCATTGAGGGGTGGGGTAGTAGTTTCCCCAGTTGCCTTTTATATAATCTGGCTCTACAAATGACCTGTTACAATGGTTATGCAATTGACTTGAAAGTTATATACCAGAGACAGGATTTGGGGGGTACGATCTCTCCTTGGGGGGAGCTCCTTAAACAGCGTGAGGAGACTTATAGGCCACACATTCTCCTCTGGAATTCTGGGAAGAAAGGGATGCAAATTAGCTATTAACAAGCTCTGCCTCTAATGCCACCAGGTGTAAGGCAGCTATCCTATAAGTCAATGTTCGACCCTTTAAATAGGCCTTGAGACCTTACACAGATATTAAATAAGTCAGCACCTTTGCACTGATGAGGGGCAATTGCCAATCACCCCGAAACAGCTGTCTGCACTGAGAGACAGTGAGAGATCATATGATGCAACGTTGCATGCAACAATTTCCTATCCATCATGTAAAGCTGTGGTCCTCACCTACAAAGTTCTCCCACGTGCTGCACTTCTCTGTTTATCATCCTGATCTGTTACTGATTTGTGCATATCGTTCTCCCTGATCACAACCACCCTTTAACGTTTCTCATCTCATGCTGCACCTTTGATCTGGTATGCATTACGCCTCCACATCAGACAAAATTAATTTCATAGGCACCATTGAAGCTCTTGTTTCTAAGCTGCATTTACACAGGGGCAACAAGCAGACTATTATCAGGAAGGAAGCATTCCTTCCAGGTAAACACATGCTCGTAAGTGGAGGTGAAAAGCTGCATTTACATCTAGTGATCACCTCTACAGTATGAGGATGCGCTTACTCATTCTCATACAGATTCATTGTTTCTGAGCAGTAGAGTGCTATTAAGACAGCACGATCTGCTGCCCAGAAAGAATGATTGCGGTTTCCACACCAACAATCATTTTACCCGATGAACGAGTTTTCCTCGTTCATCAGGTGAACTCCAGCACTTTATCACTGACCAATTATCTGGAATGAGCGTTTGTGTGAATGATTGTTCCCAGTGATCGTCTCAAACAAACATCGGACCATGTAAATCGAGCATTACGAGCACCTATCTAAGTGTCCTAATAATTTTGTAACTGCTTTTATTCTTTACACCCACATGAACTTGCTTGGCCAGATGACTTGGTGAATGGCGCACTCAGATATGCCAGTTGGCTCTTTCTCCAAAAAGAAAAGAATGCTGTGCCTTTAGTGCCACTAGATGTAAGCTATCCTGTAAGTCAATGTTTGACCTTTTAAAAAGTCCTTGAGACAGAAATAAGATTATAGTGAAGCCAGCCTCCTCATCTGCAGACAGCTGTTTCAGGGTGATTGCCCCTCATCAGTGCAGATGTTCTCTGGGATTTACATATCCTCAGGATAGGTCATCAATATGAGATCACCGGGGTCTGACTTCTGGCACTCCTGCCAATAAGCTGTTTGAGAAAGTTACACCACTCAGTGGAGCTTATTGTGAGAACCGCAGCCTTCTCACCTTAGGATAGGCCATCAGTAGATAAATCCTAGAAAACCCTTTTAAATAGAGGCTCAGCTTTCTTTTGTTTTTGCAAAAAAAGGCTGATTTGCATAGCTTTTACTCAGGGGAGTATTGTCTGGCTTATAAATATGAGTACTTATGTCTACTAGGCATTTACCACAAGGAGAAACAGTAGCCCTGGGTCACATACTTAGGGACTGAATAGTCTCAAGTACATTCCTTTCCACAAGTTCAGACACCAAGTGTGAAAAGAGGTGTGCAAGCTCAGATTTTTTAGGTCATCATGGCCAGTTGTGTCCCCTTCAAAAGTAAGCAATGATGTCCTATGAACACAACCCTAAGGCCAGCCTTGGTGCAGCAGAATACATTGAGGACTCATAAATAGTGATGGACGAACATCGGCCGGGACAATTCGCAAACGCGATCGCGCGATCAAATGGTCGCAAACCGCAAGTTCCCGGCGGGCCCCATTCACTTTAATGGCAGGCGAACCTTAAAAATCTTCAGGTCATATTTGCAGCCACCAAATACTTACAAGAAGTGCACAAATCGTCCCACAATGTCATGGACAGTGACATACCAGAGGGGGATCAATGGCAAAAATTCTCCCAAAAAATATGTGTTTTAATCAGGGGCCATTTTTATGCATCTTGAAGGGAAATTCTCATAAATGTGCCCTGCTGGAGCCTAGAAAATGTTTATTTTAGGCCATGGGAGTACAGGCCCCAAAAATTAGGCATTCACCTGACAGAAAAGATCAAGTGATTATGTGGCTGGAGGTACTGTATATTAGACCGTAGACGGTCATTGGATATCAATTTTACTGCAGGCAAGTACAAATAGATGTCAAATACATATGTTTAAAAGAACAAAAAATATAAAATTGGATTAAAAACATGGCTAACGAAATCCCCCCCTCTTGAAAAAACCCAAAATGATAATAGTTGAAATTCGATAACACGTGGTTGTCAGCAGGTGTTGAATTCCTCTGAGGTCCCAAACATTAGGCATTCACCGGACAGAAAGGAACAAGTGATTATGTGGCTGGAGGTATATTAGGTCATTTAATATCAATTTTACTGCAGGCCAGTGTAGTACAGGCCCCAAACATTAGGCATTCACCAGACAGAAAAGAACAATTGATAATGTGGATGGAGGTACATTAGGCAGTCATCATATAACAATTTTACTGTTGGCCAGTTAGATTACAGGCCCCAAAAAATTAGCATTCACTGTACATAAAAGATCAAGTGATTATGTGGCCGGAGGTATATTAGACGGTCAATGGATATCAATTTTAATGAAGGCCAGTGGACTACAGGCCCAAAAAATTATTAATTCACAGTACAGAAAAGAACAGTTGATAATGTGGCTGGAGGCAGTGGCGGATCCAGAGCCTGGTCTCGGGAGGGGCACTTCCAGATTATATTCTGTCCGCCGCCACAAAACAATAGTGCTTATAGAACAGACTACACAGTGTAGAGGTATACTGTATATTGTGTGGCACAGTGTAGGCTATATGTGTATAACATAAACATATTCCACGTGAAAACTTACAGTTACTTGGTTTGGCCCTTGGGGATCTCGGACACCACTTCCACACTTTGGCCGGGGGCTCGGTGGAGCTGATGTTGTGTTTTATACTAATGAGAAAGATTTCATAATAAGGATTTGGAGAAGGGGTAGAGGGATAGCAGAGCAGGGAGAGGCTGGTGCTGCTACTAGGGGGTCATACCATGGGGGAGTAATAAAGCCCACCATAATGCCCCCCCCAGTAGAAATAATTCTCCTTATAATGTGACAGTGCAAGAAATACCCCCTTGTAATGCATCCAGTTGAGCAAATGTCCCCATAGTGCCCCCATAATGTGCCAGTATAAAATACCCCTATATAGTGCCCCCAGTAAATGCCTCCATAGTGCTTCTCCCACCCCTTCCTCCTAGTGCCCCCCATAATGTACCAGTATAAAATGCCTCAGTAGATGCCCTCAGTGTCCCCCATAATTTGCAAGTATAAAATACCCCTTCTTAGTGCCCCCCGTAGATGACCCAATAGTACTCCTCTCCCCCCTTCCTCATAGTACCCACCATAATGTGTCCCAGTATAAAATTCTACTGTACAGAGCCCCCCATATAAAACACCCCTTCTTTGTGGCCTCAGTAGATGCCCCTATAGTGCCCCCAATAATGTGCCAGTAATAACAGCCCCCCCATCATGTGCCAGTAATAACAGCCCCCCCATCATGTGCCAGTAATAACAGCCCCCCATCATGTGCCAGTAATAACAGCCCCCCATCATGTGCCAGTAATAACAGCCCCCCATCATGTGCCAGTAATAACAGCCCCCCATCATGTGCCAGTAATAACAGCCCCCCCATGTGCCAGTAATAACACCCCCCCCATGTGCCAGTAATAACAGCCCCCTCCATGTGCCAGTAATAACAGCACCTTCCATGTGCCAGTAATGACAGCCCCCTCCATGTGCCAGTAATGACAGCCCCCCATTATGTGCCAGTAATGACAGCCCCCCCATTATGTGCCAGTAGCCATAGCCCCCCATTATGTGCCAGTAGCCAGAGCCCCCCATTATGTGCAAGTAGCCAGAGCACCCCATTATGTGCCAGTAGCCAGAGCCCCCCATTATGTGCCAGTAGCCAGAGCCCCCCATTATGTGCCAGTAGCCAGAGCCCCCCATTATGTGCCAGTAGCCAGAGCACCCCATTATGTGCCAGTAGCCAGAGCCCCCCATTATGTGCCAGTAGCCAGAGCCCCCCATTATGTGCCAGTAGCCAGAGCCCCCCATTATGTGCCAGTAGCCACCAGCATTGTACAAGAAAAATAAACACTTATACTTACCTCCTTGGCAGCGATGCGATGCATGCCTCTTCCGGCCTGTGTCCCGCACTGTACAGCTCAGGCGGCGCTATGACGGCATCGCGCCGCCTGCGCCGGCCCCTGATAGGCTGCCGGCCTAGTGGCTACAGCCTATCAGAGGAAGGGAAAGGGACACGCCTCTCCCTCCCTTGCCTTAGCACAGTCATCTGTATCGCTGTCCTGAGGACGGTGAAACAGATGACTATGGAGATGAACGCTTCCACAATGGAAGAGCTCATCTCCCTGTGCCCCGCCGCTGCCCCCCCACTTCTGAGCAGCTCAATTGCCCCGTTGCCCCCCCCTGGATCCGCCAGTGGCTGGAGGTACATTAGGCGGTCACCGTATAACAATTTTACTGTTGGCCAGTTAGATTACAGGCCCAAAAAATTATGCATTCAACGTACATAAAAGATCAAGTGATTATGTGGCCGGAGGTATATTAGATGGTCAATGGATATCCATTTTACAGCAGGCCAGTGGACTACAGCCCCCCAAAAATGATTCATTCACCGTACAGAAAAGAACAATTGATAATGTGGCTGAAGGGACATTAGGCGGTAACCGTATAACAATTTTACTGTTGGCCAGTTAGATTATAGGCCCCAAAAATTATGCATTCAACGTACATAAATGCTCAAGTGATTATGTGGCCGGAGGTATATTAGACGGTCAATGGATATCAATTTTACAGCAGGTCAGTGGACTACAGGCCCCAAAAAATATTCATTCACTGTACAGAAAAGAACAATTGATAATATGGATGGAGGTACATTAGGTGGTCACCGTATAACAATTTTACTGTTGGCCAGTTAGATTACAGGCCCCAAAAATTATGCATTCACCTTACATAAATGATGAAGTGATTATGTGGCTGGAGATATTTTAGATAGCCATTCAATATCATGACTGAAAATTGTAGATTCACATTGAAGGCATCAAAACTATGAATTAACACATGTGGAATTATATACATAACAAACAACTGGAAATATGTCATATTCTAGGTTCTTCAAAGTAGCCACCTTTTGCTTTGATTACTGCTTTGCACACTCTTGGCATTCTCTTGATGAGCTTCAAGAGGTAGTCCCCTGAAATGGTTTTCACTTCACAGGTGTGCCCTGTCAGGTTTAATAAGTGGGATTTCTTGCCTTATAAATGGGGTTGGGACCATCAGTTGCGTTGAGGAGAAGTCAGGTGGATACACAGCTGATAGTCCTACTGAATAGACTGTTAGAATTTGTATTATGGCAAGAAAAAAGCAGCTAAGTGAAGAAAAACGAGTGGCCATCATTACTTTAAGAAATGAAGGTCAGTCAGTCAGCCGAAAAATTGGGAAAACTTTGAAAGTAAGGGCTATTTGACCATGAAGGAGAGTGATGGGGTGCCGAGCCAGATGACCTGGCCTCCACAGTCACCGGACCTGAACCCAATCGAGATGGTTTGGGGTAAGCTGGACCGCAGAGTGAAGGCAAAAGGGCCAACAAGTGCTAAGCATCTCTGGGAACTCCTTCAAGACTGTTGGAAGACCATTTCAGGGGACTACCTCTTGAAGCTCATCAAGAGAATGCCAAGAGTGTGCAAAGCAGTAATCAAAGCAAAAGGTGGCTACTTTGAAGAACCTAGAATATTACATATTTTCAGTTGTTTCACACTTGTTTGTTATGTATATAATTCCACATGTGTTAATTCATAGTTTGGATGCCTTCATAGTCATGAAAATAAAGAAAACTCTTTGAATGAGAAGGTGTGTCCAAACCTTTGGTCTGTACTGTATATTAGACGGTCATTAGATATCTATTTTGCTGCAGGCCAGTACAAATAGATGTCAAATACATATGTAAAATAAAAAATATATAAAATTGGATTAAAAACACGAAATCCCCCTCTTAAAAAAACCCCAAATGATAATAGTTGAAATTCGATAACACGTGGTCGTCACAGGTGTTGAATTCCTCTGAGGTCCCAAACATTAGGCATTCACCGTACAGAAAAGGCCTTCTATGCCGCTGTATTTACCTAAGACAGGGACCATTATTTGTTGTGGGTGGTGGCAGATATTTGTGGGCTGTCATGAGGAAATTCAATTAAACGTGGTCGTCACAGGTGTTGAATTTCTTCTGAGATCCATGCCTCATTCATTTTTATGTGAGGTAGTCCACACTGTTGTGAGCTAGAATATGGCAGGAATCTGTCTTCTGCTCTGTCTATCTTCTGCTGTGTATGGGACTGACTAGCTGAGGAGGAATTTGGCTTCTCATGGTCTCTGGATGGTACTCACAGTTATGCTCACAGGGAATGGTTCGTCCTGGAGTTCTGGAGGTGCTGCTTGTTTTTCAACCAGCTGAGGCTGAAGGCTCAGGCTGGGGATGAAGATGTTTGGTCTCAGCCGAGACACGATCCTGGGTTGGGATCCCTAGAACTGGGAGCTCCTACTAGCACAGCCTTCCCCTAGCCGGGGTGGCTGGCACACTAACTGTAACTTCCTTTCCTCCCCATGAGGCAGGATGTGGGAACATTCCACACCTCCTCAAAGAGGGGGGAGCTAAACTGGAATATGCTATTCCAGTCTAGATATGCTAAACTGAAATAAAGCCCTGCTAAACACATTGCTGCCACCTGCTGGTGTACATGGAAATTAAAGCAAATACATGTAACAGGCTTAGAAAATGCACATTTGTGAGGAATATTAAATAAAATCACATTAGATGACAAGGCACATGTTACCAACAAATCGTAGCGGGGGGAAAGAGTTTAGTAACATAACTCTGGGATGTTACATATAGCTGCGGTATCTCAGCAGAACCGCACACAAATGCTGCACAATACAAATGCACTATCTAGAAATTATATTCTAGGTATATCACACCCCTGCCTCAATCAGATTTTTTTGGTGGCAACTGGTATAGCACACCAGTTGCAATCAGTTGTTCCAATAGCGTTTGTCCCTCTGTATAGCTGCAGTAGCGCAGCAGAACCACACACAACTGCTGCACAATACAAATGCACTATAATATGCCTTCTATGTTAGAAAGTATATTATAAGTATATTACACCCCTCAGTATGTCACATCTATCGATAGCACACCTATACCAGTCCTTAAAAGGACTTTGTGGCCCTATTAGCTAGCGTTTGATGTCTCTATACTCTCTAACAGTCTGTCCCTGCTCCACACAGCAACCTCTCCCTACACTGGCAAAAGACTGAATGTAAAATGGCGTCCAGGTCGGGTTTATTTATAGGGTAGGGGGTATGTCCATGTGCTGAAACGTCTCAACTGGCTATCCTGATGGATGTGTCATGGGTCAAAGTTCTGCACAATGCAAAGAATATGGCGCTGGCGGACATCGCCATATGTTCGCTTGTTCGGTGAACGAGCAAAGTTCGCTGAGAAACGACCACCGGGCGAACCGCAAGGCCATCTCTACACTCTACTTATAAACTTTTAATTGAAGTCAATGGGAGACATCTTGACGTCTGTTTCTAACCATCTTTTGATGCCAGCAACGTGGAAACGAACCATGTTTAATCAGCGTGAACACAGATAATTAAACCTTGTACACTTGCAGAATAAACTGTTAGGGTTGGGTAACAAAGGTTAACTGTGAGTAAAGAACGCCATCTAGTGTCATGTGCTAGAATAGCATAAATCTACAGCTTACAAAATTAGGTCTCATAAACATAGCAGAGCTGTGTGCAAAGAGCCCGTACGGAGGGGCCAATAGTCCCAGACCTCCAAAGTGTCCCTCTTTTGGAGGGACAGTCCCTCTCTCCCTCTTTGCTCCTTAAACGTCCTTCTTTTTGATCTGAGGTATAGATTTGCATTATTACATTTACACTATTGATCCAAAAAGTGTTTTATCGGTATATTAGATCCTGGCATGTAAATTAATTCATTTTTTGATGCAATTTGAATTTTAGAAATTTCTATATTCAGACACTTTTTTTTAGCTATTGTGTAATTGAAGTGTATAAATATGCAGAAAAAATGGATCTTTCACAGAATGAACTCAAAGTGTCCCTCTTTGGCCATCCAAAAAGTTGGGAGGTATGCAGTCCCTGTGGCAACATGGAGAGGTACACTCTTTTTGCCTCGTATGGTGCTGCATGGTGGAGAAATGACTACATCCAGTGGAGGTCAGCATTAGTCTGAATCCAACAACAACAACAAAAAAAAACTATGGGGGTGATTTATCAAAACTGGTGTAAAGGAAAACAGTTTTTAGTTGCCCACAGCAACCAATCAGATTCCAGCTTTTATTTTTAAGAGCTCCCTTGGAAAATGAAAGCCGGACTCTGGTTGCTATGAGCAACTAAGACAGTTTTCCTTTCCACCAATTTTGAGAATTCTCCCCCTATATCCCTACTTATGAAATCAGACTTGCGAGGATACAGTATGGTCCCATAGACTTCCATGGGCACCATTTCATGATCGTAATATGGTCATGTGCAAGAACTGTGAATGGTATTTGATTCCCATAAGAAATAGCTTTGTCTATGTATTCTGTACACTGTAGATATACTGTATTTACCTCCTCACAAAGGCAGTCTGCAGGTGGGGTAGGAAAGAAAATGGGGCACGTTTATTAAGACCGGCGTTTTAATAACGCCTATACCTGGCGGTGGATCCGCTGGAGTTATGAAGAGGCGCCAGCCTCTACATAACTTCAGCTGATTCTCCACCACTTCTAATTGTAAGACACCTTCCTAGCTGTCTTACATTTAGACCATTTTCTACGCCTAAAACAGGTGGAGAAAATGTTGAATGAGATGGGCCTACCAGCCTGTCACATTCCCTGCCCTCACCAAACCCCTTTTTTTTAGACCTGGCGTGAGCAGAGAAAAGTCACAGATTGCAGAGCAAAGGACCTAATTTAGGCATATTTCTGTTTGATAAATGACCCCCAATGAGTATTTGCTATAGTGGTGTGCCCCCTAGTGGCAGATAGAGCTACGTCAGGAAAGGGCCATCATTTTATCTTACTGTATGTGAAAGTATTATAGCAGACAGAGACGTAACTACCATAGTGGCAGACTGCTGTTTCATGTGATGTAAATAAACACAGCACGCGGGATTACTGCACAGGAGCCATGTTGGTAACATAACATAAAGATAGGAGCCACTGCCACAAACGGAAAACAGTAAACAGGAAGTGGTGCACCAACATAACATCCATAACAACTGCTATGGGGGCCAGGGCAAGAGGGGGCCCATTTGGGATCATCCCCTCTTCTACTGGGGATGAAAACATGGTCAGGACTCTACCCTCTAAAGCAGGGATGCTCAACCTGCAGCCCTCCAGCTGTTGTAAAACTACAATTCCCATCATGCCCTGCTGTCGGCCGATAGCTGTAGGCTGTCTGGGGATTCTGGGAGTTGTAGTTTTGCAACAGCTGGATGGCCGCAAGTTTGGGCATCCGTGCTCTAAAGGAACAACTTTTAGCAAATGAGGCAGTGGAAAAAATGGCCCAAGGGTCATTGAAAGGGGTTTAGGCGGAAACCATTCTGGTCCTGTGTGGGGGGTCTTGTTTGATCCTTGCTATGAGGCCCTTACTTCTCTATGTACGCCACTGATAGCAGAGGTACCTTCATTGGCTAACCAGGAAAAATGATATTTGCAAGCTGTTAGAAAACAGAGGCACCTTCATCAGGCTGGTTAGTAGTTCACCTTGGTTGAAAATACAAAACCAAACACAATGCAATGCAACAGCTCTCTATAAACACTGAATATTTGAACTAATACTCTACTCACTATATGAATAAACAGGTACTTAGCAAACATATTTTGATCAAAATCATTTGTGCCTACCTCTTTTGGACGGGAACCTACTCTGAATTCTATCTCTTTTGGTACCAACTGGCTTCCAATGACTTTAGGTAAGGCAGGCTCCACATACATACGGGACCCACTCCTGATGCCAGCTGGCCTAAAACTAATACAGGGAGAGCAGGCTTCAGCCTTGTACACACTCAGACTGGTTAGCAGTATAGGCTTTTGGGCTCCAATTTCTCTGCATATGTAGTGGCAACATAGTCCACACCATTTACACAGGTGTAGTGTACGGGGACTGTAATGCCCGTCACTACAAAAGTGTCACTTGGTGTGCTGTCGTCCCTCCTTAATTATGGGGAAGTTGGTATATGTCTTCTTTATAAATTGTCATGTAATGCAATGCTATGTATTTCCCTGTTACTGTGACACTTGCATGTACAGGCCTGCTAGGGGTGTCATTCCAGCTTCTAGTCACTAGAGGGAGCTAGAGAGCCCTAGTTTATATAAGGCCCAGTCAGGGAAGTGAAGGGGAGTCTAGTCTAAGTGTCTGTCTAAAGCTGGAGCCTGTAGTCTGAAGCTGGAGCTTAGACTATGTCAGAGACAAGTCCAGGCCTGAAGCCTGCGGACCAGGAGAGGGTATTGCAGTCCCTGTAACCGGGTTCCGAATCCAAGGAGAAGGTTCCCCTCCTGAATATATATATATGCAGAAGCAGGAAGACCACTGTTCAGAAGCTTCTAGAGTCTGAGGAAAGAGGGAGAGAGACAGAGGCAAAATCCAGAAAAGCAAGAGGTACTCAAGATAACAGAGGAGGTACTTTATAAAGCTAAAACCAAGGATATAAGCCAGAGCTAGGTTATTGGGCCTTGGAGAAGATTTGCTATGTTCCAGGATCAGTCAGAAATAGAGTGCAAGCTCCTGTACTGCAAGTCCTGTGTGTTTAACACTCTGTAGTCACCTTGCTCAATCTGTATTGCCTGCATCAACCGTATTGAAAAATCGACTGTATGCAAAGGAACTGCGCTTCCGTGAATGTCTCTATATTTAAAACTACTAAAGTTGGAGTTCTGTTTTAACATCACGGTGTTCCTCATTTATTCCTGCTATCAGCAAACGGCATGCCACCGTTTAATTGGCACTGGCGTCACGAACATTTTCTACCATCACCTGCCCTTGCAGAGAGTCAGCCGTCTCAGGTTAGTGTCTATTGCACTACTACACCCAGAAACTCTATTAAACACAACTTGAGTACGCTGCACCTCTCTTTTGGCGTCACGAACAGGATACGCACGCTTTCTAGTGCAAGAAGCGTGAACTTTGTGCCTTATACAGTTGCCCTGTGACCAAAGTGACAAATTGCCTGTTTATTTAAAGTGGACTTTGTGAACTGAAAATCATACCAAAAGTGTTCCTAAAACCTCTAAAAAGCGCTGTGCAGTGTTGCGCTACCAAGAGGAAGAAAATCGCCACATTGGAGTTTGGTTTTGTGGACTTTTTACAATCCTGCTTGCTGTCAGTGAATGGACAGCGTTTTGCTAAAGATGGCCGCTGAGCTTGCTGAAATAACTGCTGCGTCATCTTCATCCCGAAAAGGCGGGAAAAATTGGCGCCTTTCTGAGGAAATAGCGGGAAGGAGTTCAAGGTCAGGCGCCACTGCTTATCTGGACATTTGCATGTCTGCCAGCATGGACACCGCCTTCCATATACTGGAATACCTGGGGGGCGGCCTCCCAGTGCAATGGGAGGAGCTGGCTGATTTAATTGACGCGACCCTATCGCTCTCCAGAGAAGGATCGAGCATGTTGGAAAGTGCACAGAGCGTTGCTGCAGCGTCCGCGCCTGACATACCAGAGATGACTGATATTGGTGTAGAGCCAGAGGAGGCTCCACCGGCCTACTCTCCGGGACCGGAGAAACCCGCCTGCCGCCCAAGGGAGAAAGAACCAGAGCCCTGCTATGGCTCGTGGAGAGACTTCTTTCAGCCCTCTTTCAAATGGTCCTCACTAATGGCGGAGATCCGGGAGGCCGCAATAAAGCAAAATACCAAGACCAAGATCTACTATGAAGAGTTGACCAAGACAATTCATGAACGACACACCAACACCCAACCCCGCCTGGAAAGGAGAAAGGGAGTGGTGGTGTCCTTTGACAAAACCCGTGGCTACGGGTTCATCCAAGATTACCTGACTGGCAGAGACCTATATGTTAACCGAAGGTCTGTCAAGAGAGACTACCTCCCTTCCTATCAGCACAGCCTCCGCGAGGGAGAGGAAGTGGAGTTCACCCCTGCCGAGAGCCTGAGAGGCCCTTATGCCACTGCCGTGACCCGTCCCAAGCGAGAACCGGAGGACTGGGAGGCAGAAGAAGAAGACTACTCTGGCTGCGAGCGGGAACCGGAACGCTCTCCAGAGCCGGCCCATCACGCCTTCCAGGAGCGGAGCTCCTTCATTGGGCCTAACGTCTTCTGGCAGCCAACCGTGTTGGAAAAATGGGTGAGCCCTTACCCTTCCCCCGAGCTGCCTCGTCGGGAGAAGACCATGCAAGAGATGGAAAATCTAAAGGGACTTCGAAATACCTTTGAGAACCTCCGGAGGGGTCGAAGACCCGATGCATCACCAGAACCTGCAGAGGCCGAGTCCGCGCCATCGGTGACTGTACCTGCGCCGGCGGCGCCAGCAGATGACCGCGACTCTGACACGGAGAGCATCGGTGAGCAGATTGTCCGGCTGGAGGAGAAGTTGCGGGAGCTGCGCAAGATCGCGACCGCCAGGATCCAGACGCCGCCGGAGAAGGACGAGGTAAGGGTGCCTGTCACCACCCGTAGACTACCTTCTGCTGCCACCGCTCCGCCAGTGCCCCAAAGAAGACCCCCTGTTGCTGTGAATTGCTGCACAGAGCCCACCGGACCGCTTGAGGCGGCGGTAACCGCTCCAATCCATCCCACCATTATCATGCCGGGACCGGTACGGTCCACCCAAGGGTTTACCCCTAGGCCCATGGGGCCAATACCTATTAGGGGCCCCTTTACTCTGCAGCTGCCCCCTAACACCGTCATGTGGGCCCATCCTCCTGTAGAGGACTACTACAGGCCATATTTGCCAGCAGGGTCAAGTGATTATGATATGCCTCTGTAAATCAGCCTGCTAGGCCTTTTGATTTATTTCATCAATGAATGAGGGTATTAACCCTTCCAGGACAGGAGTCCTATGTTCCTGGTCGTTTGTTGCGACTGCCAGTTCATCCACGGCTCAGTGGTAGGTGTTGACCACTGAAGTAATAAAGCCAACAAAGCCAAGTTTGTTTCCAGGACCTCCTGCCTGCTTTTGCTACCCCCACGCCAAGTTGTGCCTGTTCCTTAGTTGCACCTTTTACCCTTCACCCCCTTTTCAGGTTGATCAGGGGTATTACAGCACTTGTTTTATATTCTACAATTGTATTGTGCAACTTGATACTAAGGAACCGTGCCCGGAGACAGACTCAAAAGAACCTGAGCCTCTGAGATTTTTGCTCTTTTAAAAGGAAATGTGCCCAGAGATGGACTCCACCGCATGAGAGCCTCTGTGATTAATAGGAAAATAACCTGGGTACGGACTCATGTTTGTTCTTTGAGCCTCCAAGAACTTTTATACTGTTTTATCTATTTTGCTGTTTTATTATGGACTTATTCATTGTCATGGACTATCCTGGTTATAATGTTACGCTGTGCCAGGTCAGCGCCCCAGTTCCATTCACTATCCTGAGGAGAAGAGAACGACGCCCCTTGTCACCACCCTTCATCTTTGCCAATTGGACCTGATATGAATGTAAATGCAGATGAATTACATGTATGTATGCCTGCATGTCTCTTTTTTCTGTTTCAGGTAGAGATTCCAGTTGGGCGAGCCCTGATGGAGTACGAGGTTGTACTCAGCTTAAAGCAGTGGGGTATGTAGTGTACGGGGACTGTAATGCCCGTCACTACAAAAGTGTCACTTGGTGTGCTGTCGTCCCTCCTTAATTATGGGGAAGTTGGTATATGTCTTCTTTATAAATTGTCATGTAATGTAATGCTATGTATTTCCCTGTTACTGTGACACTTGCATGTACAGGCCTGCTAGGGGTGTCATTCCAGCTTCTAGTCACTAGAGGGAGCTAGAGAGCCCTAGTTTATATAAGGCCCAGTCAGGGAAGTGAAGGGGAGTCTAGTCTAAGTGTCTGTCTAAAGCTGCAGCCTGTAGTCTGAAGCTGGAGCTTAGACTATGTCAGAGACAAGTCCAGGCCTGAAGCCTGCGGACCAGGAGAGGGTATTGCAGTCCCTGTAACCGGGTTCCGAATCCAAGGAGAAGGTTCCCCTCCTGAATATATATATATGCAGAAGCAGGAAGACCGCTGTTCAGAAGCTTCTAGAGTCTGAGGAAAGAGGGAGAGAGACAGAGGCAAAATCCAGAAAAGCAAGAGGTACTCAAGATAACAGAGGAGGTACTTTATAAAGCTAAAACCAAGGATATAAGCCAGAGCTAGGTTATTGGGCCTTGGAGAAGATTTGCTATGTTCCAGGATCAGTCAGAAATAGAGTGCAAGCTCCTGTACTGCAAGTCCTGTGTGTTTAACACTCTGTAGTCACCTTGCTCAATCTGTATTGCCTGCATCAACCGTATTGAAAAATCGACTGTATGCAAAGGAACTGCGCTTCCGTGAATGTCTCTATATTTAAAACTACTAAAGTTGGAGTTCTGTTTTAACATCACGGTGTTCCTCATTTATTCCTGCTATCAGCAAACGGCGTGCCACCGTTTAATTGGCACTGGCGTCACGAACATTTTCTACCATCACCTGCCCTTGCAGAGAGTCAGCCGTCTCAGGTTAGTGTCTATTGCACTACTACACCCAGAAACTCTATTAAACACAACTTGAGTACGCTGCACAGGGATGCCCTCAAAATTTACAGGAAACATTTGCATAAGCTCTACCCCTTTGAAGTCTGTCTTGCAGGACAATTCTGTGAAAAACAAGACAGGTAGAAGGCATGTGTGGGTGGTTTTATGGCAGAACATGTAGCTCACTGCGGCCCAAAACTGTGCACCATTATATGCTGTATGTGGGAGAGATTTTGCCCCCTAAACATGCCACTATTCAGATTTGTATGAATTAATAAAACCTCTGTGTAGCTCAGTATGCATATGGAGGTATAGTAGATGCCTCACACACACCTATGGCAGCCCTATTGTGTTTCTGTATAGTACAGGGCTGTGCTATTGCTGGATAAGGGCTCATGCACACGACCGTTTGTTGCACCACATCACAGATGCGGACCCATTCACTTGAATGGGTACGCAATCCGGAAGGTCCGGTGCGGAAAAGAGGGAAGGAACCCCAAGGAAGCACTATGGAGTGCTTCCGTGGGGTTTCTGTCAGTGCCTTAAACCCGCAAAAAAAGTAGTGCATGTACTACTTTTTTGCAGGGCGGACGGTTCACGGACCCATTCAAATTGAATCCGCACGGATTTTGGCCATGCATTGGGGACTGCAAATTGCAGTCACCAAAGCACGGAACGGCCAAGCAACGGTTGTGTGCATGAGCCCTTAGTGAGTCATGATTGTGGACAATGTACATTTTAATAGGCCCAATGCATTTACCCAGAAGAAGCCACTGAAAGGGAAACCCAGAGTTGGACTGCAAATACAGCTTCCTGCTCCACCATTGACTCCATGCAACCAGTGGTTTGGATGAGGCAAGCACAACAAAGTGACGTTATTGTACACAGTGAATGATCTAAAGCAACCCCCCCCCTCAAAAAAAAAACAATGGCTGAATTTTAATTTTATTTTCATTCCCAACCCCTTCCCAACCCCTCCCAAAAAATTATCAAAATGGTGCCATTAAAAAAAAACTGATACATAGAAAAAAGTATACAGCTATGTCGCTGGAAAAATTAAAAAGTTTTGGCTCTTGAAATCCAATTGTTAAACATCCTATATTGCTGTTGGTGACTGTGTCTCTGTCATTTAAAAATTTGACTCCAACTGTAAATAAATCTTTCCTATATAGATGTCTGTGGCAGGCGCAGCACAATGAAGTGCCTTTTGCGCTGTGGCATTAGAATAATTTTGATATCTCTGACTTTTTAGTCTAACCAGACTGTCTATTACTCTGTAATTCCTCTAGCGCCGTTCTATGGAAGCAGCTCCTCTCCTCTGGTGTAATGATTCTAGCAGCTCCTGCAGCTCCTGCTAGGGGAATTTCTCACACAGGCTGTGTGTGAGGCTGGCTGTGATTGGTCAAAACTCTTGCTATGTGTGAGGCTGGCTGTTATTGGTCAAGACTCCTGCCCAGCAACAACAGTTTAACTCTATGCTTTCTGATGTTTCTGCTGTGTCATTGAGCTTACCTTACATTATATAATGAATGTTAAAGGCATATTATCTTTTCTGCTTCTGTGAACACAAAATATAACAGTTATATGACATCCAAACCTGAAGTCACTGTAAATAACTCTGCTTTTGTCTTTAACACACAAACATAGGAACTGTATTAAGGTTATTGGCTGGTTTAGCTGTATAAACATATAAGCTATATTAGCAACCTAGGACAGGTCTTAGCTGGCCAGCTACGATGTCTGATGTGTGTTTATCTCTCTTTCAATACACCCTAAGTCTATGTTTGCCTTTGCAGATGCTTATTGACATTGAGTGCAATGTTTCTCAATATTATTTTAAGTTTGAACATGGGATTGGTATTTCCCATATTTATGTTTATTGACCTGAGGAACAAAAGAGAAGGGAAAAAACATTCATGTTTGTTGCCACAAAGATACAAAAGGACAAAATCATCTGATGGGATACCAAGCTATGATATTTAAATACTGACTCACCCAAGACTTCAGCCACCCAGAAATGTCCCTCAGTGCCAAACACAACACTAACTAGAGCGTTTGATTTATTAAAACACAATTGGGGTGTGGGGGGATTTTACTTTCTAGCTGAGTTGTCTCATGATCCAGCCATTACTAACCACAGGACCTAATCATTGGACATTTATAAAATAACACACGATGAAGTGTGTAGGGGAAGAACTATAAGAATTTGAGTCTACAAGCTCACACATCAAAATTATATTTAACCCGTTAATCGAGTTGTCTGTTTTCATAATATTAATGACCTTTCCTCAGGATACATAATTAATATCAGATTGGTGGGATTCAGACTCTCAGCATCCCCACCAATCTGCTGCTTAAAGGGGCTGCATCCACTTGAATGTTTACCTGTGTAACCTGTGCAGAGAAAGCAGTGGGTCTAGTGGATGCTGCTCCTACCAATTACAAGCAGGGACTCACAGCAGCGGACATTAGTGCTGATTCTTCTGAAGATTGAAGCATGGCCAGGAGAGAGACAGACTAAAAGATCTCCGCAGGCAGAAGTGAACCCTGCTTCTGTGCAGACAGTGCAGCACAGCCCACACAGCTCGAGTGATTCTTGTGGCTGAAGAGAGAGCTCAGCTGCTGCATTAACCCTACAGCCCAGACAGCTCCTGTGATTCCAGTGTGAAAAGAGAAAGCTCAGCTGTTGCATTAGCCTACAAGCACACGAACATGGTTTGGTTCTGCGGCTCGGGTGCGGACCCATTGACTTCAATGGGGCCGCAAAAGATGCGGACAGCACTCAGTGTGCTGTCTGCATCTGTTGCTCTGTTCCGTAGCCCCGCAAAAAAAAAAATAGAACATGTCCTATTCTTGTCTGTTTTGTGGACAAGGATAGGCATTGTTACAATGGATCGGCAAAAAAAGGATGCCATATGGACGTCATCCATGTTTTTTTGCGGATCCGCAATTTGCGGACCGCAAAACACAAACGTTCATGTGCATGTAGGCTTAACCCTACAGCACAGCCCAGACAACACCTGTGGTCCCTGTGTGCAAGGAGAGAGTCCAGCGGCTGTATCAACTCTATAGCCCAGCTTGCTTTCCCAGAAGAATGTCATCTTGCAGCCCAGGAGGATCTTGCCCCTGACTCCACTGCCATCCAAGCTTCTTAATACTGGCAGCCCCCAGCTGGTTCCCGGACGGGACATCCATATGTGCACAAACATTTGTGCCCCAACGTTTTTTGCAATAGGGCCCCAACGTTTGGACTGGGTTAGTTGCTAGGCAGTAGTTTATGGCCATCTGAGTAATAGGAGTAAGTAGCTGGAAAGAGTGTATTGCATTTGCATTTATCTTCCAAAGGAGAGTGTGTGTGACCTGTTTACTGTTATAGATAGCCGCCCCTTCACCAGGGGTTTTCCGTAGAGAGAATTGTAATTTGTGCTTTGTTCCTTTTATTGCATTATCTTTATGTTCTTTACCATTGTTCACCGTTTCCCACATAAAACTGTTGATCTGTTAACTCCTTCCTGGGTTGAGTTGGACAGGAGTTTCCCAAGTCGACCCCTGGCAGAAGAGAAAGACCCTCCTGCTTTTCCTATAGAGCTCCAAGCAAGATTTGGGTGGAGGTACTGTGCCATAGTGAGGTGAGACCTGCTATACACCCCACCTATTGCGGGCTGCCCAAAGGGGTGTTACGCCTGCATGCTATTTCTCTTGTAGTGGTGGTGCATTGTAATTATATCTGTGTGTCCCATTCAATTGAATAAGAGAGGAAACTGTAATTACACTCTACCCCCACTACAGGTAAACACTGAAGAGGATGCATCGCTTGTGTAAAAGTTGTGACCCCTTCAAACAGCTGATCGGTGGAGGTGCGGGAGTTGGAATCCCACTGATCTGGTATTGATGATGAAGCCCGAGGATAGTTCATCAATATCTTGAATATCTATATGATTTTCTGTCTTTTACTGAGTGTATGCATTGGCTGCAGGATCCAGCTGGGGATAGGCCACAAATCCCTCTGTCATTGTCACAATGCAAAATATTACCGGATCCACCACGATTCTCTCTCCAGCGGTCTCTAAAAGGTAATTATATTCCCTACACCGTGAATCCAGCTACTTCTCCTGATCTCTTTTCGCAGTCTGATCCTCCTTCCAAGTTTGTTCTTTCACTCTTTTAATGGAGCAACAGCAGAAAAGTATCTTCTAGCAAAATCCTCGATGAGAAAAATATATAGTGTAGGTCGGCAACATAAAATATAACAAGGACAATTTATTCACTCACAGGATAAACCTTTTTCAACAGCATATAAAATCAATCATCACCAAATGTCCAGATATGCCCGATCCGGGTTTTGCTCCAGCTTCTTCAACCATAACTTTTCTATTTTTCTGTTCACATAGCTGTATGAGGGCTTATTTTTTGTGGGAGAAGTTGTACTTTATTATCCCACAATTTAATATAGCAAACAATGTAGTGGGAAGCGGGAAAAAAATTCCAAATGGGGTGGAACTGAAAAAAACCCTGCAATTCCTCCACCGTTATACGGGTTCTGTTCCCATGGCATTCCCTTTGTGACAAAACTGACCTGTGCCCTTAATTGTCTGGGTCAGTACGATTACAACAATGCCACATATGTATGTATACATTTTTTTTTTTGCATCACCATATTCTGACCCCCATTTATATTTATATCTACTAAGCTGTTTGGGGACTCATTTCGGGACAACCTGTAGTTTTTATCGATACCATTTTGGAGTGTGTGAAACTTTTTCATCACATTCTATTACATTTTTTTGGTAAGAGAAGTGATGAAAAAATAGCAAATTGGCCATTTTGACCCTTTTTTCGTTTACGCCATTCGCTGTATTTTAATAGTATGGGCGTTTTTGGATGCTGTGATGCCCATGCTGTTTATATTTTTCATTATTTATGTATTTTTTTTTTATTCTACGGAAAGGGGGGTGATCTTTTATGTTTTTTCAATGTTTTTATTTATTTTTAACAATGTTTTTTTTTTCAATTTTTTGATTCCATTTTTTTTACAATTCTAAACAATAATTGCTCATTTCTTATGTCGGCCTGCCACCTGCTGGCCAAAATAAGAATTGCAGCTTCAATACCCTGGGTCTCTTCATAGAGACCTGGCATATTGAATTCAATTACTGGAATCCCCATTGTTTGCAGAGGATGCCGGTAAGAAGCCCGGAAGATACCGTGATCTCACTTGATCATGGTATCTAAAGACTTTAATGATCGCGACTGACATTATTACCAGTCGTGGTCATTAGCCGCAGGTCTCTGCTGTTTGAAACAGAGGAAACCTGCCGGCCATGACACCTGCTGCACGCGAGAGCAGGCGCCATGATTGCGCATCGCTCCAGTACATGTACTGAAGCTTGCTGTACTAAGTGGCTGCTGAATAGGTGGCGTTAAAGAACCGGAGTTCTGGTGCAAAGTGTGATTTAGTGGGAGTGATTGCAGGTGGCTGAGTGAGGTTTGAAGTGGAGGTCCCTGAGAGTTAAGTACTTGCATTTTGGTACTGCCATTTAAACCCTTTTTTTTCTCTGCTTGGTTAGGGGGAGTGGCTTGTGCTTTCAGGTGCTATTAATTGCACCACTAAACTCTCCAGAGCTTGCTCTACCTGAAGTTTGCTGTAAAGTGGCTGCTGAATAAGTGGAGTTAAAGAACCGGAGTTCTGGTGCTGAGTGTGATTTCATGGGAGTGATTGCAGGTGGCTGACTGAGGATTGAAGCGGAGGTCCCTGAGAGTTAAGTACTTGCCATTTAAACCCATGTTTTTTCTCTCTGCTTGGTTAAGGGGAGTGGCTTGTGCTTCCAGGTGCTATTAATTGCACCACTGAACTCTCCAGAGCTTGCTCTACCTGAAGCTTGCTGTACTAAGTGGCTGCTGAATAAGTGGAGTTAAAGAACCAGAGTTCTGGTGTGGAGTGTAATTTAGTGGGAGTGATTGCAGGTGGCTGAGTGAGGTTTGAAGCGGAGGTCCCTGAGTGTTCAGTACTTGCATTTTGGTACTGTCATTTAAACCCTTTTTTTTTCTCTGCTTGGTTAAGGGGAGTGGCTTGTGCTTCCAGGTGCTATTAATTGCACCACTGAATTCTCCAGAGCTTGCTCTACCTGAAGCTTGCTGTACTAAGTGGCTGCTGAATAAGTGTAGCTAAAGAAGAATAAGAGTTTAAGACAAGGAACAAGAAACTAAGGTTTGATATATTTTCCTAGTCTGTTGTTGGCTTAATTCTAGCTAGTCCTCTAACTATAGCAGACAGGGTATAAATCTTAACTCATATTTACTGTTTTCCTTCTTTACTGTTCATCCCCATTTAAACATGTGCTCCATGGACAATGCTACTAAGTGTGTGTCCTGTGCCATGTATGCGTGCCTTGAAGAGTCTTTCGAGGGTGAATATATTTGCACTAGATGCAATCATGTTGCATATTTGGAAGCTCAGATCTTGGATCTAAATAAGCAGCTTGAAACACTTAGGGACATTGCAGACTTGCAGAGAGGCTTAGACCTCACTGTGCAGGCACTGACTGGGGTCAGTGAAATGGAGGTGGGAGGAAAGCAAGATCAGGACTATCAGGTCAGCAGTTGGGTTAATGTAGGAAGAAGGGGTAGAGGGAAAAGTGCCAGGGAGACTAGTCCTGAGCTGGAACGCCCAAGTAAATATGCCTGTTGATGATATTAGGGATAAAAGCCCAGGGCCAGCAACACTGCAGCAGGGCGTTTCTCCTAGCAACCAGGAGGATGACCGCTGCAGGAATTATGGGAAAAGGAGTGCAGCAAAGGTCAGACAGATGCTTGTGGTAGGGGACTCTATTATTAGGAGGACAGACAGCGTCATCTATCGCCGAGACCTTGAATGCCTAACAGTGTGTTGTCTGCCGGGTGCTCGGGTTCGGCATATTGCGGATCAGATTGACAAATTGCTGAGTGGGGCTGGGGAAGACCCGGTGGTCATGGTATACATTGGCACCAATGACAAAGGGGGAGATGGAAGGTCTTTGAAAATGATTTTAGGGAACTAGGAGAGAAGCTCAAGTCCAGGACCTCCAAGGTAATATTTTCAGAAATACTACAAGTGCCACGAGCGTCACCAGAGACACAGCTTAGGGAGTTAAATAAGTGGCTCAGAAGCTGGTGCAGGAAGGAAGGGTTTGGGTTCATGGAGAACTGGGCCGACTTCTCTGTTGGTTACAAGCTCTACAGTAGGGACGGGCTACACCTTAATGGGAGGGTGCAACTGCCCTGGGGGGAAAATAGTTAGATGGCTGAAGAAGCTTTTAAACTAGGATCTGAGGGGAGGGTGGGGGATCATACTAATAAGGGGGATGATAGAGAGTGGGATATAAAAGAGGACAGTGGGGATTTGGTTGGGGCTGGGGTTAGCGAGGAAAGTAGGGACAAGACTGGGCATAACTATACACTTATAAAAAATAGAACTGCTGGTAACAAGAACCTGTTACATACAAACATCAACCAAGGTAACCCAAAAATCCCAGATATTCACTTTACATGTAATAGTAATTTAAAATGTATTTTCACAAATGCCAGAAGTCTACCTAGCAAAATGGAGGAGCTGGAGGCAGGGTGGATAAAAATCAATGATTTAAAAAAAAAATAATAAAAAAAAATCCATTTTTTTTAATTTAAATCAGATTTTTTTTAAAATATAAAATGCTTTTTGAAGAAAATATATTACCATCCAAAGGTTATTCCATCATGAAATAAAGATAATTTTTTTAATTATGTAGAATAAGGCTGTACGTGGACTCCCATATTGTTGAATAGATTAGGCAGTGGCTGAGGGACAGACAACAGAGGGTTGTAGTCAATGGAGTATATTCAGAACATGGTCTTGTTACCAGTGGGGTACCTCAGGGATCTGTTCTGGGACCCATATTGTTTAATATCTTTATCAGCGAAATTGCAGAAGGCCTCGATGGTAAGGTGTGTCTTTTTGCTTATGACACAAAGATTTGTAACAGGGTTGATGTTCCTGGAGGGATACACCAAATGGAAAAGGATTTAGGAAAACTAGAGGAATGGTCAAAAATCTGGCAACTAAAATTTTATCTTGATAAGTGCAAGATAATGCACCTGGGGCGTAAAAACCCAAGAGCAGAATATAAAATCAGTGATACAGTCCTAACCTCAGTATCTGAGGAAAGGGATGTAGGGGTCATTATTTCAGAAGACTTAAAGGTAGGCAGACAATGTAATAGAGCAGCAGGAAATGCTAGCAGAATGCTTGGGTGTATAGGGAGAGGCATTAACAGTAGAAAGAGGGAGGTGCTCATGCCGCTCTACAGAGCACTAGTGGGACCTCATTTGGAGTATTGTGCGCAGTACTGGAGACCATCTCTCCAGAAGTATATTGATACTTTGGAGAGAGTTCAGAGAAGAGCTACTAAACTAGTACATGGATTGCAGGATAAAACTTACCAGGAAAGATTAAAGGACCTTAACATGTAAAGCGTGGAAGAAAGACGAGACAGAGGGGATATGATAGAAAATTTTAAATACATAAAGGGAATAAACAAGGTAAAAGAGGAGAGAATATTTAATAGAAGAAAAACTGCTACAAGAGGACATAGTTTTAAATTAGAGGGGAAAAGGTTTAAAAGTAATATCAGGAAGTATTACTTTACTGAGAGAGTAGTGGATGCATGGAATAGCCTTCCTGCAGAAGTGGTAGCTGCAAATACAGTGAAGGAGTTTAAGCATGCATGGGATAGGCATAAGGCCATCCTTCATATAAGATAGGGCCAGGGGCTATTCATAGTACTCAGTATATTGGGCAGACTAGATGGGCCAAATGGTTCTTATCTGCCGACACATTCTATGTTTCTATATGTGTAATTTTTTTGGTAAATAAATTCCATTAATCCATTCACAATGTCATGCTTTTCCAGAGGTTTTTGTAAAATTATTGGGCAGTTTCTCTGCCTACAAGATATTATCACAGATGCTTGGTTTACTTTTGCAGTTCTTAAAACTGAATTTGACTCAGCAGAGATCACATGCCTCTTCTTCACAGCAAAAATGTTATAACATGAACAGAGTTGAGAAAAATACCTTAATCCTAACTTCTACAAACCTATGAATGCAGAATCAACCTAATCAAACTAATATGAAAAGTTGTTATTCTAAAAATCTTCATCTACTTGCATATTATAAGTTATACCAGCAAGAATTAGTCTTTATGTAGAAAACTTTGATTTAAATCAAGCCTTACTGACTAATGATTTAAATCGTGATTAGGGTTGAGCGAACCCGAACTGTAAAGTTCGGGTTCGTACCGAACTTTAGGATTTTTGGACCCCGAACCCGAACATTTCCGTAAAAGTTCGGCTTCGAGTTCGGGTTTGGTGTTCGCCGCTTTCTTGGTGCTTTTTGAAAGGCTGCACAGCAGCCAATCAACAAGCCTCATACTACTTGCCCCAAGAGGCCATCACAGCCATGCCTACTAATGGCATGGCTGTGATTGGCCAGAGCAGCATGTGACCCAGGCTCTATATAAGTTTGAGTCACATAGCGCTGCATGTCACTCTGCTGTTACAAGCGTAGGGAGAGGATGCTGCTGGACTTGTGATTTCAGGGAGAGAATTGGAGAGAATCTAACTCAGCGATCTACAGACAAATAGTTGTGTGGGTGCAGGGCACTATCGTTTTACCCTGCCCTGAGCTCATTGACCAAAAAATACTAACTTTTAGAATTCTGTTAGTTAGGTGGGTGGTGGCGGCGGCGGCGGCCATTTTATGCATGCTTAGTGCACCAGTACTGCATCTGAGCTTTTGGGACATTGCAAATCACCATATTTTTTGGGCAAACTACAACATCTGGA
Source organism: Bufo bufo (assembly GCF_905171765.1). NCBI lineage: Eukaryota > Metazoa > Chordata > Amphibia > Anura > Bufonidae > Bufo > Bufo bufo. The sequence goes on from NC_053389.1 coordinate 224,593,150, forward strand.
TTAGTTAGTGTGCAATTTAAGGTCGAACTACACCCATCATTTTCTGGGGTTTGAAAAAAACACAATATTTTTTTTTCCAAAAAAAGTATTTTCCAGATCTGCAAGTGTTAAATTCAAGTTTAATATATACAGCTTTCATATTCTGTTTGCAAAAAAAGACTTTTTTGGCAATCTACAACATCTGTATTAGTCAGTGTGCAATTTAAGGTAGAAATACACCCATCATTTTCTGGGGTTTGAAAAACACACTTTTTGTTTTTTCAAAAAACTGTATTTTCCAGATCTGCAAGTGTTAAATTCAAGTTTAATATATACAGCTTTTATATTCTGTTAGCAAAAAAATACTTTTTTGGCAATCTACAACATTTGTATTAGTCAGTGTGCAATTTAAGGTAGAAATACACCCATCATTTTCTGGGGTTTGAAAAACACCCTTTTTTTTTTTTTTAAACAGTATTTTCCAGATCTGCAAGTGTTAAATTCAAGATTAATATATATAGCTTTTATATTCTGTTAGCAAAAAAAGATTTTTTTGGCAATCTACAACATCTGTATTAGTCAGTGTGTAATTTAAGGTAGAAATACACCCATCATTTTCTGGGTTTTGAAAAATACACTCTTTTGACAAAAAAAACTATTTTCAGGCCTTGCAGCATCAGCATGTGTGAAATTACAGGTTTATATACTGCTTTCAAATTCAGTTTTTAAACAAACACTCATTTGGGCACAAAAAATTTAGTTGGCAGCCTTTGATGCAGATGTCATTGAGAGATACACCCTTAATATATTTGGGTTACATTCAGAGATTTTAAATACCGCCATTTGGTGCACCAATATTGAATTCAGGCCTACAGAGGTTCAGGCCCTCTGAGATACTACCTCTACATACAGGGGTTTGAATTAGGCATTTGAAATACAGCCATTTGAAATACAACCATTTTGTGCAAAGATATATTTGCTTCAGGCCTACAGAGGTTCAGGCCCTATGAGATACCACCTCTACATACAGGGGTTTGAATCAGGCATTTGAAATACAGACATTTTGTGCAAAGATATATTTACTTCAGGCCTACAGAGGTTCAGGCCCTCTGAGATACCACCTCTACATACAGGGGTTTGAATCAGGCATTTGAAATACAGCCATTTTGTGCAAAGATATATTTACTTCAGGCCTACAGAGGTTCAGGCCCTCTGAGATACCACCTCTACATACAGGGGTTTGAATTAGGCATTTAAAATACAGCCATTTTGTGCAAAGATATATTTACTTCAGGCCTACAGAGGTTCAGGCCCTCTGAGATACTACCTCTACATACAGGGGTTTAAATCAGGCATTTGAAATACAGACATTTTGTGCAAAGATATATTTACTTCAGGCCTACAGAGATTCAGGCCCTCTGAGATACCACCTCTACATACAAGAGTTTGAATTGGGCATTTGAAATACAGCCATTTGAAATACAGCCATTTTGTGCAAAGATATATTTACTTCAGGTCTACAGAGGTTCAGGCCCTCTGAGAAACCACGTCTACATACAAAGGTTTGAATCAGGCATTTGAAATACAGCCATTTGAAATACAGCCATTTTGTGCAAAGATATATTTACTTCAGGCCTACACTGGTTTAGGCCGTGTGAGATACCCCCTCTACATACAGGGGTTTGAATCAGGCATTTGAAATACAGCCATTTTGGGCAAATAAATATTTAGTTCAGGCCTACACTGGTTCAGGCCCTGTGAGATACTCCCTCTACATACAGGTGTTTGATTCAGGGATTTGAAATACAGCCATTTGAAATACAACCATTTTGTGCAAAGAAATATTTAGTTCAGGCCTACACTGGTTCAGATCGTGTGAGATACCCCCTCTACATACAGGGGTTTGAATCAGGCATTTGAAATACAGCCATTTGAAATACAGCCATTTTGTGCAAAGATATATTTACTTCAGGCCTACACTGGTTCAGACCGTGTGAGATACCCCCTCTACATACAGGGGTTTGAATCAGGCATTTGAAATACAGCCATTTGAAATACAGCCATTTTGGGCAAATAAATATTTAGTTCAGGCCTACACTGGTTCAGGCCCTGTGAGATACTCCCTCTACATACAGGTGTTTGATTCAGGGATTTAAAATACAGCCATTTGAAATACAACCATTTTGTGCAAAGAAATATTTAGTTCAGGCCTACACTGGTTCAGATCGTGTGAGATACCCCCTCTACATACAGGGGTTTGAATCAGGCATTTGAAATACAGCCATTTGAAATACAGCCATTTTGTGCAAAGATATATTTACTTCAGGTCTACAGAGGTTCAGGCCCTCTGAGAAACCACGTCTACATACAAAGGTTTGAATCAGGCATTTGAAATACAGCCATTTGAAATACAGCCATTTTGTGCAAAGATATATTTACTTCAGGCCTACACTGGTTTAGGCCGTGTGAGATACCCCCTCTACATACAGGGGTTTGAATCAGGCATTTGAAATACAGCCATTTTGGGCAAATAAATATTTAGTTCAGGCCTACACTGGTTCAGGCCCTGTGAGATACTCCCTCTACATACAGGTGTTTGATTCAGGGATTTGAAATACAGCCATTTGAAATACAACCATTTTGTGCAAAGAAATATTTAGTTCAGGCCTACACTGGTTCAGATCGTGTGAGATACCCCCTCTACATACAGGGGTTTGAATCAGGCATTTGAAATACAGCCATTTGAAATACAGCCATTTTGTGCAAAGATATATTTACTTCAGGCCTACACTGGTTCAGACCGTGTGAGATACCCCCTCTCAGGCTCGGACTGGCCCACAGGGGTACAGGGGAATCCCCCGGTGGGCCCCTGAGCAAGGTGGGCCCCTAGTCTCCCACCACCTGCACAAGTGGTACATAACACAGTAGACTTACTGCACTACATACATATAGTCAATGCACCTCAACCAGCCTAATTTCATATAAAACATAGAAACATAGAAACATAGAATGTGTCGGCAGATAAGAACCATTTGGCCCATCTAGTCTGCCCAATATACTGAATACTATGGATAGCCCCCGGCCCTTATCTTATATGAAGGATGGCCTTATGCCTATCCCATGCATGCTTAAACCCCTTCACTGTATTTGCAGCTACCACTTCTGCAGGAAGGCTATTCCATGTGCAGCGTACTCAAGTTGTGTGTAATAGAGTTTCTGGGTGTAGTAGTGCAATGACACTAACCTGAGACGGCTGACTCTCTGCAAGGGCAGGTGATGGTAGGAAAATGTTCGTGACGCCAGTGCCAATTAAACGGTGGCACGCCGTTTGCTGATAGCAGGAATAAATGAGGAACACCGTGATGTTAAAACAGAACTCCAACTTTAGTAGTTTTAAATATAGAGACATTCACGGAAGCGCAGTTCCTTTGCATACAGTCGATTTTTCAATATGGTCGATGCAGGCAATACAGATTGAGCAAGGTGACTTCAGAGTGTGAAACACACAGGACTTGCAGTACAGGAGCTTGCACTCTATCTCTGACTGATCCTGGAACATAGCAAATCTTCTCCAAGGCCCAATACCTTAACTCTGGCGTATATCCTTGGTTTTAGCTTTATAAAGTACCTCCTCTGTTATCTTGAGTACCTCTTGCTTTTCTGCGCTTTTGCCTCTGTCTCTCTCCCTCTTTCCTCAGACTCTAGAAGCTTCTGAACGGTGGTCTTCCTGCTTCTGCATATATATATATTCAGGATGGGAACCTTCTCCTTGGATTCGGAACCCGGTTACAGGGACTGCAATACCCTCTCCTGGTCCGCAGGCTTCAGGCCTGGACTTGTCTCTGACATAGTCTAAGCTCCAGCTTCAGACTACAGGCTGCAGCTTTAGACAGACACTTAGACTAGACTCCCTTTCACTTCCCTGACTGGGCCTTATATAAACTAGGGCTCTCTAGCTCCCTCTAGTGACTAAGAGCTGGACTGACACCCCTAGCAGGCCTGTACATGCAAGTTTCACAGTAACAGGGAAATACATAGCATTACATTACATGACATTTTATAAAGATGACATATACCAACTTCCCCATAAGTAAGGGGGGACGACAGCACACCAAGTGACACTTTTGTAGTGACGGGTATTACAGTCCCCGTACACTACATACCCCACTGCTTTAAGCTGAGTACGCCCTCGTACTCCATCAGGGCTCGCCCAACTGGAATCTCTACCTGAAACAGAAAAAAGAGACATGCAGGCATACATACATGTAATCCATCTGCATTTACATTCATATCAGGTCCAATTGGCAAAGGTGAAGGGTAGTGACAAGGGGCGTCGTTCTCTTCTCTCAGGATAGTGAATGGAACTGGGGCGCTGACCTGGCACAGCGTAACATTATAACCAGGATAGTCCATGACAATGAATAAGTCCATAATAGAACAGCAAAATAGATAAAACAGTATAAAAGTTCTTGGAGACTCAAAGAACAAACATGAGTCCGTACCCAGGTTATTTTCCTATTAAATCACAGAGGCTCTCATGCGGTGGAGTCCATCTCTGGGCACATTTCCTTTTAAAAGAGCAAAAATCTCAGAGGCTCAGGTCCTTTTGAGTCTGTCTCCGGGCACGGTTCCTTAGTATGAAGTTGCACAATAAAATTGTAGAATATAAAACAAGTGCTGTAATACCCCTGATCAACCTGAAAAGGGGGTGAAGGGTAAAAGGTGCAACTAAGGAACAGGCACAACTTGGCGTGGGGGTAGCAAAAGCAGGCAGGAGGTCCTAGAAACAAACTTGGCTTTGTTGACTTTAATACTTCAGTGGTCAACACCCACCACTGAGCCGTGGATAAACTGGCAGCAGCAACAAACGACCAGGGAACATAGGACTCCTGTCCTGGAAGGGTTAACAGCATATTTCGTTGGTGAAATAAATCAAAGGCCTAGCAGGCTGATTCACAGGGGTATGTCATAATCACTTGACCCTGCTGGCAAATATGGCCTGTAGTAGTCCTCTACAGGAGGATGGGCCCACATAACGGTGTTAGGGGGCAGCTGCAGAGTAAAGGGGCCCCTAATAGGTATTGGCCCCATGGGCCTAGGGGTAAACCCTTGGGTGGACCGTACCGGTCCCGGCATGATAATGGTGGGATGGATTGGAGCGGTTACCGCCGCCTCAAGCGGTCCGGTGGGCTCTGTACAGCAATTCACAGCAACAGGGGGTCTTCTTTGGGGCACTGGCGGAGCGGTGGCAGCAGAAGGTAGTCTACGGGTGGTGACAGGCACCCTTACCTCGTCCTTCTTCGGCGGCGTCTGGATCCTGGCGGTCGCGATCTTGCGCAGCTCCCGCAACTTCTCCTCCAGCCGGACAATCTGCTCACCGATGCTCTCCGTGTCAGAGTCGCGGTCATCTGCTGGCGCCGCCAGCGCAGGTACAGTCACCGATGGCGCGGACTCGGCCTCTGCAGGTTCTGGTGATGCATCGGGTCTCCGACCCCTCCGGATGTTCTCAAAGGTATTTCGAAGTCCCTTTAGATTTTCCATCTCTTGCATGGTCTTCTCCCGACGAGGCAGCTCGGGGGAAGGGTAAGGGCTCACCCATTTTTCCAACACGGTTGGCTGCCAGAAGACGTTAGGCCCAATGAAGGAGCTCCGCTCCTGGAAGGCGTGATGGGCCGGCTCTGGAGAGCGTTCCGGTTCCCGCTCGCAGCCAGAGTAGTCTTCTTCTTCTGCCTCCCAGTCCTCAGGTTCTCGCTTGGGACGGGTCACGGCAGTGGCATAAGGGCCTCTCAGGCTCTCGGCAGGGGTGAACTCCACTTCCTCTCCCTCGCGGAGGCTGTGCTGATAGGAAGGGAGGTAGTCTCTCTTGACAGACCTTCGGTTAACATATAGGTCTCTGCCAGTCAGGTAATCTTGGATGAACCCGTAGCCACGGGTTTTGTCAAAGGACACCACCACTCCCTTTCTCCTTTCCAGGCGGGGTTGGGTGTTGGTGTGTCGTTCATGAATTGTCTTGGTCAACTCTTCATAGTAGATCTTGGTCTTGGTATTTCGCTTTATTGTGGCCTCCCGGATCTCCGCCATGAGTGAGGACCATTTGAAAGAGGGCTGAAAGAAGTCTCTCCACGAGCCATAGCAGGGCTCTGGTTCTTTCTCCCTTGGGCGGCAGGCGGGTTTCTCCGGTCCCGGAGAGTAGGCCGGTGGAGCCTCCTCTGGCTCTACACCAATATCAGACATCTCTGGTATGTCAGGCGCGGACGCTGCAGCAACGCTTTGTTCACTTTCCAACATGCTCGATCCTTCTCTGGAGAGCGATAGGGTCGCGTCAATTAAATCAGCCAGCTCCTCCCCTTGCACTGGGAGGCCGCCCCCCAGGTATTCCAGTATATGGAAGGCGGTGTCCATGCTGGCAGACATGCAAATGTCCAGATAAGCAGTGGCGCCTGACCTTGAACTCCTTCCCGCTATTTCCTCAGAAAGGCGCCAATTTTTCCCGCCTTTTCGGGATGAAGATGACGCAGCAGTTATTTCAGCAAGCTCAGCGGCCATCTTTAGCAAGAAACGCTGTCTATTCACTGACAGCAAGCAGGATGATGAAAAGTCCACAAAACCACACTCCAATGTGGCGATTTTCTTCCTCTTGTTAGCGCAACACTGCACAGCACTTTTTAGAGGTTTTAGGAACACTTTGGGTATGATTTTAAGTTCACAAAGTCCACTTTAAATAAACAGGCAATTTGTCACTTTGGTCACAGGGCAACTGTATAAGGCACAAAGTTCACACCTCTTGCACTAGAAAGCGTGCGTATCCTGTTCGTGACGCCAAAAGAGAGGTGCAGCGTACTCAAGTTGTGTGTAATAGAGTTTCTGGGTGTAGTAGTGCAATGACACTAACCTGAGACGGCTGACTCTCTGCAAGGGCAGGTGATGGTAGGAAAATGTTCGTGACGCCAGTGCCAATTAAACGGTGGCACGCCGTTTGCTGATAGCAGGAATAAATGAGGAACACCGTGATGTTAAAACAGAACTCCAACTTTAGTAGTTTTAAATATAGAGACATTCACGGAAGCGCAGTTCCTTTGCATACAGTCGATTTTTCAATACGGTCGATGCAGGCAATACAGATTGAGCAAGGTGACTTCAGAGTGTGAAACACACAGGACTTGCAGTACAGGAGCTTGCACTCTATCTCTGACTGATCCTGGAACATAGCAAATCTTCTCCAAGGCCCAATACCTTAACTCTGGCGTATATCCTTGGTTTTAGCTTTATAAAGTACCTCCTCTGTTATCTTGAGTACCTCTTGCTTTTCTGCGCTTTTGCCTCTGTCTCTCTCCCTCTTTCCTCAGACTCTAGAAGCTTCTGAACGGTGGTCTTCCTGCTTCTGCATATATATATATTCAGGAGGGGAACCTTCTCCTTGGATTCGGAACCCGGTTACAGGGACTGCAATACCCTCTCCTGGTCCGCAGGCTTCAGGCCTGGACTTGTCTCTGACATAGTCTAAGCTCCAGCTTCAGACTACAGGCTGCAGCTTTAGACAGACACTTAGACTAGACTCCCTTTCACTTCCCTGACTGGGCCTTATATAAACTAGGGCTCTCTAGCTCCCTCTAGTGACTAGAAGCTGGAATGACACCCCTAGCAGGCCTGTACATGCAAGTATAATAGTAACAGGGAAATACATAGCATTACATTACATGACATTTTATAAAGATGACATATACCAACTTCCCCATAAGTAAGGGGGGACGACAGCACACCAAGTGACACTTTTGTAGTGACGGGTATTACAGTCCCCGTACACTACATATGCATCCACTACTCTCTCAGTAAAGTAATACTTCCTTATATTACTTTTAAACCTTTGCCCCTCTAATTTAAAACGGTGTCCTCTTGTGGTAGTTTTTCTTCTTTTAAATATGCTCTCCTCCTTTACCGAGTTGATTCCCTTTATGTATTTAAAAGTTTCTATCATATCCCCTCTGTCTCTTCTTTCTTCCAAGCTATACATATTAAGGTCCTTTAACCTTTCCTGGTAAGTTTTATCCTGCAATCCATGTACTAGTTTAGTAGCTCTTCTCTGAACTCTCTCTAGAGTATCTATATCCTTCTGGAGATATGGCCTCCAGTACTGCGCACAATACTCCAAGTGAGGTCTCACCAGTGTTCTGTACAGCGGCATAAGCACTTCACTCTTTCTACTGCTTATACCTCTCCCTATACATCCAAGCATTCTGCTGGCATTTCGTGCTGCTCTATTACATTGTCTTCCCACCTTTAAGTCTAGGTTGTCTTCCCACCTTTAAGTCTAGTTTAGATTATTTATTATATTTTAATGGATCCGTACAGTGGGCCCCCAAATACATTTTACTGGTGGGCCCTAGGCACCCCAGTCCGACACTGCCCCCTCTACATACAGGGGTTTGAATCAGGCATTTGAAATACAGCCATTTGAAATACAGCCATTTTGGGCAAAGAAATATTTAGTTCAGGCCTACACTGGTTCAGGCCCTGTGAGATACCCCCTCTACATACAGGGGTTTGAATCAGGCATTTGAAATACAGCCAATTGAAATACAGCCATTTTGTGCAAAGATATATTTACTTCAGGCCTACACTGGTTCAGACCGTGTAAGATACACCCTGTATATACAGGGCTTATATTCTGTCATTAATAAAACACCCTTTTTGGGGCAAAATACACAATATTCCAGGCCTTGCAGCATAAACAGATTTGAAATTCCTGGGTTATATACTGCTGCCATATTGAGTTATTAAACAAACACCCGTTTGGGCAAATAAAGGTTATTTGTCAGCCTTTGCTGCATATGTCATTGTGAGATACACCCTTAATACATTTGGGTTAGATTCAGAGATTTGAAATATCGCCATTTGGTGCACCAATATTGATTTCTGGCCTACACTAGTTCAGACCATGTGAGATACACCCTCTACATACAGGGCTTTGATTCAGGCATTTGAAATACCGCCATTTGTTGCACCAATATTGAATTCAGGCCTAAACTGGTTCAGACCGTGTGAGATACACCCGCTACATACAGGGCTTTGATTCAGGCATTTAAAATACAGCCATTTTGGGCAAATAAATATTGAATTCAGGCCTACACTGGTTCAGACCGTGTGAGATACACCCTCTACATACAGGGCTTTGATTCAGGCATTTGAAATACAGCCATTTTGGGCAAATAAATATTGAATTCAGGCATACACTGGTTCAGACCGTGTGAGATACACCCTCTACATACAGGGCTTTGATTCAGGCATTTGAAATACAGCTATTTGAAATACAGCCATTTTGTGCAAAGAAATATTTATTTCAGGCCTACACTGGTTCAGACCGTGTGAGATACACCCTTTACATACAGGGGTTTGATTCAGGCATTTGAAATACCGCCATTTGGTGCACCAATATTGAATTCAGGCCTACACTTGTTCAGACAGTGTGAGATACACCCTCTACATACAGGGCTTTGATTCAGGCATTTGAAATACAGCCATTTTAGGATAATAAATATTTAATTCAGGCCTACACTGGTTCAGGCACTGTGAGATACACCCTTTACATACAGGGGTTTTATTCAGGCATTTGAAATACAGCCATTTTGGGCAAACAAATCTTTAATTGAGGCCTAGTCTGGTTCAGGCCGTGTGAGATACATCCTTTACATACTGTCATTCTATTCTACTATTAATTAAACACCCATTTATGGCAAGATCCTAAATTCGAGAAATATGAGGAGAGCGTCAAATAAGGGACATGGCCCAGGTCGTGGTGCTGCTGGTGGAGCTCCTGTTGCAGGGAGAGGACGTGGTCGATCTGTGCCAGCTACACGCACAAGTGACACCCTTCCTCAGGTGCGAGTAGACGACAAAACCTGCAGCGGTATTTGGTCGGGCCTAATGCTGCTCTATATATGGTGAGGCCTGAACAAGTACAGGTGATAGTAGATTGGGTTGCTGACAGTGGATCCAGTTCCTTCACATTGTCTCCCACCCAGTCTCCTGCTGAAAGACCACAGTTGGCACCTGCAGCCGATGTCCATCAGTCTTTCACCTCACTCTCTTGCAAAACAGCCAAGCAGTCTGAGCCCCAAGTCATGCAGCAGTCTTTTCTGCTTTTTGATGACTCTGTTAGCAGGGTTTCCGAGGGCCATCTGTAACATCCTGGAGTATGTCGCTAAAACTTCTGTATCCCTGCTACAAAGAATGTCCAGTGTTAATGTATTTTCATCTTGTGTAATCTGACCTTGCACTTATATTTCTATGTCTGTATTGAATGTATATGCTGTAATATCCATGTACACCAGCAGGTGGCAGCAATATGTAGTCAGAACATAGTTAGTTAACAGACCTAGACTGGAATAAACCATTCCAGGCTAGATCCCCCCTATCTGAGGAGGAGTGGAATGTTCCCAGATCCTACTTCAGAGGGAGGATAGAAAGTTCTAGGCAGTGTACCAGCCACCCCCTGTTGGGGTAGGCTGTGTGAATAGGAGCTCCCAGAAACAGGGATCCCAACTAAGGATTCAGGCCTAACCTGAGGCCCAAAGCAACATTCCCAGCCTGAGTTCCTTACCTCAGCTGGATGACAAAGAAAGCAGCCATCTTCAGAACTACTAGATCTCCAGGAAGAAACCACCATTCCCTGCGAGCAGTCCTGTAAGTACAGATTCCAAATACAAGGAGAAGATAAGTACCTCCACAGCTAGCCAGGCCCACACAAAGCAGAACATAGACAGAGCAGAAGAGAGATACCTGCCAGATTCTTAAAGGCGTATGTTCAGATGCAGAATATAGATATAATTCCTGCCACATATTGCCAATACCTGCTGGGACCCTAGACTATTGCTGTAATATTGTATGGATCTAAAGCTGCATAAGATAACCTCAAGTAAAGACAAGTTGGACCCTATTCTCTGTGTGGAATTGCATCATTACTCCATTACTCCTATTTACAGCACTCAATTTGTTGCATGTGAGCCAGGATACAGGCATCCAGCCGTACAGGTAGGAGACACCGTTGACACAATACAGAGACAATATCCCCCTCTGGCATTCCTAACCTAGTACGTGTGCTCATACCATCTTAAAGGGCCCTTTTACAGTACCTGCGCAAGCTGCAACTGGCGTCACAAACTTAGTTACACCTAAATCTGACCCACTGCATAGCAGCCCCAATGACCCAGTGTCCTGCTCATTGCACATCCACCTAGACCTGCCCCAGAAGTGGAATAGATTGAGTGCACCGATTCACAACCACTTATCTTTCAAGATGAGTACATGGGAGGACCATCGCAGCACGTCTCGGATGATGCCGAAACACAGGTGCCAACTGCTGGGGCTTTCGAAAGTGTGTAGACCGACAAGGAAGGCAGGGGTGAAGACTGGGTGGAAGATGATGTGGAGGACGATGAGGTCCTCGACCCCACATGGAATCAAGGTCATGCGAGTGACCTATGTAGTTCAGAGGAAGAGGCGGTGGTCGCACAGAACCACCAGCACAGCAGAAGAGGGAGCAGGGTGCAAAAGCGGAGCGGCCGTCCTCTAGACAGTACGCCTGCTACTGCCCACCACAGCAAGGGACCGAGAACACCAAAGCCAGCTCCAAGGAGTTCCCTGGCGTGGCAGTTTTTTAGACAATGTGCTGACGACAAGACACGAGTGGTTTGCACGCTGTGCAATCAGAGCCTGAAGCGAGGCATTAACGTTCTGAACCTTAGCACAACCTGCATGACCAGGCATTTAAGTGCAAAGCACGAGCTGCAGTGGAGTAGACACCTCAAAAACCAAGAAAGGTCTCTGGCTCCTCCTGCTTCCTCTTCTGCTGCAGTCTCGGCCTCTTCATCCACCTCTGGAGTGACAGTGCCACCTGCCACCCCGCAAACAGAGGATCTTCCAGCAACACCACCACCTGGGTCACCAAGCATCTCCACAATGTCCCATGGAAGCGTTCAGCTCTCCATCTCCCAAACCTTGGAGAGAAAGCATAAATTCCCACCTAGCCACCCTCGATCTCTGGCCCTGAATGCCAGCATTTCTAAACTACTGGCCTTTGAAATGCTGTCATTCAGTCTGGTGGAGACGGACAGCTTCAAACAGCTCATGTCGCTTGCTGTCCCACAGTACGTTGTTCCCAGCCGCCACTACTTCTCCAGGAGAGCCGTGCCTTCCCTGCACAACCAAGTATCGGATAAAATCAAGTGTGCACTGTGCCACGCCATCTGTGGCAAGGTCCACCCAGGGCTGGGACAAGGTCAACCACCAACAGAGGCTGAGCTTCCCAAGTGCGCCCCCCCCCCCCCCCCCATCAACTTGTGTAGTCTTTACTAAATACTTACTGTTGTAATCACACATAAGTATGCGCAGTTTAATGATTATGTACCAATTAACTATAGCTGTAAACAAATGCACAACCTCTTTAGATCCATATAAAGAAAGAAATAAAGTGCAAAAAGAAGTCATATAAGACAATAACCACATAATCTTAATATAAACATAATCCTGTCAACAAGACAGAATAAAAACTAGCAAGTTTTGCATCAAAAACTGTATAGTTTTGTGGTCAGCAAAATTCCAAGTGCAAAATTCCAAGTGAAAAACAGATACGGGTGTAAATTACAGTGCAACTTTTCTTGCCTTCATTGAAGCAAATTGGTCGATCACCCTTTCAAAGTCAATTTGCTTTGCCATTGCATATTCAATGGAAAGAATGGCAAGATTTGAAAGTCTCTCTTGTCCCATACTGGAGCGTAGATAGTTTTTGATAAGTTTTAACTTGCTGAAACTTCTTTCACACGATGCTACAGTGACAGGTAGAGTCAGAAATATACGCAACGCTGTTTCAATATTTGGATAGCAAGCTGACAGTGAATAATCATAGATCATTTGACAGATATCAATAACTGTTGCCGACATAGCTTGTGGCAATATGGCTTGCACCTGAAACCTAAAGCTTTCAATTTCTGAAGACAGCTCTATGGCATCTAAGTCTTTGTTATACTTCAGAGCCAAATCAGAAGCGGCCTTCTGTAACTCCGCCATATCCAGTGTAAGAAGTGCAGGACAACAAAGAAACTCAAAATCTTGGGATGTTTCCATTAGTGCTTTTGATTTCCAAGTTAAGTCAGAAATGAGAATGTCAAAAACCTGTTTTACAGTAATTCGGAAGTTGTCCTCAGAAGTCAGATTGGCTCCTTCATCAGGGGATTCATAAGGTGCTTTGTTTTTTTTTCTTTCTTTGCCTTTTTTGAGGAAACATTGCAGGGATGTCAAGTTTTCCACATGCCTCTGAAGCATACTGGTATACTTCCTGAAAATCAATATTCCTCATTTCTTGAAAGGTTCCTCTTAAACCGTCAATCATTTTTGAAGCCTGCAACACAGAAACGCCTTTGGCCTGTATGGCTTGATTTACTCTGTCGACATGACCCAAAATTCTGTTCCAAACAAAAAGTTTGCACAGGAAACCATAGTCCACTTGCATCACCAGACTTTCTGCTGTTGAAACTGAATCTGGATTTGCAGAATTTTCCGCAATGTCTGTGAGTGATTCACATATTTCAGTGATCTGTGTATACAAAGCCTTCACTGCACTTGCTCTGGATGACCATCGAGTATCGGTATGGCCTTTTACAGTAGTTTTAACATGCTTTAGAAGTACTTCCCAACGAGCTGTGGAACTGGAGAAAAAAGTAAAAATTCTTTGAACAGTCCCAAAAAAGGTTTTAATGTCAGGGTTCACAGATGCTGCATGTACCCCTGCCAAATTGAGACTATGTGCTGCACATGGAACAAATTTAGCATATTCATTTTCCAGAAGAAGTCTTGCTTGTACTCCATTATATTTTCCTGCCATGTTGGCTGCATTGTCATAGCCTTGCCCTCGTGCATCTTTAAAGTCGAGTCCATCAGTCTGTAGCTTGTTCATTATCTCAGAAGCTAATCCACTTCCAGTTTTTTCCTTAGTGTGGATAAAATCGATAAAACTCTCCTCTATTGTCACCTTTCCATTTACAACTGTAACATAACGGATTATTTCGCTCATTTGTTCCTGATGGGATATATCAGGAGTGCAGTCAAAAAGAATTGAAAAAAATTTTGCTTCCTTTATTCTATTAATGATTTGAGAGCGGACTGTATCCCCCAAAATACTGATAAATTTGTTTTGAATTTTGCTTGAAAGGTAATTGACACCACGCTTCTGATGAGTCTCAATCTTCTCTTTCAGTGACATGTTGTGATGACTTATTACCTCCATTAGATCAAGGAATATGCCAGCGTTTGGACTTCCAATAATATCTTCAGAACCTCTGAGTGCAAGGTTGTTTTTTGCACAAAACAAAATTCCATCCAAAATGCACTTCAAGACATCTCGCCACTTTTGTTTCTCAGTCAAAACCATTTTCTCTATAGTGCTGTCAAAAAGCTGGCCGGTTTTCATGTTCTTTTCCATTACTTTCCATTTATAATAGTTGGTCCGATGCTCTGCTGAATTTTCATGTGTGGGGATACGTGGGTTTAGGTTTTTCCAATCAGAAAAACCTTTTTTTGGATTTGTTATTGAAAAATTGTGCTTTCCGAATAAGATACATGGAAAACAAAACACTGCATTTGATGTTTGGGAGTATATCAACCATGCACGGTCAATTTTCCTACCACCAGGTAGATGTTTTATAAACCAACTGGGATAGAATGTACGCCCTTCTTGGAACTGAGATCTTCCAAAATCTGCATCGATTCCTTGATGTGGGCCCTGTTCTATTAAATAACGCCGAATTTTGTCTGTGATATCAGGCCATGAGGGTGGATCATTCAAGTTAAACGTCATCCTGCTGGGCTCTTCAGCTGCCATTTCTTCCGGCATGAGTTCACTTGGTATTGCCGATGTGTCTTCAGCTTCTTGCAAGCATTCTTCACCTTCAATCTGTTCTCTTTCTGACACATTGTACTCCGGACTTTCTGCCATTTCAGTGGAAAAACCAAAATGTGGATCTGTAGGACTGCAACCAATCTCTGTAGCAGTTGAGGTTGGCTCTCTGGAACTTGAACTTGCTCCTGCTTCTGAATCTGTGTCTGTACCTTTGCTAGGCTGTAGCCATTTTTGCAATTTTTGAGAACTCTTACTTGCTTCCTCTTCCCTCAACTTTCTTCTTTTTCTGAACTCTGCTCCAGAAGGTTTTTTAGAAGACATTCTGTAATAAGCAAATAAAAAACTTAGGAGGTTCCAAGTAGTGACAGCAACTGTGTAAGCATAAGGTCAGGTGTAATTTCATACATTTTTGTTCCACAATTATCTATTTTTAATCATGTTTGACAGATATTTTTCATCCAGGATGTCTCTGTACATTGCTGCAGTCATCTTTCCCTTTATCCTGACTATTCTCCCAGTTCCTGCCCCTGATAAACATCCCCACAGCATGATGCTGCCACCACCATGCTTCACTGTAGGGATGGTATTGGGCAGGTGATGAGCGGCGCCTGGTCTCCTCCAGACATGATGCTGCCACCACCATGCTTCACTGTAGGGATGGTATTGGGCAGGTGATGAGCGGCGCCTGGTCTCCTCCAGACATGATGCTGCCCCCACCATGCTTCACTGTAGGGATGGTATTGGGCAGGAGATGAGCGGCGCCTGGTCTCCTCCAGACATGATGCTGCCACCACCATGCTTCACTGTAGGGATGGTATTGGGCAGGTGATGAGCGGTGCCTGGTCTCCTCCAGACATGATGCTGCCTCCACCATGCTTCACTGTAGGGATGGTATTGGGCAGGTGATGAGCGGCGCCTGGTCTCCTCCAGACATGATGCTGCCTCCACCATGCTTCACTGTAGGGATGTATTGGGCAGGTGATGAGCGGCGCCTGGTCTCCTCCAGACATGATGCTGCCTCCACCATGCTTCACTGTAGGGATGGTATTGGGCAGGTGATGAGCGGCGCCTGGTCTCCTCCAGACATGATGCTGCCTCCACCATGCTTCACTGTAGGGATGGTATTGGGCAGGTGATGAGCGGCGCCTGGTCTCCTCCAGACATGATGCTGCCTCCACCATGCTTCACTGTAGGGATGGTATTGGGCAGGTGATGAGCGGCGCCTGGTTTCCTCCAAACGTGACACTTTGTATTCAAACCAGAGTTCAATCTTTGTCTCATCAGACCAGAGAATTTTGTTTATGATGATCTGAGAGTCCTTTAGGTGCCTTTTGGAAAACTCTAGGCGAGCTGCCATTTACCTTTTACTAAGCCATCACTAATTTTGGTGAGGCTGGGTGAGTATTTCTGGGGGGGAGATTTTTGCTTTTTTGGCCAATTGCTACAGCAACAGGCAAGCACATTTATCTGGCATCAGGCGATCTCTGCTGGTGCCATATACTGAGGACTTGTCTGCTGTAGTAAGTAATTTTAATTGCCTGGTACCTTTCTCCGATCTTAAAGCAATAATGAAACCAGAAAAAATAAATAAAAATACAGGTACTTACCTATGGAGAGTGAAGGCTCTAATTCCCATAGAGCATTCCTGTTCTTATAACGTCTCCTGGTTCTAGTGCTGTCACCCCCTTAAGAATCTGTCGCTGTGGAAGGCATTGGGAGCCCGAGTGCTCCCAAAGATAGGCGGCTCTGTGCAGGGCCAGACTGGGGATGAAAACCAGCCCTGGAAGAAATTACATACCAGCCCCATAGCATTGCGTAATTATACCAGCACAACGGCAGCGGCCGGTGCGATTGCGGACCTGGCAGAGTCTGCGTCGTCGGCCGCATAGAATCTAACAGGAATGACCCCCGCATAGTGACTGGATACTAACACCACACTGTAACTAAATTAAAACCAATATGACAATATAGTGGAAAATACTAGCACTACACAGATTCTGCAAACCATAAGTGATTAAAAGTACATAAATATTGACTCACACGGCGACTCAAGGGTGAATCAAAGGCGACGTCTTCTTTGATTGGAATCAGTCTTTTTCTGGCCACCACTCGTCTCCGCAGAATCTGCAAAACTAATAGTTTAGGCTTCTCATTCCATGATTCCAGCACCATCCCCACCTCTGTACAAACTCCCAATGCGTATTGCTCCACACAGTAATAAAGCCCACTAAACATGGCAACACAGAGAAAAGGAATCTGTACTATATGACAGCACAGATGGGGGAGCCTGTACTATATGGGGGCTGTACTATATTGGGGCACAGAGGAGGGAAATTAAAATAAATGCAGACTTGTATGACTTTAAAGGGGTTGTCCTGTTATTTAAAATGTATCCCCCATCCACAGGATGGGACTCCCTGAGCGATCTCCAGATCGGGCAGGTCTGTGGATGACAACACTGTTATGTGGGATCTGTGGATGGCACCATTATGGGGGGATCTTTCGATGACACTGTTATGGAGGATGTGTGGATGACACTGCTATGGGGGATCTGTGGTGGATGACACTGCTATGGGGGATCTGTGGTGGATGACACTGCTATGGGGGATCTGTGGTGGATGACACTGCTATGGGGGATCTGTGGTGGATGACACTGCTATGGGGGATCTGTGGTGGATGACACTGCTATGGGGGATCTGTGGTGGATGACACTGCTATGGGGGATCTGTGGTGGATGACACTGCTATGGGGGATCTGTGGTGGAGGACACTGCTATGGGGGATCTGTGGTGGAGGACACTGCTATGGGGGATCTGTGGTGGAGGACACTGCTATGGGGGATCTGTGGTGGAGGACACTGCTATGGGGGATCTGTGGTGGAGGACACTGCTATGGGGGATCTGTGGTGGAGGACACTGCTATGGGGGGATCTGTGGTGGAGGACACTGCTATGGGGGGATCTGTGGTGGAGGACACTGCTATGGGGGGGATCTGTGGTGGACACTGCTATGGGGGATCTGTGGTGGATGACACTGCTATGGGGGATCTGTGGTGGAAGACACTGCTATGGGGGATCTGTGGTGGATGACACTGCTATGGGGGGATCTGTGGTGGATGACACTGTTATGGGGATCTGTAGTGGTTGACACTGTTATGGGGGGATCTGTGGTGGAGGACACTGCTATGGGGGATCTGTGGTGGATGACACTGTTATGGGGGGATCTGTAGTGGTTGACACTGTTATGGGGGGATCTGTGGTGGATGACACTGCTATGGGGGATCTGTGGTGGATGACACTGCTATGGGGGGATCTGTGGTGGAAGACACTGCTATGGGGGATCTGTGGTGGATGACACTGCTATGGGGGGATCTGTGGTGGATGACACTGCTATGGGGGGGATCTGTGGTGGATGACACTGTTATGGGGGGATCTGTAGTGGTTGACACTGTTATGGGGGGATCTGTGGTGGATGACACTGCTATTGGGGGGATCTGAGGATGACACTGTTATTGGGGGAATCCCCCCCATAACAGGGTCCGTGTAGGAATGACCCCCAAATACAAGGGGTGAGGCTGTGGTGCTGTATCTGCTTTTATGATGACAGCGCTAGCGGGGCCCGGTTATATAGTTAATAAGATTATATCCAGTGAGCGGGGGGGGTGTAGTAGAATACAGTCACATTGCACGGGCCCTGCTGTCATTATGAAAGCAAATGCGACCCCACACCTCTTTTATTGGTCCAATAAAAGAGGTGTGGGGTCGCATTTGCTTTCATAATGACAGCAGGGCCCGTCGCCCGTGCAATGTGACTGTATTCTACTACTATAAAAGCAAAGCTCTGCAGATGTGACTGTATTGTGTATGACAAATAGTGTCATCCACAGTTTCTCCCCATAACAGGGTTCATTTAGTGATTGACTGACCCAATACAGTACAGTACAGTCACATCTGCAGAGCTTTGCTTTTATGCCTCATATCATATGCATCCCTCCCCCCCCCCCCTTCCCAGCAGGCACTGTAAAAATCACATTTTTATTTTTCAAACTGTCTCCCTCCCTGAGATTTTGGCGCCGCCTACTACTTACAAGTTAACTTATACAGAGGCAGGGCACTTTATTACTGGAGGCAAGACAAGTGGTGTAGACGTAGTACTGTTACTGACTACAGTCCACACCAGGACAGCTGAGCTGGGCACAGTGGGCAGGCTGCTTGGCCCTGAGCTGAGGCGGGAGAACTTGGAGAAGGCAGCAGGCGCAGGAGTCAGTGAGTGGGCGGGCTCTGCCTGGCGCAGCGTGACATCAGCGTGACATCAGCGTGACGCATCACGCTCTGGGCCCGCCCACCGTTCTCCTGCCGCTGCCGCCGGCTCCCTCCTGGGTCCTTTGAATCACCGGCTGTGATGATGCATGATGTCTCTGTCAGACTGTCTTTTAAGTACCGCACTCGGCGAGTCGGCACTCGGCGCACTGCTGCACTGCACATCACAACTCAAGCGGCAGCAAGCGCTCGCCTGCCGCCGGCTCGCCACTGTCTGGCCTGCCGCCTGGGGGACTTAAAGTGTTTGACTCCGGCGGTGACTGCTGCGCCCTGAGGCTGGAGCGCCCAGAGGCTGGAGCCTCCCCAGCCTCTGTGTCGGCCCGGCCCTGGGTCCACCTAACCACAGATATGTGGACCAGTAAGCACGGCCAGGGACCCTATATCTCCCTAACTGCACACTGGGTAAATGTAGTGGCGGCATCATTCTTTGCCTCTTGTTGCCTCCTCCTCCTACTCGGCTTCCTCCTCCTCTTCTACCACCTCCTCATCCGGTCAGCGACAGACCTTCACCACCAACTTCAGCACAGCCAGGGGTAAACGTCAGCAGGCAGTTCTGAAACTGATGTGTTTGGGGGACAGGCCCCACACCGCACAGGAGTTGTGGCGGGGTATAGAATGGGCGAAATCTCGTTGCAGCTCTGGGACTAGCCGGTTTGACGCACATCCCTTGCCTGGCGCATGTGCTGAATTTGGTGGTGCAAAAATTCATTCACAACTACCCCGAGATGTCTGAGCTGCTGCCTAAAGTGCGGGCCGTCTGTGCGTGCTTCCGGCGTTCTCATCCTGCCGCCGCTCGCCTGTCTGCGCTACAGCATAACTTCGGCCTTCTAGCTCACCGCCTCATATGCGACGTACCCACCAGGTGGAACTCCACCTTGCATATGCTGGACAGACTGTGCGAGCAGCAGCAGGTCATAGTGGAGTTTCATCTGCAGCACGCACGGGTGAGTCATACTGCGGAACAGCACCACTTCACCACCAATGACTGGACCTTCATGCGAGACCTGTGTGCCCTTTTGCGCTGTTTCGAGTAGTCCACCAACATGGCTAGTGGCGATGACGCCGTTATCAGCGTTACAATACCACTTCTATGTCTCCTTGAGAAAACACTTAGGGCGATGATGGAAGAGGATGTGGGCCAGGCGGAGGAGGAGGAAGAGGGGTCATTTCTAAGACTTTCAGGCCAGTCTTTTAGAAGTGCCTCAGAGGGAGGTTTTTTGCAACAGCAGAGGCCAGGTACAGATTTGGCCAGCCAGGGCCCACTACTGGAGGACGAGGAGGAGGAGGATGAGGAGGAGGATGAAGCATGTTCACAGCAGGGTGGCACCTAACGCAGCTCGTGCCTATCACTGGTGCGTGGCTGGGGGAATACGGAGGACGCAGATGATACGCCTCCCACAGAGGACAGCTTGTCCTTACCTCTTGGCAGCCTGGCACACATGAGCGACTACATGCTGCAGTGCCTGCGCAACGACTGCAGAGTTGCCCACATTTTAACGTGTGCTGACTACTGGGTGGCCACCGTGCTGGATCCCCGTTACAAAGACAATGTGCCGTCCTTAATTCCCTCACTGGAACGTGATAGGAAGATGCGCGACTACAGGCACACGCTGGTAGAGGCGCTCCTGAGAGCATTCCCGACTGACGCCGGGGGACAAGTGAAAGCACAAGGCGAAGGCAGGGGAGGAGGAAGAGATCTCCAACGCAGCTGTGTCAGCGCCAGCACCTTAGAAGGCAGGGTTAACATGGCCGACATGTGGAAAAGCTTTGTCACCTCGCCGCAACAACCGGCTCCAACTGGTGATATGGAGCGTGTTAGCAGGAGGCAGCATTTGACCAACATGGTGGAACAGTACCTGTGCACACGACTACACGTACTGACTGATGGTTCTGCCCCATTCAACTTCTGGGTCTCAGATCCCAGCACACAGACATGGCTTCTGAGCCCAGCTGCCTATTTAAGGACAGCCAGGTGCTGCCAAAACCCGGACCGGCACTTAAAATCCGGTCCGGTATTTTACCTCACCTGGCTGTAAATCAGCCCATCAGCACATGCTGGGAGGAAAATACCTGTTTTCCCAGACTAAACCTCTAACTGTGTCACATACCCTCCCTCCTTTGTTCAACCCTGAGGGGGTGAACACATGCAAGACAGTGTACCCGGGACAGGGCATCCGCGTTTCCCTGTAAAGGGCCTGCCCTGTGTTCCACCTAAAACTTAGTTTTGTAGGGAGAGAAACCATCGGGCATTTCTGTCCTTGGCCTGGCTCATCCACTTGAGAGGGGAGTAGTCAGTTACCAGGCGGAATTTTCTCCCTAATAAATAATAGCAGAGAGACTCGGGTGCCCACTTGATAGCCAGACACTCTCTCTCCACTATACTATACCGGGTCTCGGCTGGGGTGAGCTTACGGCTGAGGAAGACAACGGGATTCTCCTCCCCGTTGACTTCTTGAGACAGTACAGCACCGAGGCCTACTTTGGAGGCATCAGTCTGTACTATAAACTCCCTTTTAAAGTCGAGCGTCACCAAAACTGGGGACCCGCACAGGGCTGACTTCAAAGCGGAGAAAGCCTCTTCCGTCCGATCATCCCAGCGAACCATCACCCCAGTGTCCCTTCAAGAGCCCTCTCAATGGTGCGGCCACTGTAGCAATGTGGGGGACAAACCTCATGTAGTAGCCCACCATTTCCAGGAATTACTTTACTTGCCTAGTATTGACAGGTCGGGGCCAATTCCGTATTGCCTCTATTTTGTTCACTTGGGGTTTGATGACTCCCCGCCCAATGACATACCCCAGGTACTTAATCTCCTCTAACCCTATCGCACATTTTTTTGGGTTAGCGGTTAGTCCCGCCATTCGAAGGGAGTCCACTACAGCCTACACTTTGGGTAGGTGACTTTCCCAGTCGGTAATGTGGATGACAATATCGTCCAGGTAAGCCGAAGCATACCGACGATGTGGATGCAGCACAATGTCCATAAGCCGTTGAAAAGTGGCGGGGGCACCATGCAGACCAAAGGGTAGCACCTTGTACTGATACAGCACCTCAGGTGTGATAAAGGCAGTTTTCTCTTTGGCAGACTCCGTTAAGGGCACCTGCCAGTACTCTTTTGTGAGGTCCAAAACAGAAAAATACCGGGCTTGTCCTAACCTCTCGATAAGCTCATCCACCCGGGGCATGGGATACGCATTGAATTTGGAAATCTCGTTCAGTTTCCGAAAATCGTTACAGAACCGTAATGTCCCGTCTGGCTTGGTTATTAAGACTATAGGACTGGCACACTCCCTTTTATACTCCTCAATGACATCTAGTTGCAGCATTAACTGCACTACATCCGAGATGGCTTGTCGCCGTGTTCCGACTAACGAACTTCCTGGCCTCCTGAGCCTGTTTAGAGGAGAGGCTGTCAGCAACTTTTACGGCGGCAACTGCTTCCCTTACATCAGAGAAAGGGTCCGGAACCTCTTCCCTAGAAAACCCAGACGCAGGCTGTCTTCCGTAAAGGTCTCCTTATCCCTCCACGGCTTAAGCAAATTAACATGGTAGATCTGTTCTGGCTTTCGCCGCTCTGGCTGGTGTACCTTGTAGTTCACATCTCCAAATTTCTGGAGTACCTCGTAGGGCCCCTGCCACCTAGCCAGGAACTTACTGTCCACAGTCGGCACCAGAACCAAAACCTGATCACCCGGGTTAAAGATCTGGACCCAAGCCTGACGATAATAGACCCGACTCTGGGCTTGCTGAGCTGCCTCCATATGCTCCCTAACAAGAGGCAACAGTGTCTCTATCCGTTCTTGCATCTGGGTAACATACTCAATAACACTTGTATAGTGGGTTGTTGTTCCCATGCCTCTTTGGCTACATCTAAGAGACCGCGAGGGTGTCTGCCATATAGCAGTTCGAAGGGCGAGAACCCAGTAGAGGGTACCTCTCGCACTGCGAACATGAGAATAGGGCAGAAGAAGGTCCCAGTCCTTCCCATCTTTAGCCACCACCCTTTACAACATATTTTTTAATGTTTGGTTAAACCTTTCTACCAGACTGCCCGTTTGCGGATGGTAAACAGACGTCCGTAGCTGTTTTAAGTGCAGCAACAGAGTTCCCTCATCACCTTGGACATAAAAGGGTTCCCCTGATCGGTCAAAACCTCTTTAGGTAGTCCTACTCAGAAAACATCTCCATTAACTCCTTAGCTATGAGTTTGGCCGATGAATGTCGCAGTGGCACCGCCTCCAGGTACCAAGTGGCGTAGTCTAGGATGACTAAGATGTGTTGGTGCCCAGTGGCGGGCTTCGGTACAGGGCCTATGAGATCCATAGCTATTCTGTCAAACGGTACCTCGATTATTGGGAAAGGAACTAGGGGACTACGGAAATGTGGCTGGGGGCTAGTTATCTGGCAGGTCGGGCAAGACTTACAAAACTCTCTGAATATGCTGGGCCAGTAAAACCGCTGTAGTATACAATCCTGTGTTTTCTGCAACCCCAGGTGACCCCCGAGAACATGCTGGTGGGATAGATCTAAGAAGAGTTTGTGATAAGCCTTGGGGACCACCAACTGTTCAATATGCTCACCCCATAGTTGGTTTACCCAAAACAGCATACCCTGATGAACCACAAAACGGGGAAACACCTACTCGGCCCCAGGTTGTTGCAGTTCACCATCTACTATTAACACATTCTCCCAGGCTCGGGATAGAGTTGGGTCCCGGTGTTGTGCGGTACCAAAATGATCCCGGGAGACATTGAGGTATGCCAATTCAGAACTCGGCGGCAAGTCCTCCACGTCTCCTACCATCACACTCAGCGTGATTGTCTCCCCTCTTCCACCGAAGTGGCGGTCACCCCTACCGCTGGCCCTTTAGCCTTGGGTTCCCAGGGTTGTGGTCTCCCCCTGAGCAAGGCCACTCTGCTGGGGTTACCCCTGTCTCATGGGTATCAGTAATTCTCGTAGCAGGCCACAGTGCCAGGAAGCCCAGGAAGTCTCTCCCTATTATGAGTTCATAATGTAGATTTGTGGCGACAGCCACTTGTGGGTCCATCTACCGGCCACCGTGGTTAGAGGCACCAGCGCGGTGGGGTAGTATTTTAAGTCTCCGTGGCTGCACATCACCCCGAATTTCCGGCCAGTATACTCAGGGGACCGCACCAGGGTAGCCCTTACTAGGGACACCAGACTCCCTGAGTCCAGCAGAGTGTCTCCCACTTCCACCTGGCACAAGTGATCTAGAGACTCTGGGGTACCTGTTGCACACAGCCTCCTCGTATATAGCGACGGTAGCCATAGTTAGTGTCCATGGGCTCAACCCGATGGGGACAGTCAGCCCTTACATGGCCAGGCTCCTGACACCGCCAGCAGACTATCGGAGCCAGGTCCGCCATGGGTACATCCCGGGCGGGTTTTATCGGTTCAAATCTCTGGGCCTGGGGTGGAGATTTTCGGGGTTTGCCGATCCCCCTCCCGACAGAACCGTCCTTTAGATTCCTGGTAGCTTCATAGCGTTCCACCAGGTTCACCATCTCAAGGGCATTGCCAGGAGACACCTGACCGATCCAGTGCTGAAGAGGGTATGGCAAAGCCCTCCAGAACATATCGGCTAACAGATGATCCAGCATAGCAGTGGGACTCAGCACATCAGGCTGTAGCCATTTTTGGAAAAGGTGAAGTAAGTTATAATACTGGGGTCCTGCAGGTTCAGTGAACCCCCACTGATGCACCCGCTGGGCCCGGACCAACACATTCACCCCCAGTCTTGCCAGAATCACCCTTTCTGGTAGTCGGCCGCTTGATCGTCCGGCAAGTCAAAATAGACCCGCTGGGAATCGGACGCCAGGAACGGAGCGACGACCTCAGCCCACTGGTCTCGGGGTAGCTTCTCCCTTGTGGCCACTTTCTCGTACATCGCCAGGGAGGTTTCGACGTCATCTGCGGGTGTCATGGACTGCTTTCCGGGCATCGTGGACGCTCAGGGTTGCTCCTGCCGTCTGCAAAGCCATCACGTGTTGTAGCAGCAGCTGGTTTGTTTCTTGCTGCTGCTTGTTAGCCTCTACGAGGGCCTTCATTACCGCCTCCATTTTGTCAAGGGTCACAGGTTCAAATTTAGCGGGTTTAATGCAAGACATACAACCGTGCCCACGGAAAAACTAAACAACAACAATATTTCTGCGCTTGCACGCATCCTCCACCAATTGTGGGGATTTGCTCTGGTATTTAGGATAAGCGGGCGCAGTACAGAGGCAAAATACAACTTCAGTGTTTATTCCCATATGGTGCCAAAAACAAAACGTCACTTTTTCAGTGTTGGTGTTACTTCACATCCAATGGCAAGTTAATATAACAAAAAGTCACCTTGGTGGCAGTTCTGCCTCAGAAAGTCCAAATACAGGCTTTAGCCGTCCTGTTCCCCTGACACACGGGTCTCAGCTCTCCAGCCCAGCACAGGCCTCAGATCCCAGCACACAGACATGGCTTCTGAGCCCAGCTGCCTATTTAAGGGCAGCCAAGTGCTGCCAAAACCCAGACCAGCACTTAAAATCCGGTCCGGTATTTGATCTCACCTGGCTGTAAATCAGCCCAGCAGCACATGCTGGGAGGAAAATATCTGTTTTCCCAGATCAAACCTCTCACTGTGTCACACTTCCCAGACATTGACTGGGGACATGATTCTGCCTCAACCGCAAAGGTGAGAAGATTCCTCAACTTGCTGCAGGACCACTTTATGGGCCAGTTTGTAGAAGCTCCCACTAGGGCCAATGCTCTGTTGGATCTGGTAATCTCTAATGATGCAAAGCTTGTCGGAAATGTTACTGTTCGAGAAACACTAGGTAATAGTGACCACAATATAATTATATTCATAGTAATAATCCTCATTGTGCCTCCTTCACAGTAATAATGCCCCTTAATAGTAGTAATGCCCGTTGTGCCCCATTCAAAGTAATAATGCCAATTATGCCCCCTTAATAGTAATAATGCCCATTGTGCCCCTTAATAGTAGTAATGCCTACTGTGCCCCCTTCACAGTAATAATGCCCATTGTGCCCCTTCACTGTAATAATTCCCATTGTGCCCCCTTCACAGTAATAATGCCCTCTGTGCCCCCTCCTTAGTAGAAATCCGCATTGTGCCCCCATAATAGTAGTAATGCCCTCGGTGCTAGTAATGCCGATTGTACCCCCTTCAAAGTAATAATGCCTATTGCGCCCCCTTAATAGTAATAATGCCCATTGTGCCCCCTTAATAGTAGTAATGCCCACTGTGCCCCCTACACAGTAATAATGACCATTGTGCCCCTTCACAGTAATAATGCCCTCTGTGCCCCCTCCATAGTGGAAACCCCCATTGTGCCCCCTTAATAGTAGTAATGCCCTCTGTGCTAGTAATGCCCATTGTGCCCCCTTCACAGTAATAATGCCCTCTATGCCCCCTTAATAGTAGTAATGCCCTCTGTGCACTGTGCCCCCTTCAGAGTAGTAATGCTCTCTGTGCACTGTGCCCACTCCATAGTAGAAATGCCCATTGGGCCCTCTTCACATTAGCAATGCCCATTGTGCCCCCTCTAGAGTAAAAAAATGGCCATTGTGCCCCTCCAGAGTAGAAATGCCCATTGTGCCGCCTCCAGAGTAGAAATGCTTACCTTGTCCCGTTCCTGAAGCTCACAGTCCTCTCTCCCCTGCAGACACTGATCGCTCTGCAGCACTGTGTGGGCGGAGCTTATTCAGATTTTTGGACTGCAGGCTCCGCCCACACAGCCAGCCACACGATCTGTGCCTGCAGGCTGAATGGGGGAGCAGGAAGAAGTCTTCCTGCTTCACCATTCAGAGAGCCTCCGGCCTGAAGGAGGGGAGAAGCGCGGTGAGCAGAGCGGTAAGTGACAGGACTGCAGCTCCCTGCGCTCCAGCAATGAGCGCTTCCATCTGTATTGATGGAAGCGCTCATTGCTTCTGGACTGTGGCACCCCCTGAGAGCTGGTACCCGGGTGCATGCAGGGGTTCGGACAGCTAGCAACCACAGTCTTGATTCGGACCGCAGTCCGCCAGTTGAGTACCCCTGGTCTATAGGCTTGGAAAGTATAGTTTGTAATTGGATTGAAAACTGGCTAAAGGACCGTGTCCAGAGAGTTGTGGTCAATGATTCCTATTCATAATGGTCCCTGGTTATAAGTGGTGTACCCCAAGGTTCAATCCTGGTCCCTTTATTATTTAATTTATTTATTAATATCGAGGACGAGATTAATAGCACCATTTCTATTTTTGCAGATGATACTAAGCTATGTAGAACTGTACAGTCTATGGAAGATGTCCATATACTACAAGCTGACTTGAACACTCTGAGTGATTGGGCATCAACTTGGCAAATGAGGTTCAATGTGGACAAATGTAAAGTTATGCATCTTGGTAGTAATAATCTCTGTGCTTCATATGTCCTAGGTGATGTAGCACTGGGAGAGTCACTTATTGAGAAAGATTTGGGTGTCCTTGTGGATGGTAGATTAAATAACATTTGTAAGAATAGGTGCACTACTGTGATGGATGCAATCAACAAAATCTGACTAAACCCTCACTCTGATGTTAAAATGAGACTTTAGCCAATATATCCTAATATGAAGGACATACCGGAGCCCGCAAACCATGTCAAGGTATCTCAGGTGTCACGGGACCTAACACTAACCTACCTGAGCCGTATGGGCAATACCAGGGGCCAATGGGCCATAGATTAAATAACAGCATACAATGTCAATCAGCTGTTTCTAATGCCTCCAGGATATTGTCATGCATTAAATGAGGCATGGACTCGCGGGGCAGGGATGTGATATTACCACTTTACAAAGCGTTGGTGTGGCCTCATCTAGAATATGCAGTTCAGTTCTGGGCACCAGTCCATAGAAAGGACGCTCTGCAGCTGGAAAAAGAGGAGAGCAACGAAAATGATAAGGGGCATGAAGGGTCTTGGTTATGAAGAAAGATTAAAAGAATTGAATTTATTTAGTCTTGAGAAGAGACGTCTAAGGGGGAACTTGATTAACCTATACAAATATATAAATGGGCCATACAAAAATACAGTGAAAAACTGTTCCATGTAAAATGCGCTCAAAAGACAAAGGGGCACTGCCTCCGATTGGAAAGGAAAAAGTTCAGTCTCCAGAAGCGTCAAAGCTTCTTTACTGTAAGAACTGTGAATCTGTGGAATAGACTTCCGCAGGACGTGGTCACAGCAGAACAGTGGACAGTTTTAATAAGGGTTTGGATGAATTCTTAAAAGTAAAAAACATTAATGCTTTTGAAAACGTGTAGAGTCTCAATTCCTTCTGGGATTCGCATCCCCACCTATCCCTTGGTTGAACTTGATGGACTTATGTCTTTTTTCAACCGTATTAACTATGTAACTAAATTAGCTATGTAGTACCGAAATGCTACAAAAACCTTATTACCATAGAAGTATATGAAAATGTTTAAAAACTTTTGCAAATGTTTAAAAATACATATTCGTCCATATCAACTTATATGATAACAATAAAAATCTCTCCATCATGTTCCATAAATATATCAGGCGGCTTTCCCAGAATACCTCCCTTTTTTCTTTAATTCTATGGGTCACATGTCTCCTCTAACCAATGAGAAATTACTTTATACACACCTTCTCATGTTTCTCTTAATGGAGGAAAGTTTTCACCTATCCAGAGGCTTCCCTCTTCTATACTACTCCCCCTATCATATTTGTGAATGGGGTCACCTGATCATATTTATTTCCCTCACTACACAGTCCTCCCTTGAATTTCTAAATCGCTACTCGATTCCCATGCTACCTATAATCTCCTTATGTACCACTACGATCTAGTGAAGATATCTTGCACTTTAACAAGCTTCTCAACTCTTTCTCCAATCTTCTAACCTATACAGTGGCGTTGTTGGGCCATTGCCTGAGCAGTTTACTTTTGCTAATACATACAAATTGGGCACTGCCTGACCTAAAGTCTATCTCATCTACAAACTGCCCATTGAAATCAATTAACTGTTCATGTAATCCATGGATGTGCCAGGTCCTCCAAAAAGAAAGATCTTCTTTTCCCACTCTATGTAGGTCCCCTCATTCCAAAAAGCACGTATATAAAAATATTTATCCTAAAGGAGTAATGGAAACAAAATCAAAATGGCTGATTGTCACTTCACCTCCTTCAAAAAATTTAAAAGAGGTCAAAAAGTCAAAACATTCAAAATGGTACCCATGAAAAGTACAGATCGTCCCTAAAAAAATTAGCACACACGCAGCTCCGTAGATATAAAAATAAAAATGTTATATGGGGCAGAATATGATGATGCAAAGAAAAAATAAGCCTTTATTATTTTAATCTTTTAAACACATGAAAAACTATATAAATGTGGTATTACTGTGTCGGACCCCCACCTATCAGATACTGATGACATATCCTGAAGATAGGTCATCAGTAGTCAAATATTGGAAAACCCTTTTAATGTCACTTCTCAAAATTGCCACTTACAGTATGTCACAAAAGTGAGTACACCCCTCACATTTTTGTAAATATTTTATTTTATCTTTTCATGGGACGACACTGAAGATCTGACACTTTGATACAATGTAAAGTAGTCAGTGTACAGCTTGTATAACAGTGTAAATTTGGTGTGCCCTCAAAGTAACTCAACACAGCCATTAATGTCTAAACTGCTGGCAACAAAAGTGAGTACACCCCTAAGGGAAAATTGCCAAATTGTGCCCAATTAGACATTTTCCCTCCCCAGTGTCATGTGACTCATTAGTGTTACAAGCTCTCAGGTGTGAATGGGGAGCAGGTGTGTTAAATTTGGTGTTATCGCTCTCACACTCTCTGATACTGGTCACTGGAAGTTCAACATGGTACCTCATGGCAAAGAACTCTGAGGATCAAACAAAAAAAATTGTTGCTGTACATAAAGATAGCTGAGGCTATAAAAAGATTGCCAAAACCCTGAAACTGAGCTGCAGCACGGTGGCCAAGACCATACAGCGGTTTAACAAGACATGTTCCACTGAGAACAGGCCTAGCCATGGTCGACCAAAGAAGTTGAGTGCACATGCTTAGCGTCATATGTAGAGTTTGTCTTTTCAAAATAGACATATGAGTCCTGCCAGCATTGCTGCAGAGGTTAAAGGCATGGGGGCACTGGCGTACCGCCCATAGCGGCAGACCATGCTATGGGGCCCGGGCAGGCTGATTGGCCCTGACCCCGTTCCAATCGAAGTACAACATCTCCCTTCATCCTTGGCCCTGCAGACACCCACCAAAATCCTTTCGTCTGCTGTGCTCTACTGCTTTCCCTGCCTAGTATCGCTACAGCAGCAGAGCAGAGGGCCTGGCAAGGTTAGCAGCACTTCACTGCTCTAACCTCCTGACCAGTGATGGTCAGTTCGCAGTGTTCGCCACAGGGCTTACCTGTGCATCGCTGGACGGGTGAGTCTAACCTTACTAAAGATGACAGCCCGCATGTGTTCGCTGGCGAACACTGCGAACTGGCCATCACTGCTCCTGACCTCCGACCACTGACCGGGAGAGCCCTGGTGCAAACTCCATGAGCTGTTGGGATTCCCATATCCCACAAGGACACAAACAGCAGACAGCATATTCTGTGTGACAGTTATGTAGTTGCTCATAATTCTTAATTTTCTAAATTTCTATTTCTCTGCTTTTAAAACAGAAAGTGATACCTCATACAATATTTATTGCTTAACATTAACCATATGTCTTTTTGTTGGCATCATTTTGAAATGTTATTTTATTTTTTAGGACGTTAGAAGGCTTAGAATTTTAGAAGAAAATTTTCAAAACCCACTTTTTAAGGACCAGTTCAGTTATGAAGTCACTTTGTGGGGCTTACATAGTAGAAACCACCCATAAACGATGCCCTTTTAGAAACTACACCCCTCAAGTTATTCAGACTGATTTTACAAATGTTATTAACCCTTTAGGTATGCCACAAGAATTAAAGGAAAATGTAGATTAAATCTCTAAATTTCACTTTTTTGGCAGATTTTTTGCAACTCATCTAGGGTTAGCAGCCAAACAAAACTCAAAATCTATTACCCTTAGGGCTCATGCACACGACTGTATGTATTTTGCGGTCCACAAAAAACATCCGTGTGCATTCCATATTTTGCGGAATGTCACAGCTGGACCCTAATAGAACAGTACTATCCTTGTCCGAAATGCGGACAATAATAGGACATGTTCTATTTTTTTGCTGAACGGAAATACTGACATACGGAAACGGAATGCACACAGAGTTTTTTTTGTGGACCCATTGAAATTAATGGTTTGGCATATGGTCCGCAAAAAAAAACCCGGAACGGACACAGAAAGAAAATACGCTCGTGTGCCTAAGCCCTTATTTTGCACTTTACAGAAACACCCCACATGTGGTGGTAAACTGATGTAAGGGCACACGGCAGGGAGGAGAAGAAAAGGAGCGCTATATGGTTTTTGGAAGGCAAATTTTGCTGGACTTTTTAGACACCATGTCCCATTTGAAGCAAGGTGACAAAAAAAATGGCTTTTTCTGCACTTTTTATTTTATTTTTTACAGCGTTCACCTGAGGGGGTAGGTCTTGTGATATTTTTATAGAGCTGGTTGTGCTGGGTGTGGCAATACCTAATATGTCTTTTTTTTATTATTTCACTTTAACACAATAAAAGCATTTTTGAAAAAAAAAAAAAAATGTTTTAGTGTCTGCATATTCTAAGAGCCATATTTTATTTTTATTTTTTGGGCGAGTCTGTCACGTACGTGTAACACCCCAGAGTTGTGTTACGAAACTCTTTTACCCCGCTACAATCTGTTAAGTGTATTTACATTGTCATCTTGTGTAATTTTACATCATATCCTCACAAATGTGCATTGTAAAGCCTTGTAAATATATATTGCTGTAATTTCCATGTTCACCAGCAGGTGGCAGCAATGTGTTCAGCAAGGACTTAGCTACAGTTTAGTGTTTCTGAACTGGAATAGTTCATTCCAGTTTAGTCTCCCCCTCTATGAGCAAAGTGGGCTGCACCCATTTCCTACCTCATGGGGAGATGAGGAAGTTAAGTTAGGGTGTAACCCACCCCTGCTAGGCGTAGGGTGTGCATTGTAGGAGCTCCCAGATATAGGGATCCAAGCCAGGATCTTCTCTCGGCTGAGACAATTGATCATTATCCCCAGCTTGAACCTTGCAGCCTCAGCTGGTAGAAGCAAGCAGCCACCTTCAGTTACAGGAAGAAGCATACCCATAGACAATAACTGTGAGTACCGTCCAGAGACCCCAGGAGACGCTAAATTCCTCTTCAGCTAGTCAGTCCCCAAGACAGCAGAAGATAGTCAGTGCAGAAGATAAATTCCTGCCACATTACAAAGATACAAAGCAGACGTCCTTTCCTGCAAAGCTCCAGGCACATGATAGAGCAGAAGATATATTCCTGCCACACATTGCCAATACCTGCTGGGACCAAAGACTATTGCTGTATCTCACTTGGATGAAAGCTGCAACTAGTAAAGACAAGTTTGAACTTTACCCATGGTCTGGATCTCAATTACTGCTGCAAATTCCTCTATTACTCCTACTAGCACCACACTCAATTTATTGCAAGTGAGGCAGGGTCCAGGAGTCCAGCCGTACCCAGGTAGGAGACACCGTTGACACTATTACCACTGCCATACAGAGACATTACACCACTCTGGCATTCCTAACCTGGTACGTGAGTTACAACACCTTAAAGGGCTCTGTGACTGTACCCTGCACACGCTGCAATTGGCGTCACGAACAAAAACTATAGACTATTACACCGATATCCTGACCCACTGGATAATTTGGCGTCCGTGTAACCGTACCCACGGTCCGGCTCATTGCATACGCACCCGTGTCTCGCAACCAGTGATGGGTCGGCCAGGGGCTCCAGACTACCTCCAAGCTCTCACTTCACGCACACCACACACTCAGGCCGCTAAGTGAGTGTAGTTCACCCCCAAGCACGCACAGACTCAACACCCCAAACACCAGCTGCCACCACCGACTTTGACGTAAGTCGGAAATGTTGCACACTCCACGTATATACGTTCTGCTCACAAGCAATCACACAGTCGCACGTTTAGGCTATGGATTCTTTAGAGCAACAAGGCGGACTTATAAAGGGAATATTTTATACACAAAAAATAGTGCAATGCTTACAAAAACAGATGTAAGATTATACAAAGTAAAAATAACATACAAAACAGTAAGAGTAAAATAAATGGGTAAAAGCAGTAAATAAGAACTTACTGCCCCGGGAGAATGGGAGGAAAATGGCTAACCGTCAGCTCAGCTGTGACTCCCACACGGTGTTACACTGAAAATATGTCCATGCAACAATTTTATAGAACTAGGATTGGTTTCCAGTTTCCGGTCGGCCCAGTCATTGACCAGTGGCGTACCGCCCATAGAGGCAGACCACGCCATTGCTATGGGGCCCGCGGCACTGGGGGCCCGGAGCGCAGAAAAGGCCCCACCCACACTATTTACCCCGCCCACTCATGACATGCTGGCCGGTAATGCGGCTGGTTTTCTTCAGCCAACTCTTCTTCCGCAATCGCCTACCCTCAGGATCAAAGCAGCCTGCATGTAGCGCTCGAGTCGCTGGCCAATCAGCACAAGGCAAGTCTGTTGAGGCAGCTGCTGATTGGCCAGTGGCGCAAGGGAGGCGGGAGAATCGGTTCGAACTTCGCCGTCGCCAGTGTGCCTGAGCTGAGGAGACGAAGAAGGAAGAACAG
The DNA here is from genome assembly GCF_905171765.1 of Bufo bufo. Taxonomy (NCBI): domain Eukaryota; kingdom Metazoa; phylum Chordata; class Amphibia; order Anura; family Bufonidae; genus Bufo; species Bufo bufo. Next base: position 224,627,113 of record NC_053389.1, read on the forward strand.
AAGCACCTGTGTCCCTGGCCTGAAGTCAGAACCGTTCGTCCTGCCGTGCTGCCTGCAGTGCCTGGCCCTGGCTTCCTGAGACGAGTGAGACTGAGAGAGAGCAGACTCAGTCAGCACTCAGCAGAGACTAGGTACCATGTGATAATGTCATGTCACTATGTCAGATCTGGATACTCAGATTGTCAGACACTGACAGCGGCAGCAAGAGAGAGGAGGGGTAGGGAGGGGGACAGCCAGGACAGGGTGGGACATGCTTCAATCCCACTCCAGTGAGTCCTGTTGTCCTCTATGAGCCCCAAAATGCCCATGGGGGAGAAGGAAGAAAGCACACTGTCCTGAGATTTTTGGGGGGCATTAGGGGTTGGGGGGGGGGGGGGGCTCATAGATGACAGTGTGCTTTCCTCCTACACCTACTCCTTCCTAACAACCCCCCCCCCGGGCATTTTGGAGGGCATTAGGCGGGGTTGGATGGATATTAACCCCTCTAACTCCTTGCTGCTAATGCTGAGTGTGCCACCAAATTATATTTCACCAACCAGCCAAACCCCCCCCACACACACACACACAAACACATGCGCATATGTGCACACTCAGCATCAGCAGCAAGGAGTTAAAGGGGTTTGGGGTAAGAGAAGTGATGACAAAATGGCGCAGGTAGCAAAGGGGTTAAGATGTGGAGGATGGCTTAGGTCCGGCTTTAGCACAGTGGACAGAGGCAGGAGGAGTGCTGTGTATGCGCTCCTGCCCTGCACTCGCTTAGTTGTGTGGCATACATATTGCGCCCTGTGTCCACTGTCCTGTGCCCACTCTGCTAAAGCCTGGCAAGTGACATGGCCCATCTGTGTCCACTGTCCTGTGCCCACTCTGGCAAGCCTGGCAAGTGACATGCCCATTGTATGAAAATATAAAAAAATATTCCCCATATGGCAAACAGCAAAACAGAAAAAAAGAGTCCAAAAGGCGGATTAGCTGTTTTTGTTCGCTTCCTTTTCCACAATACATTTAAATAAAAAGTGATCAAAAAGTCATAAACACCCCAGAATGGTATCAATGGAAAGTTCAGATCGCCCCGCAAAATTTGAGCCCCCATATAGTTCCGTATACATAATTGCAAAAAAGTTATAGGGGTCCAAATATGGCGACAAAAAAGTAAAACCTTTTTTTTTTTTTTCCAATTTAGAATTTTTTTTCACTATCAAAACGCAAACAAACAGAACAAATCCTTATTGGAAAATACATGTACATTTTATACGTTACTGCAACAAAGTTGGTTAATATTAAAATAAAAATGTTTATCCCTAACAGTTTCAGTAGGTCATGTATAAATTTATTTAATGGGGGTGTGGCATGGGAGGAGCCAGGTCAGGAAGTGGGAGGGGCCATTGTGGGTAGTGGGCGGGGTTAAGGGGCCCAATTCAGATTTTTGCTATGGGGCCCAGTGATTTCTATGTACGCCCCTGTCATTGACTAACCAAATCCTAGTTCTTCCATTGGGGTACAATTAATGAGGGGGGTGGAGGGAATATTGAAATCTCTTTGTTTTAAAGTTTTCAAATCTCCCTCCAAAATGAGCCCCCTTCCTCCAGTATCTGGTTTATCAGGGGGGAGCAGATGCTTCTTTGAAGCTAGTACCTGGCAGCCAGAGGTATTAGATATGACAGGAACATAAGGAGAACTGTCCATCTGCATCTCCTGTAGCTGGCAGAGTCCCAGCCTGCCCAACTCCACCCTGCTGGGATAGAATGTAGGCTTCAAAGCACTCAGCCATTTGGGGAAGGACCCTTCTATCCAGCAGAAATTACACCTTATACAACAGACACACATCAAATATACTTCTATAATAGCTACTACCAATATGCACCCGCACATCATATTCATGACATAGAGGCTCATTTTTGTGGGATGAGGTAACGGTTTGATTGGTACTATTTTTGACACATACAACTTTTTGGTCACTTGGTGTGGCGAAACCGACCTCGCCACTGGGTTTTGGAGAGGACTGGCTGCTGGCCTCTTGCCCCAGGATTATGGGCCATATACTAACTTTTAAACCCCTGAACCGATTCAAGTGAATTTTGGATAGGTTTGTCACAAAGTTATACTGTTTGAATTAATGTAAGCTATATGTATGGCCAATGTAAACTCACAAAGTTGTAACAATCTATAATAATTGTAACTTGTCAGCTTGGGAGGAATATGCGGGTGTGTTTCTATTGTGCCATTGTCCCATTGTGTGTTTAAATGGTGATGTCCGTCCTGTTGTATCTACATGTGTATTGGCGATCTCCCTTTGTTCTGAGAGATAATTGGATTGCTCCTCAGGTTGTCTCCAGACAGAGGGGAGGAGACCATGATGCATTGTGGGGATATGTTGTCCTATGTCACAGTCTTCATTCTGGTCCTCTGGGGGCGTGAACGATTGGTTGCTGTAGTTACATTGTATGTGTTGTTAATTACTGATTGGTTGTATTTCAAACCCCTGTGGGCAGTACTATGTTTGTGGTTTATGAATAAAAGAGGCTGTACTTGAAGTTACAGTCAGACCACTGCTTGACCCTCAACACGGAGCCTTGTCTCGTTATTGGGGGGATTCACTGTATGCTGTTAGAGGCTGACTGCCAGAAGTGTAAGCTGATCCCTGTTCGTCTGCTAGCAGCTATTCGTGAGGTTCCAGTTCGGAGTGCTACTTTGTATCCAGTTCGGGAGGTTGGTGTCCTGCAGTAGCTGTGCCTGTCTCTCAGAAAAGGGGCTTATCGCCTGAACGGATTTTAACCCCTTGTCTGCTGAAACGGTCCGTTACATTGGTGGCAAGCAGCGGGATTGTTCCTACAGCCAGAAGGACAGCTACAAAGAAACATCATTCCCTGGAATTACAATTTGAGGGCAAAGCATGTCCCAGTACAGCGACCCTGACAGCACCAGAATGGAAACAGCAGTGGAGTACGATGAGGGTGTCATGGATGACCGAGATGCAGTCCGCAAAGGCATCTGGTACCAGGTACTGGGTATTGTGGAGTATATGCAGGACGAGAGACTCCCCACGGAAGACCAGCGGTTGCAGAAGCGAGTAGCCCTGCGGATGCCCTTCCTGGGAGAGCAGCCCCGGGAGGAATGGGTAAAGGAATTGGAACTCCTAGCATGGCGGGAGCTGTGGCTGGAAGATGCCTACCAGGCGCTCTGGTGGTATGGGGCACAGTACCTACCCAGGACAGCTGAGCATGACAAGCCGGAGGGAGAGGAGTTTGATGGTCCTGGCTTGTTATGGGAGACCTTTTCAGAGCTGGAGTTTGGGAGCCCTACACAAGCCCGGTTCCATGATCTCTTGGAATGGAGGGAGAGCAGGTTTGACTGGGACGACACTCATGAGATTGAGCAGGACCTGGTCCACCTGGTGACCCGGGAGATGGAGCTGGAACAGGGCTATCAGCAGCTGTTCCATGCCAGTGAGAAGGCTCAGCAGGACAGTAAGGTGACAGACCCAGTCTCCATTCCCCAGCGGCAGTGTGAATTGCAGGGAATTGGGAGCCCAGTCTCCATTCCCCAGCAGCAGTGTGAAATGCAGGGAGAGGAGAGCAGCGTCCTCCCTCCTCAGCGGCAGGCGGAGTTACAGGGGGCAGAGGTAGTTGTTCCTGCCCCCCAGCAGCAGCATGATTTTTTGGGAATTGGGAGCCCAGTCTCCATTCCCCAGTGGCAGGCGGAGTTACAGGGGGCAGAGACAGTCGGTCCTGTCCCCCAGCGGCAGAGTGTCCAGCAGGGAATAGAGAGCCCAGTCTCCTTTCCCCAGCAGCAGGACACTGTATTGGGAGCGGAGACGGTCGGTCGCCCTCCCCAGCGGCTGGAAGTATGTATGGGAGAGGAGCTCGTTACCCCCTCTCCCCAGCGGCAGCTTAACGCACCAGGGGGACAAAGTAAGCCCCACAACAGTGCAGATGGGACCGTGGTCTCTGCACTTACAGCACAGGGGGTAGAGACAGTCGGTCTCCCCCTCCAACAACCAGGCTCCAACCAGGCTTCTTCCGTGGTAGCGCTGGCACCAGGGCAGAGTACCGCTGATCCCTGCCCACAAAGCAACCTCCACTCCAAGCCAGGGAGCAACACAGAGACTGGGAGTACCAGCTTCCAACATAACCTTGGTGGACTCACTGGACAGAGACAGGCTACTAAAATCAACAGGTCCAGTATTTGGTTGTGGGTGGGCTGCCAGACTAACTCAGGTACCGACCGGCGTGAGGTCAGGTATCTGGTTAGTCTTCCCTCGGGGGGGGGAGATGTGTGGCGAAACCGACCTCGCCACTGGGTTTTGGAGAGGACTGGCTGCTGGCCTCTTGCCCCAGGATTATGGGCCATATACTAACTTTTAAACCCCTGAACCGATTCAAGTGAATTTTGGATAGGTTTGTCACAAAGTTATACTGTTTGAATTAATGTAAGTTATATGTATGGCCAATGTAAACTCACAAAGTTGTAACAATCTATAATAATTGTAACTTGTCAGCTTGGGAGGAATATGCGGGTGTGTTTCTATTGTGCCATTGTCCCATTGTGTGTTTAAATGGTGATGTCCGTCCTGTTGTATCTACATGTGTATTGGCGATCTCCCTTTGTTCTGAGAGATAATTGGATTGCTCCTCAGGTTGTCTCCAGACAGAGGGGAGGAGACCATGATGCATTGTGGGGATATGTTGTCCTATGTCACAGTCTTCATTCTGGTCCTCTGGGGGCGTGAACGATTGGTTGCTGTAGTTACATTGTATGTGTTGTTAATTACTGATTGGTTGTATTTCAAACCCCTGTGGGCAGTACTATGTTTGTGGTTTATGAATAAAAGAGGCTGTACTTGAAGTACAGTCAGACCACTGCTTGACCCTCAACACGGAGCCTTGTCTCGTTATTGGGGGGATTCACTGTATGCTGTTAGAGGCTGACTGCCAGAAGTGTAAGCTGATCCCTGTTCGTCTGCTAGCAGCTATTCGTGAGGTTCCAGTTCGGAGTGCTACTTTGTATCCAGTTCGGGAGGTTGGTGTCCTGCAGTAGCTGTGCCTGTCTCTCAGAAAAGGGGCTTATCGCCTGAACGGATTTTAACCCCTTGTCTGCTGAAACGGTCCGTTACACTTGGTATTGCACTTTTTGGGATGTAAGGTGACAAAAAATGGCTTTTTGGCACAGTTTTTATTCTTTTTTTATGGTGTTTATCTGACGGGGTAGATTATGTGATACATTTATAGAGCCGGTAATTACAGATGCGGCAATACCTAATATGTGTGTTTTTGTCATTTTTTTTCTTTTTTATTATAAAAACACACTTTTTTAAACTTTTTTTTACTTTATTTTTGTCCCACTCTGGGACTTCAATTTTTTGGGGTCTGATCCCCTTTGCAATGCATTACAATACATCTGTATTGTAATACCTTGCCTGTTCTGCAAGACATTGGGCTGCCTTCTTACCCATCGGGTCCCCGTCACCGCAGCTCGGGGACCTAATGGGAAGCCTTACCCGACACAAACACCTTCTATGCCGGTCAGAGCTGACTGCGGCATAGAAAGGGTTAATCTGCCGGCATCAGCTTTTTCAGCGATGCCGGCAGATACAGCAGTGACTGCCGGGCACCTGCACTGATCGGGTGCGCACCACTCTGGTGCCCGCCCAATCAGCATGACATAGTAGTACAGCAAATTTTGGGAAGTCACTTCCAGCTATGACGTACTATTATGTCATATGTTGGGAAGGGGTTAAGCATGATCAGCAATTGCACAATCAAAGAGAAATTTCAATTTTCAAAGATGATTTTAGAATTATCATTTGCTCTCATTATACAGTAGTATGGTGCCCTGGATCAAGGGTACTTTGGACTGTGGATGTTTGTGGACATTTGGCCCAATTGCTACTATGCAAAGCCACCAACTCACTACTTTAGTGCACTTGGAAGGATTAACTTGCACTCTGATTTATGTGGTTGTGTTTACTTATACTGTTTTATGTTGTTGAACTGCATTTTTATATGTTTATTGTACTCCTGTTCATTTGCACTGATATTGCAGTATATCTGCACTGCACTGTAGAAAGTGTAACACAGCCAGCTAATCCTGAGAGACTTTGGGATTTTCTACCTATGCAGTAGACTACCTACTTGATACTGAGAGGTTCTTCCACAGTTACCATAGGGACTACATAAAGGTTTGACTGGAAAAGAAACAGACACCTTTTGACTGGTTTAACATCTGAAGACTTGTCTTGGAAAACTGCTAAGTGATTCCCACAGACTTGTATTGAAACTCTATACAAATCTATGGCAGACTGAAATTGCAAAAATTTTTCTGTTTAGGCTGTGATTCTCCACTCCATCCCTCCCACTAGAAGGTTCTAGTTCCAGTACCTAATGACAGCCACTATATAGTGGATAGAGCGTTATGCTTCCGGCTCCATCCTTCATATAATTTCCAGCATCTGTCCAAAACAGTTGATCTGATATTGATGACTTATCCTGTGGAAACCAGTAAAACTCTTTAACCTAAAAATTTGTACGACGTAACAAAACATATGCAGAATTACCCAAAACCCCACAAAAACGTAAGAATTGCTAAGATATCATTACTGGGATGTGGGCATATGTTATCCTAGTAAACAAAGGATATTAGTGACATATTCACCAAGTCCTGTAATACTTGTATGGCTGGGTAATCTAAAGATATTAAAGCAAATGCGCAACTGAATGACCATTATAACAAAGGAAATCCACTGAGCAAATGGTGACATTACAGGGAGCAGAATCATTCAACCACTTGTATAGAAATGCACCGTCCCATTGAAATGAATAGGGCGGCTTAGGTGTCTAATTGGGTCATGTATTTACATTGAATCCTGTCATCTGACGACTTATGTGAATCTTTTATCTGTGATCTCATGAAGCTTCTAAACACTTATTGAAGCCATGTTCTTATCAGTACTACAAGAAAAGTTAGACAAGCACATTCATAGTCACAGGTGCACATCCATAAAGCTAGCATGCAGAAAGCAAACAAAAAAAAGGTATGGCAGCACACCATTACTCATACAAACAATAAAATTGGGGAATAAGGATTATTCTGAATTAAAGTGGTATTATGCCTACTATACATGAAAAAATAGAAGCATTTTTGATCAAACGTGTGTAGGCTTAGGTCAAGCCCAGGAGAGGCAGTTCTGTTAGTGTTAGGTACCCATCTGCAAAAGCCACCTTGACGCCTGGTAGATGGGCCCGACACACATTTGATGTGAAAAAATGTGCGCAGAGAGCTTCTATTTTTTTCATGTATATTAGGTATAATAAAACTTTAATTCAGAATAATCCTTATTCCCCAATTTTTTTGTTTGTATGAGTAATGTTGTGCTGCCATACTTTTTTTGTATTCTTATCAGTGTCATAACTTGAGCTGTAATGACTGAGTATTTATGAGCTGTCAAGGGTTCAAAGAACAGGGCTACAGACTGGGCAGGCAGCTCAGCTGGATGACAATACTCAAGGTGAACAGAAACTGACTCGGATGCACTCTCAATTAACCTTTGTGGTAGAACTGACATTTTTTAAATACCAATTAAATTTAAATAAATGATTTTGAGCCCTGTGACGGTATCATCCGTGTCACCGTCTAGTATTCCCTTCTCCCCTTGAAATAGCACCGCCAAGTAATCCACAGAGCAATAAATCGCTATTATCGCTAGTATCGCTGGTATCGCCGGTATCGCCAAATAAGTCTATACATTAGCCCAAGCTGAATGCTAGAAATACTTTACTGGAAGGCTCCACATTGAAAAAATACAATTGCTTTTATCCCCTGCTCCCATGCAAGGGAGACACCCACAACAAACATACATTAACCCATAACACAAAGGTTACAACCCACATAGACACCATGGTTAACATAATCAACACAGGCAGGAGAATACACATTGCCCTCTTGTAATGACCGGCGTCACGCAAAAGGAGGGAAATGGGAAGGCCCTGTCCAAGGGAGAGGGAAAGGTGGTGACCCCTGACTCACCTTGTGGCTGGCACCTGACTGCCCTGACGTCCGTAGACGGGTTCCTCACCCGTACGCCGATCACGTGCCTAAACCCTGGCTTTCCCTAAGATGAGCCCTATGTAGTGAACGGGGCGGTGGGATCACTAGTCCGCACCACTGACACTAAAAGGAAAACACCAAGGAGAGGACAGACAATACAGACAAACATATAATCCCAGGTGGACGACAACAGCAGACCACCAAGGCCCAACAGGGATCCGGAGGGTAACGTTCTGGAACAACAACCAGGGAACACAGCTACACAGCTCCAGTGGGTCAGTATAGAAGTCCAGGCAGGAAGCTCTATATCTGGCAACCAGAGAAGTGAGAGATGGGAATATAAGGAGGTTGGGATTGCTGGACAAGAGACAGCTGAGGAGAAGGAGCTACGGATCCCTGAGTGAGCCAAAAAGGATTGCAAGGCAAACCCAGAAAGTTACCATTAATTAACAGTACTGTCTTTAGACATAGAGCGCGCAGCCACTCGCTGCGACTTCCTGACCCCGGGTATAACGGAGTCAGGCGTGGCTCTTGACACCCTCGTGACACCTCTGTCCTGAGAGACAATCGAATTGCAACTCGGTTGTCTCCAGGACAGAGGACAATCGCCAATACACACAGAGAGACAATGGAACAGACATCACTTACTCAAACATACAATGTCCCACCTTTTACAATACACATAGACATTTAACACATCCCAAAATGACACGAATTAGACCAGGAGTTCAAAAGTTAGTACAAGTCTCTTTGGCCTGGATGTACTTATGGGTTTTCTGCACAAAACCGGTGCATTCAAAATGGGACCATAATCGCATGGTAAGAGGCTGGCAAGTAGTTCTTTCCAAGCACTTTCCAAGCACCAGGTTGTGGTGAAACAGTTCCGCATCCTCAGTCTCCCTGGTGCAGCTAGGCAAACCGCTGGGGCTATTTGGGGAAAAGCGGCCAGCGGTGTTCTGCACTGATGCCAGCTCTTCTGCTGGGGCGAGGGGGGTGCAAGCCAGCCCTGTAACAAGGGGGTCAGTGGAGCAGAGGCTAGCGGCGCTCTGCCCTGATGCCAGCTCTTCTGCTGGGGTGAGGGGGGTGCAAGCCAGTCATGTAACAAGGGGGTCGGTGGAGCAGAGGCTAGCGGCGCTCTGCCCTGATGCCAGCTCTTCTGCTGGGGTGAGGGGGGTGCAAGCCAGCCCTGTAACAAGGGGGTCGGTGGAGCAGAGGCTGGCGGTGCTCTGCCCGGATGCCAGCTCTTCTGCTGGGAAGGGATCAGTGGGTATCGCAGGCTCATCCCCTGCCCGCAGAACTCGGTTGGAGGGATCAGTGGGTATCGCAGGCTCATCCCCTGCCCCCAGAACTCGGTTGGGAAGTAGCTGGGAAGGGGAGGGCTCGCTTACCTCCTCCTCCTGGTATCCCTGCAGTCGCAGAGATGGCTGGGGATCTGGACCGACCGTCCAGCATCCCTGTAGGACTGGCACAGAGCCCGCGGTCTCATCTGCGCCCGTGTAGAGGGGTTTGTGTTCCCCTTTTCCCGGTATCTCCGGCTTATGTTGGAAGGTGTGGCCGTTTGCCTCTCCTCCCCAGGACTCTGGTTGCTGTAGGGCAGAGGGACCCAGCATCTCCTCCCCCTGGAACTCAGGTTGCCGCTGGGAGAGAGACCGGTTGTCTCCTCTCCCTGTGATATGCACTGCCGCTGGAGATCTGGGCAGGCGGCCCAGCATCCCTGTAGGGCTGGTAGAGAGACCTCGGTCCCATCTCTACCTGCCATCTGTGGGTCCTCCCAGGACAAGTCTATGAGGTTGCTCAGCTCTGAGGTTGGTTGGGCAAAAGAGGGTATAATTTCCAGGCAATCCTCTGGGCTGAGGGATGGTGGTTGAGCTAGGTTGAACAGTTGACGGTAGCTCTGCTCCAGCTCCCACTCCATGGTGACTAGATGAATCAGGTCTGGCCCAAGGTCATCCGCTCGGGGAAGGTCCAGCTCGGTTTCCCTGATGTCGTGGATGTCCTAGAACCGACATTCTGTGGGGCATCCAAAGTCATTGCCCTCATCAAAGGCTTCCCACAGTAAGCCTGGACCATTATAATCCTCTCCCTCCGGCAGATAGTGGTTAGTCATTCATGGGTTGCGCTGGGTGGCATACCACTTTAGTGCCCGGTACGCTTTGTCCAGCCACAACTTCCTCCAACTCAGGGTCCACAGTTCTGTCACCCACTTAGCCAAGGGTTGCTCTCCTAGGAAGGGTGACCGCAGGGCCACGAGTACCTGGAGCCTCTGTTCCTCACTGGGAAGACTCTCTCTCCGCTGCCGCTGTACCTCCTCCAAAGCGTCATACCACAGCCCCTTTCGAGTGGCATCTCTGTAGTCCAGTATGCCCTCCTCTTCCATGTTGCTGTGGATAGGAACGCTGCCCGGTAGCTAGCTCTGTCCCTTGAGCTCCTTCAAAGCCAGGGTCGCTGCACGAGTGCCAGCGTTGCCCTCCATGCACTATACACTAGTGCCTTCCTTGAATCCTCTGTGCAGGGAAAAAGAAGGGAAAATCCCGCTGCTTGCCACCAGTTGTGACGGTATCATCCATGTCACCGTCTAGTATTCCCTTCTCCCCTTGAAATAGCACCGCCAAGTAATCCACAGAGCAATAAATCGCTATTATCGCTAGTATCGCTGGTATCGCCGGTATCGCCAAATAAGTCTATACATTAGCCCAAGCTGAATGCTAGAAATACTTTACTGGAAGGCTCCACATTGAAAAAATACAATTGCTTTTATCCCCTGCTCCCATGCAAGGGAGACACCCACAACAAACATACATTAACCCATAACACAAAGGTTACAACCTACATAGACACCATGGTTAACATAATCAACACAGGCAGGAGAATACACATTGCTCTCTGTCCTGAGGACAATCGAATTACAACTCGGTTGTCTCCAGGACAGAGGACAATCGCCAATACACACAGAGAGACAATGGAACAGACATCACTTACTCAAACATACAATGTCCCACCCTTTACAATACACATAGACATTTAATACATCCCAAAATGACACGAATTAGACCAGGAGTTCAAAAGTTAGTACAAGTCTCTTTGGCCTGGATGTACTTATGGGTTTTCTGCACAAAACCGGTGCATTCAAAATGGGACCATAATCGCCTGGTAAGAGGCTGGCAAGTAGTCCTTTCCAAGCACTCGTGGCAACCTCAAAAGAGGGGAGTTTGTCACAAGCCCAAAATTAGTATAATGTATTAATAAAAAAAATTGGTCCATACATAGTCCATTGTCATGTGCAGCATTTTAGCTAATCACAGGATAATATGACTTGTCTGTCAGAAGATTGGTAGGATGCCTGATCATCAAGGTGCTTCTGGAGACAACTCTGCATGGTATAGAAGTTTGCCATCCCATAACAAGGGTACATTACCTCTCACTGCCACTGGGTTGTGAAGAATTTGTCTTCTTTGGGTGAATCCATTTAATTTTTACCTCCTTTCGAGCCTTCGTGTTAAAATATATGAACAATAAAATTGAAGTAAAGGACATCTTTCTCTCTAGTTGGAAAGCAAAAACCTACAAGAAATGTTGTAGATTCTGGAGATATCCAAGGCACCGTGCAATAAATCTGGGTCACATGCTTCTGGTGACAGCAATGTCACTGCTACCTATATGTATCTTATTTGTAATAAAGACCAAGCCATACATAGTCATGTCCTTTTAACAAAGCCCAACCCCTGCTGATACACTAGTTAAACATGGTGGCTATCTAAACCCTACAATTTAGTGCTTTAGTATGAACTCACAATTGTGTCCACAAAAATATTACTACAAAGTGGAATGGAAAAGAAGCACTTCTTGTTTCTTTGGAGTATGGAGTTAGACAGTGTACCACATGATCCTTCTTAAGTAGGGGATTAAATAACAGCAGGCATAACAGAAAGAGCGTATTAGGTGGAGAAACTTCCATCAGAAACTTTTTAGAATTTTTGGTTGTTTTTCATTTCAGTAGTACTTATAGCATTGAAAATTAAATGCAAAACACTGCCCTTCTAAAAACTCCCATATAGATAGGCAATCTATGTCAGTTTACTGCTGCTGTGAGGAGGAAGATATTATCTGCAAAGTAATCATCGTTGTAATAGTAGGTGTAGAACTTAGAATGACAGCTCTAATGTTCTCTTGATAGGACTAGAAAAAGAATCCCACAGATCAGCACTGCACAGATTAGTGTAATGTGTGATGCTCTGATTGAGTCACAAGCCCTTTCCTCCCAGTAATAGCCTGACTGAGACAGTTCGCTGTGCTGGAAGAGGAAGTTTAAATGCCAGGACAGGAAGGGCAATACTGAATAATTATATTCAGAAAATCATACACCTATTTTGTTTAAAAAAAAATGACCATGTGATAACATAGTAACATAGTTTATAAGGCCGAAAAAAGACATCTGTCCATCCAGTTAAGCCAGTCCATCCACCACTTCCTCAGGTAGAGAGTTCCATAGTCTCACTGCTCTTACCATAAAGAATCCTCTTCTATGTTTGTGTACAAACCTTCTTTCCTACAGACGCAGAGGATGTCCCCTTGTCACAGTCACAGTCCTGGGGATAAATAGATGATGGGAGAGATCGCTGTACTGACCCCTGATGTAGTTATACAAAGTTATTAGATCGCCCCTAAGTCGTCTTTTTTCCAACTTGAATAACCCTAATTTTGATAATCTTTCAGGGTACTATAGTACCCCCCATTCCAGTTATTACTTTAGTTGCCCTCCTCTGAACCCTCTCCAGCTCTGCTATGTCTGCCTTGTTCACAGGAGCCCAGAACTGTACACAGTACTCCATGTGTGGTCTGACTAGTGATTTGTAAAGTGACAGGACTATGTTCTCATCACGGGCATCTATGCCCCTTTTGATGAAACCCATTATGTTATTGGCCTTGGCAGTAGCTGCCTGACCCTGGTTTCTACAGCTTAGTTTGCTGTTCACTAAAATTCCTAGGTCCTTTTCCATGTCAGTGTTACCCAGTGTTTTACCATTTAGTATGTATGGGTGACTTGCATTATTCCTTCCCATATGCATAACCTTACATTTGTCAGTGTTAAACCTCATCTGCCACTTATCTGCCCAAGCCTCCAATCTATCCAGATCCCTCCGTAGCAGTATATGTCCTCTTCCGTGTTAATTCCCTTACACAGTTTAGTGTCATCTTCAAAAATCTATAATTTACTGTGAAAGCCTTCTACAAGATCATTAATGAGCGTCTACCATTAATAACCACCCTCTGTTTTCTATCACTGAGCCAGTTACTTACCCACATACAGACATTTTCTCCCAGTCCAAGCATTCTTATTTTATATACTAACCTTTCATGCGGTACAGTGTCAAATGCTTTGGAGAAGTCCAGATATACGACATCCATACATTCGTCGCTGTCAAGTCTAGAACTTACTTCCTCATAGAAACAAATTAAATTAGTTTGACATAACTGATCCCTCATGAAGCCATGCTGATATGGCGTTATTTGCTTATTTTCATTGAGGTACTCCAAGATAGCATCTTTTACAAAACCTTCAAACAGTTTACCCATGACAGATGTTAAACTTACCGGCCTATAGTTTCCTGGCTCTGTTTTTGGACCCTTTTTGAATATTGGCACCACATTTGCTATGCGCCAATCCTGTGGAACACTCCCTGTCAGTATGGAGTCCTTAAATATCAGATAAGAGTCTGGCTATGACATTACTTAATTCTCTTTGGATACGGGGGTGTATGCCATCTGGTCCTGGCAATTTGTCTGTTTTTATATTTTTAAGAATCCGCTGTACTTCTTCCTGGGTCAGACAGGGCACTCTTAATGGGGAATTTACTTTTACATTCTGCATTTCATCTGACAGTTTATTTTCCTCAGTGAATACAGTGGAGAGAAAAAAAATTGCTCTCTGCCACTTCCCCCTCATTACTCTGTAGAGGTCTGGCACCTTCAGATTTATATTTTTTACCATTTATATAATTGAAGAACATTTTAGGGTTAGTTTTGCTCTCTTTGGCAATTAATCTCTCGGTCTCTAGTTTGGCTGATGCTTTCTTTTTGTAATTTATTGCTTTCTTTACAGTTCTATTTATCCACATTGTTTTTTTCTTGTTCCTTAACCTTTTATTTCCATAAGGTATGTACCTCTCACAATTAGAATTTAGGATGTCACTATTTCCCAGGTGTCCACCGACCTGCACATCTGTTGTTCTGTCAGGTCTATTTGTTAATACTAAGTCCAGTATGGCTGTCCCTCTAGTCGGGTCCTGAACCAGTTGGGAAAAGTAATTGTCTTTGGTTATTGCCAAGAACCTGTTTGCTTTATGAGAGATACAGGTTTCAGTTTCCTAGTCTATATCTGGGTAGTGCAAGTCCTCCATAATAGCGACCTCATTATGATTTGCCGCCTCGTCTATTTCGTTTAGTAGTAGATTTTCTGTGGACTCTGGTATATTAGGTGGTTTATACTAAACTCCTATTAATATTTTATTATTGTTTTTGCCTCCATGTATTTCTACCCACAGTGACTCCACATGTTCATGTCCCTCACTTATATCTTCCTGGAGTGTGGGCTTTAGACATCAAGCCAGACCCCTCCCCCTCTCCGGTTTTGATGATCCTTTCTAAACAGACTGTAACCTTGTACATTAACCGCCCAGTCATAGCTATCATCCAGCCATGTCTCAGTTATTCCCACTATGTCATAGTCCTCCTCACACATCACTAATTCCAGCTCCCCAGTTTTATTAGTCAGGCTTCTGGCATTAGTATACATACAATTAAGAGGTTTATGTATATTTTTCACCCTACACCTTTCCTTCTGAACTTTTCTAGTCCCTCTTTCTATTCCTCCCCCAGTCCCATTACCTTGCCCGAGGTCTCTATCTACACTATCTTCCCATCCTATAATGTTATTACCCTCCCCCAGTCCCAGGTTTAAACACTCCTTTAACCTTCTAGCCATCTTCTCTCCCAACAACTTATTATGGAAGTTTACCTTTAAGGGCTCATGCACACGACTATTTTCTTTCCGTATTTATTCCGTTTTGTTTTTTTTGCAGCCCGTACGCGGAACCATTCACTTCAATGGGTCCGCAAAATAATACGAAAATTACTTAGTGTGCATTCTGTTTCCGCATGTCCTTTCCGCAAAGAGATAAAACATGTCCTATTCTTGTCCGTTTTGTGGGAAAAGGACAGGCATTGATACAATGGATCCGCAAAAAAAAAAAAACACGAGCGTAACGCGGATGTTATCCGTTTTGTTTGTGGATCCATGTTTTGCGGATCGCAAAATACATACGGTCATGTGCATGAGCCCTTAACATGAAGATAATGTTTCAATACACACATCAGTTGTTAAACATAATGATTCATTCTCATTACTTCATCACTATAGTACATTATTCTTTATTCATGATTATACTCTGTATGCTTACAGCTTCATACACACAACTTGTTTTGTTATTGTATTTCTTAATTCATTTAGATATAAGAAAATCTGTACAAAAATCCGCAGGAATATTTAGGTCCCAATTGTCAAGTCTCTCAGAATGTCTGGGATACTACCGGAAAAAGAGGGCACCTCCCAGAATCTTGGAAGAGTTGGCAAATCTGTTGGGTGCTGCAGATGCCTCCTGGCACCTCCCGGAGATCATCCCTATGTGTGGTGCCGGGATATTGCTTAATCACACACAGACCACACACAGTGAGGAGGTGTAAATTGAGTGTAACCTGTATTAAAATCGGCATGGCATATAAAAAGTGGGCATATATTGCCAGTACAAATTTGGTGTGTGTGCTGCACACCACTACTTCCCAGTATCCTCATATGAAAAGAAGTCAAGTATGTGTATGCATTGATAGGATGAAATAGTTCTTTACCGTGATTTAAAAATGGTTTATTTTACAATAAGTTTTTCATGTGGGAGACAGTAGTTTATAAGGAGGTGCTGTATTTTTTTCTTTTACAGGTAAAACATGTATATAATACATATAAAAAGACTTTACAAATAAATTTGTGGAGGGGTAAATGCATCTTTTCATTCTTCATAGAACTGTCCTGCAAACCGAACCACAAAAAGGTGCAGATTATGCAAATTTGCATAAAAAGAGGCCATTTCTGAAAACAGAATGTGTCGTAATGTTGTGCTAGTGATTGGTGCCGAACATGTTTTCTCTAGAGGACCTGGAGTTCATCTGATTACTCTTTGGCGATTTTTATATTTCCAAGGTGCCAAGGTCGCATTCCAGCATCTCTCGAATCCAGTCATCATCCAGAGAGCCGTCCACAAACTCCTGAAGACTGATGACAGCTGAAAGACAAGAAGACAAGTGAATGGGGTCAAGTTGTCACCACACACCTAGCAAGCCCTGTCTTTCTTCTAATTGTGAGGGAATTTTGGATCTCATAATGGTATGTGGATAAAAGTTGGAGATTAAGTTTTAAAGGCTTTTTCCGGGACTTTACAATTGATGACCAATATCAGAGGTGGTCACCCCAAGAAATCAGCTGTTTTCATGAGCTTCGGTATGAGAACCAGGCATGGGAGCTAATGAGCTCTGTACACTATGTAGTGGCCTTGTCTGGTTACTGCAGGTCTGCTCCCATTCAAGTGGCCACAGCCACTACACAGTGTACAGAGCTGTGTAGTTCCAGTGCCAGGTTCTGTCCCACAGCGGCCCTTCAAACAGCTGAATCCTGACATCTCCACCAACCTGATATTTATGACCTATGCTAAGTATTGGTAAAGGAACAAACCAGTTTCTGAGAACAAAACATGCTATAACTTTTAACTTTGTCACAAGAGTAAGTGTTAAAGAGTCTTTACCATTTTGGTCTCTGTCCAGGCTAATAAAGATACGATTTGTGCACTCTTCTGCCGTCAGTGCATTGGCATTTGTTATTGAAGCAGCAACGCTCATTTTATACACTGCCTGTAAGGAAGATGATTTCTTATAAAGCATGATCACCATTGTATACCTATGACATCTGAGAGCACAATTTTATACAAAAAATATCCCCCAAGTTAGGGGAGTAGCTATACAGAGGGCAGCGGTAGTGGTAACACCAGGGTAGGTTGGGGCCCTGTTACAGATCTTAAGTTGGGGACCAGGAACTTCAAATTACACCACTTGTTGTGATGGCCTCTAACCACGCAGGAGCTTAAAAGGGGTATCCAGGTTAGATAAAATCATCCCCTACTGTTGGGACCCCCACCGATCATTAAAACCAGGCAGCCGGACAGGCATGCATGTGGCGGCTTCATTTATTTCTATGAGAGTTCCAGAAATAGCCAAGTGCAGTACTTGGTATCTCCGTAACGCCCATAGAAATGAATGGAGTGGCAACGTGCACTCCTGACCTGCCAACATCAGTAGGACCCCACCAATCTAAAAGTTATGCCTTATACTGTAGATACCCTTTTAAATCCAAGCCGGTACAATGCGCAAAGAACATCATTTACAAGGTTTCTTTTGATACTCTAAGAGTAGGCAGAGAAGCCACCATTGTTTTGAGGTGTCTCTTCTATAGGGTCGTTTTGGCACCTCCATATAGTTACATTGAAATGGGACACTAAACCTTCAATGATTTTCACAAACCTTCATGATATCTAACATCTCAGATCGGGTGATGGCCCCATCTTTGTCCTTGTCATATAACTTGAAGGACCACTTGAGTTTCTCCTCAGGAGTTCCATGAGCAAGCATACTGATTGCTGTGACATATTCCCGGAAGTCCACTATTCCGTCCTGTAACCAATTAAGTGACCAAGCTCATCAACCAAATCACAAATTATTTAATACAAGGTGGAAATTTAACAGTGTCTACTCAGAGCTTTATTTGCTTTCAGAGCTCTACCCCTTTCAATCACTGATGAACTTCCACAGTCAAAGTGCCTTGCGACCTTTAAGTTAATGTAAATGAGGGTCTTTCCTTTGTTTACATTCCTATAAATGTGATTCCCCTGACCTGCTGAGACTTCCTGCTGTGAAGGGCCAAGGGAGCCGCCTCATAGCTCAACCTCTGGCCTATACTACAGACATTACCCCGAGTGATTCCTTGAAACTAAAGCCTGTATTATGCCAGGCGATTGTCGGGTCAGTCATCACTAACGAGCGTTCGTGTGAATGCTAGTTAGTGATGATCTGGCAGTGTAATACTACCAGCGATTATCCGATGGAGAAAACGCTCATTCATCGGACAATCTAAATCTTTTGACAGGTTTAAAAATTGTTTGCTGGCGGCAGATCGTGGTGTCTAATCATGGTCTGCTGCCGCCAAACAACTGCGATGGTATAATGATCGCTCCTCCCCATGCTGTGGAGGAGATCCCTGCCTGTAATAGCAGAGGTCTCCTCTGGTAGCAAGCAGGCGATTGCCAGGAAGGAAAACATCATTTCTGACAATCGCCAGCAGAATTGGACTGTCTAATACAGCCTTTAGACAATAAGTAGATAACAAGCAGCATAGATAATTTAAGTAATGCAATATTTGGACAGCGGATGATGTTGTTCAATGGCTTATCTACGGCAACTACCCGTGGAACAAGAGAGACAGATGCTGGATTTCTTCTGCTTCTCAACCCACACTAAAAGTACTGCATTTAAAGAGGACCTTTCACCACTCTTGACATGTCTGTTTTACTAGCTTCATGCATTTTCCATGAAATAACAATTCTGGGGCATCTATTCTTATGGCTCTATGTTGTGCCATTCCTTTATTATTTCCTCTAGAAGTTATGAATGAATTGCTATTAGCCTTCAGTAAGGGTACAGAGGGGAGGTAACCAGTTGGGGGTGTGTACCTGCACAGTCTCACTCTATCCAATCAGTGCTGCCATTTTCAGACTGTGCAGGTACACCCCCCCAACTTGTTACCTCCCCTCTATACCCTTACTGCAGACTGCTAGCAATTATTCATAACGTCTAGTAGAAATAATAGAGGAATGGGACAACATACAAACATAAGAATAGATGCTCCAGAATTGTTATTACATGGGGAATGCATGAAGCTATAAAAACAGACATGTCAGGAGTGGTGAAAGGTCCTCTTTAACTGCAGCCTCTGCTAGAAGAAGCTAGAAATATTTACAGCTCTAGATGAGTTGAGTAGCTATATCAAGTGAGCTCTATCTAGTGGTGACTGCAAGTAGCCTAAATGTTATTGTTTTTTGTGTGATGAAAATTTGAAGCTCTGTGGGTGAAAAACAAAGCTCTAAGGAGTAAATGTGTGTCTTGTTATGGGGCCCTGCGATTTCTTTACATACACCTGGATGTTACCCATGATGTGATGCTCACCTGAAGACAGCTGTCCAGGGATCAGGGATGAACTCTTCAGCCCTGATTCTGGTTGGCTTTGTAGACCTATTATCGCCCCTTTTTTAGTGTCTGGACCTGTAGGTGATGATAGTATGTTGTATTCAGTGGGAGCTTTAAGAGTGCTTGTGCACTGCTCAGGTAGAATGCAATGTTTTATGCTGTGATTTTTTTTTTTATAAACCCTACATTTATTTATCTTTAACCCTTTTAAACATGTGCTCCCAAATGGTATATCATATTGTCTCTCGGGCTAATCCTGACTAACAACCAGCAGGACTATACTCCTAATTTATTATTCTAGTATTGTTATCACATATTGTACATATAGATTGAAAGCTTTTTCCTAAAGAGCATTCATCTCAAGCAATAGAACATATATGGCTTTAAAAAAAATGCTAAATCCATAGATTATGATTCCCTGTATGATAGCCAGAATTAAGGGTTAATAATTCAGTTTCATCTTCGGTAGTTCTGTGCACCAGAAAATTAAAACCATGCCAGCAAGGGGGCTGGTGTAATGTGCACTAGTTTTCTGGGGTAAATATTGGAAAATGTGTTGGGCCAAGGGTGACTACCCTATGGCCCACTCCTTCCCCTACCACTTTTTGTAAACATGGGTGATGGAAAAAAGCACAAAGTTGCAAATTTTGGTGCTAAACGGCATTTGCGTCAAAATTTGCTACATTTGTATGCCAGAAAACTGGTGTACAATAATGATACATTCCCCCCAAGGTGAGGAGACAAGCCAAAGGTCATGTCCACACATTTCATAAGGTTCACAAATCATAAGTCAAGAGTTGAGTCAAAGGCTGGCATCCATATATTCCTCAGTGTCTGACATTAAAAGTAGCATCGTTTAATGGTCTGGGATTAAGCAAGCAAATGCAGACTACACAGCGATCTAGGGAGAAAAATTTATGGCTGTTAGTTAGACTCTATCTTGGCATTGTTCATAACGCTGTAGAGAAAAGCAACTGAGTGAAGAGAGGGCAGTGAGTATAAATGGTAGGGTTAGCAATTGACTTGACACTGAGGACTGCACATGTGTGGAGGAATGCTAGGGGTTTGTAGGAAAAGTAGGGCACAAGGCATTTAGAGGTACCTATGGGCAAGACCTTATTAAACCAGGCATACTGTCTAATAGGGATGATCCTGCAGATAAAAACATTACTTAGGTGCTGAAAATCCATTGCATTATTCCAGTGAAAAAATACTTTTATTGTATAAGAAAATAAGGGCTTCAGTACTCGGAGGGACGGGTGCTTAACTCCTCTGTTTTCCACACCCCTTCTCCCTGACTCACAGGGCTAGGCACCAGCATCCTCTCCCCTAGTCATTTGTGTGCACCACAGTTTTGGCGCATGCACAGTAAGCATCTGTTCTGCAGAAGCAGATGTACAGAACTGCACATGTACAGAAATTGTGGTGCACAGTGTCATCGCTCTATTACAGCCTCAGCTGATGCCTGGCCCTGTCAGTCAATTGAAGTTGAGTATGAAAAGCAGAGGACCAGAGGTGTGCCGAGGGGTTAGGAACCACCCCTTGCTGCAATGAACACATAATTTATATATAGAATAAAAGTCTGTTTTCAATGGAATGGTGCAATGGATTTTGCCATCCAGATATCATATGCCTAGTTCAACAGGTCTTCTTTAAGTGAATGTTTGTTGATCCAATAGGCACCAAAGGTGGTCGGTAGGATTTTGAAGGTCTTGCCTTGAGCACCAAGGATGTTTGGCATTACCCTAAACCACAGGACTGATTACTAGAGATCAGCGAATCGAAGCTGACGAAGTGGAATTCAATCCGAATTTCTTAAAAAATTTGATTCGCAATAAATGCGAATTTCCTCGCGCTTCGTGGTAATGAATCGCATTTTTCCTAAAATGGTTGCTGCACATGTGAAAACATGGGGCAAGGAACTCTGGGAAGGCGGGATCACCCATATTGACATGCCTGCATGCAGCCAATCAGCAGCTAGCCAGCCCTGTGATGTCACAGCCCTATAAATACGGCAGCCATCTTGGATTCAGACATTTTCCAGCGTTCTGAGTGCAGGGACAGACGTGAGAAGCCGCTAGGGACAGCAATAGGAAAAACCTCATTGTGAAAAAAAAGCGATTTACAAGTGCAGGGAAAGATTATTTGGGGATCCAAAAAGCCATTAGACAGCTCTGTCATTCCAGTTATTTGTGCTTGGGGTGCAAGTGCTATGTTGAAAAGCCTTTAGTGGCTTATATCTGTGGAAAAAGAAAAATATAATGCGCAGTTCACTTCTGCAGTTATATCTGATGAAAGCGTTTAGTGGTGTATTTCAGTACAGAAAGAAAAATATACATGCACTTCACTGTTGCAGTTATTTGTGGTGAAAGCGTTTGTTTAGTGGCCTATTTCAGTACAAAAAGAAAAATATATACGCACTTCACTTCTACAATTATATGTGGTGAAAGCGTTTAGTGGCCTATTTCAGTACAGAATGAAAAATATATACACATTTAATTTCTGCAGTTATATGTGGTGAAAGCGTTTAGTGGCCTATTTCAGTACAGAAAGAAAAATATATACGCACTTCACTGTTGCAAGTATTTGTGGTGAAAGCGTTTGTTTAGTGGCCTATTTCAGTACAAAAAGAAAAATATATACGCATTTCACTTCTGCAGTTATATGTGGTGAAAGCGTTTAGTGGCCTATTTCAGTACAAAAAGAAAAATATATCGTCACTTTTAGTGGTGTTTTAATTTTCTTTTAATTTATTTAGTTCAGCTAAAAGTATGTCAGACAGAGAAGTGCCAGGCCATGCACAGAGGAGTGGCAGAAGCCTAAATGTTTCTGGCACAGGCAGGGGTCACAGCAGAGTAAGGGGGCGTGGCAGCAGGAGTCGCAGCGAGAGGCCTGAGCTCCCGGTGTCATTGAGCGGTTGTGTCTTGAACAGAAACCCAGCGGTGCTTGATTGGTTAACTCGGTCATCCACTACATCCCAAGTGACATCAGACACCCCCAGCCAACAGTTGGTGGGTACGCCAGACACAACCCTTAGTTGGCATGGCCCTGGAGCAGGCCCTGTGCCCTCACCTGTCCTCAACTGCCTCTGTCCTTTGCTGTTCCCTCACCCACAGAAGTATTGTATGCTGTAGGCTCAGCACCACTACACAGGGAGGACGAGATACTAGAGGACAGTCAGCAGCTACTGCCCAGCCAAGATCTGGGGGAGACATCCGCCGCTTCCTCCGGTAGGTGGGCAAGTAGTGATAAGGAGAGTGGCGTGGGAGGTGGTGTTGCGAGCGGTCAGGCTCCTGACCCAGAGACCGTTGAGGAGGACATTAGTGACATGCAGACACTACTCGATGATGATGAAGCCGATCGCATTTGGGAGCCAGGTGCAGAAGGGGCTTCATCATCATCAGGAGAAGAGGGTGGCAGCTTGCCCAAGAGGCAGCGGCTGAGCCAGCAAGGTGGTAGCATGGCTGGGAGTCAGCAGGGTGGCAGCAGTGGGAGGTCGGGAGAGAAACGTGCCCGGGGTAGACCACCTGCTTGGCAGCAGCCTACCTGCCCGGGAAGTAGTGGTGCAGAGGTTAACTGAAGCAGCGGCGGTAGCAGTCAGTCAGTGCGGACTGTTGGGGGAAAAATCACCTACTCGGCGGTGTGGAAGTTTTTTTATTAACATGGCCATATGTAGAATATGTGGGCAGAAGGTGAAGCGTGGCCAGGGTGCCAATGTTGGCACCACGGCCCTGCGTCAACATATGCAGCGTCACAATAAAGTGGCCTGGGAGAACTATGGCTCCGATGTGGTGGTCCAGCCTGCCGCAGCAACCGCTGCATCACCCAGTGGCACCCAGCCGGATTCAGGCAGTCAAAGATACACCACCTCAGCTGAGGGGAGCTGTCTGTCATTCTCATCTTCTGTTGGTCTAGATGCTCCTGCTCCTCCTACTCCTCGTCAGTCATTTTGGCAGCAATCGATCACTGAAGCAATTGCCAAGAGACAACAGTATGCGTGCACTCATCCAATGGTGCAGAAGGTGAATGTGCTCCTGGCCAAGTTGCTGGTACTGCAGTCCCTCCATTTCCTTTTCTTTGCGAAAAAGGCAGCACCAGCCCTGCACAAATATGTAGAACAGAAGGTGGGCCAGTCCTTGAGCCTGTCGGTGTCTGCTAAAGTCCACGGCAGCGCCGATGTGTGGAGCTGTAACTATGGTCAGGGACAATACATGTCCTTTACGGCTCCATGGGTGAATGTGGTTCCTGCACAGCCACACCAGAAATTTGGCCAGGTCACGCGGCTTCCTCCTCCACATTGTTACATCGTTGGTCCTGCGACAATGTCCGCCTCTGCCTCCTCATCCTCCACCATGTCCCCAGCTTCCACTGCAGGGACAAGTCACAGTGCCCCTCCAGCATACCACATGTGCAGGGCACGGCGGTGTCACGCTGTTCTGCACCTTGTTTGCCTGGGCGAACGGAGTCACACAGGGGAGGAACTGCTCCATGTCCTTAATGAAGAAATCGAATACTGGCTTTCTCAGCGACAACTGAAAATCGGAACCATGTCACCGACAACTGGAAAAACATGGTGTCGGTGCTGTATCAAGGAGGGCTAAGCCATGCTCCCTGCATGGCACATGTGTTCAATCTGGTTGTCAAGCGGTTCCTAAAGTCTTCCACCAATCTGCAAGACATCCTAAAAATGGCCAGGAAACTTTGCATGCACTTCAGCCACTTGTACACCGCAAAGCACACCCTCCTTGAGCTGCAGCGGCAGAACGGCATCCCCCAACATAGGCTCATATGCAACGTTTCCACCCGTTGGAATTCCACCCTCCATATGTTGGACCGACTATACGAACAGAGAAAGGCCATCAATGATTTCTTGATGATCCAAGCGGATAGGAGTACTGCCCTGTGTAACTTCGATGTCAGCCAGTGGCAGCTCATGCGTGACACCTGCTATTTGCTCAGGCCCTTCGAGGACGCCACGTTATTTGTCAGTTGCCAGGAGTATGGGATGAACGATGTCATTCCACTGCTTCATGTCCTGGAACAGATGCTGGTAACAATGGCTGGTCAGGGGACAGGAGACGTGGCGCCTAGATCTCACGGCCACATGAGCCCTGTGGGGGCTGAACTGAAAGAGGAGGAGGGGGAGGAGGACATTGGAGCAGAGGCAATGTGTAGCAAAATGGGTGTTTTTTCTATTCAGCTGACAGAAGAGGAGGAGCAGGAGCAGCCAGATGAGCTACAGGGCGATGAGGAAGATGAAACCTTGTTGGACCCTCGCTACCGGTCCAAACTGGGGGCCTTTTTTACACTCACTGAGAAGGAGGACAAACTGAACTACTACAGAGACATCCTATGTAGTCAGTTGGCTGCTACCTATCTGCGCCATCGTCAATCCACTCGCAGGCCTGAATAAGGGTCCCTCTGCGCTGACGTTCCACTGCGATGGCTGCTCGGGAGGGGTTGGGTGGCAGGAGCAGTACCAGCTCCATCAGCAGCAGCCTGAGTCTACAGTCGCTGATGAGTAGCTTTCTTCACCCACATAGTGAAGAAACTACTCACCAGCAGCAGCAGGTAGACCTGGAGCAGGACCTGAACCAGCAGGTGGTGGCATACTTGGACAGAACCCTGACAACCCACATTTAAGATCCACTGGACTGGGATCCACTGGGCAGTCAAACTGGATTTGTGGACTCAACTAACAGAGTTTGCCCTGGAAAAGCTGTCCTGCCCGGCCAGTACTGTGGCATCAGAGTGGGTGTTTAGTGTGGCGGGGGGCATAGTTTCAAATCTAAAGTCCCTTTAGAGACCCACGGGATATAATGTACAATATGCTATGCGGTCTGTTAGACCAAAAATCCCTTTAAGGGTCTCTAACTAATAATAAAATGATGTCTTTATTTAGTCCATTTAAAATATACACTCAATAAGGAAATTCTTAATATTAAAATTATCAGGGTACAGTGAGATATCAAATTTAACTCTTGTCTGCTGATGGTTGCTAATAGCAACTCACGGAACTTATACAATACAGCCCTTATTTGATGTATTTGTACCTATCATGTGCATTGAATTGGATGTGCTAGGCAGGGCCGGTACAAGGCAGGGGCCGAAGGAGCGGGTGCCCTGGGTGCTACCATTTGCGGACAGGAGGGGGGCGCAGGTGAAGTGCCAGCAGTGTACAGCTTCACTGTACCACATTAGCCAAGCGCCACTTGCTGTGCTTGCTGTGCTGAGTGCGCTCCTGCACCCGCCTACACCGTCCACACCAGCCATGTCAGCGCTGCTCCTTCTCTCCCCCTATGAATTTTGTGCCGACTGCGCTCCTGGCTCGGGCTCCCTTTCCTCCTCTGCGTTTCCTCGCCCCCCCCCCCCATGGAGGATTCATTTGGTTGATACCACCGGCGTGCGCCGTGTGACGTCACGCGGCTCACGCCGGAGGCGAGGTGTGAGGTGAGAGAGGGAGGACTCGCGCAGCCTACAGGGAGCTGTGTCGGCGCGTGAAGAACAAGCCACGAGGAGCCTGCCTTCACTAGCTGCTACTCACACACAGACTGTAAAAAGTAAGAAAATAATGTAATACAAATAACAAACTAATTTTTTTATTAAAAAAATTATGGTCATCTCAGTCCAATCAAAGTCCCACAGTCCTTTGTTCTATTGCTTTAAGTATATTCTTGTTTTGAAACAACATTGATTCTTTCTTAAAAACGGGGGGGGGGGGGGGGGGGGGGGGGCGCAGTTTGCCATCTTCGCCCTGGGCACCAAATGGCCTTGTCCCAGCCCTGGTGCTAGGAACAGGAGACTAGTAGGTATATGGTTTGCACCACTTTGGGGGACAGTATTAGTCAACCAATGTATTTATTTTTATTTTTTGTTATTTATTTTTTTATTATTTTTTATTTTATATTGTTTGTTTATTATTTATTTGTTTTGGTGAATATTTGTAGGTCAGTCTCACCAGTTGATTTATCATGGAGCACAATCGCTAGCACAGACTTTCCAAATGTATCAGCTTGTCAGGGCATTCATTGTATCTAGATATGCCTCTGCCTGGGAGAAGTTACAACTTTGGCAACAAATTAACAATCATCTCCTCATGCATTCACACTCTGTAAGGGCTCTTTCACACTTGCGTTCTTCCGGCATAGAGTTCCGTCGTCGGGGCTCTATGCCGGAAGAATCAGTTTTATCCTAATGCATTCTGAATAGAGAAAAATCCGTTCAAAAATCCTGAACACTTGCCGCAAGGCCGGATCCGGAATTAATGCCCATTGAAAGGCATTAATCCGGATCCAATATAGAAAAGAAATGGTGGCTCTCACACTGTTCCACTTTTGGAATGGTGCACTACCCCACAGCACTCCCAAATGCTGGTATAAAGAGGTAATTGTAAAGTCTGGATTGGGGGTCACTCAAATATTAGGCAAACACACAATATAAGTATCCACATAAATTTTATAGGTATGAAAATGACCACATACAATATTACATCAACATTTCCTAAAAAACAATTGATAAAACACAATATAGCACCGCACTTACCGCACAGTACAAGACAATAAACTCATATGTAACACGTATCAAAAATCAGTCAATAAAAAAAGTTACATATTATACACGAGTTGCCATTTACCTAGGTGGTTGACTAACGTGCCAAAAAGTTAATTTAGAAGAATAAAACGTAACTGTACCCATGAATTACAATTTGAGATGGAAGCAGAAAGACTAAAACAACAATTCGTGGAGAAACAATATCCTATCCATCTTTTAGAGGGATCATTGGGGGAAGTTAGAATAATGAAGAGGGAAGACTTCTTTGTCCCCAAGCAGAGGGAAACAATAGAAGAGTCACTGAGAATCATCTTACCTTTCCATGCACAATATAAAGGCATGGAGAGAGTGATTAAGAAATATTGGCATCACCTGCTTGAGGATAAGATAGTTGGTCCCCTATTGAATACCTCACCTCAAATAACATATACTAGGGTCCCTAATTTGGGTCTCAAAGTTGCCCCATCGGTGAAAAAGAAGAACTGCACCACAGCAGAAAAACAAAATTGGTTGTCGTTTAGTGGTTTTTACAGATGTGGACGATGTTCCAACTGCAAAATCACTAATTTTCCTAAAAAAAACTCTAAAGCCGAGTCGACGCAGAACTCATTTTCTATGGATATTAAAGAAGGTCTGACATGCGACTCAACGACTGTTATATATTTAATTGAATGTCCATGTCGTAAACAGTACATTGGCAGGACAAAACAAACATTGAAAAAGAGGGTGTCAGAACATGTCGCAAATATTAAAAAGGGATATGAACTGCATTCACTATCTAAACATTATAAAGACCACCACGATAGTGACCCATCTAGCCTTAAATATATGGCATTAGAGAAAATAAAATATACATGGAGAGGAGGCAATCATATCCTCCAGACGTCCAGGATAGAATCTAAGAGGATATTTGAGTTTAATACTTTGTTACCAAAAGGTTTAAAAGCCGACATGGAATTATTTGCATTCCTATAGCAGGGTCGTCTGGCCTGGGGGGACAGAGACATCTGTGTTAGGCTGTTTACCAGCACCCAGATCTCTCTCTCCCGTCAGCTCAGCGCCCCCCTTTACACCGATATATCTAACAAGCTATCGAAATCAAGTCATCAAATCTCAGAACAGTATTGACCCCCTATTCAATTGTCATATGGCATAAAAACTGTGTATGTATATTGATGCAAAGAACCCTATATTATTTTTGATGTGTAATTTAATATATGTATAATGTATTTTTAACTTCACCCAAGTATCCAGTTTTATGTAGGGATCCATTTTAACATTGATTCCGAAAAAAACGCATCAAAAACGCACAAAAACCGCACATGTGTTTTTTCCGGATTTTATTTATTTTAACTTAATATAAGTTATATATATATGTATTAAAGTGAAATACACCGCATGAAATGGTAAATTGAATGATAAACCTATTAATATTGAGACTTAGGAGAAAAGAATTACTTCCAATATCTGGGTCTAAACTCCTGGTATTCACGATGTCCCTCACTAGTCCAACCCATGGTTTAATCCATGTCCCAACCCATTTTCGCCAATCATGGATACTATATAAATTGGGACTTTACATCTTCACTGTCAAGCCACTGAGGAAGGGGTCTCTTTACCCCGAAACGCGTTTGGTGAATGACAGTGAGGGACCATTAAGAAGAATCCATAATCGCATATCCACATGAGTACGGAATAAGCCTTTTATGCTTAAGAAGTTTGAAAATCCCGCTTGGAAACATAGAACACCTGACCGCCCAGCAAACCACGTGGGACGCCACACAGGTCCTGGAAGGTCAAAGCGGTAATACAAACAGTACCGCTACAACGAACATCCGGGAAACTTCACTATAGAGCCGACTCACAGGTCCCGACAGCTCAAAACGGAGCTTCCTACTGATTTGGCGCACAAGCGGACCAGCTACAAGAGCGGTAAAGTACCGAACATAATGTGGATTTATTGACATTTTGTGAGTTATCAATTACAATTGTCTCTGGACTATAGAACCTGTGACTTACCAACTATAACCGTCTCTGAACTATAGAATGTGCAGCTAACTGCTGATAGTGACAAATTTTGAAAATATACCAGTATCTCTGCACAGCCTTCAGAGACTTTCAGTGCTGCTGAAATTTAGGTTTATATCCTATGACCCTTAAGTGCGGTGCTATATTGTGTTTTATCAATTGTTTTTTAGGAAATGTTTTATGTGTAATATTGTATGTGTTCATTTTCATACCTATAAAATTTATGTGGATACTTATATCGTGTGTTTGCCTAATATTTGAGTGACCCCCAATCCAGACTTTACAATTAATCCGGATCCGGCCTTAAGCTAAACGTCGTTTCGGTGCATTGCCGGATCCGACGTTTAGCTTTTTCTGAATGGTTACCATGGCTGCCAAGACGCTAAAGTCCTGGCAGCCATGGTAAAGTGTAGTGGGGAGCGGGGGAGCAGTATACTTACCGTCCGTGCGGCTCCCCGGGCGCTCCAGAATGACGTCAGGGCACCCCACGCGCATGGATGACGTAATCACATGGATCACGTCATCCATGCGCATGGGGCGCTCTGACGTCATTCTGGAGCGCCCGGGGAGCCGCACGGACTGTAAGTATACTGCTCCCCCGCTCCCCACTACTACTATGGCAGCCAGGACTTTAATAGCGTCCTGGGTGCCATAGTAACACTGAACGCATTTTAAAGACGGATCCGTCTTCAAATGCTTTCAGTTCACTTGCGTTTTTCCGTATCCGGCGTCTAATTCCGGCAAATGGAGTACACGCCGGATCCGGACAACGCATGTGAAAAAGAGCCCTAAGCTGATACAAGACGCAGGTGGGTGTGCTCGTCTCCTGCTGACTCTGTCCTCTATGAGGATTGATATTAACTCAATATTGGATAAGCTGACTGCTTGTCCTCCATCATGCTCACTGTCTATAACCTGATCGTGGCCGCTCCTAATGCTCCTAAGTATCTCTCACTGACCACTGTCTAAAACATAGGCGCTAGACTAATACACCCCTCCCACATAGTGAAGAAACTACTCACCAGCAGCAGCAGGTAGACCTGGAGCAGGACCTGAACCAGCAGGTGGTGGCATACTTGGACAGCACCCTGCCAACCCACATTTAAGATCCACTGGACTAATGGGCAGCCAAACTGGATTTGTGGACTCAACTAACAGAGTTTGCCCTGGAAAAGCTGTCCTGCCCAGCCAGTACTGTGGCATCAGAGTGGGTGTTTAGTGCGGCGGGGGGCATAGTTACCCCAAGGAGAACTCGCCTTTCCACCCAAAATGTGGAAAGACTGACCAATATGAATCAGGCATGGATGAGCCAGGATTTCCACCCACCAATGCCTGATGCATCTGATTAGATCATTCATGTCACACAAACCTTGAAAAAAGAGACTAGTTTCTTCTGGCTACCTGCCTCAGCTACTACTCTGATGCTGCCATGCGCCTGATGCCACACATCTGATGCCAAGTGCTCCTTCTTTCACCCACCTTCATCAGCGGGTACTTGTATTGCCACCCACCGCCCCACTTTGTCACCGGGTCACTTTGTGGTCTCCTGATGCTGCTGCCATCTCTGCACTATGTCACCTTGCCACTTTGTGGTATCCTGATGCTGCTCCTGCCATATCTACACTTTGTCACCTTGCCACTCTGTGGTATCCTCCTGATGCTGCTGCTGTCACCGCCTCCAAACTCCGCCATTGTGCCAATCGGTGGCCTTCTCCTGATGCTGCTGCCGCCACCTCCAGACTCTGTCATTGTGCCACTTGGTAGCCTCCTCATACTGCTGCCACCTCCAGACTCTGTCATTGTGCCACTCGGTGGCCTCCTCATACTGCTGCCAACTCCAGACCCTGTCATTGTGCCACTCTGTGGTCTCCTCATGCTGCTTCCACCTCACCACTATGTCATAGGTTCACTCTGTGGACTTCTCATGCTGTTCCCACCCTCCCCACTTCATGACTGGTCCACTATTTTGGCTTTCGGCCTGGCTGACATCATCATTTATTTGACCTTTCTTCTGATCTGTAAGAAGGAAGGAAACATGAGACGCACAACGGATCCTGTCTGTGTAGCAGCTGTAAGGCCTAAATGGTCCCATCAGAATTGGCTTATGATTTGGTAACCAAAAGCAGGAGTGGGTACAAAACACAGAAGACATGCAAATATTCCATTCACGTGTCATCTCTGTTTTAGATCCACTCCTGCTTTTTTTGGCATTAGCAATACTGATGGATTATTGAGCAAATGCTGACCGAGTGAAGGCGTATGCTCCACAGACAGCATCCGTTTTTGGGGGTTATTGTTCTTATGGATCAGAGGAAGGGCAAATTAATCTGTGACATCAACACAAACTTACTACTGACACCCTCTCCACTCTGTCCGGGGGGCTCTATTTGTATAAGCGTTTAATAGAAAGGTTTTGTAGACATCTATGTGGAATCAGCTGACGGCAGTGTAAAAGGACTGCGCTTCTTCTTGATGCTAACATTAACCTGTAAGGCTGAATTGATACTTCAGTTATTTGGTCAGTTTTGGCCCCGTGACAGCCCAAATAAGTGAAGTATGCAGTGATTCTAAGAGCGACGCCTGTCATCTGCATGTCATACTGACTCACAGTATTATTTCACTACCACAGCAGACTCCCTATGCGTGTTACTGCAAGGCACAGTGTTCCACACCCCTATAAAGGCTCTCTGCAGCCAGGAAATAGCAGTTTTGTAACGTAATTCGCCGCAAATAAATTAGGATCGAAGCAAATCTTTTCGAAAAATTCGGTGAAACAGCCGAATCGAATTTTTGAGAAATTCGCTCATCTCTACTGACTACCTAGTGACTATTTTGTCTACCTATCCAAAGCTCAAAGAGCCTGTTTTTCCAAAGTATATAAAACATGTTGTCATGAAACATGTTTGAATTCTATTTCTCTTACCCCATTGTTGTCCAGAGTTCTGAATATCTGTTCAGCATATTCTGAGGATTCATTTCCCACTGTACAGTCACAGAAATACTTTCGAAATTCGTGAAGGGTGATGAGACCACTAGGACATTCCTGGACGAATTTTCTACAAATGGACAAAAATGCATATGTTATCTCTAGTGTAAATTCCAGAACTAAAAGACCTTGCCCTGTACCTTTTATAGATACCTAAGGGAACGTGAAGATTTTGAGCTCTGTATCAGAAAAATGGAGCTCCCAGAATGTTATTGAAACCAGCCTCTCCTATACAGTAGGAAAGTGTTAATTTATCATCTCTGGTGGTCAAAGGTGGTGAAGGTGTAAAACCCTAGAGTGGAGGGAGATGCACACCAACTAGAAGACTAGTATTAACCCATACAGAAGCAGATGTCACAAGCCAGCTTTTTACATTTACGAGTTTAATCCAGCTTTCACAGGATTTCCTTGGGGAGAGAGCATCTTAATCAGCGTGAGGAGACTTATAGGCCATACATGCTCCTCTGGAATTCTGGAAAGGAAGGAATGCAAATAAGCTCTTGACGAGCTCTGCTTCTCAGATGTAAGGCAGCTATACTATAAGTCAATGTTCAACCCTTTAAATAGACCTTGAGACATGACTCGGATATAAAAACAAAAAGCCAGCACCTCATCTGCAGACAGCGGTTTTGGGGTGATTACCCCTCATCAGTGCAGAGCAGAGAGTACTGGCTTAGGCTACTTTCACACTCGTGTTTTGGTTTCCGTTTGTGAGATCCGTTCAGGGCTCTCACAAGCCGTCCAAAATGGATCAGTTTGCATTCGAATGTATTCTGAATGGAAAAGGATCCGCTCAGAATGCATCAGTTTGGCTCAGTTTGCATCAGTTCAGTCTCCATTCCGCTTTGGAGGCGGACACCAAAACGCTGCAAGCAGCGTTTTGGTGTCAGTCTGATGAAACTGAGCCAAACGGATCCGTTCTGACACACAATGTAAGTCAATGGGGACGGATCCGTTTTCACTGACACAATCTGGCACAATAGAAAACGGATCCGTCCTCCATTGACTTTCAATAGTGTTCAAGACGGATCCGTCTTCTTTATGTTAAAGATAATACAAACGGATCCGTTCTGAACGGATGCAGACGGTTGTATTATCTGCACAAAACGCGAGTGTGAAAGTAGCCTTAACTGGGTTAGAGGCCTGTCAGGATTTGGGGGGTGCCTTAATCAGCAGGAGGAGACTATCAGCCATCCATACTCCTCTGGAATTCTGGAAAGAAAGGGATGCAAATGAGCTCTTAACAAGCTCTGCCTCTAATACCACCAGATGTAAGGCAGCTAATCCTATAAGTCTCCTCACTCAGATTAAGGGGCTCTCTCCCCAAGGAGAGATAGAACCCCCCAAATCCAGACTTAAGCCTCTCACCCAGTTATTTAACATCCTAAAATAAAACCTTAGGCCTGCCATGACTGTATGCATTTTAGGCCGTGCTGAAAAAAGTAGAAATATACCGTATTTCTGGACTTTAAGACGCACCAGACTATCAGACGCCATTTAGAGGAAAATAAAAAAAAGAGTATTTTCCATCAGACCTCACATCAGACCCCCAATCTTCATCAGATCTCAGAAGAGAGCCCATTCTTCATCAGACCTCAGATTATACCCCAAAATCAGACCCCCAAGCTCTATCAGCCTCAGATCAGACCACCTAAACTCCATCAGCCTCAGCTCAGACCCCCATTAGCCTCAGATCAAACCCCCATCAGCCTCTGATCAGACCCCCATTATCATAAGCTAAGACCCCCATCAGCCTCAGTTCAGAGCCCCATTAGCCTCAGATCAGACCCCTATCATCCTCAGCTCAGACCCCCATCAGCCTCAGATGCCTCCATCAGCCTCAGATCGGACCCCTCTATCAGCCTTAGATCGGACACCTCCATCATCCTCAGATTGGACCCCCATGAGACCTCACATCAGACATTAAAATAAATACATTAACTTACCTCTTCTGCTCCGGATGGCGCTGCCACTCAGCAGATACACTCACCCTCCCTAGTCTTCATCCGGACCCCGCTCTGCGCTCTGTCCTGATGTCGCACAGCGTCAGGTCATAGTGCGCGCCTACGTGCGCTATGCCCTGACACAGTCAGTCAGGACAGAGTGCAGAACGGGGCCCAAGAAGATCAAGTAGGGTGAGTATATCCAGTGCAGCTTTTCTCACAACTCCCAGCGCCTCCCGCATGATAACCACTTTTGGGGGACAAAAATGCATCTTATTTTTCCTTTAAATAAAAAAATAACTTGTAAAAAACACCCACCCACACATATGTGATATTGCCACGCTTGTCACAACCCGTATTATAAATATATGTTATTTAAACTGCAGCGTAAAAAAAAAAAAAAAATAGCAATGAAATTCCTTTTTTCCATTTTCCCCCTTAAAAAAAAATATATATTTTTAGTTGATAAGTCCTCTCATCCCACAAAATTAACCTATGGCTCTTGAAATGCTGTGATGTACAAAACTATGGTTTTATCATAAAACAAAAAGGTAGTAAAAAACAAAACTGTAATCATACTGACCCATAGAATACCAGTAAAATGCTAGTTATCCCGCACAGTAAACATTGAGAATATAAAGTGCAGAAAAACAATGGTGGCAAAAAAAGGTAGTAAAAATTAATCAGTAAGTCATTAACCCATAGAGGACCCTCGCTGTACATGTACGGCGCTGGTGGACATGACTTATGGACCAGCGTCGTACATGTACGACGGGCTGATCGGGTGGGTGCAGGAGCTGCGCCTGCCCGATCAGCGGCACGGATCCGGCAGTCACTGACCTCTGACTGCGGCATGCAGAGGGTTTGCGAAGGGTACGGTTGCTTTCCGCATCTCCATCAGGTCCCCGCACTGCAGTGGCGGGGACCCGATAGCAGAGAAGGCAAGCTCCATGCCTTCCATAAGCATCGGGTCTTGCCTTCTACGGAAGCCTGTGAGATCCAGCCCCTTAGGCTGGGTCTCACAGGCAGGTTGTCAGCTTTTATGCATATACAGCAATATAGGTTGGATTGCAATGCATTGTATTGGGGATCAGACCCCAGAAGTTGAAGTCCCAGAGTGGGACAAAAAAAAAAAGGTATGTCCAGTTGCCTTGATTTATTCTTTAAAGATATACCATGACCTGGATAAATGAGAACCTTCACAGACATATTGCAACACATTTTGGGGGGGAAACCCTTAAACTTGTACGAGAATATGAAAAGACAGCAAGAAAACTGGCAGACTATAGAGACCACCTGCGTTTCAACCTCAGATGCCGAAATGGGCTGGTACCATGCAGCATCCGTTTGGACTCCACGGTGAAGGGTCACAGAGCTGAGATGATTCTACAAAAAGCCCAGAAGCAACTACTAAATGAACGGGTACGATAGACCCATTTCACAGTTGAAGCCTTGAAACAAACTATCAGTCAGCTGGAAGAGGACCTGACTTTGCAGCTACACACTGAAACGTGGAGGAAAGTAGCAGATTTTACAGTACATGCACAGCTAGCTCAGCACACTATGAGCAAGGAGAGGCAGAAGAACAAGTTCTGCATTTTGTTATTCCGAACTGCAAACAGCCATACCAGTGAGGAACTGACATGGAGGCAAAAGGAGGAAACAAGGACAGTGCAAAACAAAGAGAAATGGGTGCAGAATCTTATAGACCGAGTTCTCACCCAGCCTGAGATGGATGTCCTTGCTAAAGGGTTGAATTTCGCAATCACACCAAGAACCATACCAATAGTTGACATTATTTCAGCCACTGAAGCCTCAATCCACAGCAACAAAGTACCACAGGGTGAGGTTGAACAACTTTGCCTTAAAGTGTCTGGCCAGTGCCAAACCACCTCCTTCAAACTTGACTGGAGAAGAAAGGAAGGCAGTTACATCCCTGAAGAAAGACACAAACATCACCATCCTGCCTGCGGATAAAGGAAGATGCACGGTTGTACTTAATACATCTGACTACGATGCCAAGGTGACCACACTCCTGGATGATAACAACACATATGAGGCCCTAAGACGAGACCCAACCAGTGGCTACAAGAAGAAGGTTATAGATCTACTACAACAACTAGAAAAGGACAAAATCATTGATCGGGCCATGTATCATCGCCTCTACCCTGGGGAAGCCCCTCCATGTATTTATGGACTTCCTAAGATACAGAAGGATGGGACCCCTCTCAGGCCAATTGTCAGCAGCATCAACTCTGTGACCTACAATGTGGCAAAATACTTAGCCAGAATCCTAGCGCCCTTGGTTGGAAACACACAACATCACATACAGAACTCTTAGGATTTCACCACCAAAATCCAGAACTTGGTATTGGGCACAGAACAAACAATGCTATCCTATGATGTTACATCCCTCTTCACCTGCATACCCACTTCAGAGGCAATTGAAACAGTCAGGAAACAGTTGCTACTAGACAACACCTTAGGCTGCAGAACATAACTTAGCCCAGACCAAGTGTATGCCTTATTGGACCTTTGTCTGATTACCACCTACTTCAAGTATAAGGACAAGTTCTATAAGCAAAAACATGGCTGTGCTATGGGATCGCCAGTCTCACCTATTGTAGCGAACCTGTATATGGAGGAAGTAGAAAGGAAAGCCCTGACCACTTTCATGGGAATTACACTGAGTCATTGGTTCAGATATGTGGATGACACTTGGGTTAAAATTCATAAACAAGAGTTACAGGCTTTCACCAACCACATCAACTCAGTGGATCATAACATCAATTTCACGCGGGAAGATATGCAGAACAACAAACTGGCGTTTCTGAACTGTCTTATAACAGTGGAAGAGGGAAGGAAGCTGGGAATAGAGGTCTATCGAAAACCAACACACACAGACCAGTACCTGCTATTTGATTCCCACCATCCTCTAGACCACAAACTGGGAGTCATCCAGACTCTACACCACCGGGCAGAGAAAATCCCCACCAGCACAGAGGTCAAGGCGAAGGAATTCAAACACCTCAGAGGGGCACTTAAAACTTGTGGGTATCCAGATTGGGCCTTTGTCAAAACAGAAGGAAGGAGAAGAAAGAGCACCAAGACTACCAGTGAGGGCGAGAAGCATGACAGACGCAAGAATATGGTTATCCCATATGTAGCTGGGGTGTCTGAGAAACTCAAAAGGATTTTTAACCACCTCAGCCCCTATGGCTTAAACACCCTGAAAGACCAGGCCACTTTTTACACTTCTGACCTACCCTACTTTCACCGTTTATTGCTCGGTCATGCAACTTACCACCCAAATGAATTTTACCTCCATTTCTTCTCACTAATAGAGCTTTCATTTGGTGGTATTTCATTGCTGCTGACATTTTTACTTTTTTTGTTATTAATCGAAATTTAACGATTTTTTTGGCAAAAAAATGACATTTTTCACTTTCAGTTGTAAAATTTTGCAAAAAAAAACGACATCCATATATAAATTTTGCTCTAAATTTATTGTTCTACATGTCTTTGATAAAAAAAAAATGTTTGGGTAAAAAAAAAAATGGTTTGGGTAAAAGTTATAGCGTTTACAAACTATGGTACAAAAATGTGAATTTCCGCTTTTTGAAGCAGCTCTGACTTTCTGAGCACCTGTCATGTTTCCTGAGGTTCTACAATGGCCAGACAGTACAAACACCCCACAAATGACCCCATTTCGGAAAGTAGACACCCTAAGGTATTCGCTGATGGGCATAGTGAGTTCATAGAACTTTTTATTTTTTGTCACAAGTTAGTGGAAAATGATGATTTTTTTTTTTGATTTTTTTTTCTTACAAAGTCTCATATTCCACTAACTTGTGACAAAAAATAAAAACTTCTATGAACTCACTATGCCCATCAGCGAATACCTTGGGTGTCTTCTTTCCAAAATGGGGTCACTTGTGGGGTAGTTATACTGCCCTGGCATTCTAGGGGCCCAAATGTGTGGTAAGTTGTTTGAAATCAAAATCTGTAAAAATTGACCGGTGAAATCCGAAAGGTGCTCTTTGGAATGTGGGCCCCTTTGCCCACCTAGGCTGCAAAAAAGTGCCACACATGTGGTATCACCGTACTCAGGAGAAGTTGGGGAATGTGTTTTGGGGTGTCATTTTACATATACCCATGCTGGGTGAGATAAATATCTTGGTCAAATGCCAACTTTGTATAAAAAATGGGAAAAGTTGTATTTTGCCAAGATATTTCTCTCACCCAGCATGGGTATATGTAAAATGACACCCCAAAACACATTCCCCAACTTCTCCTGAGTACGGAGATACCACATGTGTGACACTTTTTTGCAGCCTAGGTGGGCAAAGGGGCCCGTATTCCAAAGAGCACCTTTCGGATTTCACCGGTCATTTTTTACACATTTTGATTTCAAACTTCTTACCACACATTTGGGCCCCTAGAATGCCAGGGCAGTATAACTACCCCACAAGTGACCCCATTTTGGAAAGAAGACACCCCCAGGTATTTCGTGATGGGCATATTGAGTTCATGGAAGTTTTTATTTTTTGTCACAAGTTAGTGGAATATGAGACTTTGTAAGGGAAATTTTTTTTTAAAAAAATAAATAAAAAAATCATCATTTTCCGCTAACTTGTGACAAAAAATATAAAATTCTAGGAACTCGCCATGCCCCTCACGGAATACCTTGGGGTGTCTTCTTTCCAAAATGGGGTCACTTGTGGGGTAGTTATACTGCCCTGGCATTTTCCAGGGGCCCTAATATGTGGTAAGTAGGTAAATGACCTGTGAAATCCGAAAGGTGCTCTTTGGAATGTGGGCCCCTTTGCCCACCTAGGCTGCAAAAAAGTGCCACACATGTGGTATCGCCGTATTCAGGAGAAGTTGGGGAATGTGTTTTGGGGTGTCATTTTACATATACCCATGCTGGGTGAGATAAATATCTTGGTCAAATGCCAACTTTGTATAAAAAAATGGGAAAATTTGTCTTTTGCCAAGATATTTCTCTCGCCCAGCATGGGTATATGTAAAATGACACCCCAAAACACATTCCCCAACTTCTCCTGAGTACGGAGATACCACATGTGTGACACTTTTTTGCAGCCTAGGTGGGAAAAGGGGCCCATATTCCAAAGAGCACCTTTCGGATTTCACAGGTCATTTTTTACACATTTTGATTTCAAACTTCTTACCACACATTTGGGCCCCTAGAATGCCAGGGCAGTATAACTACCCCACAAGTGACCCCATTTTGGAAAGAAGACACCCCCAGGTATTTCGTGATGGGCATATTGAGTTCATGGAAGTTTTTATTTTTTGTCACAAGTTAGTGGAATATGAGACTTTGTAAGGGAAAAAAAAAATTAAAAAAATAAATTAAAAAATCATCATTTTCCGCTAACTTGTGACAAAAAATATAAAATTCTAGGAACTCGCCATGCCCCTCACGGAATACCTTGGGGTGTCTCCTTTCCAAAATAGGGTCACTTGTGGGGTAGTTATACTGCCCTGGCATTTTCCAGGGGCCCTAATATGTGGTAAGTAGGTAAATGACCTGTGAAATCCGAAAGGTGCTCTTTGGAATGTGGGCCCCTTTGCCCACCTAGGCTGCAAAAAAGTGCCACACATGTGGTATCGCCGTATTCAGGAGAAGTTGGGGAATGTGTTTTGGGGTGTCATTTTACATATACCCATGCTGGGTGAGATAAATATCTTGGTCAAATGCCAACTTTGTATAAAAAAATGGGAAAAGTTGTCTTTTGCCAAGATATTTCTCTCACCCAGCATGGGTATATGTAAAATGACACCCCAAAACACATTCCCCAACTTCTCCTGAGTACGGAGATACCACATGTGTGACACTTTTTTGCAGCCTAGGTGGGAAAAGGGGCCCATATTCCAAAGAGCACCTTTCGGATTTCACAGGTCATTTTTTACACATTTTGATTTCAAACTTCTTACCACACATTTGGGCCCCTAGAATGCCAGGGCAGTATAACTACCCCACAAGTGACCCCATTTTGAAAAGAAGACACCCCCAGGTATTTTGTGATGGGAATAGTGAGTTCATGGAAGTTTTTATTTTTTGTCACAAGTTAGTGGAATATGAGACTTTGTAAGGGAAAAATAAAAAATAAAAAAAATCATCATTTTCCGCTAACTTGTGACAAAAAATATAAAATTCTAGGAACTCGCCATGCCCCTCACGGAATACCTTGGGGTGTCTTCTTTCCAAAATGGGGTCACTTGTGGGGTAGTTATACTGCCCTGGCATTTTCCAGGGGCCCTAATGTGTGGTAAGTAGGTAAATGACCTGTGAAATCCTAAAGGTGCTCTTTGGAATGTGGGCCCCTTTGCCCACCTAGGCTGCAAAAAAGTGTCACACATGTGGTATCGCCGTATTCAGGAGAAGTTGGGCAATGTGTTTTGGGGTGTCTTTTTACATATACTCATGCTGGGTGAGAGAAATATCTCGGCAAAAGACAACTTTTCCCATTTTTTTATACAAAGTTGGCATTTGACCAAGATATTTATCTCACCCAGCATGGGTATATGTAAAATGACACCCAAAACACATTGCACCGAATGAACACAGGCGTGCGATTTTTGAAATGCTGACAGGGCCGGCCGGAGGAGGAGATCGCGGCTGGCCCTGTCAATCAACACGACGAGGGGGCGGTTTATTGCGGCGGCTACCAGCAAGTAGACGCCCTACTTGCTGGTAGAGACCTAATTTACATATTATAAAAGTTCGTTTTTATAAGAAACTGCTGAAGGAAAGTAAGTAAGACCATTATATTTTCATATATCGCAGTATAAGGAATTTAACTAGCCCAAAAAAAAAAAAAGACTTTAGTGGGGTGACAGAAACCCTTTAAGTACGGTAAGTGGCCCAGATATTCTATGGGCTATCCTGACTTATCTGGGCCTTTTATATATTTGTCACAGACATTCCCGCGACAGGTGGCAGGAGATCTGTGAGACTGGCAACACGTGGTTTGATCTGACATATTTTCCGTTTGGATCAAATGACGTCTGTGTTGTTTCTGGTGCTTGCCACACCTTCTTTCCCCAGGTGTGGCTATTAGGGTCATTTAACCTTCTCTATTTATAGTTGCTTCTCCCACAATATCTTTGGATAGATTGTGGTTGGATCTCGGCTGAGTTCCTGATGCTTCCATTGCTCCTTTGAAGTCAAGTCTTTCCTTTCCTCTTTGTATTTTGTTTGAGTTCTGTGTGTTGCATTTCCCTATTGTTTGTATTAGGCCTGAAGGAGACTCCTGTTCTTCCTTCCTTTTGGAGGAACAGGTAGTCACGTCCCTGCCATTAGTACCAGGGTCCTATAGGGCTTGATAGAACTCTAGGTATTCCTTTGTATGAGCTCACCTACCTTTGGGGTCTGTTCATACTGGTAGTCAGTCAGGATTTTAGTTAGGGTTTTCACTAGGAGGTGTCCATTTTCCTTCCCTAGTTCTCATGCCTGATTCCCTGTTCCCCCCTTCCCTCCTATGCTCGGTGTGGTGTTTCCCTCCCACACCGAAGCGACAATATTCTGCATGCTGTATAAAAAATGTATCTGGATGCTGCATTTTTTGGGTCACCAAATGGTGTATACACATGTTTTGGGTTTCCTCTGGGTACTCCAGTTCCTCAAAAAATTGTAAACTCAAAGTGGGAATAAGGAGTGGTGTGAGAGACAGCAATCTCTGTACAGCACTGCGGAACATGTAAGCACTATATTAATGAAGAAAAAACAATATATATATATTGAATAGGGAAATCAACCTTTGAACCTCACTAGGCACAGAGACTCATGCACAGAGGTCACACTACATTTTTTGTCAGCATTTTTGAGTATTTTTGGCAGCGGAGTACAAAAGTTGCAGTAACTTAAATACATAATACTTAGGGCTACATAACGTCAAGAGGTTGCTATTTATGCAGGGAAACAATTACTAGTCTCCTCTAGAACTGTCTTCCATGCTTAAATAGAAAGGTAGACCATTTTAAATGTATCTGACATACACTAAACATAAGACCACTGTCACCACAACAGAGCCATACACAGTGCTGCCATAACAGAGCCATACATAGTGCTGCCATAACAGAGCCATACACAGGCTTCCCATAATAGCGCCGTCATGACAACATACATAGTGCTTCCATAACAGTGCCACACACAATTAGGGCAGCTCTCTGGGAGGTGCTGGGAGACTTTTGTGCCACCTAGGATATTTGTGCCACCTAGCATACAGGAAGTGTTCATTGTTTCTGGGAGCCTCTCGGACGTTCCAGAATAATTGGCAAGTGTGATGTTCTCCCATGTGTTTGTGTGGGTTTCCTCTGGGTACTCCAGTTCCTCAAAAAATTGTAAACTCAAAGTGGGAATAAGGAGTGGTGTGAGAGACAGCAATCTCTGTACAGCACTGCGGAACATGTAAGCACTATATTAATGAAGAAAATACTAAATAAATGTGGGATCAATGGGGTTTAGTCATTGGTACTCTACAAATGATGAGAAAGCAGGCCACTGCATTCTGTGGGATTCAGTATCGAACATAATGCCCAAACCAGAGTGTATGGTAAAACGACAAAGGGGTTGTAGCACTCCACCACAGTCTAATTTTTTGTGATTTGTCAGGGTTCCACCAGTCATTCATACACATGAGCCTTCTTTAAAAGCATAAAAGTGCCTGTACAGATGTCTATGGCGCCTGTACAGGTGTTATTGCGACCTCTGCTCATGTAAGTGATGACAATCCATACTGCGCTGTGTAATATGGTGTTGCTACATAAGGAAAGGAAAAGAAAGCAATCTCAGAGAGCACTGCTAACAAGAAGAAACAAAATCACAGTGTAATAATAGGTAAAGTCAACACATATTTTTAGTCCCCTGGCCTCAAAAAAACATCTGTCTTGCCATCTTACCCTTGTTACATTCAGGTCTGTGGCATTTACCCCGACCAATAAAGGACTGCAGTATAAAATCCCCTCAAATTAGAGATTTGGGATGATTCTAGTTCATGGAAGATCTCTTCTGCAATGTCTCTTTAGCCCAAGGTAGAGTTCTCCTTGAAAATCAGTTTTGTTGTCATTAAGCAATATATGGTACATACAAAAAATTACCTATACCATTCATGAAGCTCCAAAACGTAAATTCCATTCTTCCGTGGTATTGACGCCACTTGACCCATCATTGAGCAAACATCAGGAAATTGGTCTCAGCCCTGACCCTCCCCAGAATTTATACAAGCTTACGGATTAATGACTGTGCATTACCCCA
Organism: Bufo bufo; assembly: GCF_905171765.1. Classification (NCBI taxonomy): domain Eukaryota; kingdom Metazoa; phylum Chordata; class Amphibia; order Anura; family Bufonidae; genus Bufo; species Bufo bufo. Next base: position 224,670,284 of record NC_053389.1, read on the forward strand.
ATTACATTGCAAGTAGTTAATCTACTCAGACGTGCTGTCCCGACGCTAATGTGATTACGTGTACTATAATCCACTTTAACTATAACACAGCATGGCCTGTACACTAACTGATCCCAAACATCTCTGTAAAGAAAACATATATTAGATATTATAGCAGTTTACTGCTTATTGTAAAAGGTGATGACTAGGGATGAGCGAATCGACTTCGGATGAAGCATCTGAAGTCGATTCGCTCATCCCTAGTGATGACCACCGGGTCTTAAATTCAGGTTAATTTCAAGAAAAGTTTCTTCATCTTATGTTACATGGAGGACTTTCATACCGGAGGCCAATGATGTCCATACTTAAAATATTTGGAATGTAAATTTATAAATATCTTATTTGTAAGGGCCCCTGACCCATTCCCTATCCCTCTGATCCAGGAGGCCTAGTCTGATGAAGAATCCATCTGTATGCCAGCATTTGCATAGGCTACAAGCCGATACACTGTGGACCTTAAAAGTCTAGGCTAGGCTCTTCCAGACAGGAGTTCAGTTGAAGGAGCATAAGGAACAACCAAACCAGAAAGGGGCCTGAAAAGGACTTACCCCCTACGAATGCCTTGAGACAACCACACATGTAAAAGTGAACACGATGGCTGAATACATCTCATTTGAAAACTTTTAAATTAAGGTAAATGTGCTAAAAGGAGTGAAAGAAGAAGTGGTTGCCACATCCCTAAGTAATTTTCAGGTGCCCATTGGGTCACTGAGCTCACTTCACACTTTAGGTCTTCTAACTAGTCAGCCTAATGGTATAGATCACGTGGCCTGAATTGCATACAGAATCTGTGTATACTTAAACCACTTTGTGTATGAAGTACTGGCTATTACCGATGCTCCCAGTCCTAACCACTGAACATATACTACATTTGATCTTAGCTCCCATGATGCCTCATCTCCAACTAATTTATAACTGTTCTTCACTCTGGGTAGAGTATAGTGTTGAGCGCTTATATTCGAATCGCGAATTTTAATCGCGAATATCGTCACTTCAAGAATTTACGAATATTTTGAATATAGTGCTATATATTCGTATTTGCCAATAGTGTTGATCGTGAATATTCTAGTTGCGAATTTATCGCGAATATCAGCACAATAGGAAAGTTGCCTACCCCTTAGTGTTGATTAGTTGATTGATTCAAATTCTCAAATTTGTGAATTTATGGCGAATAATCGGCCAAAAATTTGCTAAATATCGTGAATTCGAATATTGCCTATGCCGCTCATCACTAGTAGAGTATACATTGCTGTCACAAGGCTTTGGAAAATAACTTTCTATGGGAAAGTGGGAAAGAAAAACCATATCGGGATAAGGTCTGACATATTGGATGGCAAGGTGAAAATAAATGACATGGAGATGACAACGTAGAAACCATACTTTAACAGTGAACACAAGAGGATCAAAGCCCATATGAATGGTTTATTTCCTGGAATGGAGTTTCTTTTGAACATCTGATGAACATCATATAAGCTATTTTTGAACCCATACATTAATTTTTCCTAAAAAATTGGTTTTAATATGGTAGAGAAGGACAACTGCTGAAGAGTGCATATGTATAACACAATAAAAGGGCAAATTCAGCTTAATGGCTTCACGATATACATCTGGGTGGTCAGCATATATCTTTGTGCGGGCATTTTAAAACATCAGTGCAGAGACCGCAGCTGGAAGAGCGTGGGACCCGCTGTCAGTGAGAGCAGGGGTCCCCATTGAGAAGGCAGGGATGGTTTTTCAGGAACTGGCAATGCTGCTTTTTACTCAGGTCCCAGCGGTTATGTGATTGCTGGGGATAGGAGTCTGTGCGAGCTGCTGGGTTTCATCAAAGCCAGATCAGCTCTGCAGTGAAGTTGTATAACCCTGTGCAACCTCTCTGGTGGCCAGGGATGTAGCTATAGGGGAAGCAGAGGAAGCTGCTGCTTTGGAGACCAAACTCAGAAAGGGTCCACCCAGGATGAAGACTAAAAGATTTTATTGTCAAGGCCCCTCTACAGTATTATATAATGACATTATATACAGTGACACTGTAGAAAACGGCCGGAGCGGCTGCAGTGCTTTGTCTAAGAGAGAGATCTTGACTAGCTACTGGATTGGGGGTTGCATGGGAAGATGGGGTTGCAAAGAAGTTGCTGGGGGTGGGGGTGTGCAGCCCAGTCACTTGTAATTACATCACTGCTGGGGGCTGTATTTCTCATGTAACGGTGGCTACTATGTCAGCCCCAGTTACAGGAGAAATCAGTAATACATTTTTAAAAATATAATGTTAAATGCCCATGAAAGGTCTTGTATGACCTTTAGTACGGACACAAAGTGTAAAAAAATAAAAAAATAAAAATAATAATATAAAAAAAATTGCCACACACTGCACCACAGTATCCCATGTATCAAAATGACCATTAGGAAAAGGAGACATAAAAAAATATTTTAGTTGCACATTGTGCTATTAACAAAACAAATGAAACACATAAAAAACTGACTATTTCCCGCTTTTTAAGATGGTCCTCCTGGTTATAAGATACTAAAGAAGACATTAAAATAAAGCCCCCATATATCACTGAAATAATGCACAAAAATTATTTACATAACTGAACAGGCGTATGTACTGAAAAAACTGAAAACGCACCTGGTCAGGGAGGGGGGTAAATGGCCTTGTCTAGAACTGGTCAATCATGTCATACAGATGGAAATTTGAAGAAAACATTTTTAGGAGTTTTTACAGGGGCCTTTTTTTGCCCGGCTTCCAGTTTTCATCCACTGGATGCTTCTGTATTCATTGTTGTCAGTTTTGTCTGGTTCATTGCAGAGCACTTGGGTTCATGTGCAGGAACGATCCTATTAAAGGAAATGACACTCAAGGTAATAAGGACATGACATGGAAAAGGGACAAACAGTGTCAACACAAGTTCGGAGCAGTAATACGATTTTAGGAGGGATAATGTGATTATTGAAACACGTAATTTTGGAAAATCTTTACGCTCTTCTCTGATTAGTACTTTCCTTATTCATTCAACAACCAGAAGGTCTGAATTAAAACCACTTTGGAACTGGCATGCTTATTTCAAAGGGGAGATTGAAATAAGCAGCTGCCAGATACCCCTTATTTTCCAAAGGAACAAAGGATCCATTTGTTGCAAGGTCTGCTGATGCAGGGTTAATACAGGATTACCAACTAAAATATACTCTGCTTGCTTAGGGCACATTCACATCACTGTTTTATTTTCCGTTCTTCTTATCCAGCAGAAGAACAGAAAACAAACCAACAGAAAAAATTTATTATTTTGAGCATCAGTTATGCTCAGTTGGCATCAGTTTGCACAAAAAATAACTGATCCATCTTTTTTGAGCATCAATTATGATCAGTTTGCATCAGTTTATGTCAGTTTTGCCAGAGATCAGTTATTTTAGACGGGAGAAAAATTCCTCCTTTGTAAAATAACGGATCTCTAACGGAACTAAGAAAAATGGACGCAAACTGATCATAATGTAGGGTCAAAATAATGTATCCATTTTTGAAAAATGGTTCTGTTCTTCTGAAGAATGGAAGACATGTTGTAGTTTTATTCCGGCCACCTCTCTGCATTTTTTATATGAATTATAGTCAATGGGGCTGGAGCGGCAGCACGGATCCGACAGGCATTTCACCCGCCGGAACAGCCTGCCGGAGTTCCTTGCTGCTAGTGTGAAAGTACCCTAAGGCTACATGGCGACAAGTTACACCATTGACAATCATCACGAAAAATTTTGTGCAACATTGGTGCGGTATGAACCTCACGCAACACATGTCGCGGTGTAGTTGTACCCTTTTTGTCGCGCGACTTATTGTCGCGCAACACATGTCGCTGTGTAGCCCTAGCCTAAGTTGTAATATGCCTTGCACCATCTACCAAACTTCTCATTTCTGTTTTGAACTGATTCATAGGATTTTATGATAACCCTATTGGGGTAATTTATCAAGCTGGTGTAAAGTAGAACTGGCTTAGGTGCCCATAGCAACCAATCACATTACACCCTTCATTTTGGATAGCTCCTTTGGAAAATGAAAGGTGGAATCTGATTGGTTCGCTATGGGCACCTAAGCCAGTTCTACTTTTCACCAGTTTGATAAATGAACCCATATATATGTATTCAGACATCCCAACCTGCAAAAACTCATTTCAGGGAGGTGCACTTCTCATTTCAGGGAGATTTTCTTTTTTTTTCTTTCACAAACTTTTTATTACATTTTCCAAACATATGCAGTATCTGCACACTTAGCTCTATGGTGTGGAGGACTGGGCTCATTACCCTGCCCCAAATTATCATATTTATGTATATGATTAAAGGGATTCTGTCACCACCTATAAGCCCTGTGAGATAAACATATGCTCATGTCCAGGGTAGCATTCTGATTTCTAAGGTGGCCTTATAAAAGCTATTTGTGGCTTTATTCTGCGGAAAAACAGGTTTTACTAACCTGTCAATCATTGAATTAAGGTGCCCAAGCAGGGGAGGTCTGTAAATGCATGGTGTCCGGCCGCACGCATCGCCGTTTGTGCCCAGCGCCGCCTTCTACTCCTCAGTGCCGCCTCTCCCTCCCTCACCCTCCTCCCGCTTTGAGATCCCGCGCGTGTGCACAGGCTCAGCCTGATGCGCCGTTGCGGACTGCTGGCATCGGCTTCTTCTTGCACTGTGCGGGAAGTGCGGATCTTTCACATTAATCGGTTCATTCGCTGAGCTGACAAGAAGCAAGTGAACTGAAGCTCAGGTTGCGCAATGTGCATGCGCGGATGCTTCCATTCACTTGCCGACTCGCTGAGTCGGCTCTTGGTCTGAGTCAGGAAGTTTATTCTTTAAACCCTGTGTGTAATTATCTACCCCACTGTAGGAAAAAAACAAGCATCCGGGGGGGTGAATTTAACCCCTTAAGGACACAGCCTTTTTACACCTTAGGACCAGGCCATTTTTTGAAAATCTGACCAGAGTGCCTTTAAGTGCTGATAACTTTAAAACGCTTTGACTTATCCAGGCCGTTCTGAGATTGTTTTTTCGTCACATATTGTACTTCATGACACTGGTAAAATGGAGTCAAAAAAATAATTTTTTTTGCACCAAAAAATACCTAATTTAACAAAAATTTGGAAAAATTTGCAAATTTCAAAGTTTCAGTTTCTCTACTTCTGTAATACATAGTAATACCTCCAAAAATTGTGATGACTTTACATTCCCCATATGTCTACTTCATGTTTGAATTGTTTTGGGAATGATATTTTATTTTTTGGGGATGTTACAAGGCTTAGAAGTTTAGAAGCAAATCTTGAAATTTTTCAGAAATTTACAAAAACTCAATTTTTAGGGACCAGTTCAGGTCTCAAGTCACTTTGCGAGGCTTACATTATAGAAACCACCCAAAAATGACCCCATCTAAGAAACTACACCCCTCAAGGTATTTAAAACTGATTTTGCATACGTTGTTAACCCTTTAGGTGTTGCACAAGAGTTATTGGCAAATGGGGAGGAAATTTGAGAATTTCATTTTTTTTGTCTAATTTTTCATTTTAACCCATTTTTTCCACTAACAAACCAAGGGTTAACAGCCAAACAAGACTGTATCTTTATTGCCCTGACTCTGCCGTTTACAGAAACACCCAATATGTGGCCGTAAACTACTGTACGGCCACACAGCGGGGCGTAGAGGGAAAGGTGCGCCGTATGGTTTTTGGAAGGCTGATTTTTATGGACTGGTTTTTTTACACCATGTCCCATTTGAAGCCCCCTGATGCACCCCTAGAGGAGAAACTCCCTAAAAGTGACCCCATCTAAGAAACTACACCCCTCAAGGTATTCAAAACTGATTTTACATACGTCGTTAACCCTTTAGGTGTTGCACAAGAGTTATTGGCAAATGGCGATGAAATTTGAGAATTTCATTTTTTTGCCTAATTTTCCATTTTAACCCATTTTTCCACTAACAAAGCAAGGGTTAACAGCCAAACAAGACTGTATCTTTATTGCCCTGACTCTGCTGTTTACAGAAACACCCCATATGTGGCCGTAAACTACTGTACAGCCACACAGCAGGGCGTAGAGTGAAAGGTGCGCCGTTTGGTTTTTGGAGGGCTGATTTTGCTGGACTGTTTTTTTGGCACCATGTCCCTTTTTTGGCAGATTTTCCATTTTAATATTTTTTTTCCAGTTACAAAGCAAGGGTTAACAGCCAAACAAAACTCATTATTTATGGCCCTAATTCTGTAGTTTACAGAAACACCCCATATGTGGTCGTAAACTGCTGTACGGGCACACGGCAGGGCGCAGAAGGAAAGGAACACCATATGGTTTTTGGAAGGCAGGTTTTGCTGGACTGTTTTTTTTGACACCATGTCCCATTTGAAGCCCCCCTGATGCACCCCTAGATTATAAACTCCATAAAAGTGACCCCATTTAAGAAACTACACCCCTCAAGGTATTCAAAACTGATTTTACAAACTTTGTTAACCCTTTAGGTGTTGCACAAGATTTAATGGAAAATAGAGATACAATTTCAAAATTTCACTTTTTTGGCAGATTTTCCATTTTAATATTTTTTTTCCAGTTACAAAGCAAGGGTTAACAGCCAAACAAAACTCATTATTTATGGCCCTAATTCTGTAGTTTACAGAAACACCCCATATGTGGTCGTAAACTGCTGTACGGGCACACGGCAGGGCGCAGAAGGAAAGGAACACCATATGGTTTTTGGAAGGCAGGTTTTGCTGGACTGTTTTTTTTGACACCATGTCCCATTTGAAGCCCCCCTGATGCACCCCTAGAGTAGAAAATCCAAAAAAGTGACCCCATTTTAGAAACTACGGGATAGGGTGGCAGTTTTGTTGGTACTAGTTTAGGGTACATATGATTTTTGGTTACTCTATATTACACTTTTTGTGCGGCAAGGTAACAAGAAATAGCTTTTTTGGCACCGTTTTTTTTTTGTTATTTACAACATTCATCTGACAGGTTAGATCATGTGGTAATTTTATAGAGCAGGTTGTCACGGACGCGGCGATACCTAATATGTATACAATTTTTTTTATTTATGTAAGTTTTACACAATGATTTCATTTTTAAAACCCAAAAAATGTTTTAGTGTCTCCATAGTCTAAGAGCCATAGTTTTTTCAGTTTTTGGGCGATTATCTTAAGTAGGGTCTCATTTTTTGCGGGATAAGATGACGGTTTGATTGGCGTCTATTTTGGGGTGCATATGACTTTTTGATTGCTTGCTATTACGCTTTTTGGACGTAAGATGACAAAAAATGGCTTTTTTTACACCGTTTTTATTTTTATTTTTTTACGGTGGTCATCTGAGGGGTTAGATCATGTGATATTTTTATAGAGCCGGGCGATACGGACGCGGCGATACCTAATATGTATACTTTTTTTTTATTTATGTAAGTTTTACACAATGATTTCATTTTTGAAACAAAAAAAATCATGTTTTAGTGTCTCCATAGTCTAAGAGCCATAGTTTTTTCAGTTTTTGGGCGATTATCTTGGGTAGGGTATGATTTTTGCGGGATGAGATGACGGTTTGATTGTTACAATTTTGGCGTACATGCGACTTTTTTGATCACTTTTATTACCTTTTTTGGGAAGTAAGGTGGGCAAAATTTCAATTTCATCATAGTTTTTTATTTTTTATTTTTATGGTGTTCACCGTTCGGGTAAAGTAACCGTTTTATAGATCAGGTCGTTACGGACGCGGCGATACCAAACGTGTAGGGAATTTTATTTTTTTCATTTTTTATCAGTGATAAATGTGTTTTTTGATTTTTACTTTTTTTTCACTTTTATTCACTTTTTTTTGACCCAGACCCACTTGGTTCTTGAAGATCCAGTGGGTCTGATGTCTGTATAATACAGTACAGAACAATATATATTGTACTGCACTGTATTTTACTTACACTGAACAGATCTATGCCTTTCAGCACAGATCTGTTCAGCACCATGGACAGCAGGACGCCTGAGAGGCGTCCTGTTGCCATGGGAACCTTCCCCGTCTGCTCAGAACTTCGCAGACGGGGAAGGGTAAGGAGGGGATCTCTCGGGGGGCTGTCCGGGGGCTCTCTCCCTCTCCATCGGGGGGCTGCAAAGGTACAGCAGCCCCCCGATGGGAGAGGGAGGGAGCTCCCTGCGCTGTTAACCTTTTCCATACAGCGGTCTGTACGGACCGCTGTATGGAAAGGGTTAAACGGCTGACATCGCATCGCAGATGTCAGCCGTTTATACCAGGGTGCCAGCAATGTTCTGGCACCCTGGCATACCCACTGAACACCAATGAATTTTCAAGGGGAGGCGGGCGGGGGATCGCGATCCCGCCTGCCGCACCGCCCGCCTCCCGCACCGCCCACACCGCCCGCAACCCTCCCCCTGCACCTCCCGCCACCATAAAAATCATTCGGGGGTGCAGGGGGGGGGTGAATAAAACTTTTTTTAGGCATATAAAGTTTCTGATCCCCGCGGTCAGGGACCTCGGGGACCAGAAACTGCAGAAATCGCAGCAAACCGCAGGTCTGAATTGACCTGCGGTTTGCCGCGATCGCCGACATGGGGGGGTCACGGGACCCCCCCGCGCATTTAGCCTAGGTGCCTGCTCAATGATTTGAGCAGGCACCGGGTTCCGATCACTGCCAGCCGCACGGCAGTGATCGAAAATACACAGGGCGTACATGTACGCCCTGTGTCCTTAAGTACCAGGGCACAAGGGCGTACCTGTACGCCCTATGTCCTTAAGAGGTTAACACTGGGCTAAATAATATAATTAAAATGGAGGGTTAAATGTGTAAATGTATTTTTTTTAAAAATAGATCTCTCTCAATAGTTATATAGTTACTGAATGAGACAGAAGAAGGGATGCCTTTAACATATATATCTCCTTGAGAAGCTAATTTGACCCTAAAGGGTTAATTCAACCTGTAATCTAAACTCTGTGTCCTGTCACTTCTCTTATCTCTCTGCTCTGCTATCAGTAAACCTTTCCGGGATATATTGTTTCACGTTTCACATGCGGGTGTCAGGGAGCCGCTATCTAATAGCGGGAGACTTGAGATCCCTGATGTATTTGTATCCTTTAACATCTGAAGGTTCTGACTTTTGTATACAGTCTAAAACAATAACTGTTCCCCCTTCCCCTGTTTGATCGCCACATCAGTCATTGATTTTAACTCCCGTATAGCAACATATTCAGACTTATTCAAATTGCAGTTAGTTGTAGATATTTTAACGTTCCTGTGTAAGGGTCCTTTTACACATATAGATGATCTGGCAGATTATTGGGAATAAAGCAGATGTTCAGGGGCAGACTGGGAACAGAAAGTGGCCCTGGAAAAAAAAATACCACTGTGCAGTACAAAATACTACCTCAGCAGAACCACATACCACAGAGCAGCACAAAATACTGCATCAGCAGAGCCAGATACCAAGATGCAGCACAAAATCCTGCCTAAACAAATTAACTCTGAGAGCATCAGATCTTTATGTACCTGGATGGCGGGCATAAGGAGGGCTGGGGCGGTCCCCTGGGCATCGGCCCACTGGGAAATTTCACTGTAGGGTCTTTGGCCAGTCCGCCCATGCAGACATTCCCGATAACTGTCAGATCATTAGTGGAGATGACCTGCCTGACCTGACTCATCTGTTCAGCTGATTCGCCTGCCCACCGCTCTCATCTGCCGCGTGGGTGGCGAGCGTCTGATTTTCAGTGGAGCCTGGTCCTACCTCGTCCATATACACCACCCCCTCTCCATGTCTCCAGTTCCTGTCGCTCTTCCTTCCCTCTCTCTGTGTGCCGAAGTGACTAACCTTGCCGTGATTGTGAGTGCTGCCTGACCCCCCTCCGCATGTGCGATCTCCTCCTCGTGTCTCCAGCCTTCCCGGACCTCCTCCTCTCCTCCCCTGTGCCGTGGTGGCCAGCTGTGTTGTGGCCGCCTCGACTGATAGCTGCTGGATGGGCTATTGGATTCCAGCGGGGGACTCTACTTCCCTCCTACTTTGTGGATCGGCGGCTTCGCTGTCGTCTAGGTCGGCGATACTGCTCTTCAGCTGTACGGACGTATACTGGAGCTGGTGAGACTGTTCCTTTTTCTTTTTTTTTTTTTTTTTTCCCCTCTGGCTGATTATGTCTTCATGTACACTCTACCTTCAATATTAACTAATGATTAAGGGGAAAGAAAGGGAAAAAGTGAATTATAAACACAAATATAAAAGGAATAAGCTATAAAAGCTATAAAAGCATAAAGCGAAAGAAATGAAGGAAGAAGAAAAACAAAGGAAAAGAGGAGGGAGGAAGAAAGGAAAGAGAGGGAGGAATATGAAGTGAATATATATTGAGGGGAGAAAAGGGGAGAAAAGAGAAAGAAAAAAAAAGGATACATAGATAAATAAAGAAAAAAAAAAAAAAAAGAAAAGAAAAGAAGGGGGAGAGAGAAGAAAGGAGAAAAAAGAAAAAAAGGAAAAAAAAGAAAAGGAAAAAAAAAAAAATAAATAAAGGGGGGAGAGAGGAGAAAGAGAAGAGAGAAGAAAAAAGAGAGCGAAAGAAAAGGAAAGGGGAAGGAGAGAAGAAGGGAAAAAAGAAAGAAAGGAGAAAAAAGAAGAAAAAAAAAAAAAAAAGGGGGAAAGGAGAAAGGATAAAAAAGAAAAAAAAAAGAAAAATAAATAAATAAAACAGGAGGCATGGCTCCAAAAGCCAACAGGCGCTCGGTCGACCTCTCTAGTCAGAAACAGGGCACCAAAACCTTTGAAACAACAAAAATAGACCAGTTTCTGAGGTCTCCAAGGGTTAACACGAGGGGCGGACAAAAGGACCTTGCCTCTAGAAAAAATGGTGACCCGGAGGTGACCGAGATAGAATTACAAAAAGCCGCTAGACAACCTGAAGAAGAAGAGGGTATAATGGGAGAAGCTATGCCCAATGACAATTCCTCCCCGCTAGAAGAAATACTCCTAGCAGTTAAACAAAATGGGGACTTAATACAGGCTGTCACAACCCAACTGGGATTTATCCAGGTTGATGTGGGTCTGATAAGAGATGACTTGTCGAAAATCCGAGATAGAGTTAATAATCTAGAGAGGTCCACGGCCTTGATACATAATGAATCCCAAAAAACAAACTCTGAAGTCTCCACATTGAAACTCAAGAAAAAGGTGGCGGACCTTGAGGATAGATCGCGAAGATACAACGTGAGAATAATAGGGATCCCAGAGGGTGCTGAAGAGAAGAATCCTACTCAATTTATACAGAAGTTAATTTTTGAGAATTTCGGAAAAGACTCCTTTTCCCCAATGTTTATGATAGAAAGAGCCCATCGGGTCCCAGGGGGTAAACCGACCCCAGGGAGACAACCTCGGACATTTCTTGTTAAGTTATTGGCTACAGGGGATAAAGATATGCTACTGAGAAGGGCAAGGGAATGCTCACCGGTTATATACAATGACAATAGACTGGCTTTTTTTCCGGATTTTTCAAAAGTCATACAAGAAAGGAGACGCACATTTATGACGCTAAAAAAGAAGCTAAGAGAAAGGGACATTAAATATTCCCTCATGTTCCCAGCAAAATTGCGTATTATTTTTAAAGATAAAATCCTGTTTTTTGATGCCCCAGATGAAGCCGCGGACTGGCTCGAACGAAATGATCTGTGATTTAATAGTTTCAGGATTTGGTGGGGACAACGACTGTTGTGGGGGGTTTATATCCCCAATTGTCCCTTTCTCTCCTTCTTTGTTCCTTAATAGGGAGGGCTGAGTGTGGGGAGTGTTGGAGGGATGGTCACAGGAGAGAAATCTACTACAATACGTGGTGGATTACCTACACGGGGGGGTGGGGCTGGGGTGGGAGATGGGCTGTGGTGCGTCAAAAATTATTCCTTTTTTTTCTCTTTCTCTTTTTTCTCTATCTAACCGCTTTTGATAATGACGACTAGAATCCTTGCATGGAATATACGCGGATTGGGGGATAGAGGAAAAAGACAAGCAATTTTTGATTTGATACAAGTCCACCTACCAGCAATAATATGTTTGCTAGAAACTCATCTTACTGAAGAGACCTCTAGGGTGGTCGGCAGGGGATGGGCCGCGCACACGTATCATTATACCTTCTCCAGCCACTCTAGAGGTGTTACTGTCCTGATACATAGACAGATTGACTTCATCTGTGAGGCATTCTCTGTCGACCAACAGGGGAGATTTATTTTTTTATATTGTAGATTAAGGGGGAAGACATGTATTTTGGCTTTTGTCTATATTCCACCGCCATTTTCCTTTTTGGTTCTAAATTCTTTGTTATTATTTATGGATAAATGGCCAGAGTGTCCAACAATGATTATTGGCGATTTCAATTGCGTCATTGATCATCTGCGTGACAGGGTCTCCACCAGCGTCAGGAGAGATAGCCCGATTCAGGGGTCTCCCCTGGCACGGTTTTGTTCTGAGGCGGGTTTTGAAGATGTGTGGGGACATTTAGAACAGGGGAAAAGGGCTTTCTCATGCTTTAGTAAAGCAGGTAAATCTATGTCTAGAATAGATCTTGCATTGATTGGTAGTAAATATGTGAAACTCGTAAAACGAATGAAATATGAAACAAGGTCAATTTCGGACCACTCACCGTTAGTCCTCGAACTCTGTTTAAGCCCGGAAAGACACATACAAAAACCCCCTTTTAGATTAAACCCTTACTGGCTAACAGTAATAAAGACACATGAAACAATTCAGAATGAAATTGGTCGATTTTGGGATAACAACTATGGCTCAGCAAAAATCCAAGTGGTATGGGATACCTTTAAGGCATATATGAGGGGAATGTTGGTCAGTAATATTGCGAACCTAAGAAAGGAGTACGGGAAAAAACAAAACAATCTGGAAGAACTTGCATCAAGGGCGACACAATCCTTTTATATGAATAACACAGAGGAGAATAGAGAAAGTATGCAAATGGCCACACAAATATACTCTAACTTTTTATTGGATAAGGCCCAACAGGGCCTCTTCTTCAAAGGGCAAAAATATTTTACGGAGTCAGGGCGACCTGGTAAACTTTTGGCCAGAGTAATCTCAAGTCAACAATCTAAAAAATATATAGATAATGTTAGACTGATTAATGGTAAGATGGTTAGTGGGCAGGGTCCTGTAGAGAAGGCCTTTGTGGACTATTTTTTGGATTTGTATAAAGCTGATTTGAAGATCACAGATGATAAGATGGATGCCTATCTCGATGACATTTCTTTTCCAACTATTACTGAGGCGCAAAAGAAAGCACTGGAATTGGATGTTTCAATACAGGAACTTGAGGGAGCGATTAAATTATGCTCGGCCAATTCCACCCCTGGCTCAGATGGACTCCCATATGAATTTTACAGTAAATATGGGGACTTTATTTTCCCCAGACTGCTGGAGGTTCTTTCTGAATCAGTGGAGGACGGGAAGCTACCAGATTCAATGCTGGAAGCCGTAATAACATTAATTCCAAAAAAAGGCAAAGATCCCGTAGATCTAGAATCATATAGACCAATATCACTGCTTAATGCAGATGTAAAGCTCTTCGCGAGGATTTTTGCCACAAGGCTTTCTGGGGTTATTTCCGCCATTGTCCATCCAGATCAGAATGGTTTTATTCAAAATAAGGGCACACACCACAATCTTCATCGGCTCTTTGCTAATATCCAGGCCCCTGGGGGGACCGCTCGTTCCATCCTGTCACTAGATGCCTCTAAGGCCTTTGACAGGGTGGAATGGTCCTTCCTCTGGAAGGTTCTGGCAAGGATGGGCTTTGGGGAAAGATTCATAGGCATCCTTAAGTTACTGTACAGATTCCCCAAGGCAAAATTGAGTCTCAATGGGATCCTGACAACTAGTTTTGACTTAAATAGAGGGACCCGTCAGGGTTGCCCATTATCCCCATTGTTATTTGACATTTATATTGAACCTCTCGCGTTGGCCATTAGGCAGGATGATCAAGTAAAGGGATTTGGTACGCTAGGGGTGCAGGACCGTATTTCCTTATATGCGGATGATGTTCTTTTTTTTATTGACCATACGGAAACAACTCTCCCCAGAATTATTCAAATGGTCAAGTCATTTGGTGAGGTGTCCGGTCTTCTTATAAACTGGTCTAAGACCAGTTTGATGCCAATAGACCCCCTACCACAGAAAGAGGTTTTTGTGACGCAGTTGGATATCGTTGATTCTTTTCAGTATTTGGGTTTGATTATCTCACCCAGGGTTCAAATTTTTTTACAACTTAATCTGATTCCCATGGTGACAAGGATTAGAGCCAAAATAGGGATCTGGTTGAGACTTCCCCTGTCTAGAGCTGACCGAGTTTCATTGGTCAAGATGGTGATTCTACCACAATTTCTTTATGTGCTTAGGAACACACCTATTTGGATACAAGACAAATACTTTAGACTTATGGAAAGAATAATCAATGATTTAATATGGGGAAGAAAACGAGTGCGAATAAAGTTAGAACATTTGTATAAATCACTGGAGTGCGGGGGTTTAAATCTCCCCTACTTCAAAGGTTATTTTATTGCTACGCAGTTATTGATGTGCTATGAATCAGAAAATAGTGCACTTCTAGGGAAAATAGTGGGTAGCCACGCTCATAGTAATATATTCACTCTTCTGGAATCTGGGCTATTGAGGAGCTATGAGCAGGGCTATAGAGAGACTACAAAACTACTCCTGAAAGTGTGGGCTACTACTAGGACATGGTTGAAGGTAAAGGGTTCACTTACATTCACGCCTCTTTGGCATAATCTGCACTTACAAAGGTTAGATGATATTGCAGCTGACACATTCTGGCAAAAAAATAAAGTCTTGTATATCTCACAGGTAGTAAAGGATAGAGAGATTAAGTCATTTATAGAGATATCACATAATATAGAAAATGTTTCATGGTTTAGATATTTTCAACTGCGTTCAGCATTATCCAGTTTGGACGATAAATCGGTGTTGGATATAGATAGTTCATCTTTTTTGAACGATTGGGTAGGGGGGACACTGCCTAGATTGAAGATTTCAAATATATATAAGTCACTACTTAAGGCACGATTTAGTGATACGCAATCACCAGGACAAAGAGCGTGGGAGATGGACTGTCCGAATATACAAGTAGAAGGGTGGGAGAATATTTTTGGGAATTTAGGGTCACTATCCCAGAATTTTAACCATGTTCTAGTACATTTTAATATTTGTCATAGATTATATGTTACCCCTTTATGGATGAATAAATGTGGGCTAAGAGACACCTCTAATTGCCCTAAATGTGATACTTCAGGTGCGGATCATCTTCATATGATCTGGACCTGTCCAGAACTTATAAAATACTGGAATAGTATCAACAACTTTATCCGCTATAAATTAAAAATACGAATTCCCCTCGAACCACAAGTGTTTGTGCTTAATGATTTTTCCAAAATAAACAACCATAAATATCAAAAGATTTTTCTAGGTAGAATACTGATGTTGGCCAGAGTTTTGGTGAGTCGGACTTGGTTTGCTCGATGTATTCCAGAGATGAATACATGGATAAACCTAATTAACAAGGTAAAAAATTATGAGAAAATTATCTACAAACAGAGGGAAGCTGAGGAGAAGTGGACTAAGATATGGGGCGGTTGGAGGATTTGACCACTTTGTATAATTGTTCCCTTTTTTTTTTTTTTTTTTGTGTTTTGACGCACCACAGGTATGGGGAGGGGGGCGGGGGGATAAGGGGAAAGGAAAATGAAAAAAAAACAAACTCTTTTTTCTTGTACTGTAATCTGCTTTTATATCTCAAATAATAAAGATAATGAACAAAAAAAAAAAAAAAAAAATGTGTGGAGATGACCGCTGCTGTATGAGGACAAGCGATCGATATTGTGATGGCTTGTTCCCATAGAAAACAATTGTTCTGGGGCAGCAGATCATTGTTTAGATTAGGTCATAGGGGCAGATCCTGAAAAAGCTGTCACATACAGTCATAATTCCTAGCCAGTTTATTCACGTCTAATATACACTGCTCAAAAAAATAAAGGGAACACAAAAATAACACATCCTAGATCTGAATTAATTAAATATTCTTCTGAAATACTTTGTTCTTTACATAGTTGAATGTGCTGACAACAAAATCACACAAAAGAAAAAAATGGAAATCTAATTTTTTAACCCATGGAGGTCTGGATTTGGAGTCACCCTCAAAATTAAAGTGGAAAAACACACTACAGGCTGATCCAACTTTGATGTAATGTCCTTAAAACAAGTCAAAATGAGGCTCAGTCGTGTGTGTGGCCTCCACGTGCCTGTATGACCTCCCTACAACGCCTGTGCATGCTCCTGATGAGGTGGCGGACGGTCTCCTGAGGGATCTCCTCCCAGACCTGGACTAAAGCATCTGCCAACTCCTGGACAGTCTGTGGTGCAACGTGATGTTGGTGGATAGAGCAAGACGTGATGTCCCAGATGTGCTCAATTGGATTCAGGTCTGGGGAACGGGCGGGCCAGTCCATAGCATCAATGCCTTCGTCTTGCAGGAACTGCTGACACACTCCAGCCACATGAGGTCTAGCATTGTCTTGCATTAGGAGGAACCCAGGGCCAACCGCACCAGCATATGTTCTCACAAGGCGGTACCTAATGGCAGTCAGGCTACCTCTGGCGAGCACATGGAGGGCTGTGCGGCCCTCCAAAGAAATGCCACCCCACACCATTACTGACCTAATGCCAAACCGGTCATGCTGGAGGATGTTGCAGGCAGCAGAACGTTCTCCACGGCGTCTCCAGACTCTGTCACGTCTGTCACATGTGCTCAGTGTGAACCTGCTTTCATCTGTGAAGAGCACAGGGCGCCAGTGGCGAATTTGCCAATCTTGGTGTTTTCTGGCAAATGCCAAACGTCCTGCACGGTGTTGGGCTGTAAGCACAACCCCCACCTGTGGACGTCGGGCCCTCATATCACCCTCATGGAGTCTGTTTCTGACCGTTTGAGCAGATACATGCACATTTGTGGCCTGCTGGAGATCATTTTGCAGGGCTCTGGCAGTGCTCCTCCTGTTCCTCCTTGCACAAAGGCGGAGGTAGCGGTCCTGCTGCTGGGTTGTTGCCCTCCTACGGCCTCCTCCACGTCTCCTGATGTACTGGCCTGTCTCCTGGTAGCGCCTCCATGCTCTGGACACTACGCTGACAGACACAGCAAACCTTCTTGCCACAGCTTGCATTGATGTGCCATCCTGGATAAGCTGCACTACCTGAGCCACTTGTGTGGGTTGTAGACTCCGTCTCATGCTACCACTAGAGTGAAAGCACCGCCAGCATTCAAAAGTGACCAAAACATCAGCCAGGAAGCATAGGAACTGAGAAGTGGTCTGTGGTTACCACCTGCAGAACCACTCCTTTATTGGGGGTGTCTTGCTAATTGCCTATAATTTCCACCTGTTGTCTATCCCATTTGCACAACAGTATGTGAAATTGATTGTCACTCAGTGTTGCTTCCTAAGTGGACAGTTTGATTTCACAGAAGTGTGATTGACTTGGAGTTACATTGTGTTGTTTAAGTGTTCCCTTTATTTTTTTGATAGAAATAAAAATGCTCTGTGGAGACACATGAAAGACCTTTAGATTAAGCCTCATAGGCACCAGTCGTGTGCACACCATATCACGGAAGTGAACCCATTCACTTGAATGGATCCACAATCCAGAAGGAGCGGTGTACGTGTGAGATGGGGAAACAGCTCTCCTTGTCTGAACACTGTGTGATTAAATTAAATGTTCTGGACTGACATTCTGCTGTTTGGTCACAAGATGCCGCTGTTTCCTAACACAGCTACAGACTGAACATATATCTGAATATTCATGAGAGAGGTGGGGTTTTTACACAGAGTCTGGGGAGAGTAGAAGGAAGCAGCTGTCTTAGAGGAAGCTAGACTGAGGAACTGTGTGAGCAGAGAGAATCTGACGGCATCCAGGTGTGAGAGCATCCCTCAGTGACCAGAGCTGCAGCTAAGTGAAGCTGATTGTGTTCAAGACCCTGATCCTGTCTAGAGGAATGAGGATTGCTGCCAGGAACGCGAGAGCAGAGGAACAAAGCAACATACACTGCGGTACCGCATGCTTGTTGGAGAGACATTTGTTCTGTTCAGAGTCACTAGCAGATGCAAAGCAGACCCGGGTCGGTAACATCGTGCACGCACCTCATCACAGTGTTGGCGCCTAGAGACTGAGACCAGGCCTGTAGTTAGTTAGTTAGGGTCTCTGTTTGTGTCAGGCCACAAGTGTTACTACTGTTCATTGCAAGAACTCCATAACTTAAAGTGACTTTTCACATTGTAGAGCTGATAAAATTCCCACAAACTCAAGCCAGGCTGGTGTTTTGCACAGAAAAAATACTCAGGCACGTAGTACAGGACCAGTTATAGGAGCAAGAATACTGTAGATCTGTGTAAGATTGTAAGCTGTTGTGCTGCATCGTAGGCTAGCCCGTACCACACACCCATACAGTGATTTTTGTTCTTTTAGGGTAATAACAAGTAAGGTGTGGCAGTTTAGTTGTGCCCGCCAAGTAGGTAAATTACTGCTCTTTCCTCCTGCATCCATCAGAGGGCGCCGTGCTGTGCAGCACAAGGGTTTCAGCCTTTGGGCTGGGTGTATGTAAATTTATTGTATGTTCTCAGCATTTGTGGTTGTGTTTATTGCCACATTTAAGTAAAATTCTGTTTTGGCAAAAGCTGGTGTTGAGGCTGATTTCCTCGTTTGTGACTTCACTGTATCCTGAGGAGCCCCCCCAGTACATGGCTTTTATATGGAACGGCCGCCTCACATTCGTGTGCATGAGGCCTAACACTGAAATCTGTGCTGCAGGTAGCAATAAAGAAGGATTTAACACAAACACCGGTATGTCCTCTATATTTGTGTCAATGTGGATAGTGATGTGCGGTGCTTACATTTGCACGCTGCAGTTTTTTTTTTTTTTTTTTACTACCATTACTGGTTTGAACTGAACCCTTTTCATTAGGCCTCATGCACATGACCGTATTTTTTGTTCACATCCGACATTTGTCTGCATGTTTTGCATATCAGATGTGGACCCATTCATTTCCATGGGGCTTTAAAAGATGCGGACTGCACACCGTTTGCTGTCCGCGTCTCATGTCCGTTTCGCTGTTCTGCAAAAAACATAGAACGTGGTCTATTCTTGTCCGAATTGGCTACAAGAATAGGAATAGTGTGGGACATGCGGACTGGGAATGTGACAGGTTCACACAGGCAGTATCCATGTTTTGCAGATGTGTTGTTTGCGGACCACAAAACAGCGAGTTAAGTGCGAGGAACTTGCAGCGTGTCAGTGAGAGTGGTCATCTAAAACCGTTGCCTCCTTTTTTACTATGAGTTTCATCGTGGTAACCTGGTAAGATCCCACCAGGTGCTAGTCTCTTTAATCAGCAATTTTTCAAGTTGTGGCATCTTTATTTATGAGTCCTCATTGATGCAGTCAATCTCCTTAAATATACTGACCATTTTTGCTCGTCTCTCATAACAGCCAGTAATTGGTCTCAGATTCCATTGACATTCGAAGATACACTTGCTAGAAAAACTTAATGGTCAGCTCACCAGCTCCTGGTCAGAATCCATGAATGTGTGTAGCTCCAGCCATAGCACAATCATAGAGTAAATGACTTCCTTCCTTTAAATTGTTAGGTGGTCCTGCTGGGTACACCCACTGCACTTTGATTGACAGGGCCAGGCAGGTGTGATGATGTTTACACTGCCTGTCCCTGTCAAAGTGCAGAGGGCGCAGCAGTTGCAAAGAGAGCAGAGGCTCTAGGTGTAATGGCAACGCCCCCGTTGCTCCTAGAGTTTCATTTGCAGTATGCTCCCATTCACTTCTATGGGAGAGGCGGAGATTAGCGCTTGGTGATGGACGGACCCCGGGAAATCTGGGGTCCTCCAGCCACAGCGCTCCCTGTTCCGTTCTCGATATAGGTGCGGGTCAGTTGGGAGGTTTCCAAGTTTCTTTTGTTGGGAGGTTGCCAAGTAATAGCAATTTGGTCAATGTTTTCTACTTTTATTTTTCATGGGTGTTACCATATGGTGTAAGGCCTCATGCACACGACCGTTGTTGTTTTTTGCGGCTCGGGTGCGGACCCATTCATTGCAATGGGGCTGCAAAAGATGTGGACAGCACTCAGTGTGCTGTCCGCATCCGTTGCACCATTCCGTGGCCCCGCAAAAAAATATAGCTTGGTCCTATTCTTGTTCGTTTTGCGGACAAGAATAGGCATGTCTACAATGGGCCGCCCGTTCCGTTCCGCAAATTGCGGAAGGCACACGGGCGGCTTCCGTTTTTATGATGATGATACCAAATTTATATAAATTTTATGTTTTATTACTTTTACACCATAAAAATAATTTGATAGAAAAAAATAAAATAATTTAAAAAATCCTGTGTCGCAATATTCCAGGAGCTATAACTTTTTTATTCTTTTGTCAATGAAGGCTTGGTTTTTGCAGGATGAGCTGTAGTTTCTATTGGTGTCATTTTGGGCTATTGAGTTCATTGTGCAAGATAAATAACAAGATAACTTTATTCTGAGAGTTGATATGATTATGACTAGAGATGAGCGAATTTCCGGTTATGAAATTTGTTCGCGATTTGTTTACTGGTAAAAGGAGAATTGCGTTATGGATTCTGTTACCAAGGACATAAATCAATTCTATAACGGAATGCCTTTAGAGGCATTCCGTTATTAATTCGGTCATAATAGAAGTCTATAGGCTGCATAACGGATTCCGTCCCTTTTCCGTTATGCAGGAGAGGACTCCCTTGCATAACGGAAACAGAACGGATCTGTTATGCAGCCCATAGACTTCTAAAGGCATTCCGTTATGCATTCCGTCATATAATTGCTTTATAGTCTGTGGTAGCGAAATCCATAACGCAATTCACCTTTTACCAGTAAACGAAGCGTGAACGACTTTCAAAATATAAAATTCGCTCATCTCTAATTATGACTAATGTTGAATCAAAGTTCATGAAGTGGACTTCGATACGAATTTCAGGGAAAAGTTAATTCACCGCAAAGCCAAATTTTCTCGTGCTTCATTGTAACAAATTGATTTTCCCTAAAATGGGGTAAAACATTTAAAAAATCATACTTACCTCATCCATTTGAGCGCGAAGAGCCCGCCACCGCCATCTTGATTGAAGATCCCGCGTATGATGTCACCACACCAGCCGACATGATGACGTCATCACGAGCCGTGCGAGATTTTGCGGTGGATCTTCAATCAAGATGGTGGTGGCGGGCTCTTTAAGATCAAATGGATGAGGTAAATATGATTTTATTATTTATTTTTTATTACAGGCTTAAATATTAAAGGGTTTCTACCACCAGATTTTCACCTATTTAGCTGTCTGACACTAGCGATCTGCTAGTGTCTGCTGTACCTAACCATGTTCATGTATTACCTTTGTCTGGAGCGGTTAAGCTTAAAAATGTAGTTTTATTGATATGCAAATGAGCCTCTAGGTGCTATGGGGGCGTCTTTTCAGCACCTAGAGGCTCTGTCTACTCACTATTTCTCTAGATTGACAGCCTACTTCTCTCCATCTCGACCAAATTCTCGCTCCTGCGCCGTGTGCTTCTGTGTTCGGCGCAGGTGCAGTGACTGTCGGACCGCTCCCTGAGCCGGCATCTTCACTGCGCCTGCGCCGATTACGGTGCAGGGAGCGGTCCGACAGTCACTGTGCCTGCGCCGAATACAGAAGCACGTGGCGCAGGCGCGAGAATTCGGCCGAGAAGGAGAGAAGTAGACTGTCAATCTAGAGGAGAGGGGTGGGCTGGGGCGGGCTGGAGCGCGCTGGATGGCAGAAATAGTGAGTAGACGGAGCCTCTAGGTGCTGAAAAGATGCCCCCATAGCACCTAGAGGCTCATTTGCATATCAATAAAACTACGTTTTTAAGCTTAACCGCTCCAGACGAAGGTAATACATGAACATGGTTAGGTACAGCAGACACTAGCAGATCGCTAGTGTCAGACAGCTAAATAGGTGAAAATCTGGTGGTAGAAACCCTTTAAAGTCTGATGCCACGATCATGAATGCGGCATCTGAGGGGTACAATGACTGGGAGCGGGGCAATTGCCGTTCCCTGTCATTGCACCCACTATTTACAAAGAAATAGACTTCGTAACGAATCGAATTTTCCATAACTACGCTCAACACTAATTAGCTAGTGCCTAGACGGGGAAGTGTTTGTGCTGGTGCTGAAGTGCTAAAATAAAGCACCCTTTGAACGTGAACCCCGTTGTCAGAGGAGAAGTCTGTGATTGCGACGCCCTGAGAGAAAGCGATCCCTTACAATTGGTGGAGGATGCGGGGATGCAGCAAGTTGCTAAGGGCATGTGTCTATGCTAAAAGGGCACAATGTTGTTGCTAGGGGCAACAGAAAGTTAAAAGGCAAAGTGTCGTTAAGGGGTGATGGCATGACAAAAAACATGTGCTGCTGAAAGTTGTATTGGAGAAATTTAAAGGGCCGGAAGCCAATGTCTGGATAAAGCTTATGTTTCAAATCTGGACACTTTTGCTGTTTTGCAAGGAAATCTTGCGGTGATTTAAAGGGCCGGAAGCCCAAGTGAAAGAGACTAACCTGTGGAGGAAAACATTTTTTTGGGGTCATTATGGAATCCTATGTGGAAGTTGCTGAGGCTGGGTGGAGCCCATCAGGTGCAAAAACTATTACTGGGAGTGTTGCCAGCTGGAGGACTGTGCAATGGAGGATCGTTTGATCAGGAGATTTGACAAAACATGTGAGAGGTCCTGCGAGTCAGTCATTTTAGATTCCCGCCAACAAGTGTCTCGGGTCATGCCCGACGTTCTGGACTTTCGGAAGAGGGGGCCAGAGACAGATACCACTGTGTCTCTGACCTTTGTAACGGACTATGGCTCTGTACAGTGGGAGCTCTTGAAATGTGAGACCCTGGAGATGGAATTCATACTGGGCAGAGACTTTCCGTTTTGGCAGCTATGGAGTGGAGAAAGTGCTTCAAATTGTACGGTTGGGGAATTCATACTGGGCAGAGACTTTCCGTTTTGGCAGCTATGGAGTGGAGAAAGTGCTTCAAATTGTACGGTTGGGGAATTCATACTGGGCAGAGACTTTCCGTTTTGGCAGCTATGGAGTGGAGAAAGTGCTTCAAATTGTACGGTTGGAGAATCTGAGGAAAGGTCTTCAGCAGAGTGTGTGACTCGTCGGCTTGAGAAGGAAGACTGGATTCAAGGCCAAGGTGTTTCCCATGGCAACGGCTGCACTGAGGAGACTGTATGTGATTGTGTGACCAGGAACCAAGGGCTGGAGGTTCCTAACATCCAGGAGAAGGATGATGACCACTGTGGAGATGTGTGTGTATAGCACTTGGAAGCTCCGAACCCGTGACGTCTGTGGGTAAGAGCATTCCTGTTATGGTGTGTGTGACGGAAATGTGATAGTGAGCAAGGCTCTGGAGGTTGGGCATGTTGCTGACCAGTGCCCTACTACCTCAGAACCCATGAACTGTGGTGTGAGCAAGCGGCAGTCGATATGTGCCGAGCCGGTAGGTGTTAAGACACCAGGAATAGAGACTGCGACAAAAGTGTGTGACATTGTGGTAAATAGCAGTCCAGTCCAAGCGTTGTTGGACACAGGGAGCCAGATGAGCCTGGTACATGCCAGCTTGGTAGATGGGGACTATGTGGTGGACAAACAAATGAGTGTGATCGACATACATGGGGATAGCAAAGTGTATCCTGTGGCTCTCACTGAGTGTGAGACTCCAGTGGGAACTGGGACTTATGAACTTGGTGTTGCAAAAAGGCTCATGCATGGTGTAATGTTGGGCCATGATTTCCTCTTGGTCTGGGAGTTGTGGGGAAGAGGAGACACTTTTGCAGCGACGAAACTCCCGCAGAAACTGTACCTGTCCCTTTAAATGATAGTGTAAGGGAAATGACCTTTGAAAACAATGGTGCAGAATGAATATGTGAAGTTAATTGAAATGCATAATGAAAATGTGGAGTTATGTGAAATATATGATAATGATGACACCCCTTTTTCTTTGCAGGCTGTGATCGGGGAAGAAGCTTCCCCTGCTGGTAAAAATGTATGTCATTTGACAATGCTGATTGCTAATGTTGGTAGCACACAGCTGAGGGAACCCACTGTGGTAAATGTGAAGGAAAGTGTGGCAGTGCTAGAAAGCGTACCACACGAACCAGATGCAGATAAGCAGTTTCCACAGTGTTCTATGGAATATGAGCTCATGTGCACTGTTGACAAAGGTAACGTGACATACAAGGTGAACTAGGCCGATGAAGGAGTGCCTGGGTGGGTTCATGATGTGAACCGGATTGAGTACTGGAAGGACCGGGAATCATTGGTGGCCACTAGGGATGAGCGAATTGACTTCGGATGAAACATCCGAAGTCGATTCGCATAAAACTTTGTTCTAATACTGTACGGGGCAGGAGCTCTGTACAGTATTAGAATGTATTGGCTCCGATGAGCTGAAGTTATTGCTTTGCAAAGTCATGTGAGACTTCTCGCAATAACTTCATAAATTAATTTGTACTGTAAAAAAACATTTACCGAACTCTGTCAATTCACTCATCCCTAGTGGCCACACATCGTGAGATTGAGAATGTGTCGCAACCAATTCCCACTGAAAAAGCAGAAGAGGCGGATCACGGCCCGAAGTCTGCTCTGGGTAAACAGCCAGTCAGGAACCTGAACAGAAGGCTGACTCCTATAAAATAACCTACAACAAAACACTAAGGCTAATTAGCTATAAAAAATAACATTTTATTCAAACGCATATTAAAAAACATTCAAAAAAGAAATGACATAAGTATAAATACTAAGTGCGGTACATCCCTGGGAGATGTGAATCATGGGTATGATGCTAGGAAAGATATAGGGAGAGGGCACTTAATGACCTACTGAGTGGGCATCAATACATCAAAAAAAAAAAAAGTGCAAAATAAGCCCTATTATGCAACAGAGGCAGTATCCCTACCCTACCAATAAATGCCAAATAGTATATAATGTATCTAAGTAACCACATATTGGGTATGTGGTTACTTAGATACATTATATACTATTTGGCATTTATTGGTAGGGTAGGGATACTGCCTCTGTTGTATAATAGGGCTTGTTTTGCACATTTTGCACTTTGCACTTTATACAGTGCTGCCCATAATTATTCATACCCCTGGGAAATTTTGACTTAAAGTTACTTTTATTGAACCAGCAAGTAATTTTTTGACGGGAAATGACATAGGTGTCTCCCAAAAGATAATAAGACGATGTACAAGAGGCATTATTGTGGGGGGAAAAAAATGTCTCAGCTTTTATTTACATTTCAGCAAAAAATACAAGATGTTCCTCACTGTGGAAAATCTCAGAGGACATGGTCGGAAGCCAAAAGTGACACCAGTGCTGGCCAGGAGGATAGTTAGAGAGGTGAAAAAGAATCACCACTAAGGCCATCCTGGTGAATCTGGGCTCTGCTGGTGGCAATGTCTCAAGGCAGACAATCCAACGGACACTGCACAATGCAGACCAAGGAGGACGCCACTTCTCCAGATAAGGCTCACAAAAGCTCGCTTGGCCTTTGCAAAAGCTCATCTGGACAAAGAAGACTTCTTGTCTTCTGTGTTATGGTCAGATGAAACAAAAAGTAAATTATTTGGTCACAATGATGTTTCCTTCATTTGGCGTAAAAAAGGAGAAGCCCTCAGCCCAGAGAACACCATCCCCACTGTCAAACATGGTGGTGGGAACCTAATGCTTTGGGGAGGGGGGGGGGGGTTTCAGCCAATGGACCAGGGAACCTAATCACAGTAAACTGCACCATGAAGAAAGAGCAATACATGAGGATTCTCAACGACAACATCAGGCAGTCTGCAGAGAAACTTGGCCTTGGGAACCAGTGGACATTTCAGCATGACAATGACCCAAAACACACAGCAAAAGTGGTGAAGAAATGGTTAGCAGACAACAACATTAACATTCTAGAGTGGCCCAGCCAGAGTCCAGACTTGAATCCAATTGAGAATCTGTGGAGGGAGCTAAAGATCAGGGTGATGGCAAGAAGACCCTCCAACCTGAAAGATTTGGAGCTCATTGCTAAAGATGAATGGGCAAAAATACCTGTGGAGACGTGCAAAAAGCTGGTCTGCAATTATAGGAAGGGTTTGATTGCTGTAATAGCCAATAAAGGCTTTTCTATTGATTATTGAGAAGGGTATGAATAATTTTGGACTGGACACTTTTTGCTCAAATGTAAATAAAAGCTGAGAAATGTTTTTTTTTCCACAATAATGCCTCTTGTACATAGTCTTATTATCTTTTGGGAGACACGGACACCTATGTCATTTCCCATCAAAAAATTACCTGCTGATTGAATAAAAGTAACTTTAAGTCAAAATTTGCCTGGGGTATGAATAATTATGGGCAGCACTGTATGTATTGATGTCCACTCAGGTTATTGAGTGTCCTCTCCCTATATCTTTCCTAGCATCATACCCATAATTCACATCTCCCAGGGATGTTGACTTCTTGCCAAAATGTGCCTCTTCTGCTGGCATTAGGTTAGAGTGATTTGCAGAGTATGCTTTCTCCCAATCATCCCGGATCCAGTACGACAGTCCTGGATTTCGACGGATCTCCTGAGGTCCAGGGAGGGTTGCAGCATGTCCCGATTTCAACTGTATCTGTGTCAGCTCCCTGCCCGCTTGGCGAGAAGGAGTGACATCATCGCGCCTGCTGAACTGAGCAGGAGAGAGCATAAGGCATAGGCTGGGGATCATTCTTGCCCTATGCACTCTCCTGCTCAGCTCAACAGGCATGATGATGTCACTGCATCTTGCCTGCTGCTGGGGAGCGCACAATGTTCTCAGTTCATTGGGGGAATGGGGCTAGGCAAGTATTATGATTTTTTATTTTATTAATACTACAGCCTTCACTTAGGGGACATTCTAATGTGTGGGGCACTAAGGGGGCATAACTACTTTGTAGAGGAACTAGGCATTCTCCTATGGAATGGGCACTTAGGGGGCATTCTACAGCGAATAAGAATAAGTGGGGCATTCTATTATGTGGGAGCATTAAGGTAGCATTCTACTGTTAAGGGGGCCCAAAGTGGGCATTCTAATGTGTGAAGGGGCATAACTACTGTGTAAGAGAACTAAGGGAGCATTATATTGTAAAAGGGAAACTAAGGGGGAATGCTACTGTGAAGGGGTCACTAAGGGAGCATTCTATTGTGAAGGGGCACTAAGAGGGCCTTCTACTGTTTGGGGGCATAACTGCTGTGTGGGGGCACCAAGTGGACTGGGCACGATTGAGCGTGTACAGGCAAAGTTAGAAGCATAGCTTATCTAAAAAAAAAAAAAAAAAAGAAATGTCTGATATTGTCCCTCCATAGGCTTTTCAAAAGTTGGGCGGTATGAATTTTGGGGATCTACAGGAATGGAGTTGCCTATGATATTAATTTTGCCTTCTACTGTGAAGGGGACACTAAGTGGGCATTCTACTGTATAGGGGCATTCTACTGTGTGGGGCACTACAGGGGCATAACTACTGTGTTTGGGAACTAAGTGAGCATTGTATTGTGAAAGGACCACTAAGGGGGCATTCTACTGTTTGAGGGCTCTAAGGGGCCATCTACTGTTTGGGAGTTTTAAGGGGGGCATACAGTAACTACTGTGTGGCGGCACTGAGTGGACTGGGCAGGATTGGGGCGTGGCATGTATAGAAATGCAGTAGACTGAGTTAAAGGCGCGGCTTATAAAAAAAATAAAAAATTGCCTGATATCGTCCCTCTTTAGCCTTTTCAAATGTTGGGCGGTATGAATTTTGGAGATCTATAGAAATGGAGCTGCCTTAATGCTTAGGACATTCTTTAAGTCTAAGGCCCCCTTCACACAAGTGAGAGCTGGATACGATGCAGGTGGGTTCAGGGAAAATCGTGTGAGTAAGCACGCAATTTCCGTTGTTCAGTTTTCTGCGTTTTGCACACGCGTGAGAAAAAACTGGATGTGGTACCCAGACCTGAACCCGGACTTCTTCACTGAAGTTTGGGTTTGTTGTTCTGTAGATTTTATTATTTTCCATTATAACATGGTTGTAATGGAAAATAATAGCATTCTTTAATACAGAATGCTAAGTATAATGTCAATTGAGGGTTAAAAAATAATAAAAACATAACACCTCATCCTCTTGATCGCGCAGCTGGGATCCTTTTTGTTCTTCTTGAAGGACCTGCAAAAGGACTTTCGCTGACATCGGTGATTTCATTCAGCAGGACCTGCACTGACGATAGGAGGACCTTCTATCTTCATTCAGCAGAACCTGTGCTGACGTCACCGCGCTCACCACGTGGTGAACATGATTACGTCATCAAGGGTCCTTTTGCAGGTTATGAAAGAAGAAAGAAGAGGATCCCGGCTGCGCGATCAAGTGGATGAGGTGAGTAATGTTTTTATAATTTTTTAACCCTCAATTGACATTGGACTTTGCATTCTGTTTTAAAGAATGCTATTATTTTCCATTATAACCATGTTACAATGGAAAATAATCAAGTAAATAGGGTCCCAGGTCCCTCATCCCTCGTCTCCTTAGCAACCATGCGTGAAAATCGCACCAAGTGCAAGCAAGCAAGTGCGGATGCGATTTTCACGCAGCCCCATTCACTTCTATGGGGCTTGCGTTGCGTGAAAAACGCAGAATATAGAACATGCGAGAGCTGCTGAGCAGGAGAGTGCATAGGGCAAGGATGATCCCCAGCCTATGCCTTATGCTCTCTCCTGCTCAGTTCAGCAGGCGCGATGATGTCACTCCTTCTCGCCAAGCAGGCAGGGAGCTGACACAGATACAGTTGAAATCGGGACATGCCGCAGCCCTCCCTGGACCTCAGGAGAGCCGTCGAAATCCGGGACTGTCCTACTGGATCCGGTGTGGTTAGCTGTCATGGACACTCCCGTGACAGGTGCCAGGAGATCAGAGAGACTGGCAACACGTGGGTTATTCTGAATGGTTCCTTGTGGATCATTTGTGTCTGTGTTGTTTTGGTAATGACCACACCTCTGGCAGGTGTTGTCGGTTTGGTCATTTAACTTCTCCTATTTATTACTGCTTACCCCTTTTGGGGTATGGCTTATAGCTTCAGTTTCTGGACTCTGGGCTAGCTGGTTGTTGGAACTCGGTTGAGCTCCTGGCACTGCCTTTGCCCCATGTGAAGTTAAGTGTCGTCTTCCCCATTTGTATTTTGTTTATTGTATTTCCCTGACTTTTGTATCTAGGCCTGAGGTTCATCCTTCTGGTGGAGGAATAGGTTGTCTCAAGTCCTGTCACTATACCATGGCCCTACAGGGTGTGTTAGGGCTCTAGGTTCCTGTGTATGAACTTTACTACCATCGAGGTCAGTTCATACTGATAGTTAGTCAGGACTTTTTTTTTTATACTGTCGATTTTTATTAGCACATAGCGTGCAGATTTTCAATAATACCGATAGGAAAAAGGGGAAAAACATGAGTCATTTGGCAAACCATCAAAATGGGAACATGCACAAAAAACCTTGCGTACGGTACTACAGGTCCCATAATTATATCCAAAGATGTAGCAAATAAAACTCAGGACTAGGGATAAGACAACTGACAAGACACAAAAGGAAAGGAACAGGTAAGGGGGATTAAAAGCTGGAATGATAGGGTAGGAGGGGAGACCATTAGGGGAATGCCAGGTATGTATCCCAGGGTAGCCATATTGCGTGGAATTGTTCCACAGTGTTGTTAAGGGACGCCGTGAGACATTCCATGGAGCTGAAGTCACGGACCCTGGCTAAATGCATGGACTTAGCGGGAGGGGTAGTCTGCTTCCAGGATTTAGCAATCAAGGATTTGGCTGCAGTACATAGTGAGAGGAACAGCCTGGAGGAGTGCTTGTTCAACCCTGGAGATGGTAGGTTAGGTAAGTAGGCCTTTGGGTCTAGCGGTACGGGGGATCCAAAAAGGGAATGAGCCATATCCCTCACCTCACGCCAAAATGGGGTGATACTGGGACTTGTCCAGAAAATATGGTACAAAGAACCCACGTCGTTCAAGCACCGCCAGCAGACAGATGGAACAGTGGGTTTTATGGAATGTAGGAGTGCAGGGGTATGGTACCAGTGCATTAGCAGTTTATACTGTGTCTCCTTATACGTGGTGCAGATAGATGACTGGGCTGCCCTATTCCATACAGTCTGTCAGGCACTGCGAGAAAGAGGCGATCCGAGGGCAGTAGCCCATTTATCCATATGTGCATGATGTGGGATCTCGCTCTCCTGGAATGTGGCCAAAAGGCGGTAGATGAGAGAGATAAGACCTCTCATCCCTGTGCCCAGTCGGCACAAACGCTCAAATGGGGTAGCGAGTGACACCCTAAGCGAACCAAAAGTGGCGCACACATAGTGACGGACCTGGAGGTAGTGGAGTACCTCCATCGCCGGTAATTTCGATTGGTCCTGAAGCTGTGCAAAGGATCTCAGTGTCAGAGTAGAGGCGTCCACAATTTCCACCAGGTGGAAGAGACCCAACGACGACCAGACCCGGACCATAGGGGCGGTTAAAGAGGGGAATAGCTGGGTTGTAAAAAAAGGAGATCATAGAGGAGTGCTGAGACGCTAAGGCAGGTATCCCATATGTGTTTGGTAAAGGCCATAGCCCCAGGAGGGGAGTGTGGGGGGCCGCTGCCATAGCAGGGTGTTCGGATGAACCAGGGCAATCCAGAGTTTTTCGATTTCTACCCATTTGGTGTATGCCTGTTGGGACGCCCAAAAAGGAGTGACACGCAGATGAGAATAGTGCATGATATTAAGGACCAACAGGCCACCTCTATCTGTGGCCGCGAGCATAACCTTGCGGGGGTTGAGGTGATGTTAACCATGCCATATGAAGTCGAGAATGGCCTGTTGGAGGAGGCATAGTTCTGACATAGGGATTCGTACTAGGAGAGTCTCAAAGTAAAAAAGCAATTTTGGAAGGAGGGACATCTTCGCCGCTGCTATGCGGCCTAGCAATGATATGTTCCATTTTTTGAAGAGGGACTTAAGTTCACGAAAAAGGGGGGGGAAATTACTGGAGTACAGTGAAGCATACATAGGGGTAATATAAACCCCCAGGTACTTCTACTATCTGACCATCAATAAGGGAAAATTCTCTGGAGCAATGTTAGATCACGAGCGGGTATAAGGACAGGTAGGGGCTCCATCTCAGAAGCATTGACCTTGTATCCCGAAATGCTGCTGTAGCGAGATAAGGCCTTTTGTGGGTTTGGTAGTGTAATGTGGGGATTGGTCAGGGTGAGGAGGACATCGTCCGCATAAAGGGAGATCTTAAATTCCATGTCCCGTACTTTGAGTCCCTGAATGTCGGGGTTCAGTCGTATGTGTGCTGCAAGGGGTTCCATACACAACACAAAAATAAGCGGTGAGAGCGGGCAGCCCTGACGCGTACCATTAGAGATATTGAACGGAGTGGAGGAGCTGAAGGGCAACTTGATAAGCGCCAAAGGAGCAGAGTAGAGGTTGTAGAAAGGGTCCCGCGATACCGAAGGTTCGGAGGGTTTTGAATAAGAAAAACCAGTCGAGCCGGTCAAAGGCCTTTTCTGTGTCAAGGCTCAAAATATCTGTGGGGGTTGAGGTATGTGTCGCCACATCAATCAGGTTAACAACCCATCAAGTGTTATCTCTGCCTTGTCGATAGGGGATAAACCCCACCTGGTCCTTATGGACCAGGCTGGGGAGCCACACATTCAGACGAGCGGCGAGAATACGGGTGAAAATTTTAAGGTCTGCGCTAAGAAAGTATAGTATAATCCAGAACACCTTCCCATAAATCTGAAAATATACCTTTTAATGATTTCTTAAAAACATAAGCTCAGATCAAGCTCAGACCAGATGTGTCAAGACAACATAAATACAAAATGAAATACTTATTATTTCAGACTGGCAGATAGTTTATGCATTCTTCCAGGGCTACTCCCGTTTTGAAGATAAAACCGAGTGCCAATTATTTGAAGTTTGCAGGAGACTCATATGTAGAGAAGGACGTGGTGAAAAAGAACGTGGTGAGGATATCACTGGTGAATATTCCAGGGAAACGCAGCATAGGGGTCAAAAGATTAAACAATTGGTAACACCTATTTCTCCCTATGCGTCCCTTCCTTAACCTCAGCCCAGGGACCCCCCTTAGTGGTAGGGGTTCCCTGTCCTCGTCCCTTGTCTGTATACCCCTGTACAGCCCTACCTCAGTAAAAGAAGGGGGATATAAATGGCTATAATGATGCTGAGTATATATAAGTATCCCACTAAAGGACAACCAATGTATAAAAAGACAATTTCCCGGAGCAGCGTTTCCCCAGTCAGTAGATATTACAACCGGTTTGTCAGGGGATAAACTATATTTAGCTTTAAGTCTCACGATTGAGGGGCACTAAGTAATAGTCTCTTTCAGGACCCTCTGGGAGACTTGAGCCAGGATGCAGGCTTTTGGGATGTCAGGTGTCTGCGTTAAGAAGGGTCTACGGTTAGCGCAGTCCTGAGGGTCTTTACACGTCTTGTGGATGACTACAATAGGGAATGACAGCATAGACGGCGTGATTGGGGAACCTAGTAGAAATTAGTTGAGTAAAGCCAGGAGGTGGGGGGAGAGTTCTGATTGAAACGTTTTGTAGTACAGGTCTGTGAACCTGTCAGGTCCCGGGGATTTGCCTAGGTGAGGAGCTTTATTCACGTCCCTTAGTTCCTCGGCTGATATGGGGCTGTTCAGAGAGGTGACCGCCTCCGGAGAGAGCTTGGGCAATTTACAAGAGGATAAGTAATTCTGTATGCGGGGTAGAGGGGGTGGGTGCGAGTGTTTATCGGCAACATTATACAATTTAGAGTAATAATCAGGAAAGCATAGAGCAATCGTATCAGGGTGGTATTGGGCAAAGCCAGCTGTGTCTTTCACAGCCTGAGGAGCACGTTTTGAGGCAGCATCCCGTAATTGACAGGCCAAGATAGTGTGGGCTTTATTTTATTTTTCGTAATATCGCTGCTTGGAGCAAAGCAGCATGCGTTCCACAGTATGCATGGAGGCATCTTTTAGTTTCGCGCGGGCCTCCACAAGGAAAAGACTTGGTGTATGGCTTAGTCGGGATTATAGCGAAGTATTTGTGCTGTGAGGTCCCGAACCTGAAGTGTTCTATTTTTTTTTAAGTCGCAACGCCAGTGCAATACATTGGCCCCGAACTACCGCCTTATGGGCTTCCCAGAGCACAGCCCGGGACAAAACCGATCTAGTGTTTTCGCTAAAGAACGTGCGGATGTATCCCCAATGTCCGCGCGGGTGAGCAGTGATTTCAGTAGGGAGTCGTTTAAGCACTAATGACAAGTGCGTTGTGGTACAGGTTGAGAAGAAAAGGTGAGGGTGACGGGGGCGTGATCTGACCAGGAGATAAGTTCAATGGAAACATCGCACATCATCTTCAGGGTCAGAGCATTGCCAAAAAAGTTATCTATCCGGGTGTGCAGTTTATGGGGAAAGAATAGAAGGTAAACATTCTACCTGAGGGGTTGTCCACCCTCCACAGGTCCTAAACGGAAAAACGCCTGATCACGCTACAAAAGTTCCGGCACTGGAACGAGGGGGGGGGGGGGTTTGAAAGAAGGGACAGCATTCTCAGAGAAAAGCATATTAAAATCCTCACCCAAGATCCAGGCAGCCAGAGGCAGACCTTGGAGTTTTCGTAGGACCTGACGCACAAACGGGAGCTGGGAGGTGTTGGGGGCATACACATTACAGAGTACGATGGGGTGATCCTGGTAAATCCTTTCCAGAATTACGTAGCGGCCAGTGGGGTCTATGCGGGAGAAGGATACTGAAATGGGACAGGAGGCTGATAACAATATGGCAACATCTGCCTTTCGACGACTATGATTAGCTAAGAAGGCGTGCGGATAGTAGTGCTTGGCAAAGCTAAAGGATCCTGTCTGGTCGAAGTGGGTCTTCTGAAGAAAGGCCACATCTGCCCGTAGGTTGCAGAGCTCCCGGAGCACCAAACGCCTCTTGGCATTAGAGCCCAGTCCCTTGACATTCAAGATGACACACCTAACCATTGGGGTGGGGTGAGTAGCAAAGTGTCTTACCAGCTATGAAGGTAGTAGCAGAAGCGCGGGAGGTGACCACTTCAGGGAGGGGGGGCCTCCTCCAGACTGCTCTCTGTGGGGTAGGAAACAGTGGGAGCAAGGGAAAGCCACGGAGGAGGGGGATGCGGTGGGGAGGATGTGAAATGATAGGGAGTGGGGGAAGACACTGACACCACAAGACTTCACAGAAACAAACAGTAAACTATATCTGTAGAATAAACTGACTAAAAAAAGTCTGAGAGGGGAACGACCCCGCCAGACCAATAGCCAGCAAGGCGGACTCACTAAGCACCACTGTCTGGGGAACGAACCAGTCACGTCCCTAGAGGGGGAAGAGAGAACCTGAGCAAAACCAATAGGTCAGGAACAGAAAAAGGAAAAACTATTGTGACCAACAGGTGGCGACTATGCCATCATCATATCTTCCTAGGCCTTAAGTGGGCAAAAAACAGCAAAGTCCCCAAAAAGAGACAAAAAAAAGAATGTCTAGGTACGCCGACGAGTCCACCAGTGATGGGGAATTGTTGAATTGTTCCTCCGGGTTTAACTCAATCTAGGTAAAAGGGACGCTCCTCCAGGGTCAGCAGTCCTCACTTTAGGCGAGGGCAGTCAACGTCTTTTGTGGCCTCCCGTCACCTGTCAAGCAAGCGGGATGGGCAAGGATGTCGTGGCAATCTTCCAGTCAGAGAGGTCAGGTACTGGCAAGTCCAGCACAACACAGAATGGGCCGAGGTCAGCGTAGGAGCATAAAGCCACAGTGCGCCCATTTATCCGGGTGTTCAGGGAAAAGGGGAACCCCAGCGGTACGAGATCTGATGGTCCATCACTGTATCCAGCAAAGGGGGAACATGGCGACGTTTCTGCAGCGTAATCCACGACAAGTGATGGAAAAGCTGGACCTTAGCCCCCGGAAATCCACAAATCGGGAGTCCCTGGCTTTCATCATGATCGCCACTTTCCAGGTGAAGTCGTGAACGCAGCAAATAATGTCCCTGGGTTGGGGGGTGGATCATTTTGGTCAGAGAGCTCAGTGTGCCCTGTCCAGCTTAGTGGTATGAGATGGGGAGTTCCCCATAATTTTGTTGAAGAGCGCGTCCAGGATTCCCTGTATGTCCTCCTCCCCTGGGGGCTCCGAGAGGCCATGAATTTTGATATTATTCCTCCTCCCACAATTGTCTAAGTCCTCTATATGACGCTGCAACTTGCGGAGACCTGCGACTTGTGAGGACACTGAGGCATGGAGTTGAGAGACACAGGACTGAGTGACCTTGTGATCTTTCTCTAGGGTTTCCACCTGGGTGGCAATAGAGTGTAGGTGGTGCCGAACTGTGGAGATTTCATAGCGGCATGTTGCGGTGACCTCTGTAACCAGAGCCTGGAAGTCCCCTTTAGTGGGCAACTGGGAGAGTATGAAAGCCCAGCCCATGGGGGGAAGGGCCGCTATAGGTGCCGTGGTCAGAGTATGGGGAGTGTACAGCGGTAGGGGCAGCGTACTGCTGCATTGAGAGGGTAGCCCCTATGTCATCCTCAGGTTCCAGAGAGGAGATGGAGGCAGAGGGCACTGCCACTGCATTGGGCACATATGGGGGTCCCTTTCTGCGGGGAGAGAGAGGCGGGGGGGGGGTGGCTGAAGGGGTTCAGAGTAACGCCACTGGGCACTGACCTGAGGGGGCCTCCCCCGTTATCTGTGGTTTGGCACGTGCAGGCGCCATCTTGGGATCGAGGGTTTCCTGCTGGGCCCACGTCCAATGCGGCGGTGGAGAGGCTGTCTGGTCTCTATGGCCATGTTATTCGGTGCTGGGAGCTCCAGCCTGGTGTCTCTCGGTCCCGTGCTTCACTGCAGCGCTGAGGGAGCGCTTATGCAGGGGCAGCCAGGTCGGGCGGGGAAGATGGCGGAGCGCTCTGTCCTGAGCGCAGGACGATGTCCCGAAGTGTTCCTCGGTGGAGGGGGTTCGGAGAAGGTATGGCCCCCTGTGGGGGCTTCTTGCCCATGTGGGGGTCTGTGCTGTGGACTCAAGGCCCCTAATGGTGCAGCTTTGTAGCTGAGCTTGGCGATCACGCGTCCTTCTCCATGAGCTGCTAGGCCACGCCCAATGGATTAGGGTTGTTCTAGGAGGTGACCTTCTCCTTTACCCTAGTTTCCAGGCCTAGTTCCTATCCTCTTTCCTCCTGTGCTCGGTGTGGAGTTTTGCATCCACACCGCATCCGTGACATTAGCTCCAGGCAGCAGGCAAGATGGTTGGCTTTTTAATAGGTGTATATTTCAGGCAGAAGAAAGTCGTGTTAAAGGGAGTCTGTCACCACTACCTGCTTCTGCAAGTCTAAAGAAAATAACAAAAGTACCATTACATTCATGTATAGGTGTGCTACAGAGCCATGTAAGCGCTGAATATTGTCATATAGTGGTGACGGACTCCCTTTAATAATGAATAAGTAAGAGATGGGTGGACTTGATATGAGAAATATGAGCAGAGTACAACCATTAATGGATTCCCACCTTGTGTCCGGTTGATATTTTAACTTTAGTGATTATTATGGTGTACCGGAAGCTTAATATTTTTGAGGGAACGTGAATAAACGGTTTACAACACACATGGGTCAAATATGACATGTTTTTTTCTTGTTGGGTCAACGTTGGAAGTTATGGCTTTGTAGCTGCAAGGTAGGTCTTTAGGTGATAGAGCCATCTGTTATATGACAAGTGGTTTGTCATTGAGTCAAATTCTACTCACAGCACAGATGACCAGAACGCTCACATGCCATGTTTTCTTATCATTGATTTTTATTGCACCTAAATCATAATAACAATAAGTCAGTCATTGATCAGTAGCGGTTAATATCAAAAGCACATAATGATAGGTGTGTACTCCTTCAATAGCTATTCTTCCCCACTTCTCCATAAACATACAATCATACACGGCTCTGCCAAGCATGGATGTGTTTTCAGTGAGGGAGAGGCAGCTCTAAATTTAAAGGGGTTTTCCGAGATGTTTTTTTTTTCTGATGACCGATTCTTTTATATAGGTCATCAGTATTGTGGGGGCAGTCTCATATTTATGCTGAGTTCCAATTCATCATTGCCCATAGATTCAGTAATGGGTACCCATGTAGAATTGATTGACCGACACTCAGTGATCAAAGCAAGTCTCTGTTTATTAAAAGACAAACTGTATATCTTATACTGTTAATGGGGGAGGAAAAGACCCTCCCACACACGTCTCATAAAACTCATGATCACATTTGCTTACAGAGTAAAAACTATTACACAATTATCTCTGCAGAGATCGGCTTCACCACAAATTAGGAACTTAGCTCCTTGGAAAATTATAAGAGGAACTAAAAAGAGGTGCAAAGGCCAGTTCATAAAAAAAAAAAAAAAAGACAGTTCATAAAAAAAAAAAAAAAGACAGAAGAGGAAGTATGTGAAACATGTAACCATTATTTTAGAATAGTCACAAGAACTTCAGCATCTTAAAATGGCCGACAAGATAAAAAAGATTTCTTGTCATAAACCTTTTAAAATGGCTGACATAAGACAGGGAAAAGGTCTCCTGTCTTCCACAGTATCTGATCGATGGGGGTCAGACACCCGGGACCCCCGCCGATCAACTGTTTGAGAAGCCGACTCAGCCCTAAGAAAACCCTTTTAAGTCATCTCCTCCAGCCAAAGAGTATCCTGGTCAGGGGTCAAGTCCTGGGGAAAAAAGTGTGGGAACTTACCCAAGATCCACTGCAACTCCCCCCCCCCCCAAAAAAAAAATATATATATATTTCGCTGAAAATTCAGTGCAAAATTTATTGTAAAGTGCCAGTTTACACAAACAACTGCAAAATTAACATGAAATAAACATGGAGATCCCAGTGCCAGCTGCCTTGCTGGTGGACGATTGGCATATACTTATGCTGTGGGCCACAGCAGAAGTATATGCCAATCGTCCACCAGCAAGGCAGCTGGCACTGGGATCTCCATGTTATTGGTCAGTTAATACAGGGACCTGGGCATGGGGCCTGGGCATAGCTAAGTGCAAACTGGGTGATCCATAGGCAGGACCGGGTGGCTGCCCTCATCCACCAGCCCGTCCCTAATGCCAGTCAATACCCCCTTAGGAAATCTCTCATCAGATGTGAGAGCAGCAGCGATCGATCAGCCAGGATTAATGTGCACAGCCTGGGTGGGAGGCCCCCCTTACCCTGGCCTTAGGCAAGTGACAAACTGCCCCCCCTCCTCAATCTTAGGCAAGTGACAAACCCAGCTCTGCTACATCTACAATGAGCAACTACAACAAATGTAATGCCAAACTGCAGTTCCTCTATGTGATGCCTTGGATAGCTTCCACTGGACCCACAGGCTGTGGGTCCAGTGGAACCTATCTGAGGCATCACAATCGCATAGAGGAACTGCAGTTTGGCATTACATTTGTTGTAGTTGCTCATTGTAGATGTAGCAGAGCTGGGTTTGTCACTTGCCTAAGATTGAGGAGGGGGGGGCAGTTTGTCACTTGCCTAAGGCCAGGGTAAGGGGGGCCTCCCACCCAGGCTGTGCACATTAAGGGTCCATTCACACATCCGTTTTTTCTTTCCTGATCTGTTCCGTTTTTTCTGGAACAGATCTGGACCAGATCTGGACCCATTCATTTTCAATGGGTCCTGGAAAAAAACGGACAGCACAATGTGTGCTGTCCGTTTCCGTTGTTCCGTTCCGCATGTCCGTTTAAATATAAAACATGTCCTATTCTTTTCCTGAAAAATCGGATCCTGGTACAATACAAAGTCAATGGATCCGCAAAAAACGGATGACATACGGATGTCATTCCGTATGTCATCCGTTTTATATGGAATCCGTTCCTGGAAATTACATTTAAATTTTTTTTTTTTTAAAGAAATCCAAACAACTTTATTTGCTTATTGAAATTTATACATGTTTCCGTTTCCGCAAAAAACGGATGACATACGGATGACATACGGAAACATTTTCAGGAACAACGGATCCGCAAAAAACGGACAGAAAATCGGATTATAGAAAAATACTGACGTGTGAATGTAGCCTAATCCTGGCTGATCGATCGCTTCTGGCCTGCTGCTGTGCTGCCTGCAGTCACATCTGATGAGAGTACTGACTGAGATAAAAGAGGGGGTATTGACTGGTCTGGTCTGGGGCTGCTGGCCACCGGCGCTCCCACCAGGCGGGTTAGGGCCTCCGGACTCACTCAGGGACAGTCACAGACACTTAGACTGGTCTGGACCGGACCACCAGGACCCCGGTCCGGTCGGATGGTCCAGCCACGCTCACCTCAGCAGACAGTCAGGCAGGGGCGTACACAGAAATCATTGGGCCCCATAGATTTTATGCTATTATGCCTTGCAGGATAGCAGGAAATCTGAGTGACATTACATGATGTAATAGCACCCAGCTTTTCTGCTCTCCTGCATGGCACATGTGGAGAGACATGAGAAAGCTGAGTAACACAACCCTCATATCTTCTCCTGCCTCTGCACTTGTGCCATGCAGGACATCAGGAAAGCTGAGTCACATTACATAATAGCACCCAGCTTCCCTCCTGTTCTGAATGGCATATGTGCAGAGGAATAGCCTGGGAAAGCTGAGTGACCCCCCTCCACACACATACACCTCTGCACTGTCCTCACCTACAAGTCGTCACTTACTTCATTACTGGTTGTGGCAATCCAGAGGAATCAGGCGGGGGCGGAGCTAACAGGCAGGAGGCGGAGCTAGGAGGCGGGGCTAGCAGACGGGAGACAGTTAGGAAGATAGACAGGGGCGGGGACTCTTCTCCACTGGGGGCCCCCCTTCCTCACGGGCCCCATAGCAGCTGCGTGGTCTGCCTATGGTAGGTAAGCCACTGCAGTCAGGCAGTCGCAGGCTCAGGATAGGAGGAGGGGAGCTCCCAGCCAGGAGGGGGGGGGGGAGTCAGTCAGTGAGTCTTCCGTCCTCAACTGAAGCCGCTCCCCTTCCCTCCTCACTTAGCCTGCCCTGCACAGTGCGAGTCACGCAGGGCCTCGCCTCCGCTCCGCCCCCTGTGAATCTGATTTCACCGCTTCCCCTCCTGGTCCTTTTGCCCTGAAAGGGAACGGCGTTCCTGCCATAAAAAAAGTGCAGGAACGCCGTTCCCACCCCTGATCCTGGTCCATACTAATAAGGAGCAAGAACCCAGAAACAAACTACAGATGGGTCACTTTTCCCTTTTGGAGGAGTCTCTGGTTTCTCTGACATTACCTATTTTGCATATAATGGGGAGAGGTGAACACCATGCTGCCAGGCATCCTTCAGCGACTTATCTCAGAGAGAGCTGTCAATCACTGATAGGACCGCCTCCTGGACTTCAGAGCCCAGAATGAGCAGGAATTTAAATGTATAAATGACAAGTTTTACTGAACCTTTTGCCATAAAACTATATACCTATCTGCTCAGCTCCTCCTGCTCTATACTATGCTGTCTGCTGCTCAGACATGATGTTTAATGTGACAGGTTCCCTTTAAGGAGCCAATCTTTATTTGGAGATCTGGAGAAAACAGTGCAGGCCCACCCGTTGGAGACTAAGGACTCTTTCACACGAGCGGATGCCGTGCTTGTCATCCGCTGCGTGAAAGACAGCCAAGCCCCGCAGTGGACAGCAGAGACACAGAGCAGTAACATGATTGATAATGCTCCGTGCCTCTCTGTGATCTTTTTACTACAAAATCACAATGAGATAAAGTTGTTACCGTGATTTTGTAGTAAAAAGATCACAGAGAGGCACGGAGCATTATCAGTCATGTTACTGCTCTGTGTCTCTGCTGTTCAGTGCGGGGCTTGGCTGTCATTCACGCAGCGGATTCCACGCATGGCATCCGCTCGTGTGAAACAGCCCTAAGGCCCCTTTCACACGGGGGCAAGCTTTCCGCGCGGGTGCAATGCGTGAATTGAACGCATTGCACCCGCACTGAATCAGGACCCATTCATTTCATTGTTATAAGGGAAAATAATAATGATCGGGTCTCCATCTGATCGTCTCCTAGCAACCGTTCGCGAAAATCGCACCGCATCCGCACTTGCTTGCGGATGCTTGCGATTTTCACGCAGCCCCATTCACTTCTATGGGGCCTGCGTTGCGTGAAAAACGCACAAAATAGAGCTTGCTGCGATTTTCACGCAACGCACAAGTGATGCGTGAAAATCACCGCTCATGTGAACAGCCCCATAGAAATGAATGGGTCCTGATTCAGTGCGGGTGCAATGCGTTCAATTCACGCATTGCACCCGCGCGGAAAGCTCGCCCCCGTGTGAAAGGGGCCTTAGGGCTGTTTCACACGAGCGGATGCCATGCGTGGAATCCGCTGCGTGAATGACAGCCAAGCCCCGCACTGAACAGCAGAGACACAGAGCAGTAACATGACTGATAATGCTCCGTGCCTCTCTGTGATCTTTTTACTACAAAATCACGGTAACAACTTTATCTCATTGTGATTTTGTAGTAAAAAGATCACAGAGAGGCACGGAGTATTATCAATCATGTTACTGCTCTGTGTCTCTGCTGTTCAGTGCGGGGCTTGGCTGTCATTCACGCAGCGGATTCCACGCATGGCATCCGCTCGTGTGAAACAGCCCTAAGGCCCCTTTCACACGGGGGCGAGCTTTCCGCGCGGGTGCAATGCGTGAATTGAACGCATTGCACCCGCACTGAATCAGGACCCATTCATTTCTATGGGGCTGTTCACATGAGCGGTGATTTTCACGCATCACTTGTGCGTTGCGTGAAAATCGCAGCAAGCTCTATTTTGTGCGTTTTTCACGCAACGCAGGCCCCATAGAAGTGAATAGGGCTGCGTGAAAATCGCAAGCATCCGCAAGCAAGTGCGGATGCGGTGCGATTTTCGCGAACGGTTGCTAGGAGACGATCGGATGGAGACCCGATCATTATTATTTTCCCTTATAACATGGTTATAAGGGAAAATAATAGCATTCTGAATACAGAATACATAGTACAATAGCGCTGGAGGGGTTAAAAAAATATATATAATAATTTAACTCACTTTAATCCACTTGATCGCGCAGCCCGGCTTCTCTTCTGTCTTCATCTTAGCTGTGTGCAGGAAAAGGACCTGTGGTGACGTCACTCCGGTCATCACATGGTCCATCACATGATCCATCACCATGGTAAAATATCATGTGACGGACCATGTGATGACTGGAGTGACGTCACCACTGGTCCTTTTCCTGCACACAACAAATAAGAAGACAGAAGAGATGCCGGCTGCGCGATCAAGTGGATTAAGGTGAGTTAAATTTTTTAATTATTTTTTTAACCCCTCCAGCGCTATTTTACTATGTATTCTGTATTCAGAATGCTATTATTTTCCCTTATAACCATGTTATAAGGGAAAATAATGCAATCTACAGAACACCGATCTCACGCGCATGCAAAACGCATTACAATGTTTTGCACTCGCGCGGAAAAATCGTGCATGTTCCCGCAACGCACCCGCACCTTTTCCCGCAACGACCGTGTGAAAGAGGCCTAAGGGTGTTGAAAGCGTGGACACAATGCAACCGAACATTGTGTGACCATATGTCTTTTTGTAATCATTAAAAATCTACTTACAGTTGCTTGTTTATGGTTAATGATCGCACTGCTTTGTAGGTTTCCCAACAAAACCGCACAGTCATTACCCATAAACAAGTGATTATCAATTCATTTTGGATGAATAATAGGTAACAGCTGTGGCCCAGAAGGCCATACGATTTCTGGCGCTCCCAGCCACAGATCTGACATAGGAAAAAGTAAAATTTTAATTTCTATCAACTTTCATTTTTGGCTTAAGTGAAGGGAAAAAAACAATTGCGCCATTTTTAATTACGCTGTTTACTGATCACCATAAAAGGATTATTGTAATTACAGGAATACCAAATATGCATTTATTGTAATAGTTTTTGATCCATTTTTTTGTAACATTAAAGGGGTTGTGCTTTATACCATACAAAGTGGGTGGAGCTATCGCTTCCCCAGGTGAGGTGATATATCCAATTATATCCAAATACATATACATCGTCATAATAATAAGGATTGTTTCCAATCCAGTATGGTGAACAATCTTAGTGACATATAAACATATACACTTCTATATAATAATAACATTGTCTCCTACCCTAAGGTGACGTCCCCGGGGTTCTAACCCATGTCCGCAGTGTTCTTACAGCGCGCTGAACTCAGCGTCCCGGAAGTCGCACTGCGCATGCGTGCCCGCCTACCATCAGCCAATAGAAATTTTTTTATTTTATTTTTTTTTTATTTTTATTTTTTCAAGTATCGCGTCATCTGTTGTCGGTATCCACAGGCAAAAGTGCTTCCCGGCATCGCACCAGATGACCCGAGTCATGACGCAGGTAGTTGCCATG
This sequence comes from Bufo bufo, assembly GCF_905171765.1. Lineage (NCBI taxonomy): Eukaryota > Metazoa > Chordata > Amphibia > Anura > Bufonidae > Bufo > Bufo bufo. The sequence goes on from NC_053389.1 coordinate 224,713,910, forward strand.
GGGACGCGGCTATTGACACAACAAACTGCTGGATCATCCGCGTTACCCCACATACTACCTCCTCATTATATAGATAGTGAAAGGGTGAATGGCGGTGGGTGGAAAGGTCAATGTCATCGGTCCTCAGGCAGTAACATTTAAAATTACTCTATTGAGGGGCGTGGCCTGGTCGGGCATGTGAGCGGACGTGCCTGAGGGGAGCTCCTGACCTGCCGCCGGCTATCCTGAGGAATCCTGTCTCTGCAGCAAGCACAGCTGCTTTAACTCTTACTGGGGGGCTCAGCAGAGTGTGCGGGCCGTGTACAGAGCGCCATGACTCGTACCGGCAGAAAGGAGAGGGAGCTGAAGGAGGCCGGCATGTCCACGCCGGTCAAGCAAGATGGCGCCGCATCGGAGGTGCGGTCCGCAGACCTGGCGACCCGCTTGGGCAAATATGCCCGCTCAGCCACAAGCCTACCTCCATCTGAGACGCCTGCATCGTCCACAGATACATCAGGGGAGACAGATGAGAGGCTGAATGCCTCAGAATGGCCGACACTGGGACAAAATCGCAAGCAGTTACACTTACAAGCAGAGGAGATTGCTGGAGCTGCAGCCTCTGATCCAACAGCTCCACCTAGTGGCCTTGCATCGCTATGTCCTCAGCCTACACAGTTGGGACAGCCTGATGAACTTACTGGTGAGCCTACTTTTAAAGATATATTCAAGGCAGTCCAGCAAAGCAATAACTCACTTGCTCTTCTCACCGCTAACATGGGAAGTTTGCAAGAAAGTGTCTCCTTTCTCCGCCAAGACCTTAAAAAAGTCACGGATAGGATGACTGAGGTTGAAGCCAGAGTGAGCACAGTGGAGGATCAACTGCCTCCTGTTAAAAGAGATCTGGGCAAGGTTATTCACAATATAACCCTGTTGATGTCAAAAGCGGACGACCTAGAGAATCGTTCAAGAAGGAACAATCTCCGGTTGGTGGGGGTCCCCGAGAAAGCTGAAGGTCCTGATCCAGTATGCTTTTTTGAAGATTGGATTACAATTAAATTTGGCAAGGACTTGTTGTCCAGGATGTTTGCTATTGAAAGGGCGCACAGAGTGCCGTTTCGCGCTCCGCCACCAGGGGCCCCACCGCGTCCAGTTCTAATGAAGCTGCTACACTTCAGGGACAGGGACACTATCCTTAAAAAAGCAAGAGATCATCCGGAGCTACTGATCAATGGAAGCAAAATTTCAATTTATCCAGACTTCTCGGCAGAGGTCCAACGGAAGAGAGTCAAGTTCATGGATGTGAAAAGACGCCTTCGGAATCTACAAATCCCGTACTCCATGATGTATCCGGCCAAGCTTCGTGTAGTGGCGCATGGAGAAGTTTGCTTCTTTGACACCCCCCTGGAGGCGGCGCAGTGGATTGATACCAATGAGCCTTTGTTGAAGAACTCTGCATCTGTGGGATGAGCGTCCTGCTTATTCTAGTGTTGGAGCACGTGAGATATGCCAGATGTGTTTAGGGACATGTTTGATATGTTCTGTATATCAATGCTTTGTGTAATGGTCGATCCTTATTACTATCTACTGTTATTATGACCATCTGTTTATACTATCTGAGTTTTATCTGTAGGGTCCGCGGATCCTTACGTTACTATGGTGACGAGTTGCGGGTGTCGCCGTAAAATGTTTAACTATGTCTATGCATTTTGGTTATGTTCAATAAGCTGCAGATTCACCTACATATGGGCAGGTCAGCGTAGGTGACCCGTTCTTTGTGTACATTCTTACACGGGTTTCCCTGTGGCAATTATTCCGCCATATGTATGGCCGACCGTAGGGAAATTTTTTCGCCCCGCCGGTGGGTTTTTGCTGGGTAGGGATTATGTCCTTGCCGCTAGTTGTTTTGTTTTGGGGTTAGTTTTAGGGGATGGGATGGGGTGGGCTAAGCGATGGAGTGGGGTCCGAATACTTCTATGGTGTACAGGAAGTAAAGAGCAAATGTGGGTGATGGCTGCGGTGTACGTGGATGGTAAATACACTATATGGTATTATGGCGAATAATCTTAAGATAATAGGATGGAATGTTAGGGGTTTAGGTGATTCAAATAAACGCACTGCGATGTTTATGGCACTACAACACTTTCATCCTGCTATAATTTGTCTGTCAGAGACTCATTTATCTACTAACACTATTTCGGTCTTGCAAAGGCCGTGGATTGGTCAGGCGTTTCACTCCATATTCTCTTCTCATTCCAGGGGTGTAAGTGTTCTAGTGCATAAATCTCTGCCATTTATGTGTCATTCGTCTCGCTTAGACGATAGTGGAAGATATGTTTGTCTCCATTGTACTTGTTATCATTGGACCTTTATATTAGTGGCGGTATACATTCCCCCTCCCTACAGTAGTGAGGTATTAAAGGAAATTATGAGATATGTTGAGGATCAGCCTCAGTGCCCTATCCTGATCATAGGTGATTTTAATACCTGCCCTTCAGTGACACTGGATAGGGGAGGGATGGCGGCAACTAATAGGGACTCTAACTTTGCAAGTGTACTGCGGGAGCTGGACCTACATGACATTTGGCGGGTGAGGAATCCGAGTGCGCGTCAGTTTTCGTGTTTCTCTAGTTCCCATCATTCACTGTCACGGATTGATCTAGCGATAGGTTCGCCTGATGTGTTGTCGTTGGTAGCGGAAATTAAATACTTACCTAGAAGTCTCTCCGACCATTCCCCGATTTTTATAGAATTACATCCGAGCGCTAGGCGCCTCCCTGGGATCGGGATGTGGAAACTTAACCCGTTTTGGCTACAATTAGTGGATGGGGAGAATGGCATGGTGGAGGAATTGAAAGAGTTCTACGCGCAAAATGCTGGGTCGGCAAGTGTGGGTGTGGTGTGGGATACTTGCAAAGCGTACGTTAGAGGCCTATATATTCAGAAAATTAGCAGACATAAAACTAAATCTCGCGAAACCTTGAGAAAGTTGCAAGCGGTAGTAGTGGAGGCGGAGGAAAGGTTTGTGGTTGCTCCTGACAGGGCAAGTGAGGACTCCCTTATAGCAGCTCAGGCGGGATTGAAGCAGCATTTAATGAAAACGGCAGAAAATCGTAGGTTTTTTGTAAAACAAAAATACTTTGAGGCGGGGGAAAGTTCTGGCAGGCTACTGGCAAGGGTTATTAGAGCCCAGGAGGGACCGTCCAAAATCTTATCTATTCAGAGGGCTGATGGTTCTCTGGCCACGGCAGATGAGGAGATTCTGTCAGTTTTCCACACTTACTATGAATCCCTGTATAGGACTAAATTAAAGGTGGATTCTACTAATATAGCTGAGTATCTTGCAGAGATTGAGGTTCCGAGACTATCCGCGACGTGTGCAGCAGGGCTAGAAGGTCCTTTAACACTCAAGGAGATGGAATTAGCTTTACAATCATTTCCCAATGAGAAAGCTCCAGGGGTAGACGGTTTACCGATGGAATTTTTTAAAAAGTATAGTAGTGTCTTAATGCCCCACTTAATGTCAGTCTTTACTGAATCCCTTCAAACAGGAAACCTTCCAGCTTCTATGAAAGAGGCTATTGTAGTGGTACTGCCCAAACCTGGTAAGGATCCCAAATCCCCTGACTCGTACAGACCAATTTCACTGTTAACCTCTGATATTAAGATTCTGGCGAAGGTTTTAGCGAATCGTCTGCAGTCTGTCATTTCCACTATTATTCATAGTGATCAGGCGGGTTTCATGCCGGACAAATCTACTTCGGTGAATCTTAGACGCCTTTTTCTTAATACTCAGAGAAGAGATGAGTCTGTCGGAGGGCGTGTCATCCTCTCACTGGATGCGGCTAAAGCCTTTGATAGTGTTGAATGGTGTTATCTATGGGAGGTGTTGCGAGTCATGGGGTTTGGGAAGACCTTTATCTCCTGGGTTCGATTGTTATATAATGGCCCCACTGCTAGGATACGGGCGAATGGGGGAACGTCGGATTCGTTCAGTCTGGGTAGAGGGACTCGTCAGGGGTGCCCATTGTCTCCCCTTCTGTTCGCTATCGCGATTGAGCCGCTTGCCTGCGTATTGCGCTCATCTGACAAGATTGTGGGATTTCCCTGCGGGACTTGGGAGGAGAGGGTGTCCCTTTACGCTGATGACATGTTAATATATTTGGGCAATGTGGAACAGTCATTAGGTCCTGTCATGGCACTTATACGGGAGTTTGGGGATAGGTCTGGTCTCCGTATCAATTGGGACAAATCTACTCTCCTGCCGATGGATGAATCTGCTGTAACTCTTGTCCCGAATTCTTGTCCATTGCAGATTGTGCATCAGGTCAAATATCTGGGGATAGTGGTTACAGCACATCCTAACAGTTATATTAAACTGAATGTTGAGCCGTTATTAATCGCAATGTTGGATAAAATCAAGGCATGGTGCAAACTACCGCTATCTGAAATTGGGAGGAGTAACCTTCTTAAAATGATTCTCATGCCCAAACTCATGTATATATTACATAATTCCCCGGTATGGATTCCTCGCAGAATATTCATAAGGATTGATAGGTTGTTTAGAGATTTGATTTGGCGCCATAAAAAAGGACGGATTGGGCTGGACACTCTGCAGAGGGGAAAAGAGGAGGGAGGTCTAGCAGTACCGAATGCATGGTTGTATTACATCTCGGCCCAGCTGCAACAGTTGAGGGGATGGGGAAGAACTCCTGGAGATGTTGCCTCGGCCAGATTGGTGGCACATATTATTGGGCACAGTTCTCCGGTGGTTCTATTGGAAAATAGCGGAATTGTAGGTAAGCTGTCGGGGCACCCCACACTTTTTATGATGTATAAGGTTTGGCAAAAAAGCCGGGCGCTGTTATCAGTACAGGGGTTTACACAGTTTTCTCCTATCTGGAGGAATCCGCACCTTCCTGAAATATTCCAGTTAGATGGCTTTTCACCCTGGGAGCGCAAAGGAGTGAGATATCTATGTCAACTTCAGAGTGCTGCTGTTTTCAAGTCCTTTGAACAGCTGAGAAATGAATTTGGTCTCCCGCATTCGGCCTTCTATCAATTTTTACAACTTCGTCATGCCTTTCAGACACAGGCTAAATCTGTGTCGTTGAAATGCACTGTGGTCCCGTTGTTTCAGCAACTCCTTACAAACAGCTCCTCGAGCGGTCTGATATCCTCTATCTATAGGAACTTGTATGTGAAGTCATTGAAGCAAGGGGTCTTAGCAGTCAAATCTAAATGGGAAAGGGAGGTCGGGCCGATCTCAGAAGAGCAGTGGAAATCGCTTTTGGCGCTCACTCCACAATTGTCAGTTTGCGAGGGGCAGCGTATGTCCCAGTTGTTTTTAATACACCGGGTGTATAGGACGCCAGAGTTTTTATGTCGGATAGGTGTTCGGGAAGGCGCGGATTGTCCTAGATGTGGCAGGAGTCCTGCATCCTTGTTACACATGTTCTGGGATTGTGCGGAGCTCAGGAACTTTTGGTCCGCGGTTTTAGCCCTAATAAAAGACGCATATAATATTGCAGTCCCGCCTGGTCCGAGAGCGTGTGTGGTCGGGATATTAGACATCAAAAATCGTCATCATCGTTTGGGAGTACAGCGTCTACTATTTCAAGCTAGGAAACTCATAGCTAGATTTTGGCTTAGACCTCAATCTCCGACTAGGGGAGAATTCCTCAATAGAATGTCAGAGATATTACGCTTAGAGAAAAGTGTGTATGTTAAAAGAAACTGTGCTGGGAAGTATGACAAAATATGGGATAACTGGGAGAAATGCAGGCTACAGTGTCCGGTTTAGCCTTTCCTCGAAGTTGGACTACGGGGTAGGAAGAGGCGCAGTATTGGTTTGGGTAGGCTCTCTATCTCCTCTATCCTAATTTACTCTGGATGTATGCTATATGCTGTATGAAGGTGTGTAGTACTATGCAGGTCGGGTGTGCAGAGGTCTGATACACAGACAGGAGGTGTACACCAATGGATGTGCCTTTGACATGTTAAAAAGATGTCCAATCTTGGAGTTTGGACCCGCTCCATCGCTTGGGGGGGGGGGGGGTACTGGGCTTTAGTTGGGTAGGGAGGGTGGGTTTCCTGTTGATAAATTATTGAATGGGAAATGTGGTTCTGTACCAGATATACTTTGTAACCAAAATACGTGATTTTATGTGCTTCTTGTATCATGGTTTATGTTACTTGTGATACTTATGTAAGTAACTATCTGTCCGATCGTGTAACGCTATGGTATTTTTGTCATCTACTGTTGCATATATGCTATACAGAATGTCTTCCTTTGTTTTGTTATGATTTTTTGAAAAACCAAATAAAAATTATCTGATTTAAAAAAAAAAAATTACTCTATTAAATAACGGGTTCAAGTCCCTAAATGTTATATGTGGTTCCTCCAGGTGGAATACCGATTTCACTCGGTTCTCCCTCCTTCCTGAGGATACCCCATACCCATGCATACTTCTCCTTATGAAAGTGTACATGTCCCCATCCGTGACATCAGATGAGACATGTATACACTTTTCAGGGTTATTTTCAGTCGCTAAGGGCACCACACGGATCGATCACCGCAAAGTGACAACAGTCCAGGTGGCCCACCGCGGCTGTCCACTCATGCATCATTATATGTTCAGTGGCCATGGACCAACGTCATGCACTTACCACCGCCTGCCAAACCCAAGCACCATACAATGTCAGATATCAGGCTGAGTTAAACGGGGTCAGCATGGAAAAATTTGCGGATCAGGGATAGTCCCGGTGAGGTCCATCCTATGGGGGGACAAGAATAAATATATAAAAAGAAGTGTTAAGTGAAACCCATACATAAAATCCTCACAACAATAACCTTTGTTGGGCACAAAACTTAGTTACTAAAAACAAAAAAGAGTTTGTTCATCTATACTGTGTGAAAGAAACAGGGATCCCTTACAGGAAGACCCCCAAGTTGAAGTCCCTGTTGAGTCCCCTTGGTTCCCGTGTATTTAACCTATATATAAGTGGATATATAGGTTAAATACACGGGAACCAAGGGGACTCAACAGGGACTTCAACTTGGGGGTCTTCCTGTAAGGGATCCCTGTTTCTTTCACACAGTATAGATGAACAAACTCTTTTTTGTTTTTAGTAACTAAGTTTTGTGCCCAACAAAGGTTATTGTTGTGAGGATTTTATGTATGGGTTTCACTTAACACTTCTTTTTATATATTTATTCTTGTCCCCCCATAGGATGGACCTCACCGGGACTATCCCTGATCCGCAAATTTTTCCATGCTGACCCCGTTTAACTCAGCCTGATATCTGACATTGTATGGTGCTTGGGTTTGGCAGGCGGTGGTAAGTGCATGACGTTGGTCCATGGCCACTGAACATATAATGATGCATGAGTGGACAGCCGCGGTGGGCCACCTGGACTGTTGTCACTTTGCGGTGATCGATCCGTGTGGTGCCCTTAGCGACTGAAAATAACCCTGAAAAGTGTATACATGTCTCATCTGATGTCACGGATGGGGACATGTACACTTTCATAAGGAGAAGTATGCATGGGTATGGGGTATCCTCAGGAAGGAGGGAGAACCGAGTGAAATCGGTATTCCACCTGGAGGAACCACATATAACATTTAGGGACTTGAACCCGTTATTTAATAGAGTAATTTTAAATGTTACTGCCTGAGGACCGATGACATTGACCTTTCCACCCACCGCCATTCACCCTTTCACTATCTATATAATGAGGAGGTAGTATGTGGGGTAACGCGGATGATCTAGCAGTTTGTTGTGTCAATAGCCGCGTCCCCATGGCAACTACCTGCGTCATGACTCGGGTCATCTGGTGCGATGCCGGGAAGCACTTTTGCCTGTGGATACCGACAACAGATGACGCGATACTTGAAAAAAAATAAAAATAAAAATTCTATTGGCTGATGGTAGGCGGGCACGCATGCGCAGTGCGACTTCCGGGACGCTGAGTTCAGCGCGCTGTAAGAACACTGCGGACATGGGTTAGAACCCCGGGGACGTCACCTTAGGGTAGGAGACAATGTTATTATTATATAGAAGTGTATATGTTTATATGTCACTAAGATTGTTCACCATACTGGATTGGAAACAATCCTTATTATTATGACGATGTATATGTATTTGGATATAATTGGATATATCACCTCACCTGGGGAAGCGATAGCTCTACCCACTTTGTATGGTATAAAGCACACACAGACTAAATTCATTTTGTTGCTTGAGAAAGACCGGGTTAGGTCGAAACGTCGCACCATCTTGCTGTATATGGAATAAACCACCTTGGATTTATCACATTGACGAGTGCTGCGGATTTCTTGTATATCTATTCTGACGTTGGGATCATCAGCCAGGGTCCCCATCTGCGTGCACCACTACCTTCAAGGTATTTTCCTGAATGGCTTTCCCTTATGTGGGACAGTAGTGCTGCCAAACCGTTTTTGTATATTGCATTAAAGGGGTTGTGTCACTTCAGTAAGTGGCATTTATCATGTAGAGAAAGTTAATACAAGCCACTTACTAATGTATAGTGATTATCCATATTGCTTCCTTTGCTCGCTGGATTCATTTTTACATCACATTATACACTGCTCGTTTCCATGGTTACCACCACCCTGCAATCCATCAGTGGTGCTCGTGATTACACACTATATGAAAAAGCACCAGCGTCTCTGGTGGCTGGGACAGTGAGAACGCACATAGGCTAGTGCTGTTTCCTATAGTTTGCAAGCACAACCACTGCTGCTGGATTACAGGGTGGCCGTAACCATGGAAACAAACAGTGTATAATGGGATGGAAAAATGAATCCAGCCAGGAAAGGAAGCAGAATGGATAATAAGAATACATTAGTAAGTGGCTTGTATTAACTTCCTCTACATGATAAGAGTCTATTTTCAATGGGGCCGGAATGTGCTGTCCGCATCCGCATTTGCGGATCCGCACTTCCGTTCTGCAAAAAAATGGAACATGTCCTATTCTTGTCCGCAATTGCGGACAAGAAAAGGCATTTTCTATGAGAGTGCCGGCGATGTGCGGTCCGCAAAACACATACGGACGTGTGAATGGACCCTAAATGCTATTTGCTGAAGTGAGAAAACCCCTTTAAGGGCTTATGCACATGGCTGTAGGCGTTTTGCGGTCCACAAATCGTGGATTCGCAAAACACGGATCCAGGCCGAGTGCATGCTGTCATTTTTTTTTTTAAACTTCTTTCTGGTTATGAAATTGACCTTTTACTTACCAGCTTTTTTTATGGTAAAAGAAAAGATGGAAAATAAAAGTTAAAACTTTCTGCCATAAGCAAAAGTTCAACTTTTCTGCTATTAGCTATAAAATAATTTGCTTAGTAAATGTCTGGAAGAAGGCCCCTCCCTAAGGCCTCATGCACACGACCGTGCCGTTTTTTGCGCTCCGCAAACCGCGGATCCGCAAAAAACAGAAGCCGCCAGTGTGCCTTCTACAATTTGCGGAACGGAACAGGCGGCCCATTGTAGACATGCCTATTCTTGTCCGCAAAACGAACAAGAATAGGACATGCTATATTTTTTTTGCGGGGCCACGGAACGGTGCAACGGATGCGGACAGCAGTCGTGTGCATGAGGCCTTACACCATATGGTAAAACCCATAAAAAATAAAAGTAGAAAACATTGACCAAATTGCTATTACTTGGCAACCTCCCAACAAAAGAAACTTGGAAACCTCCCAACTGACCCGCACCTATATTGAGAACGGAACGGGGAGCGCTGTGGCTGGAGGACCCCAGATTTCCCGGGGTCCGTCCACCACCAAGCGCTAATCCCCGCCTCTCCCATAGAAGTGAATGGGAGCATACCGCAAAGGGTGGCGTTGCCATTACACCTAGAGCCTCTGCTCTCTTTGCAACTGCTGCGCCCTCTGCACTTTGACAGGGCCAGGCAGTGTAAACATCATCACACCTGCCTGGCCTTGTCGCATTGTAGAAATGCCTATTCTTGTCTGCAAAACAGACAAGAATAGGACATGCTATATTTTTTTTGCGGGGCCTCGGAATGGAGCAACTGCGGCTCGGATGCGGACCCGAACTACGGTCGTGTGCATGAGGCCTAACCCATAGCAAATAAAAGGGCTACACAGCTTCATTAGAATTCATTGCACTGAAGTAAATACTAATGAGGCCTCATGCACACGACCGTTGTGTGTTTTGCGGTCTGAAAATCGCGGATCCGCGAAACACGGATGGCGTCCGTGTGCCTTCTGCAATTTGCGGAACGGCACGGACAGCCTTTAACCACCTCCGGACCGCTGTACGCACAGACGCGTCCTGGAGGTGGTTGATTCATTCCGAGTGGACGCGCCGGCGCGTCCTCTCGCGATGGCCGAGATTTCCTGTGAACGCGCGCACACAGGCGCGCGCGCTCACAGGAACGGACGGTAAGAGAGTTGATCTCCAGCCTGCCAGCGGCGATCGTTCGCTGGCAGGCTGGAGATGTGTTTTTTTTAACCCCTAACAGGTATATTAGACGCTGTTTTGATAACAGCGTCTAATATACCTGCTACCTGGTCCTCTGGTGGTCCCCTTTGTTTGGATCGACCACCAGAGGACACAGGTAGCTCAGTAAAGTAGCACCAAGCACCACTACACTACACTACACTACACCCCCCCCCCCCCCGGTCACTTATTAACCCCTTATTAGCCCCTGATCACCCCTGATCACCCCATATAGACTCCCTGATCACCCCCCTGTCATTGATTACCCCCCTGTCATTGATCACCCCCCTGTAAAGCTTCATTCAGACGTCCGCATGATTTTTACGGATCCACTGATAGATGGATCGGATTCGCAAAACGCATCCGGACGTCTGAATGAAGCCTTACAGGGGCGTGATCAATGACTGTGGTGATCACCCCATATAGACTCCCTGATCACCCCCCTGTCATTGATTCCCCTCCTGTCATTGATTACCCCCCTGTAAAGCTCCATTCAGACGTCCGCATGATTTTTACGGATCCACTGATAAATGGATCGGATCCGCAAAACGCATCCGGACGTCTGAATGAAGCCTTACAGGGGCATGATCAATGACTGTGGTGATCACCCCATATAGACTCCCTGATCACCCCCCTGTAAAGCTCCATTCAGATGTCCGCATGATTTTTACGGATGCACTGATAGATGGATCGGATCCGCAAAACGCATCCGGACGTCTGAATGAAGCCTTACAGGGGCATGATCAATGACTGTGGTGATCACCCCATATAGACTCCCTGATCACTCCCCTGTCATTGATTACACCCCTGTCATTGATCACCCCCCTGTAAAGCTCCATTCAGATGTCCGCATGATTTTTACGGATGCACTGATAGATGGATCGGATCCGCAAAACGCATACGGACGTCTGAATGAAGCCTTACAGGGGCGTGATCAATGACTGTGGTTATCACCCCATATAGACTCCCTGATCACCCCCCTGTCATTGATTACACCCCTGTCATTGATCAACCCCCTGTAAAGCTCCATTCAGATGTCCGCATGATTTTTACGGATGCACTGATAGATGGATCGGATCCGCAAAACGCATCCGGACGTCTGAATGAAGCCTTACAGGGGCGTGATCAATGACTGTGGTGATCACCCCATATAGACTCCCTGATCACCCCCCTGTCATTGATTACCCCCCTGTCATTGATTACCCCCCTGTAAAGCTCCATTCAGACGTCCGCATGATTTTTACGGATCCACTGATAGATGGATCGGATCCGCAAAACGCATCCGGACGTCTGAATGAAGCCTTACAGGGGCATGATCAATGACTGTGGTGATCACCCCATATAGACTCCCTGATCACCCCCCTGTCATTGATTACACCCCTGTCATTGATTACCCCCCTGTAAAGCTCCATTCAGATGTCCGCATGATTTTTACGGATGCACTGATAGATGGATCGGATCCGCAAAACGCATCCGGACGTCTGAATAAAGCCTTACAGGGGCGTGATCAATGACTGTGGTTATCACCCCATATAGACTCCCTGATCACCCCCCTGTCATTGATTACCCCCCTGTAAAGCTCCATTCAGATGTCCGCATGATTTTTACGGATGCACTGATAGATGGATCGGATCCGCAAAACGCATCCGGACGTCTGAATGAAGCCTTACAGGGGCGTGATCAATGACTGTGGTTATCACCCCATATAGACTCCCTGATCACCCCCCTGTCATTGATTACCCCCCTGTAAAGCTCCATTCAGATGTCCGCATGATTTTTACGGATGCACTGATAGATGGATCGGATCCGCAAAACGCATCCGGACGTCTGAATGAAGCCTTACAGGGGCATGATCAATGACTGTGGTTATCACCCCATATAGACTCCCTGATCACACCCCTGTCATTGATCACCCCCCTGTCATTGATCACACCCCTGTCATTGATCACCCCTCTGTAAGGCTCCATTCAGACATTTCTTTGGCCCAAGTTAGCGGAATTATTTTTTTTTTTTCTTACAAAGTCTCATATTCCACTAACTTGTGTCAAAAAATAAAATCTCACATGAACTCACCATACCCCTCACGGAATCCAAATGCGTAAAATTTTTTAGACATTTATATTCCAGACTTCTTCTCACGCTTTAGGGCCCCTAGAATGCCAGGGCAGTATATATACCCCACATGTGACCCCATTTCGGAAAGAAGACACCCCCAGGTATTCCGTGAGGGGCATATTGAGTCCATGAAAGATTGAAATTTTTGTCCCAAGTTAGCGGAACGGGAGACTTTGTGAGAAAAAAATAAAAAATATCAATTTCCGCTAACTTGTGCCAAAAAAAAAAAATTTCTATGAACTCGCCATGCCCCTCATTGAATACCTTGGGGTGTCTTTTTTCCAAAATGGGGTCACATGTGGGGTATTTATACTGCCCTGGCATTCTAGGGGCCCCAAAGCGTGAGAAGAAGTCTGGTATCCAAATGTCTAAAAATGCCCTCCTAAAAGGAATTTGGGCACCTTTGCGCATCTAGGCTGCAAAAAAGTGTCACACATCTGGTATCGCCGTACTCAGGAGAAGTTGGTGAATGTGTTTTGGGGTGTCATTTTACATATACCCATGCTGGGTGAGAGAAATATCTTGGTCAAATGCCAACTTTGTATAAAAAAATGGGAAAAGTTGTCTTTTGTCAAGATATTTCTTTCACCCAGCAAGGGTATATGTAAAATGACACCCCAAAACACATTCCCCAACTTCTCCTGAATACGGCGATACCACATGTGTGACACTTTTTTGCAGCCTAGGTGGGCAAAGGGGCCCATATTCCAAAGAGCACCTTTAGGATTTCACAGGTCATTTACCTACTTACCACACATTAGGGCCCCTGGAAAATGCCAGGGCAGTATAACTACCCCACAAGTGACCCCATTTTGGAAAGAAGACACCCCAAGGTATTCCGTGAGGGGCATGGCGAGTTCCTAGAATTTTTTATTTTTTGTCACAAGTTAGTGGAAAATGCTGATTTTTTTTTTTTTTTTTCATACAAAGTCTCATATTCCACTAACTTGTGACAAAAAATAAAAACTTCCATGAACTCACTATGCCCATCAGCGAATACCTTGGGGTCTCTTCTTTCCAAAATGGGGTCACTTGTGGGGTAGTTATACTGCCCTGGCATTCTAGGGTCCCAAATGTGTGGTAAGGAGTTTGAAATCAAATTCTGTAAAAAATGACCTGTGAAATCGGAAAGGTGCTCTTTGGAATATGGGCCCCTTTGCCCACCTAGGCTGCAAAAAAGTGTCACACATCTGGTATCTCCGTACTCAGGAGAAGTTGGGGAATGTGTTTTGGGGTGTCATTTTACATATACCCATGCTGGGTGAGAGAAATATCTTGGCAAAAGACAACTTTTCCCATTTTTTTATACAAAGTTGGCATTTGACCAAGATATTTATCTCACCCAGCATGGGTATATGTAAAAAGACACCCCAAAACACATTCCTCAACTTCTCCTGAATACAGAGATACCAGATGTGTGACACTTTTTTGCAGCCTAGGTGGGCAAAGGGGCCCATATTCCAAAGAGCACCTTTCGGATTTCACAGGTCATTTTTTACAGAATTTGATTTCAAAATCCTTACCACACATTTGGGCCCCTAGAATGCCAGGGCAGTATAACTACCCCACAAGTGACCCCATTTTGGAAAGAAGAGACCCCAAGGTATTCGCTGATGGGCATAGTGAGTTCATGGAAGTTTTTATTTTTTGTCACAAGTTAGTGGAATATGGGACTTTGTATGAAAAAAAAAAAAAAAAAAAAAAATCATCATTTTCCACTAACTTGTGACAAAAAATAAAAAATTCTAGGAACTTGCCATGCCCCTCACGGAATACCTTGGGGTGTCTTCTTTCCAAAATGGGGTCACTTGTGGGGTAGTTATACTGCCCTGGCATTCTAGGGGCCCAAATGTGTGGTAAGGAGTTTGAAATCAAATTCTGTAAAAAATGACCTGTGAAATCCGAAAGGTGCTCTTTGGAATATGGGCCCCTTTGCCCACCTAGGCTGCAAAAAAGTGTCACACATCTGGTATCTCCGTACTCAGGAGAAGTTGGGGAATGTGTTTTGGGGTGTCATTTTACATATACCCATGCTGGGTGAGAGAAATATCTTGGCAAAAGACAACTTTTACCATTTTTTTATACAAAGTTGGCATTTGACCAAGATATTTATCTCACCCAGCATGGGTATATGTAAAAAGACACCCCAAAACACATTCCTCAACTTCTCCTGAATACAGAGATACCAGATGTGTGACACTTTTTTGCAGCCTAGGTGGGCAAAGGGGCCCATATTCCAAAGAGCACCTTTCGGATTTCACAGGTCATTTTTTACAGAATTTGATTTCAAAATCCTTACCACACATTTGGGCCCCTAGAATGCCAGGGCAGTATAACTACCCCACAAGTGACCCCATTTTGGAAAGAAGAGACCCCAAGGTATTCGCTGATGGGCATAGTGAGTTCATGGAAGTTTTTATTTTTTGTCACAAGTTAGTGGAATATGAGACTTTGTATGAAAAAAAATAAAAATAAAAAATCATCATTTTCCACTAACTTGTGACAAAAAATAAAAAATTCTAGGAACTTGCCATGCCCCTCACGGAATACCTTGGGGTGTCTTCTTTCCAAAATGGGGTCACTTGTGGGGTAGTTATACTGCCCTGGCATTCTAGGGGCCCAAATGTGTGGTAAGGAGTTTGAAATCAAATTCTGTAAAAAATGACCTGTGAAATCCGAAAGGTGCTCTTTGGAATATGGGCCCCTTTGCCCACCTAGGCTGCAAAAAAGTGTCACACATCTGGTATCTCCGTACTCAGGAGAAGTTGGGGAATGTGTTTTGGGGTGTCATTTTACATATACCCATGCTGGGTGAGAGAAATATCTTGGCAAAAGACAACTTTTACCATTTTTTTATACAAAGTTGGCATTTGACCAAGATATTTATCTCACCCAGCATGGGTATATGTAAAAAGACACCCCAAAACACATTCCTCAACTTCTCCTGAATACAGAGATACCAGATGTGTGACACTTTTTTGCAGCCTAGGTGGGCAAAGGGGCCCATATTACAAAGAGCACCTTTCGGATTTCACAGGTCATTTTTTACAGAATTTGATTTCAAACTCCTTACCACACATTTGGGCCCCTAGAATGCCAGGGCAGTATAACCACCCCACAAGTGACCCCATTTTGGAAAGAAGAGACCCCAAGGTATTTCGTGATGGGCATAGTGAGTTCATAGAAGTTTTTATTTTTTGTCACAAGTTAGTGGAATATGAGACTTTGTAAGAAAAAAAAAAAAATTAAAAAAAATCATCATTTTCCGCTAACTTGTGACAAAAAATAAAAAGTTCTATGAACTCACTATGCCCATCAGCGAATACCTTAGGGTGTGTACTTTCCGAAATGGGGTCATTTGTGGGGTGTTTGTACTGTCTGGGCATTGTAGAACCTCAGGAAACATGACAGGTGCTCAGAAAGTCAGAGCTGCTTCAAAAAGCGGAAATTCACATTTTTGTACCATAGTTTGTAAACGCTATAACTTTTACCCAAACCTTTTTTTTTTTATCCAAACATTTTTTTTTTATCAAAGACATGTAGAACAATAAATTTAGAGCAAAATTTATATATGGATGTCGTTTTTTTTTGCAAAATTTTACAACTGAAAGTGAAAAATGTCATTTTTTTGCAAAAAAATCGTTAAATTTCGATTAATAACAAAAAAAGTAAAAATGTCAGCAGCAATGAAATACCACCAAATGAAAGCTCTATTAGTGAGAAGAAAAGGAGGTAAAATTCATTTGGGTGGTAAGTTGCATGACCGAGCAATAAACGGTGAAAGTAGTGTAGGTCAGAAGTGTAAAAAGTGGCCTGGTCTTTCAGGGTGTTTAAGCACTGGGGGCTGAAGTGGTTAAAAACACCCTGAAAGACCAGGCCACTTTTTACACTTCTGACCTACACTACTTTCACCATTTATTGCTCGGTCATGCAACTTACCACCCAAATGAATTTTGCCTCCTTTTCTTCTCACTAATAGAGCTTTCATTTGGTGGTATTTCATTGCTGCTGACATTTTTACTTTTTTTGTTATTAATCGAAATTTAACGATTTTTTTGCAAAAAAATGACATTTTTCCCTTTCAGTTGTAAAATTTTGAAAAAAACAAGATCCATATATAAATTTTGCTCTAAATTTATTGTCCTACATGTCTTTGATAAAAAAAAAATGTTTGGGTAAAAAAAAAATGGTTTGGGTAAAAGTTATAGCGTTTACAAACTATGGTACAAAAATGTGAATTTCCGCTTTTTGAAGCAGCTCTGACTTTCTGAGCACCTGTCATGTTTCCTGAGGTTCTACAATGGCCAGACAGTACAAACACCCCACAAATGACCCCATTTCGGAAAGTACACACCCTAAGGTATTCACTGATGGGCATAGTGAGTTCATAGAACTTTTTATTTTTTGTCACAAGTTAGCGGAAAATGATGATTTTTTTTTTTTTTTTTTTTTATTACAAAGTCTCATATTCCACTAACTTGTGACAAAAAATAAAAAGTTCTATGAACTCACTATGCCCATCAGCGAATACCTTGGGGTCTCTTCTTTCCAAAATGGGGTCACTTGTGGGGTAGTTATACTGCCCTGGCATTCTAGGGGCCCAAATGTGTGGTAAGGAGTTTGAAATCAAATTCTGTAAAAAATGACGAGTGAAATCCGAAAGGTGCTCTTTGGAATATGGGCCCCTTTGCCCACCTAGGCTGCAAAAAAGTGTCACACATCTGGTATCTCCGTATTCAGTAGAAGTTGGGGAATGTGTTTTGGGGTGTCTTTTTACATATACCCATGCTGGGTGAGAGAAATATCTTGGTCAAATGCCAACTTTGTATAAAAAAATGGGAAAAGTTGTCTTTTGCCAAGATATTTCTCTCACCCAGCATGGGTATATGTAAAAAGACACCCCAAAACACATTCCCCAACTTCTACTGAGTACGGAGATACCAGATGTGTGACACTTTTTTGCAGCCTAGGTGGGCAAAGGGGCCCATATTCCAAAGAGCACCTTTCGGATTTCACTCGTCATTTTTTACAGAATTTGATTTCAAACTCCGTACCACACATTTGGGCCCCTAGAATGCCAGGGCAGTATAACTACCCCACAAGTGACCCCATTTTGGAAAGAAGAGACCCCAAGGTATTCACTGATGGGCATGGCGAGTTCATGGAAGTTTTTATTTTTTGTCACAAGTTAGTGGAATATGAGACTTTGTATGAAAAAAAAATAAAAATAAAAAATCATCATTTTCCACTAACTTGTGACAAAAAATAAAAAATTCGAGGAACTCGCCATGCCCCTCACGAAATACCTTGGGGTGTCTTCTTTCCAAAATGGGGTCACTTGTGGGGTAGTTATACTGCCCTGGCATTCTAGGGGCCCAAATGTGTGGTAAGGAGTTTGAAATCAAATTCTGTAAAAAATGATGAGTGAAATCCGAAAGGTGCTCTTTGGAATATGGGCCCCTTTGCCCACCTAGGCTGCAAAAAAGTGTCACACATCTGGTATCTCCTTATTTAGTAGAAGTTGGGGAATGTGTTTTGGGGTGTCTTTTTACATATACCCATGCTGGGTGAGATAAATATCTTGGTCAAATGCCAACTTTGTATAAAAAAATGGGAAAAGTTGTCTTTTGCCAAGATATTTCTCTCACCCAGCATGGGTATATGTAAAATGACACCCCAAAACACATTCCCCAACTTCTACTGAGTACGGAGATACCAGATGTGTGACACTTTTTTGCAGCCTAGGTGGGCAAAGGGGCCCATATTCCAAAGAGCACCTTTCGGATTTCACTCGTCATTTTTTACAGAATTTGATTTCAAACTCCTTACCACACATTTGGGCCCCTAGAATGCCAGGGCAGTATAACTACCCCGCAAGTGACCCCATTTTGGAAAGAAGACACCCCAAGGTGTTCCGTGAGGGGTATGGCGAGTTCCTAGAATTTTTTATTTTATGTCACAAGTTAGTGGAAAATGATGATTTTTTTTTCATACAAAGTCTCATATTTCACTAACTTGTGACAAAAAATAAAAACTTCCATGAACTCGCCATGCCCATCAGCGAATACCTTGGGGTCTCTTCTTTCCAAAATGGGGTCACTTGTGGGGTAGTTATACTGCCCTGGCATTCTAGGGGCCCAAATGTGTGGTAAGGAGTTTGAAATCAAATTCTGTAAAAAATGACGAGTGAAATCCGAAAGGTGCTCTTTGGAATATGGGCCCCTTTGCCCACCTAGGCTGCAAAAAAGTGTCACACATGTGGTATCTCCGTATTCAGGAGAAGTTGGGGAATGTGTTTTGGGGTGTCATTTTACATATACCCATGCTGGGTGAGAGAAATATCTTGGCAAAAGACAACTTTTCCCATTTTTTGATACAAAGTTGGCATTTGACCAAGATATTTATCTCACCCAGCATGGGTATATGTAAAAAGACACCCCAAAACACATTCCCCAACTTCTACTGAATACGGAGATACCAGATGTGTGACACTTTTTTGCAGCCTAGGTGGGCAAAGGGGCCCATATTCCAAAGAGCACCTTTCGGATTTCACTCGTCATTTTTTACAGAATTTGATTTCAAACTCCTTACCACACATTTGGGCCCCTAGAATGCCAGGGCAGTATAACTACCCCACAAGTGACCCCATTTTGGAAAGAAGAGACCCCAAGGTATTCGCTGATGGGCATAGTGAGTTCATGGAAGTTTTTATTTTTTGTCACAAGTTAGTGGAATATGAGACTTTGTATGTAAAAAAAAAAAATCATAATTTTCCACTAACTTGTGACAAAAAATAAAAAATTCTAGGAACTCGCCATGCCCCTCACGGAATACCTTGGGGTGTCTTCTTTCCAAAATAGGGTCACTTGTGGGGTAGTTATACTGCCCTGGCATTTTCCAGGGGCCCTAATGTGTGGTAAGTAGGTAAATGACCTGTGAAATCCGAAAGGTGCTCTTTGGAATGTGGGCCCCTTTGCCCACCTAGGCTGCAAAAAAGTGTCACACATCTGGTATCGCCGTACTCGGGAGAAGTTGGGGAATGTGTTTTGTGGTGTCATTTTACATATACCCATGCTGGGTGAGAGAAATATCTTGGCAAAAGACAACTTTTCCCATTTTTTTATACAAAGTTGGCATTTGACCAAGATATTTATCTCACCCAGCATGGGTATATGTAAAATGACACCCCAAAACACATTCACCAACTTCTACTGAATACGGAGATACCACATGTGTGACACTTTTTTGCAGCCTAGGTGGGCAAAGGGGCCCAAATTCCTTTTAGGAGGGCATTTTTAGACATTTGGATACCAGACTTCTTCTCACGCTTTGGGGCCCCTAAAATGCCAGGGCAGTATAAATACCCCACATGTGACCCCATTTTGGAAAGAAGACACCCCAAGGTATTCAATGAGGGGCATGGCGAGTTCATAGAAAAAAAAAAATTTGGGCACAAGTTAGCGGAAATTGATTTTTATTTTTATTTTTCTCACAAAGTCTCCCTTTCCGCTAACTTGGGACAAAAATTTCAATCTTTCATGGACTCAATATGCCCCTCAGCGAATACCTTGGGGTGTCTTCTTTCCAAAATGGTGTTATTTGTGGGGTGTTTGTACTGCCCTGGCATTTGAGGGTCTCCGCAATCATTACATGTATGCCCAGCATTAGGAGTTTCTGCTATTCTCCTTATATTGAGCATACAGGTAATGAGATTTTTTTTTTCCGTTCAGCCGCTGGGCTGAAAGAAAAAAATGAACGGCACAGATTTCTTCATTCGCATCAATCAATGTGGATAAAAAAATCTCTGCCAAAAAAAGAAAAAGGAGGGGAAAGGCGTCTGCCAGGACATAGGAGCTCCGCCCAACATCCATGCCCACTTAGCTCGTATGCCCTGGCAAACCCGATTTCTCCATTCACATCAATCGATGTGGATGAATAAATCATTGCCGGGATTTTTTTTTTTATATATACAAAGTGTTTGCCAAAGTATATGAACACCGCCACCTCCTCAGCTCATATGCCTCGGCAAACGTATCTTTTACTGCAGAGGAGAAATCTCGTCTTGCAGCGCTGCATACACCGACTTGCGTGTAATCTGACAGCAGCGCAATGCTTCTGTCCGAATGCACATCAGTGCTGCAGCTAGTCGATCGGTTGGTCCACCTGAAAGGTAAAAAAAAAAAAAAAAAAAAGAAAAAACCAGGCCGCAAAGCAATAACTTTATTAACTTTAGAACAGAACATATTAACTTTTTTTAACTTTTGTAACTTTTTTACTTACCGGTAATTTTTTTTTTGTTTAGTTTTTTTTACCTTTATAGAACAAACCTCTCCTTCCCCATGGGACAATGTGCAAAGCGCAAATCGCCCACAGATGTGGCGAAGTACGTTATGCACTTTATCCCAGGTGAAAGGAGAGGTTTGCAGCAGCTGTGAGTAAAAGGGCCCTAATAGCCCTGTGTGCCTGTCCTGTGAGATGCAATCCCTATGCTAGGTGTACCTGTGTGTGGTACTTCCGGAAACACTCACCTAAGCATAGGGCAGGGTGGTCAGGGCAGTCAGGACAGAAATAGCGGGTGTCACGCCTTATTCCACTCCTGCTACAGACACGACATTTTTTTCGGGGTGGCGGTTGGGTTGAGGTACCAGCAACGACACTGGGGAAATGTCGCTCGTGTAGACGGCTAACTACACTGGTGGATGGGGCCACGGAACCTCCTGGGTAAAGGAGGTTCGCGATGATCTCTTCCTGGAATTTGAGGAAGGATCCTGTTCTCCCAGCCTTACTGTAGAGAACAAAACTATTGTACAGCGCCAATTGAATTAAATATACAGACACCTTCTTATACCAGCGTCTGGTTCTGCGGGAAACTAAATAGGGAGCCAACATCTGGTCATTGAAGTCCACCCCTCCCATGAGCGCATTATAGTCGTGGACTGAGAGGGGCTTTTCAATGACACGGGTTGCCCTTTCAATTTGGATTGTCGTGTCTGCGTGAATGGAGGAGAGCATGTAAACGTCACGCTTGTCTCTCCATTTCACCGCGAGCAGTTCTTCGTTACACAAGGCAGCCCTCTCCCCCCTTGCAAGACGGGTGGTTACAAGCCGTTGGGGGAAGCCCACGCGACTAGTTCGCGCGGTGCCACAGGCGCAAATCCGTTCTAGAAACAAATGCCTAAAGAGGGCCACACTTGTGTAAAAATTGTCCACATAAAGATGGTACCCCTTGCCGAATAAGGGTGACACCAAGTCCCAGACTGTCTTCCCACTGCTCCCCAGGTAGTCAGGGCAACCGACCGGCTCCAGGGTCTGATCTTTTCCCTCATAGATCCGAAATTTGTGGGTATAGCCTGTGGCCCTTTCACAGAGCTTATACAATTTGACCCCATACCGGGCACGCTTGCTTGGGATGTATTGTTTGAAGCCAAGGTGCCCGGTAAAATGTATTAGGGACTCGTCTACGCAGATGTTTTGCTCAGGGGTATACAAATCTGCAAATTTCTGGTTGAAATGGTCTATGAGGGGCTGAATTTTGTGGAGCCGGTCAAAAGCTGGGTGGCCTCTGGGACGGGAGGTGGTGTTGTCGCTAAAATGCAGAAAACGCAGGATGGTCTCAAATCGTGTCCTGGACATAGCAGCAGAGAACATGGGCATGTGATGAATTGGGTTCGTGGACCAATATGACCGCAATTCATGCTTTTTTGTCAGGCCCATGTTGAGGAGAAGGCCCAGAAAAATTTTAAGTTCGGAAACTTGGACTGGTTTCCACCGGAAAGGCTGGGCATAATAGCTTTCCGGGTTTGCGGTTATAAATTGTGTGGCATATTGGTTGGTCTCTGCCACGACTAAGTCCAAGAGCTCCGCAGTCAAGAACAGCTCAAAAAATCCCAGGGCCGAAGCGATTTGAGCCGTCTCAACCCGAACTCCAGACTGGGCGGTGAAAGGGGGAACTACAGGTGCGGCTGAAGTTGGTGACTGCCAATCAGGGTTTGCCAGCACCTCAGGGACTCTAGGGGGTCTACGGGCCTGTCTGCGCGGTGGCTGCGACGGGGTAACTACTGCACGTGCCACCGTACCAGCTTCAACTGCCCTTCTGGTGCTCGCTACTTCACCAGGTTGTACGGCAGTGCTGGTACTAGGTCCAGGAAGGGCTGCGCTGCTGGTGTATGCCTCACCACGTGATCCGGCAGCGACAGCCCCACTCTGCTGCTCTTGAAGCGGATCCTGCGTAACCTGTGGTCTAGCGACACGGGGCCGGGTACGCCTGGTGCTGCCAGGGACCTCAACCTCCTCGTCCGAACTTTGGGTCAGAGAGCCACTGCTTTCTACAGGTTCATATTCTGACCCGCTAGATTCGTCAGATGAGGGTTCCCACTCCTCATCCGACTGGGTCAGAATCCTGTAGGCCTCTTCAGAAGAATACCCCCTGTTTGACATTTTGGACTACTAAATTTAGGGGTATTCCCTGAGACTACCCAAGAAAAAAAGCAAACCTGTCTTACAAAGGGGAGGCTAGCGAAGTACCGGAGGCCGCTGCGGTTGATAAAAAATATCAAAACAGATTTTTTTATCGCCGCAGTGCGTGTAAAGTGAATGTGCAGTGATCAAAAAATAATAATTTTTTGTCACTGCGGTGGGGCGGGCGTGGGTGAACGCACGTGTGGGCGACCGATCAGGCCTGATCGGGCAAACACTGCGTTTTGGGTGGAGGGCAAACTAAAGTGACACTAATACTATTATAGATCTGACCGTGATCAGTTTTGATCACTTACAGATACTATAAAAGTACAAATGCTGATTAGCGATACGCTAATCAGCGAATAAAAGTGACAGCGGTGCGGTGGGCTGGGCGCTAACTGACGCTAACTACCTAACCAAGGGGCCTAAACTATCCCTAAAACCTAACAGCCAATACCAGTGAAAAAAAAAAAGTGACAGTTTACACTGATCACTTTTTTTCCTTTCACTAGTGATTGACAGGGGCGATCAAAGGGGTGATCAAAGGGTTAATTGGGGTGCAGGGGGGTGATCTGGGGCTAAGGTGTGCTGTTTGGTGTACTCACAGTGATGTCTGCTTCTCTGCTGGATCCAACCGACGAAAAGGACCAGCAGAGGAGCAGAGAAGCCATATAACAGATCATATTTACTAATATGATCTGTTATCTGGTTTGTGATTCGATTTTTTAAAAATCAGCAACCTGCCAGCGACGATCATTGGCTGGCAGGTTGCTGATGCAACTCTCCTCGAACTTTTGCCGGCCCGCGATGCGCATGCGCGGGCCGGCTGTGACCGAAATCTCGCGTCTCGCGAGAAGACGCGCCGGCGCGTCCACTCGGAATGAAACAACCACCTCCAGGACGCGTCTGTGCGTACAGCGGTCCGGAGGTGGTTAATATAACTGCCTATTCTTGTCCGCAAAGCGCGGACAAGAATAGGACACGTTATTTTATTTTTTTTGTGGACCACGGAACGGAGCAACGGATGTGGACAGCACACGGAGTGCTGCCCGCATCTTTTGCTGCCCCATTGAAGTGAATGGGTCCGCATCCGAGCCTCCAAAACTGCGGCTCGGATGCGGACCCAAACAAAGACCGTGTGCATCAGGCCTGAGGCTGATGATTTCACAGACCCAAACCAGCTGGGCTCGGAACCCCCATCTGCTCCAGACCAAAGACTGTGGTACTACCAATACTGCCCTGACTGGCCTCCACATATGGCTCTACTGGAAGAGTTCAGCTGTAGCCTCCTCTTCTGCTGCAGCCTAGTGGTTGAATCATCTACCCATCAAATGTTGCCTCCTGTGATGTAACCGGTCTCTGAGCAGATTTTTTCTATGTTGATGGTTCCTCACAACTGCTGCTCCCCCCTGATATTATATAACCTAAGGATACTTTCACACTTGCAGCAGAGGATTCCGGCAGGCAGTTCCGTCGCCAGCAATTTGGGCGCAAACTGATGGCATTTGTCAGACGGATCCGGATGCGGTTCCGTCTGACAAATGCATTGAAATACCGTATCCGTCTCTCTGGTGTCATCCGGAAAAACGGATCCGGTATTAATTTTTATTTTGCATTTTTAAAGGTCTGCGCATGCGCAGACAGGAAAGCCAAATCTGTTTTGCCGGATTCGGCAAGTGATCAGTATTTTGGGCCAGAGAGAAAACTGCAGCATGCTGCGGTATTTTCTCCGTCCAAAAAACGTAAGAGGGACTGAACTGATGCATCCTGAACGGAATTGAACTCTCCATTCTGAATGCATTAGGATAAAACTTATCAGTTTTTTCCGGTATTGAGCCCCTAGGATGGAACTCAATACCGGAAAACAAAAACGCTAGTGTGAAAGTACCCTAAAACGGGTTGTGCCACTAATATAAATGTATCCCACCCAACAGATATCGCTGTTATATCACTTTACCCAAATACCACCATTTATCAAAACAGCCCACCATTGTGTCCTGTGGTAAATTATTTTCCATTTCAGTTGCTGTTGGTTACGTCCTGTAGTGGAGCCTTTTTATAGAGGACGCACAAGTTCAGAGAACTTCTTCTCCACACACTCTGTGTGCAGTGTCAGTTACATGTCAGTTATGAATGAATAAATAGATAGACAATAGATAGAGATAGGTACAGGGCGTAGCTAAAGGCTCATGGGCCCTGGTACACGAGTTCAGCTTGGGTCCCCCTTCCTTCAGTGCTTTGTGGCCAGGGAAGCACATAGGCCCTGATTTATCATTAGCTCAAGTCAAAATAATGGAGTGAAAAAGTAGCAAATTTTTGCGCAATCTCTAAAACTGCGCAAAAAATTGGCGACTTTTATTGGCTCTGCACTATGATCGCCAGTTTTCTGAAAGTGGGCGTGTTTTCTTATGTAAATAAATCTCTAGACAGATTTACTTTTGCGACAATTTAAAAAGTCTCAAAATATTTAGCTATTTCACTCCAGTGGAGGACCATGCTTATCTTATGCAACTTTTTAATAGAACATGAGACTTTATCGTAAAGACGTGCGACTTTTGTAAAGTCGGGAGGGAAGCGTTCCTTTCTGGCAATCGCCTGCTCGTTAGTAGAGGAGACCACTGCAGTGATCTCCTCCACAGAATGGGGAGGATAGATTGCTAATGCCATCTCTCATGCCCATACTGACTTGTTTGCCAGCAGTAGATTGTGATTAGACAACACGATCTGCTGCCGGCAAGCAATGATTTTTAAGCCTGCTTAAAAACCTGAATTGCCTGATAAAAAAGAATCTGCTCATTCATTGTGTAATCGGCGGCAGTATTACACGGGCAGACCCAGTGGCGTAGATAGAAATGACTGGGCCCCACAGCATATTTTTGACTGGGGCCCCCTCCCCCAGTAATTTTTTCGCAACCCCTTCCTTTCATGCCGCCCCCATTCCTGTGGCTAGTAAAGATCGCTCTCTCAGACCAGGCCCGGCAGCTGTTCCATCTATTTTCTACACTGTCTATACTGTCAGTGTATATAATTTCATTGTGTAATACTGTTGAGAGGGCCCTGACAAAATCTTTTAGTCCTCCTCCTCCTGGATGGGCCCCTTCTGGGTCTGGGTCAGGACCCAAAGCAGCCGCTTCCCCTGCATCCCCTATAGTTACGCCCCTGGGTAGACCATTGCTAATGAGCGTTCTTATGAACCCTCGTTAGTGATGATCTGGTACATTATCGGCCAGTCTAATACAGTCTTTACTCCAAGAAGAGTTGGCAAATCTCCTAGTCATTCCTGTTAGGCCTCATGCACACGACCGTTTTTTTTTGCGGTCCGCAAAAACGGGTTCCATTTTTCCGTGATCCGTGACCGTTTTTTTGTCCGTGGGTCTTCCTTGATTTTTGGAGGATCCACGGACATGAAAAAAAAAGTCGTTTTGGTGTCCGCCTGGCCGTGCGGAGCCAAACGGATCCGTCCTGAATTACAATGCAAGTCAATGGGGACGGATCCGTTTGACGTTGACACAATATGGTGCAATTTCAAACGGATCCGTCCCCCATTGACTTTCAATGTAAAGTCAGGAGTTAATATACCATAGGATCGGAGTTTTCTCCAATCCGATGGTAAATTTTAACTTGAAGCTTCCCCATCACCATGGGAATGCCTCTATGTTAGAATATACCATCGGATTTGAGTTACATTGTGAAACTCAGATCCGACAGTATATTCTAACACAGAGGCGTTCCCATAGTGATGGGGACGCTTCTAGTTAGAATATACTACGAACTGTGTACATGACTGCCCCCTGCTGCCTGGCAGCACCCGATTTTTTACAGGGGACTGTCATCAGCACAATTAACCATTCAAGTGCCGCACCTGAAGGGGTTAATTGTGCGTATCATAGCCCCCTGTAAGAGATCGGGTGCTACCAGGCAGCAGGGGGCAGTCATGTACACAGTTCGTAGTATATTCTAACTAGAAGCGTCCCCATCACTATGGGAATGCCTCTGTGTTAGAATATACTGTCGGATATGAGTTTTCACGAAGTGAAAACTCATCTCTGAAAAAGCTTTTATGCAGACGGATCTTCGGATCCGTCTGTATGAAAGTAACCTACGGCCACGGATCACGGACACGGATGCCAATCTTGTGTGCATCCGTGTTCTTTCACGGACCCATTGACTTGAATGGGTCCGTGAACCGTTGTCCGTCAAAAAAAAAGGACAGGTCCTATTTTTTTGACGGACAGGAAACACGGATCACGGATGCGGCTGCAAAACGGTGCATTTTCCGATTTTTCCACGGACCCATTGAAAGTAAAAAAAACGGAAAACGGCACAACGGCCACGGATGCACACAACGATCGTGTGCATGAGGCCTTAAGCAGTGACCGAAAACAGTGGTGTGGGGTCACATGAAGGAGGACCTACCATTTTTTAAACGCCGTCTGCGAACAGCTGTGTTGAAAAAGTAAATCTTTCTCAGCACTATTTGCTGACGCGGTTTAAGAGCTGCAGTTTCTGCATTTCTTTTAGATTTTTAGGTGAGATGTTCTGCAGATATGTGATTATATCAGAGAACCCTGCATGTAAAATACCTGTAATTACAGCCACATCTACATCATGTGTCTTATTTCCCCCTATGTTCTCATCAGGATCACACACCTGTGTCTGGTTCCTGTAAGACAGTCAGTGGATCAGTCATGTTACACAGCCCCTCAATGTGTCTCATCTTCCTGGACAGCTCGTCCTTCTTTATTTCCAGCTTCTCGATTATATCAGACAGTGACAGTGAGACCTGTTCTTCCTGCCTGGAAATGTCCCTCAGGACCTTCTTCTCCAGGTCATCCAGCTGTCCCCTGATGCCTTTAAACAGGGCTATGACTCTTTTTTCTTCTCCAGCTGCTTTTGCTAGGGCTTTTACCCAGTGATCCTCCAGACTTTTAACCCCTTAAGGACTGGGCTCATTTTCACCTTCAGGACCAGGCCATTTTTTGCAAATCTGACCAGTGTCACTTTATGTGGTGATAACTTTAAAACGCTTTGACTTATCCAGGCCATTCTGAGATTGTTTTTTCGTCACATATTGTACTTCATGACACTGGTAAAATGGAGTCAAAAAAATTCATTTTTATTTATAAAAAAATACCAAATTTGCCAAAAATTGGGAAAAATTTGCAAATTTCCAAGTTTCAATTTCTCTACTTCTATAATACATATTAATATCTACAAAAATAGTTATTACTTTACATTTCCCATATGTCTTCTTCATGTTTGGATCATTTTGGGAATGACATTTTATTTTTGGGGGACGTTACAAGGCTTAGAAGTTTAGAAGTAAATACAGAAATTTCTCAGAAATTTTCAAAAACCTATTTTTTAAGGACCAGTTCAGGTCTGAAGTCACTTTGTGAAGCTTACATGATAGAAACCACCCAAAATGACCCCATTCTAGAAACTACACCCCTCAAGGTATTCAAAACAGATTTTACAAATGTTGTTAACCCTTTAGGTGTTACACAAGAATTAATGGAAAATAGAGATACAATTTAAAAATTTCACTTTTTGGGCAGATTTTCCATTTTAATTTTTTTTTCCAGTTACAAAACAAGGGTTAACAGCCAAACAAAACTCATTATTTATGGCCCTGATTCTGTAGTTTACAGAAACACCCCATATGTGGTCGTAAACTGCTGTACAGGCACACGGCAGGACGCAGAAGGAAAGGAATGCCATACGGTTTTCGGAAGGCAGATTTTGCTAGACTGTTTTTTTTGACACCATGTCCCATTTGAAGCCCCCCTGATGCACCCCTAGAGTAGAAACTCCAAAAAAGTGACCCCATCTAAGAAACTACACCCCTCAAGGTATTCAAAACTGATTTTACAAATGTCGTTAACCCTTTAGGTGTTCCACAAGAGTTATTGGCAAAAAGAGATGAAATTTCAGAATTTCAATTTTTGGGCAAATTTTCCATTTTAATCCATTTTTTCCAGTAACAAAGCAAGGGTTAACAGCCAAACAAAACTCATTATTTATGGCCCTGATTCTGTAGTTTACAGAAACACCCCATATGTCGTCTTAAACTGCTGTACGGGCACGCGGCAGGGCGCAGAAGGAAAGGAATGCCATACGTTTTTTGGAAGGCAGATTTTGCTAGACTGTTTTTTTGGACACCATGTCCCATTTGAAGCCCCCCTGAAGATGCACCCCTAGAGTAGAAACTCCATAAAAGTGACCCCATTTTAGAAACTACGGGATAGGGTGGAAGTTTTGTTGGTACTAGTTTAGGGTACATATGATTTTTGGTTGCTCTATATTACACTTTTTGTGAGGCAAGGTAACAAGAAATAGATTTTTTGCCACCGTTTTTTTTTTGTTATTTACAACATTCATCTGACAGGTTAGATCATGTGGTATTTTTATAGAGCAGGTTGTCACGGACGCGGCGATACCTAATATGTATAAAAAAAAAATATTTATGTAAGTTTTACACAATGATTTCATTTTTGAAAAAAAAAAATCATGTTTTAGTGTCTCCATAGTCGGAGAGCCATAGTTTTTTCAGTTTTTGGGCGATTATCTTAGTTAGGGTCTCAATTTTTGTGGGATGCGATGACGGTTTGATTGGCACTATTTTGGGGTGCATATGACTTTTTGATCGCTTGCTATTACACTTTTTGTGATGTAAGATGACAAAAAATTGCTTTTTTTACACCTTTTTTTTTTTTACGGTGTTCATCTGAGGGGTTAGGTCATATGATATTTTTATAGAGCCGGTCGATACGGACGTGACGATACCTAATATCTATACTTTTTTTTATTTATGTAAGTTTTACACAATGATTTCACAATGATTTCACTCTTGAATTTATTGAAAATGATTTTTGCGGGATGAGATGACGGTTTGATTGGCGCTATTTTGGGGTGCATATGACTTTTTGATCGCTTGCTATTACACTTGTAAGGTGACAAAAAATTGTTTATTTAGCACAGTTTTTATTTTTTACGGTGTTCATTTGAGGGGTTAGGTCATGTGGTATTTTTTATAGAGATGGTCGATACGGACGCGACGATACCTAATATGTCTATATGTCTTTTCCCTATTTTTATTTTTACAATTTTTTTTACTTTATTTTTGGAAAAGGACGCTCTTTTTTTTTTTTTTACTTGAAACTTTTAATTTTTTTTGTAAAACTTTAATTTTATTAACTTTTTTTTCACTTAATTTTTTGTCCCACAATGGGACAGGGTCTGATCCTTGTTTCAATACAGCACAATACATTTGTATTGTGCTGTATTGAACTGTTAGTGTTTTACACTGTAAGAATCTAACAGTTGCCTAGGAGACCCAGCCTGGGAGTTGGGCCTCTTAGGCCCCTTTCACACGGGCGAGTATTCCGCGCGGATGCGATGCGTGAGTTGAACGCATTGCACCCGCACTGAATCCCTGAATGATTGAGTAGACAGGAAACGTTCTGCTACATTATGTAGATTTATGTTCCTCTGCAGTGCAGGCCGCTCCTGAAACTCTGCTCTGCATTCAGGACAGGAATAAACCCCAGACTCCTCCTGTGTATTCAGGACCTGATCTATACAGACCCGGCAGAAGTTGTGTCCACATCTCAGAGTTACAGGATTTGTATAAAGGTTCAGACAGATGGAACATTCAAGCTCCTTTCTTAGACCAACAGTCGCCATAGCTGACAGCAGAAGGAAGAAATGAAAGTAAAATTCTCGAGTGAACACCCAGTGGGAGTGATCTTCATTTATCAGAAAGGGCTACAAGGGATGTTAACACCCTCGCCCTTCTAACAGGAAAAATACATACCCTTTCACAAATGCACTGAGCCGTGGCGTGGTACGGTGGCCAACTATGCAGTGGGTCAGGATAGGTGTATATAAGTCTATGGTTTGTTCGTGACGCCAATTGCAATGTGCCCAGGGTACTGGTGCAGGGCCCTTTAAGATGTAATAACTCACGTACCAGGTGAGGAATGTCAGAGTGGGGATAGTGTCTCTGTGTAATGTCAACAGTGTCTCCTACCTTGGTACGGCTGGACTCCTGGATCCTGGCTCACTTGCAATAAATTGAGTGTTGCTAGTAGGAGTAATTGAGGAACTTTGATAGCAGTAAATGAGATCCAGACTGGTAATATAAACCAACTTGTCTTTACTGAATGGCAGCATAAATCCACACGCGTTAAAGCAATAGTCCTTTAGGTCCCAGCAGGTATTGGCAATATGTGGCAGGGATCAATATCTCTTCTGCTTCTTATCATATGCCTGGAGGATATGGCAGGTATCTATCTTCTGCTCTGTCTATCTTCTGCTTGGTATGGGCCTGACTAGCTGAGGAGGAATTTGGCTTCTCCTGGACTCTGGATAAGTACTCACAGCTATGCTCACAGGGGATGCTCTTCCTGGAGGACTGCAGGTGGCTGCTTGCTTTTCAACCATCTGAGGCTGATGGCTCAGGCTGGGAAGGTTCTCTGGTCTCAACCGAGACAAGGTCCTGGCTTGGAATCCCTATTTTCTGGGAGCTCCTACTAACACCTACTAACACAGCCTTCCCCTAGCTTGGGTGGCTGGTACACTAACTGGACTTCCTTCTCCTCCCCATGAAGCAGGATGTGGGAAAGTTCCACACCTCCTCAAAGAGGGGGGGAGCTAGACTGGAATGTACTATTCCAGTCTAGCAAAACTAAACTGACTAAGGTCCTGCTACATACTGCTGCCACCTGCTGGTGCACATGTAAATTACAGCATAATATATAAAACAGACCTAGAAAATACATATAATGAAGAATGCAATGTTAGATTACACAAGATGACAATATACATACACCTAACATGCTGTAGTGGGGTAACAGAGTGTAGTAACATAACTCTGGGATGTTACACAAACTATTCCCAGTTATGTCATGTTTCTACAAGTTAAGGTTGACCCTTGTTCTGACTGAACACTGGCTGCTATATATACACGCCAGTAGACAACTATGTTATGTAATTATTACAATGACAAGATATCTCATTGTATTGATCTGCATGTAGAGAAAGTTAATACAAGGCACTTACTAATGTATTGTTACTATCCATATTGCTTTCTTTGCTGGCTAGATCAATTTTTCCATCACATTATGCACTGCTCATTTCAATGGTTATGACCACCCTGCAATCCAGCATCGGTGGCCGTGATTGCACACTATAAGTAAATGTACCGGACACTCTGGTGACCTGTACTATGGGAGCTCACATATGCTGGTGCTTTTTTCTATAGTGTACAAGCATGACCACCACTGATGGATTGCAGGGTGGTCGTAACTAGGCTTGAGCGAATCGAGCTTTGGA
The DNA here is from genome assembly GCF_905171765.1 of Bufo bufo. NCBI lineage: Eukaryota > Metazoa > Chordata > Amphibia > Anura > Bufonidae > Bufo > Bufo bufo. The sequence continues at coordinate 224,746,286 of NC_053389.1, forward strand.
TCATAGATCCGAAGTCGATTTGTTTAAACACTTCGTTTTAATACTGTCCGGAGACCTGTCTCAGTACAGCATTAAAATGGATTGCCTCCGTGTAGGAAAAATTGGTTTTAGCAGAAGTCGCTCGAGACTTCTGTGAATGAATTCGGTAATCACTTCTGCATCTCTAAAGACATTTAAAATTAGCAATCCGCAGTCGGGTTTGGTACTGAAGTACCAGCCGGCACCAAACCCGACTTCGGATTGCTAATTTTAAATGTTTTAAAGATGTAGAATTGATTACCGAATTCATTCACGAAAGTCTTGCGCGACTTCTGCTGAAACCAATTTTGCGTACATGGAGGCAATACAATTTAATGCTGTACTGAGACAGGTCTCCTGACAGCATTAAAACAAAGTGTTTGAACTAATCAACTTCGGATCTATAATCCAAAGCTTGATTCGCTCAACACTAGTTGTGACCATGGAAACGAGAAGTGTATAATGTGATCGAAAAATTTATTCAGCCAGCAAGGCAGCAATATGGATACCAACAATACATTAGTAAGTGCCTTGTATTAACTTTACATAATAAATGCTATTTGCTGAAGTAACACAACCCCTTTTATATATGATATGTATGTGATATATACTTGTACTAATCCCTGTGTATAGTGAGGCCATGTACAATATCTCACAAAAGTGAGTAAACCACTCACAAATTTGTAAATATTTTATTCTATCTTTTCATGGGACAACACTGAAGGTATGACACTTTGATACAATGTAAAGTAGTCAGTGTACAGCTTGTATAACAGAGTATATTTCGTGTGCCCTCAAAATAACTCAACACACAGCCATTAATGTCTAAACCGCTGGCAACAAAAGTGAGTACACCCCTAAGTGAAAATGGCCAAATTGTGCCCAATTAGCCATTTTCCCTCCCCGGTGTCATGTGACTCGTTAGTGTTACAAGGTCTCAGGTGTGAATGGGGAGCAAGTGTGTTAAATTTGGTGTTATCGCTCTCACACTCTCTCATACTGGTCACTGGAAGTTCAACATTGCACCTCATGATGACACCAAGATAAACTTATTTGGTTCAGATGGTGTCAAGTGTGTGTGGCAGCAACCAGGTGAGGAGTACAAAGACAAATATGTCTTGCCTACAGTCAAACTGGGTGGTGGTGAGTGTCATGGTTTGGGGCTGCATGAGTGCTGCCGACTGTGGGGAGCTACAGTTCATTGAGGGAACCATGAATGCCAACATGTACTGTGACATACTGAAGCAGAGCTTGATTCCTTATAACATGATAATGACCCTAAACACACCTCCAAGACGACCACTGCCTTGCTAAAGAAACTGAGGGTAAAGGTGTTGGACTGGCCAAGTATGTCTCCAGACCTAAACCCTATTGAGCATCTGTGGGGCATCCTCAAAGGGATGGTGGAGGAGCGCAAGGTCTCTAACATCCACCAGCTTTGTGATGTCATCATAGGGACGTTAAGAGGATTCCAGTGGCAACCTGTGAAGCTCTAGAGACCTCCATGCCCAAGAGAGTTAAGGCAGTGCTGGAAAACAATGGTGGCCACACAAAATATTGACACTTTGGCCACAATTTGTCCATTTTCACTTAGGGGTGTACTGACTTTTGTTGGCAGTGGTTTAGACATTAATGGCTGTGTGCTGAGTTATTTTGAGGGCACACCAAATGTACACTGTTACACAAGCTGTACACTGACTACTTTACATTGTATCAAAGTGTCATATTTTCAGTGTTGTCCTATGAAAAACCCTGTGAGTTATATGCCTTCAACAGGATATTGTTGTGTGCAGCTTTCATAAGAGATGAGATCTGCACTGTAATTTTGTGCAGAAATTCCCAATTAATATTTAACAAGGAAGGGATTAATTGCCACAAACTATACAGTGCAGGGCTGATTCAGGGCGTAGCATAGGAGTCATACGTGGCTGCTGATGGGTGAATTAGGGCTATTGTTCATTGCACCTCTCTTCAGTTGCAGAACTGCAAGGGTTAACGTTCTTGTGCTCTGTAAGCTACAGTGAGGTTGTTTCCAATTGCTCATAGGCTATATAAGCTGTGCTGAATTTCTGATTCCTTGCCTGATTAATAGGTCTCAATAGACCTTGCTAGGTCTCTCTAGCTTGCTAGAGCCTGTAAAAAAAAAATATATATATAATCCATTTGTCTGCTTGTTTACTGATCTCTGCCTGATTTTGGATCCTGGACCTCTGTCTGATCCTGGATTCTGATCCTCTGCCTCCTGACCTGACTTGTGCCTTTTGAATATACTGATCCTGTGCCACTGCCCTGACTTTTGGGCTTTTTCACTGATTCACATGAACTCTGTCAGCCCTGATGTCACGATCAGTGTGGGGGGAAAACTCCACACTGAACACAGGAGGGAAGGGTAACAGTAACTGAGCCTGGAAACTAGGGAAGGAACAGGTCACCTCCTAAACAACCCTAATCCAGGCCCTAACTACCTATCAATATATATAGACCTTGAAGGTAGGAAATATTCATATGCAGGATGCCTAGGCCCTTATTTCCCTATAAGGCCCTGGAGTAAGGTTAGGACCAGAGACAACCCATTCCTCCCTAGATGGACGAATGGAGGTCTCTGTCTCAAGCCCAGATACAAACAACAGGGAATATAACAAACACAATACAATAAGAAAAGACAAGACTTAGCTTAAAGTAGAAAACTGGCAACTCCAGAAGCACCACAGAGTACAACCGACCAGCTAGTAAAAAGACAGGAAGAAAATCTATAAACAGTACCTCCAAGAGTGAGAAGCGGCTACTTATGGGGAAGGTAAATTACCAACAAGAAACACCTGAAGCAAGGGATGTTGCATTCACCAAAACACAGACACAATAAGATCCACAAGGAACTTGTAAATTTAACCCATGTGTTGCCAGTCTCTCTGACCGCCTGGTACCTGCCATGGGAACGTCCGTGACAGTACCCCCCCTTCTACGTGAGATTTCCGTGCCAATACTTTATGGGGGAGCTACCCTTTTGTAAAGGGTGTCTGCGGACAGCTTGGTTGAAAGGGTAAGGCTTTTGGAGCATTACTTGCTGAATCGGCTTTGGAGCTGCAGTTTCTGCATGACTGGGCAGCGATTGGAACATGTGGGGTTGTGGACTCATTTCTTTTGGATTTTTAGGTGAGATGGTCTGCAGATATGTTATTATATCAGAGAACCCTGCATGTAAAATACCTGTAATTACAGCCACATCTACATCATGTGTCTTATTTCCCCCTATGTTCTCATAAGGATCACACAAGTCACCTGCGTCTGGTTCCTGTAAGACAGTCAGTGGATCAGTCATGTTACATATCTCCTCAATGTGTCTCATCTTCCTGGACAGCTCGTCCTTCTTTATTCCCAGCGTCTCGATCATATGAGACAGTGACAGTGAGACCTGTTCTTCCTGCCTGGAAATGTCACTCAGGACCTTCTTCTCCAGGTCATCCAGCTGTCCCCTGATACCTTTAAACAGGGCTATGACTCTTTTTTCTTCTCCAGCTGCTTTTGCTTGGGCTTTTCTCCTTTGCTCCTCCAGACTTTTAACTCTTTCGTCAGTTTTCATTCTGTCTGTGATGAGTTTCTGTAGAACATTTTTCAGTTTCTCCTTCTTCTTCTGAGAGGCCTCATCCAGCATCTCCACCCGGTGTCCCCGGTGTTCTCCAGCCAAACTGCAAGACACACAGATACAAGCCGCGTCCTTAGTGCAGTAATATTCCAGGATCTTCTTATGGACAGAACATTTCCTGCTCTCCAGAGAAGTGCTGGGCTCAGTTAGGACGTGTTCTGCTGACTTGCTGTGAACTCTCAGGTGATTATCACACAGAGAAGCCTCACACATCAGACAGGATTTAACAGCAGGTACAGGAGAGTGAATACAGTAAGTGCAGCAGATCCCGGTGACCTCCTCCTGATGCGGCTGAGTAGACAGGAAATTCTCTACTATGTTACATAAAGTTATGTTCCTCTGCAGTGCAGGCCGCTCCCGAAACTCTGCTCTGCACTCAGGACAGAAATAAACCCCGGACTCCTCCTGTGTATTCAGGACCTGATCTATACAGACCCGGCAGAAGTTGTGTCCACATCTCAGGGTTACAGGATTTGTATAAAGGTTCAGACAGATGGAACATTCAAGCTCCTTTCTTAGACCAGCAGTCGCCATAGCTGACAGCAGAAGGAAGAAATGAAAGTAAAATTCTCGAGTGAACACCCAGTGGGAGTGATCTTCATTTATCAGAAAGGGCTACAAGGGATGTTAACACCCTCGCCCTTCTAACAGGAAAAATACATATCCTTTCACAAACTATTCCCAGTTACGTCATGTTTCTACAAGTTAAGGTTGTTCTGACTGAACACTGGCTGCTATATATACACGCCAGTAGACAACTATGTTATATAATTATTACAATGACAAGCTATCTCATTGTATTGAGCTGCATGTAGAGAAAGTTAATACAAGGCACTTACTAATGTATTGTTACTATCCATATTGCTTCCTTTGCTGGCTAGATAAATTTTTCCATCACATTATGCACTGCTCATTTCCATGCTTATGGCCACCCTGCAATCCAGCCACGGTGGCCGTGATTGCACACTATAAGTAAATGTACCGGACACTCTGGTGACCTGTACTATGGGAGCTCATATATGCTGGTGCTTTTTTCTATAGTGTGCAAGCATGACCACCACTGATGGATTGCAGGGTGGTCGTAACTAGGCTTGAGCGAATCGAGCTTTGAATCATGTTATGTAATTATTACAATGACAAGATATCTCATTGTATTGAGCTGCATGTAGAGAAAGTTAATACAAGGCACTTACTAATGTATTGTTACTATCTGTCAGGAATATGGATTAATATTTACTGTCATCCATGTCCTCACACCCACCATTTTCTGAAAGATAGCAGAGGTAGTGAACTCCACAGGAGGGCCCTGCTTCAAAGCCACATCCAGATAGCAGAAAACTCCTAGCAGACCACATTTGGTTACATTTCACACCTCCATTCAGACAGCACGGATCCTGCAGGAAAAACTCCCTGCAGGGAGTCTAAGCCATTGCCCAGTTCTATCAAATCTAGCAGACAGCATGGAACTGGTGATTTATAAGGAATTATGAATCGCCTGGCCATCACAGGCGCAAACCGGATACATATTTGTGTCCCGGCGGCCACGATGAACATGCCCATGGTCTTAGTTTGATGGTGGGATGCTAGGAAAGGGAGATATACATATCTCCCCACAGAAACCAACTAATTATACCATGTTTGGAGTCTACTTGTAGCCGGAACCCAGGCGGATCTGTCGGTCCCAGAACCATCCCCCTTTGACGTTCTGGTCTGGAGCTATGAACCCTAAAGGGTTTTGTGGGTCATGGAGCTGCCAAGATCAGCAGGGAGGGGGTACCACTCCCAGAGGCCAGGAGGGGCCGGCTACAGGTTAGAAGGCTTGTGCCAGCAAGTGGGCGTGTCTTTTTCTGAAAGGGGGTCACATCATGCCATGTGTTTAGAGAGACCTGTAAACAGCTGACATCACTGCCCCCCACGTGACCGCAGCCAAGGACTATTACACCATCCTAACCCAAAGGAACATTCATCTACCCGGTAACTGACTTGTACTCTGTGTAATCCTGTGTGTACCATATTACCTGTATTTGTAGCCTCAGACCACTGTATATATTCTGTGTGTATAGTATTATATCTAGTGTGCCCTTAAGGTGATTAAATATATAATGTAATCTTGTGCTGTCTTGTATCTCGATCACGAATACCCATGTCCGTGTTTTGCCCTAGTTATAAGCTACCGCAGGTTGGTTTCTCACCCTATATAATCCCGTTAGCGGACCGGGCTTTTATCAAACTTGAAGCTGGTGGCAGATTACCTGGGCTAAGACAGCGCGGTTTTCACTGCGTCAGTGAAAAGGCTCTCCCAGCTTGTTGCCTCTCTGTGCCCGTGTGGACAGGAGGTGTCTGTGTAAACTGTACCAAGCTGACCTTACATGCTCCTCTGGGAGGGCGTAACGTCACGTCACGCCTTGGTAACCAGGGACCATACCGTGTCTCCTGAGCTCGACGTAGTTGACGTCAAGCGGGCACGAAGGGTGGTATCCCTCACACTATTCATAATGCTTCCTTTGCTGGCTGGATCCATTTTTCCATCACATTATGCACTGCTCATTTCCATGGTTATGACCACCCTGCAGTCCAGCAGCGGTGGCCGTGATTGCACACTATAAGTTAATGTACCGGACACTCTGGTGGCCGGGACTGTGGGAACTCATATATGCTGGTGCTTTTTTCTATAGTGTGGAATCATGACCACCACTGATGGATTGCAGGGTGGTCGTAACTATCCGCAGTCGGGTTTGGTACTGAAGTACCAGCCGGTACCAAACCCGACTTCGGATTGCTAATTTTAAATGTTTTTAAAGATGTAGAATTGATTTCCGAATTCATTCACGAAAGTCTCGCGCGCCTTCTGCTGAAACCAATTTTGCATATATGGAGGCAATACATTTTAATGCTGTACTGAGACAGGTCTCCGGACAGCATTAAAACAAAGTGTTTGAACTAATCAACTTCGGATCTATAATCCAAAACTCGATTCGCTCAACACTAGTTGTGACCATGGAAACGAGAAGTGTATATTGTGATGGAAAAATTAATCCAGCCAGCAAAGGCAGCAATATGGATACCAACAATACATTAGTAAGTGCTAAAGTAACACAACCCCTTTTATATATGATATGTATGTGATATATACTTTTACTAATCCCTGTGTATAGTGAGGCCATGTACAATATCTCATTAAATTGATTACACCACTCACAAATTTGTAAATATTTTATTATATCTTTTCATGGGACGACACTGAAGATATGACACTTTGATACAATGTAAAGTAGTTAGTGTACAGCTTGTATAACAGTGTAAATTTGGTGTGCCCTCAAAATAACTCAACACACAGCCATTAATGTCTAAATCGCTGGCAATAAAAGTGAGTACACCCCTAAGTGAAAATGGCCAAATTGTGCCCAATTAGCCATTGACACCATTATCACCACCATACAGAGACATTACACCACTCTGGCATTCCTAACCTGGGGCGTGAGTTATAACACCTTGGAGGGCCCTGTGACAGTACCCTGCGCACGCTGCAATTGGCGTCACGGCATAAGTGGCGTCCACAAAAAGGAACGGATCGAATTGTGTGCCTATCTCTGCCATAACCGGATCCAACTGTGTGCCAACAGAACCGGATCCAATTGTGTGCCTTAACAGGATCAAATTGCATGTTTAACACTGTTACAAGGCCTGAGGATTGTGCAAAACCCTAAAAATTTACTTTATTGACTTAATTGCTGTGCCAGAAAGCGCTACATAGTGCGGACCAGCACTCCAAGGGTTAATTCGCCATATTTGTGGAATGGCGCCGCTTCTTCATGCCCTTCAGAAGCGGAAAAACTCAAGAACACCCTCTCAAGAGCACGAAAATAATAAATACGCCCACCTAGAAGCGGGAACTCTCAAGCCTGCCCACCAAGAACTTTGCAATGTGAGACAAGGAAGTGAAGACTCCTCTATCTGGGCTTCACCCTCATTCTCTGTGCTGAGTGGGAGAGGAGACGCAGGAAACATAGCGCTCCCATCACCCAAGTGGGACCAAATGGCGATCCAGGGAGAACCAATCTACGAGATTTACCCGTCAGAGATCCGGGTCTCCCAGCTGGCCCCTGCACATTGAGTGTCCCCAGAGGCTCTGCAGGCCACGACTGGTGGAGAGACGGCTGGTGCCGTACAAGTCAAGATGGCCGCCACTCCGGAACCCGCTCCCGCGGATTACGTCCTATCTCCAGTCCGGACCCCGGAGGCTATGGATTCCTCAGCGATGGCTGCGCAGACGGGCAAGACGTCCCCCAAGATGGCCGCCGGCGATGAACCTGCTCCCGCGGAAACCACCGCCGACCAAGTCGCCCAGGCCCCAGACATGCCTGCACCGCTGACGGCATCTGCAGTCCCAGAGACAGCCACGATCAGCCCAGATGACCAGCAGGAGGCACCGGAACCGGCCACGACACCAGGTAGGAGCAATCACGCTCCCTGAGGCCCCGGCCCAGTCCGAAGCTGCCCCTGCACCATGCCCGGTGGACTCTGACACCCCTCGCAGGCCCGAACAGGCTCCGCTATACACACCTGCTGGTGCATCGGAGGCGGGCGGAGTTTCCACTCCGCCGCCCAGAACAAACACCCCCGGGGCAGGACGCCTCAATCCTGAGGTCCCGGTCGAGATCACCGCTTACGCCCAGACCGCATAGGAGTACAAATCGGCTATTGAAGAGTGGGTCAAACAAGTGTTAGATGACCCCCGGCCAGGTGACCCAAAACTAGTCCGGCGCACAGGGACGGTCCTTTGGTTTGTCAAGCGCTCCTGCTTGTCCCAGGCCCGTCACAACCTGTATACGGGGGATCAGGTGGAATACACACCCATGTGCTCCATCCAAGGCCCTTTCGCCGCCGGTGTGACTTTGCTGGCCAAGCCATTGTCACCTGCCTTGACCCCAGAGACCTGGCAGGAAGATCCAGGCTCTGCACCGAGAGTCCGCTGCCTTCAGGAGGCCCCAGATTGAAGGATGCACTTTAAAGAACAACCCCAGCAAGAATCGGAGCCCCTCATCCCTGACCTGGCCACGCCACCAACGCTACGGGTGGGCCAGATTATTAATTCTGTGCTGACATTCAACCCCAGGGTGCAGCCATACGTACTGCCTTGGAAGCTGCCCCAGACACCCCCAGTTTGCTTGCCAGAGCCACTTCAGCCGGAGGTATTAACCACCTCTGCACTGGCTAGGGATCCCGGTCTGCAGCAGGTCACTGCAGCCTTTGCCAGGCTGACTGCACAGCCATTACCTAAGGACTCCATCAGAGGGCAGTGGCGCACCACTACTGCTGCAACCCTTAGCTACCAGAAGCAAGAGCGCCCCCTAATGCGCTTCAGTAGCTCCAGCAGCGAGGAGGACATGGATGTACTTCTCTAAATGCCCTTTTCTAAAAAATAAAAGAACTTTTGTGAGCCACAGCGTGGACATTGTGTGTATTCTTTTCTAGGTGCTGTAATGTGACCTTTATGCACTTATTGTGAAATTGCACTTATCTTTGCACTTAACCAGATATGTAGCACCTTACTCTTGTGTGCCTTGCTTCACAGCTCTTGTCCCCCCCCCCCTTTAAACGGACTGCCTATCTGGACGCTTAATACTAATGGCCTACACCCGGTGTTATATACCCATAGGTACCCAGGGTAGGACCAAGTGGTAAGTCCTGGCAGGTCAAGTTACTATGACAGTACCCTGCGCACGCTGCAATTGGCATCACGACAAATACTGAAAACATTTTAACAACTCGTTCCTGGCCACGGCAAATGCCAACATGTACTGTGACATACTGAAGCAGAGCTTGATTCCTTCCCACATGATAACGACCCTAAACACACCTCCAAGACGACCACTGCCTTGCTAAAGAAACTTAGGGTAAAGGTGCTGGACTGGCCAAGTATGTCTCCAGACCTAAACCCTATTCAGCATCTGTGGGGCATCCTCAAATGGAAGGTGGAGGAGCGCAAGGTCTCCAACATCCACCAGCTCTGTGATGTCATCATGGAGGAGTGGAAGAGGCAACCTGTGAAGCTCTTGTGTACTCCATGCCCAAGAGAGTTAAAGGGGTATTATCATCTTCATAATCATCTTTCATTCCCCCCCCCCAGCCCCCCTGAGGCTTTTCCTAAATATACTCCTTTTTCTAAAACATATAGTTTTTTAATAAAAATGAAAAATCTGATATGGTTGTTTACACTCGCTGCCCATGGATACGGCCACCTATTGCCGGCCGCATCCATGGGCCGCGCCTGCACACCACTTACCCTGGTGATCTAGTGCTCCAAACAAAGGAAGACACTTCTGCGCATGCGCGGGCGCCCAAACACTTCGGTGGATGAAGAAAGGAGTCGGACGTCTTTAGAACAGCCAGCGCAGGACATGGGTAAGTATTATTTGTAAATGCCACACCAATTCCACCAACGATTTAATAATAAGAGCATCATCAATGGGGGGGCATCATTCTAACTGGGGGGGGGGGCACTAATGGGGGCATTATTTTACATGGGGGCATAACAGGGCATAACAGGGGGCATTATTTTACATGGGGGCATAACAGGAGGCATCATTGTAACTAGGGGGCACAAAAGGGGGCATTATTTACATGGGGGCATAACAGGAGGCATTATTCTAACTGGGGGCACTAAAGGGGGCATTATTTTACACGGGGGCATAACAGGAGGCATCATTTTTCCTGGGGGGGAACTAAAGGGGGCATTATTTTACATGGGGGCATAACAGGAGGCATCATTCTAACTGGGGGGGCACTAAAGGGGGCATTATTTTACATGGGGGCATAACAGGAGGCATCATTCTTTCTGGGGGGGCACTAATGTGGGCATTATTTTACATGGGGGCATAACAGGAGGCATCATTCTAACTGGGGGGGCACTAAAGGGGGCATTATTTTACATGGGGGCATAACAGGAGGCATCATTCTAACTGGGGGGGCACTAAAGGGGGCATTATTTTACATGGGGGCATAACAGGAGGCATCATTCTTCCTGGGGGGGCACTAAAGGGGGCATTATTTTACATGGGGGCATAACAGGAGGCATTATTCTAACTGGGGGGGCACTAATGGGGGCATTATTTTTACTGGCACAACTGGAGGCATTATTGTAAAGGGGGGGGACTAATGGGGGCATTATTTTTTACTGGGGGCACTAATGAGACAGTATTATTCTTATGGGCACTAAAGGGGGCATTATTATTCTTGGGGGCAATAATGGCATTATTTTTCCAGGGGGCACTAATGAGACAGTATTATTCTCAGGGGCACTAAAGGGGGCATTATTTTACCTGGCACAACTGGAGGCATTATTCTAACAGGGGGGGCACTAATGGGGGCCTTATTTTTACTGGGGGCACTAATGAGACAGTATTATTCTTATGGGCACTAATGGGGGCAGTATTCTTCTTAGTGGCACTAATGGGGGCATTATTCTTCCTGGGGGCACATATCTGGTTCGAAGACATCTCTTTAGAAAATAAACATTTTTGTCAAGTAAATTAAATAGAACATTACTATTCTAATTTTTCTTATTTTATGCCTGTTGATTTGAAGTTTATTTTAAAATAAACATGTTAATTACGTTCACAATAAAGCTAAATTTATTTAATAAATTTAGTTTTTCATGATTTTTTTTATTTTTTAATGTCGTGTGGGTATGCCAACATGTGTGAAATCCATCGCATGCGCAGCTCCGTTTTTGACGCAGCACAAAGAAATAAAGATCAGCGCCGGGCAGCCGCGCTTTTCCTTTGCGCCTTCATCTGCAGGAGCAGAGAGGGGTAGGAGCTGAGAACATGAGGCAGGATGGGGTCAGACTCTGGACTACAGCAAGAGAGCTGTGGGGGATTTATGGCTGCTCAGTTCTGGTTGTGTTCATAGTGGCTGCTGCATTATTGAATGGAGGAACACAGAGTGGTGACATTGAATGGAAGGACATAGAGGGGTGACATTGAATGGAAGGACATAGAGGGGGTGACATTGAATGGAAGGACATAGAGGGGGGTGACATTGAATGGAGGGACATAGAGGGGGTGACATTGAATGGAGGGACATAGAGGGGGTGACATTCTGAAGTGTAGTGATACATGGACGCCATTATGGAGTAAGGGGACACAGAGGGGAGGACATTATGATGTTGAGAGTATGGAGGGACATTGCGTCCCCTTTGTCCCTCTACTTCATAATGTCCTCCACTCTGTGTCCTTTCACTCCATAATGGCGTCCCCTGTATCCCTAGACTTCAGAATGCCATCCCCTCTGTGTCCCTCCATTCTATAATGGCGTCCCCTCTGTGTCCCTCCACTCTATACTGGTGTCCCCTCTTTGTCCCTCCATTCTATAATGGCATCCCCTCTGTGTCCCTCCATTCTATAATGGTGTCCCCTGTGTCCCTCCATTCTATAATGGCATCCCCTGTGTCCCTCCATTCTATAATGGCATCCCCTGTGTCCCTCCATTCTATAATGGCGTCCCCTCTGTGTCCCTCCACTCTATACTGGTGTCCCCTCTTTGTCCCTCCATTCTATAATGGCATCCCCTCTGTGTCCCTCCATTCTATAATGGTGTCCCCTGTGTCCCTCCATTCTATAATGGCGTCCCCTGTGTCCCTCCATTCTATAATGGCGTCCCCTCTGTGTCCCTCCATTCTATAATGGCGTCCCCTCTGTGTCCCTCCATTCTATAATGGCGCCCTCCCTGTGTCCCTCCATTCTATAATGGCGTCCCCCCTGTGTCCCTCCATTCTATAAAGGCGTCACCCCTGTGTCCCTCCATTCTATAATGGCGTCACCCCTGTGTCCCTCCATTCTATTATGGCGTCCCCTGTGTCCCTCCATTCTATAATGGCGTCCCCTATGTGTCCTTCCACTCCATAACGTCTTCCCCCTATGTTGCTCCATTCCATAAAGGAGTTCATCCTGAATTCCATTATTGTAATCTAATGTAAAATCGTTGGTGGATTTGGTGGTGCATTTATTCAAATAAAAATGATACTCACCTATTTTAAAGTTGTCCTGCTCCTCCGATACTTCTCCCGCACGCCCTCTTTCTCAAATTCTGTTTAATCTTCATGTACGTTGATCTTCTTATACAGCTCTGCTACATCTGTCTTCATGTACACTATATTTCATTATAGGTGTCTAATTCATGAAACTCAGTGTCCCTCTATTCCATATTTGCGTCCCCTGTGTCCCTCCATAGGACATTATGAAGTGGAGGGAAGAGGAAGACAGATGTAGAAGGGCTGTATAGGAAGCTTTTCATCCAAAATGCTAGTGCTGGAGGGGGAGACAGATGTAGCAGTGCTGTATATGAAGTTGATCAGCCACAGAGCTAGTGGTAGAGACAGATGTAGCAGTGCTGTATATGAAGTTGATCAGCCACAGAGCTAGTGGTAGAGACAGATGTAGCAGTGCTGTATATGAAGTTGATCAGCCACAGTGCTAGTGGTGGAGACAGATGTAGCAGAGCTGTATATGAAGCGTTTCATCAAAAATGCTAGCATTGGAGGGGGAGACAGATGTAGCAAAGCTGTATAAAAAGTTGTTCAGCAACAGTGCTAGTGTGGAATTGACTATATATATGTAGCAGAGCTGTATAAGCGGAATGGTCAGCCTCAGTGATGGTGAAAGAGAGAGAGAGATGAACTCAAACTCTATGAGGCTGTTCAGCAACAGTGCTAGTGTGGAATTGACTATATATATGTAGCAGAGGAGTATAAGCGGATGGTCAGCCTCAGTGATGGTGGAATAAAGAGTTGTAGCAGAGCTTTATATGCGGATATAGGATGGTGGGTAAGTATAATAAAGATGTAGCTGAGCTGTATAGGAAGCACTTGAGCCAAACTTATGATAGGAGACTGGAGAAGAAACATGTTCCTGAGCTATATATGCATCTATACATAGTGTAAGGTTTATACACAATTGTAGCAGGGGCGTAGATAAGGGGGGGGGGATAGGGGGGTTCAAATCCCCCCCAGAGTGTCTTTCCTCCTAACCTGCCAGAGAACAGCCCGGGCAGGGGAGGCCTGGCAGCCTTAGTCCTGGGGGGCAAATCCAGTCAAGTGGCCCATTTTTAGCCCCGCCCATTATTAAAAGCCCCTCCTACATTTAATAGGCCACTCCCAACACACACTGTACAGCTGACATTCTATAGTTCAGGCCTGTCTACACATCATACGGAGAGGGGGGGTCTGTCCTGGCTGCACTGCCTGCTTATAAAACAAGCTACAGCCAGGAAGCTCCTCCGCTCTCCTTCCTCCCCTGATCCTGCTCAAGGCCTGTGGTTCCCCCCACCATCTGCCACGCGCCAGTGGCCTGCTGCCGCCTTTCGTCGTCCTCACCCAGCTCTGAATCCTCCTTCTGCAAATGGCAGGAGGAGGAGCTGGAGCATCTCCTCTCCTACATAGCACCACATACCTCTTACATCCAGTGATGTCACCTTTGATGTAGACGTTCTCTTTCCTCATCTTCTCCATTCAGACCAGACCGCCATGATGATTTTTCTGCCATCTCTTGTCTCTGCAGAGATTGAAAAACAGACATTAGTTTCCTGTCACCCCCAATACTATACTGCAGAAACAGTCCCCCTGGAAATACTACTACCACACAGATAGTGCCCCCAATACTATACTGCAGAAACAGTACCCCTGGGAATACTACTACCATACAGATAGTGCCCCCTTAAACAATTATTGGCACACAGTGCTCCAAAAAATAACTGCGCTCAGACACTAATAGTATAAAGATAATGTCCCCCAAAAATAATTGTGCTAAGCTGATACTATGCCAGGGTGCCCCCAAAGTAACAGTGCCCCCCAAAATCCCACCAATAGAAATAATTCTCTGCCAGAGCACACTTAGTAGTAATAATGCCCCTATAGTGCCCTAGTAATCATGTTCCTCATAGCCCCCCAGTAGTAATAAAGTTCCCCATAATACCCCCTAGTAGTACTAATTTTCCCTATAATATGACAGTACATGAAATACCCCCGCTTAGTGCCCGCAGTTGAACTAATGTCCCCATAATGTATGCCAGTATAAAATACCCCTATATAGTGCCCCAGTAAATGCACTCATACTGCTCCTCTCCCCCTTCCCCATAGTGTCCCCCATAATATGCCAGTAAAAAAATGCCCCTTAGTACCCCCAGCAGATGCCCCTATAGTGCTCCTCTCCCCCACAATGTGCCAGTAAAAAAATTCCCCTTCTTAGTGCCACCATATGCCCCAATAGTGCTCCACTCCCCCATAGTGCCCCCAAATAATGCCCCATAGTGCCGCTCTCCCCTATAGAGCCTGCCATAATGTGCCAGTAAAAAATAATGCCCCCTTAGTGCTACCAAATGCCATAGTGCCCCCCATAATGTTCCAATACAAAAGGCCCCTTTAGAGCCCCCACTTCCCCATAGTGCCCCCAAAATAATGCCCCTATAGTAACACCAAATGCCCCATAGTGCTGCTCTCCCCTATAGTGCCCCCCAGAATGTGCCAATAATTAAAAAAAAAGCCCCTTTGGAGCCCCCAGATACCCCCATAGTGCTCCTCTCCCCCATGGTGCCCCCCCATAATGTGCCAGCAAGAAATGCCCCATAGTGCCAGCTCCCCTCATAGTGCCAGCTCCCCCCCATAGTGCCAGCCCCCCATAGTGCCACCCCCCTTATAGTGCCACCCCCCTTATAGTGCCAGTTCCCCCATAGTGCCAGCCCCCTTATAGTGCCAGCTCCCCCATAGTGACAGCCCCCCATAGTGCCAGCCCCCCCTATAGTGCCAGCTCCCCCCATAGTGCCAGCTTTTCCCCCATAGTGCCAGCTCTTCCCCCATAGTGCCAGCCCCCCCATAGTGCCAGCCCCCCCATAGTGTCAGCCCCCCCATAGTGTCAGCCCCTCCTATAGTGCCAGATCCCCCCATAGTGCCAGCCCCCCATAGTGCCAGCCCCCCCATAGTGCCAGCCCCCCCTATAGTGCCAGCTCCCCCTATAGTGCCCCCCCATAGTGCTAGCTCCCCCAAAGTGCCAGATCCCCCCCCATAGTGCCAAATCCCCCCATAGTGCCAGATCCCCCCCATAGTGCCAGCCCCCCATAGTGCAAGCCCCCCTATAGTGCCAGATCCCCCCCATAGTGGCACTTTGGGAGTGGCACTTTGGGAGTGCTAGCTCCCCCAAAGTGCCAGATCCCCCCCCCATAGTGCCAGCCCCCCTATAGTGCAAGCCCCCCCTATAGTGACAGATCCCCTCCATAGTGCCAGATCCCCCCCATAGTGCCAGATCCCCCCCATAGTGCCAGCTCCCCCTATAGTGCAAGCCCCCCCATAGTGCCAGATCCCCCCCCATAGTGCCAGATCCCCCCCCATAGTGCCAGATCCCCCCCCATAGTGCCAGATCCCCCCCCATAGTGCCAGACCCCCCCCCCCATAGTGCCAGATCCACCTTCCCCCATAGTGCCAGCCCCCCGCAAAGAAGAAGAAGAAAAAAAAACACTAATACTTACCTCCATCAGCACCAATGAAGCCTCTTCTGGCCTGTGTCCCTGCTGTGTGCTGCCGGGCTCAGGCGTCGCGATGATAATGACGTCATCGTGCTGCCTGAGCAGGCCTCTGATAGGCTGCAGACATTAGTGCCTGCGGCCTATCAGAAGAACAGGGGAGAGACACGCCTCTCCCTCCCCTGCCCCACAGCACACAGCACGGCCGCAATGACATCCAGGGCCGCGCCGCCTGTGGTGATCGGCGGTGCGGCCCTGAAAAAAAAAAAAAAAAAAAAAAAATTTAAGACGGAGGGCAATTGCCTCCCTGCCCCCCGGCCAAGCCCGTCCCTGGGCCCGGGCGTGCCGCTGCCTGCAATAGCGGCGCGGGCAGTGCGGCACACAGAGAGGTGATGGAGGCTGCAGGGCGGGCAGCATAGGCGTGCGCATAGGGTGTGCCTGGGCACACCCTAATCACACCCCTGTGCTCCTGCACTGCCGCCTGTCAGCCCCGCACTAGTGTCTGACCAGCGACCGCACAGATGGTAACTATGACACAAAGACACATACTGTAGACAGTGTATTCAGTCCACGACCACCCCCACTGCTCATGTGCTCTGCCTCCGTGACGCCGCCTCCCAGCGGCCAGCCACGTGACGTCACTCACTCCGACGTCACGCGCCTGCTCCGCCTTCATTAATAAAGTGGGAGGAGCATGCGCCTGCGGCGTGACGTAGTGAGTGACGTCACGTTACGCTGCCGCCGGCCGTCTAGTTTTAGTGTTTGAAGAGCGGGAGCCAGCCTGGAGCCTATCTGGAGTCCTGACAGTCCCAGTCCCAGTAACTTAGTGATAGATTATTAGATAGTAGTAGTAGTACATATACTTTGCACAAGTAGCTCACTTAGTCCCTTACATAAGGAACGGCGGGTCCGTCTTACAATAGGGACACTGTCAGGGACACTGTTATCTGTGGATGTGGATGATAAACTCTTATAATTTGAGAAAGCTGAACCCCCCACCCCAGGAAAAAAAATTATCTAAGGCCCTGAATTGTAGTACAGCTGTGATAGAAAGATATTTGCATCAGTGCTGGGGGGTGGGGGATGGTCATGTTTTATGGGAATCAAATGCACAGATTATAAGTCTACTGGCTGACAATCTTTAGAGCTAAGGTATAATATGGAATTGTAGTGTTTTCTGCACAGAATGGGTTTGTAAAAGATCAGACTGAGATTGTGTGTAAAACTTTTCAGAAGAGCCACATGTTCCTGTACACTGAGCTCACTTCACATGCAGCAGGGGGGAGGGGCCTCAGACACTGCAGGCTGCCAGACTGATGACTCATTCTCTTCACATGAACGAGCACGTAAGAACTCCAGGAAGTGGACAGCTAGCTGACTACAGGTGAGGATGAATAAGCGAGTTGAGAATACCCCTTTAACGACCTCCGGACCGCCTAACGCAGGATTGCGGTCCGGAGGCGGCAGCCCTGCGCTCAGCGACGCATATACGCGTCATCTCGCGTGAGCCGAGATTTCCTGTGAACGCGCGCACACAGGCGCGCGCGTTCACAGGATCGGAAGGTGAGAGAGTGGATCTCCAGCCTGCCAGCGGCGATCGTTCGCTGGCAGGCTGGAGATGCGATTTTTTTAACCCCTAACAGGTATATTAGACGCTGTTTTGATAACAGCGTCTAATATACCTGCTACCTGGTCCTCTGGTGGTCCCTTTTGCTTGGATCGACCACCAGAGGACACAGGTAGCTCAGTAAAGTAGCACCAAACACCACTACACTACACCCCCCCCCTGTCACTTATTAACCCCTTATGAACCACTGATCACCCCTGATCACCCCATATAGACTCCCTGATCACCCCCCTGTCATTGATCACCCCGCTGTAAGGCTCCATTCGGACATCCGTATGATTTTTACAGATCCACGGATACATGGATCGGATCCGCAAAACACATACGGACGTCTGAATGGAGCCTTACAGGGGGGTGATCAATGACAGGGGGGTGATCACCCCATATAGACTCCCTGATCACCCCCCTGTCATTGATCACCCCCCTGTAATGCTCCATTCAGACGTCCGTATGATTTTTACGGATCCACGGATACATGGATCGGATCCGCAAAACACATACGGACGTCTGAATGGAGCCTTACAGGGGGGTGATCAATGACAGGGGGTGATCACCCCATATAGACTCCCTGATCACCTCCCTGTCATTGATCACCCCCCTGTCATTGATCACCCCCCTGTAAGGCTGCATTCAGATGTCCGTATGTTTTTTACGGATCCACGGATACATGGATCGGATCCGCAAAACACATAGACGTCTGAATGGAGCCTTACAGGGGGGTGATCACCCCATATAGACTCCCTGATCACCCCCCTATCATTGATCACCCCCCTGTCATTGATCACCCCCCTGTAAGGCTGCATTCAGATGTCCGTATGTTTTTTTACGGATCCACGGATACATGGATCGGATCCGCAAAACACATACGGACATCTGAATGGAGCCTTATAGGGGGGTGATCAATGACAGGTGGGTGATCACCCCATATAGACTCCCTGATCACCCCCCTGTCATTGATCACCCCCTTGTAAGGCTCCATTCAGAAGTCCGTATGATTTTTACGGATCCACTGATACATGGATCGGATCCGCAAAACACATACGGACGTCTGAATGGAGCCTTACAGGGGGGTGATCAATGACAGGGGGGTGATCACCCCATATAGACTCCCTGATCACCCCCCTGTCATTGATCACCCCCCTGTCATTGATCACCCCCCTGTAAGGCTGCATTCAGATGTCCGTATGTTTTTTACGGATCCACGGATACATGGATCGGATCCGCAAAACACATACGGACATCTGAATGGAGCCTTATAGGGGGGTGATCAATGACAGGGGGGTGATCACCCCATATAGACTCCCTGATCACCCCCCTGTCATTGATCACCCCCCTGTCATTGATCACCCCCATTCAGACATTTTTTTGGCCCAAGTTAGCGGAATTATTATTTTTTTTCTTACAAAGTCTCATATTCCACTAACTTGTGTCAAAAAATAAAATCTCACATGAACTCACCATACCCTTCACGGAATCCAAATGCGTAAAATTTTTTAGACATTTATATTCCAGACTTCTTCTCACGCTTTAGGGCCCCTAGAATGCCAGGGCAGTATAAATACCCCACATGTGACCCCATTTCGGAAAGAAGACACCCCAAGTTATTCGCTGAGGGGCATATTGAGTCCATGAAAGATTGCAATTTTTGTCCCAAGTTAGCGGAAAGGGAGACTTTGTGAGAAAAAAAATATATAAAAATTTCCGCTAACTTGTGCCAAAAAAATAAAATAAATTCTATGAACTCGCCATGCCCCTCATTGAATACCTTGGGGTGTCTTCTTTCCAAAATGGGGTCACATGTGGGGTATATATACTGCCCTGGCATTTTAGGGGCCCTAAAGCGTGAGAAGAAGTCTGGGATCCAAATGTCAAAAAATGCCCTCATAAAAGGAATGTGGGCCCCTTTGCGCATCTAGGCTGCAAAAAGTGTCACACATCTGGTATCGCCGTACTCAGGAGAAGTTGGGAAATGTGTTTTGGGGTGTCATTTTAAATATACCCATGCTGGGTGAGATAAATATCTTGGTCAAATGCCAACTTTGTATAAAAAATGGGAAAAGTTGTCTTTTGCCGAGATATTTATCTCACCCAGCATGGGTATATGTAAAAAGACACCCCAAAACACATTGCCCAACTTCTTCTGAATACGGCGATACCACATGTGTGACACTTTTTTGCAGCCTAGGTGGGCAAAGGGGCCCACATTCCAAAGAGCACCTTTCGGATTTCACAGGTCATTTACCTACTTACCACACATTTGGGCCCCTAGAATGCCAGGGCAGTACAACTACCCCACAAGTGACCCCATTTTGGAAAGAAGACACCCCAAGGTATTCCGTGAGGGGCATGGCGAGTTCCTAGAATTTTTTATTTTTTGTCACAAGTTAGTGGAAAATGATGATTTTTTTTTCTTTTTTTTTTTTCTTACAAAGTCTCATATTCCACTAACTTGTGACAAAAAATAAAAACTTCCATGAACTCACTATGCCCATCACGGAATACCTTGGGGTATCTTCTTTCCAAAATGGGGTCACTTGTGGGGTAGTTATACTGCCCTGGCATTCTAGGGGCCCTAATGTGTGGTAAGTAGTTTGAAATGAAAATCTGTAAAAAATGGCCGGTGAAATCCGAAACGTGCTCTTTGGAATGTGGGCCCCTTTGCCCACCTAGGCTGCAAAAAAGTGTCACATGTGGTATCTCCGTACTCAGGAGAAGTTGGGCAATGTGTTTTGGGGTGTAATTTTACATATACCCATGCTGGGTGAGAGAAATATCTTGGCAAAAGATAACTTTTCCCATTTTTTTATACAAAGTTGGCATTTGACCAAGATATTTATCTCACCCAGCATGGGTATATGTAAAAAGACACCCCAAAACACATTGCCCAACTTCTCCTGAGTACGGAGATACCAGATGTGTGACACTTTTTTGCAGCCTAGGTGGGCAAAGGGGCCCACATTCCAAAGAGCACCTTTCGGATTTCACCGGCCATTTTTTACAGATTTTGATTTCAAACTACTTACCACACATTAGGGTCCCTAGAATGCCAGGGCAGTATAACTACCCCACAAGTGACCCCATTGTGGAAAGAAGACACCCCAAGGTATTCGCTGATGGGCATAGTGAGTTCATGGAAGTTTTTATTTTTTGTCACAAGTTAGTGGAATATGAGACTTTGTGAGAAAAAACTCACTATGCCCATCAGCGAATACCTTAGGGTGTCTACTTTCCGAAATGGGGTCATTTGTGGGGTGTTTGTACTGTCTGGCCATTGTAGAACCTCAGGAAACATGACAGGTGCTCAGAAAGTCAGAGCCGCTTCAAAAAGCGGAAATTCACATTTTTGTACCATAGTTTGTAAACGCTATAACTTTTACCCAAACCATTTTTTTTTTACCCAAACATTTTTTTATTTTATCAAAGACATGTAGAACAATAAATTTAGAGAAAAATTTATATATGGATGTCTTTTTTTTTTGCAAAATTTTACAACTGAAAGTGAAAAATTTCATTTTTTTGCAAAAAAATCGTTAAATTTCGATTAATAACAAAAAAGTTAAAATGTCAGCAGCAATGAAATACCACCAAATGAAAGCTCTATTAGTGAGAAGAAAAGGAGGTAAAATTCATTTGGGTAGTAAGTTGCATGACCGAGCAATAAACGGTGAAAGTAGGGTAGGTCAGAAGTGTAAAAAGTGGCCTGGTCATTAAGGGTGTTTAAGCTAGGGGGGCTGAGGTGGTTAAGGCAGTGCTGGAAAACAATGGTGGCCACACAAAATATTGACACTTTGGGCACAATTTGTCCATTTTTACTTAGGGGTGTACTGACTTTTGTTGCCAGCGGTTTAGACATTAATGGCTGTGTGAGTTATTTTGAGGGCACACCAAATTTACACTGTTATACAAGCTGTACACTGACTACTTTACATTGTATCAAAGTGTCATATTTTCAGTGTTGTCCCATGAAAAAGCCCTGTGAGTTATATGCCTTCCGACAGGATATTGTTGTGTGCAGCTTTCATAAGAGATGAGATCTGGCTCTGCACTGTAATTTTGTGCAGAAAATCCCAATGAATATGTAACAAAGAAGGGGTTAATTGCCACAAACTATGCAGTGCTGGGCTGATTCAGGGCGTAGCATAGGAGCCATACGTGGCTGCTGATGGGTGAATTAGGGCTATTGTTCATTGTACCTCTCTTCAGTTGCAGAACTGCAAGGGTTAACATTCTTGTGCTCTGTAAGCTACAGTGAGGTTGTTTCCAATTGCTCATAGGCTATATAAGCTGTGCTGAATTTCTGATTCCTTGCCTGATTAATAGGTCTCAATCGACCTTGCTAGGTCTCTCTAGCTTGCTAGAGCCTGTAAAAGAACTATAATCCATTTGTCTCCCTGTTTACTGATCTCTGCCTGATTTTGGATCCTGGACCTCTGTCTGATCCTGGATTCTGATCCTCTGCCTCCTGACCTGACTTGTGCCTGTTGACTATACTGCCCTGACTTTTGGCCTTTTTCACGGATTCGCATGAACTCTGTCAGCCCTGATGTCACGATCAGTGTGGGGGGAAAACAGTAACTGGGCCTGGAAACTAGGAAAGGAACAGGTCACCTCCTAAACAACCCTAATCCAGGCCCTAACTACCTATCAATATATATAGACCTTGAAGGTAGGAAATATTCATATGCAGGATACCTAGGCCCTTATTTCCCTATAAGGCCCTGGAATAAGGTTAGGACCAGAGACAACCCATTCCTCCGCAGATGGACGAATGGAAGTCTCTGTCTCAGGCCCAGATACAAACAACAGGGAATATAACAAACACAATACAATAAGAAAAGACAAGACTTAGCTTAAAGTAGAAAACTGGTAACTCCAGAAGCACCACAGAGTACAACCGACCAGCTAGTAAGAAGACAAGAAAAAAAATCTATAAACCGCACCTCCAAGAGTGAGAAGCGGCTACTTATGGGGAAGGTAAATTACCAACAAGCAACACCTGAAGCAAGGGGTGTGGCAATCACCAAAACACAGACACAATAAGATCCACAAGGAACTTGTCAATTTAACCCACGTGTTGCCAGTCTCTCTGATCGCCTGGTACCTGCCTTGGGAACGTCCATGACAGTATCCCCCCTTCTATGAGTGACTTCTGGGCTCCCAGGACCGACCTTATCCGGGTGAGATCTATGAAAGGCATTCACTAAACGATTGGCATTAATGTCGGATGCCGACACCCACATCCTCTCCTCCGGTCCATAACGTCTCCAATGGACAAGATATTGAAGGGATCCACGGAGAACTCGAGCGTCAACTATTTTCGCGATTTCGAACTCCAAATTACCGTCCACCATCACTGGAGCGGGTGGCACCAAGGAAAATGGCTGTAAAGGTTCCACTTTTTTTTTTTTAACAAAGACCTATGGGTCACATTATGAATTTTCAGGGCCTGAGGAAGCTCAAGACGAAAAGCTACAGGATTAATAATGGCCGTGATCTTATATGGGCCGACAAACCTTAGACCCAACTTCCAGGAAGGTACCTTCAATTCAATGTTTCTTGTGGACAGCCACACAGAATTACCCACACTTAGGTCCGGACCACTTATATGTTTCCTGTCAGCCACACTTTTATATTTATTGCCCATATTTTTCAAGTTATTTTGAATTTTTCGCCATATGGATGACAAAAAACATTCTACCTCAGGGATACCAGAATTGTTAGAACCAGAAAATGTGCCAAACGGCGGGTGAAACCCATAGGCCCCAAATAACTGCGACTCACCAGTGGACTCCTGACTATGATTGTTTATGGCAAACTCTGCCAAAGACAGAAAGGAAGACCACTCCTCATGGTTCTCAGATACAAAACATCTCAAGTAAGTCTCCAGACTCTGATTAGTGTGCTTCGTCTGTCCGTTCGACTGATGATGCAAAGCCGAAGAAAAGAATAGTTGAATTCTCAGACGAGTACAGAACTCCTTACAGAACCTGGAAACAAATTGAGTGCCGCGATCAGAGACCACGTCAGAGGGAATGCCATGGAGTTTCACAATATTGTCAACAAATACCTGTGCAAGGGTTTTAGCATTAGGTAGGTCTGGTAATGCAATAAAATGTACCATTTTACTAAAGCGATCAACTACCACCAGAATAACTGTCTTTCCTGAAGAATTAGGTAGATCAGTGATAAAGTCCATGGTCTGGTTGGAATGGGTAACGGAAGTAAAGATCCAGAAGGTTGAGTATGTGTCACCTTGGCACGTGCACAGGTAGTACAGGCTGACACATAGTCCTTCACACACTTACGCCACCCCGGCCACCAGAATCTACGAGATATGAGGTTGGCAGTGGACCTACTCCCAGGGTGTCCTGTAAGAACCGTACAATGATGTTCCTCCAACACCTTGTGACGCAATTCCGGTGTGCACAAATAGTTTCCCAGAGGGACATGAGTCCGGTGCATCTCCCTGAGCCTCTAACACATCCACCTCAAGGTCAGGGTAGAGGGCGGATATCACCACCTCTTTAGACAGTATGGGACACGGGTTTTCAAAATCACCACCTCCAGGGAAACTAAGTAACAAGGCGTCCGCCTTGATGTTCTTAATCCCAGAACGATAGGTGACAGTGAAATTGAATCTGGTGAAAAACAGGGCCCATCTGGCTTGTCTTGGGTTCAGTCGTTTCGCCGACTCCAGATAAGGCCTCACGCACACGACCGTTGTTGTGTTCCGTTCCGCAAAATGGGGTTCCGTTGTTCCGTGATCCGTTTCCGTTTTTGTTTCCGTGTGTCTTCCTTTATTTTTGGAGGATCACCAGACATGAAGGAAAGCAAAAAAAAGTCTGTCAAGTTTGCCATGCAAATGATAGGAAAAGAAACAGACGCGGACGCGGATGACAATGTTGTGTGCCTCACTGTTTTTTCACTGACCCATTGACTTGAATGGGTCCGCGAACCGTTGTCCGTGAAAAAAATAGGACAGGTCATATTTTTTTGATGGACTGGAAACACGGATCACGGACGTGGATGACAAACGGTGCATTAGCCGAGTTTTCAACGGACCCATTGAAAGTCAATGGGTCCGCAGAAAATCACGGAAAACGGAACAACGGACACGGAACACAACAACGGTCGTGTGCATGAGGCCTAAGCCAGATTTTTGTGATCAGTGAATACCGTGATCGCCCCTTCCAACCAATGACGCCATTCCTCAAAGCTAATTTAATGGCCAGCAACTCTGTTACCCACATCATAATGTTTCTCAGCAGGGGATAGTTTTTTCGAGAAAAATGCACATGGTCGCCATTTACCAGGTGATGGGCCCTATGACAAAACTGCTCCTACCCCCAACTCGGATGCGTCCACTTCCACAATAAACGGTTGTGACACATCTGGCTGCACCAATATGGGAGCAGAAGAGAAGCATTCATTAATCACAGAAAAGGCTTGCAACGCTGAATCAGACCATACAGAGACATCCGTCCCTTTCTTAGTCATGTCTGTTAAGGGTTTTACTATTGTCGAATAATTCTTAATACATTTTCGGTAATAGTTGGCGAACCCTAAAAACCGCATAAGAGCCTTCAGATTTTCAGGTCGATCCCAGTTCAATACAGCATGTACTTTCTCAGGATCCATTCGAAAACCCGAAGATGACAGCAGGTAGTGCAAAAACACACTTCTCTAATTTTGCGAACAATTTATTATCCCTTAGGATCTGTAACATTTGTCTCACATGATTCTGATGTGTTTCCATGTCTGGAGAATAAATATGGAAACCTCCCCACCAGGTGATAAAAGATGTCATTCACAAAATGTTGGAAGACCGCTGGGGCATTGGTCAACCCGAAAGGCATGACTAGGTTCTCAAAGTGCCCCTCAGGAGTATAAAAAGCTGTCTTCCATTAATCCCCTTCCTTGATCCTAACCAGATTATATGCCCCCTTAAATCCAATTTGGAGAACACCTTGGCACCAATAATCTGGTTAAACAAATCGGGAATCAAAGGAAGAGGGTAAGGATCATGAATAGTAATCTGATTGAGTTCACGAAAATCCAGACATAGCCGAAGACCTCCATCCTTTTTTTTTTTACAAAAAAGAACCCTGCAGCCACTAGAGACTTGGAAGGTCGTATGTGCCCTTTCTTCAAATTCCCCGCTATACAATCTCTCATTGCCTGCCTTTCAGGTTCAGAAAGATTATACAACCTAGACTTAGGCAATTTAGCCCCGGGAATAAGGCTACTTTCACACCTGCGTTCAGGTGTCCGCTCGTGAGCTCCGTTTGAAGGAGCTCACGAACGGTCCTGAACGCAGCCGTCCAGCCCTGATGCATTCTCAATGGAGGCGGATCCACTGAGAATGCATCCGTCTGGCAGCGTTCAGCCTCCGCTCCGCTCAGTGAGCGGACACCTGAACGCTGCTTGCAGCGTTCGGGTGTCCGCCTGGCCGTGCGGAGGCGAGCGGATCCGTCCAGACTTACAATGTAAGTCAATGGGGACGGATCCGTTTGAAGATGACACTATATGGCTCAATTTTCAAACGGATCCGTCCCCCATTGACTTTCAATGTAAAGTCAAAACGGATCCGTTTGCATTATCATGAACAAAAAAAAAAAAAAAAAAAAAAAGATATTTTTTTTTTGTTCATTGTAATGCAAACGGATCCGTTCTGAACGGATCTAAGCGTTTGCATTATAGGTGCGGATCCGTCTGTGCAGATACCAGACGGATCCGCACCTAACGCAGGTGTGAAAGTAGCCTAAGATTGAAAGGGCAAGCATATTCCCAATGGGGAGGTAAATCCTGACATCCACTCTCAGAAAACACTTCGGCAAACTCGGATATAAAAGAGGGTACAGCCTTAGTAGTAACCACAGAAAAGGATGTATTGAGACAATTTTCAATGCAATAGTCCCCCCAATCCAGAATCTGCCTAGCTTGCCAATCGATAGTTGGATTATGCTTGGTAAACCATGGTAAACCCAGAACCATAGGTGCAGGGAGACCTTCCAAGACAAAACATGAGATACCTTCTTGATGAAAGTCACCCACTCTTAATCTGGTATCATGCAAAACTTGCGACAAGCACCTCTGAGTAAGAGGGGCAGAATCAATAGCAAATACAGGAATGTCTTTTTTTTTAATGTACTTGGTGATAACCCGTGCATGCGGACAAACTGAGCATCAATCAGGTTCACATCGGCCCCGCTGTTGATAAATACTTCCATTCCCACAGTTTTTGACTCTAGTGCCAACTTGGCAGTCAGGAGAAATCAGGTACTACCAGCAAAGGACAAATGCACATTCTCTGACTCCCCATTCACACCTCCGATAGTCAGATGGGATTTTGACATGCCTTTTTGTTTCTCTTTTTGTCGCTGAATGCTTGGACATATATTGATAAAATGTCCCATTTGACCGCAGAAAAAACATACTCCCTGCTTGCGACTCCTACTTTTGCAAGCAGATCCAGGAGTCGCTCCCCCTAATTGCATGGGTTCCTCCCCAGGTATAAGCTCAGGAGCCTCTTCACCCAAAGAGTCAAAGAAATACGGTAAGTTATGTAATAGAACGTCCTGAGAGAGCGGGCCCTTAGATCTCTCTCTCAGGCGTCTATCAATACGTACAGCCAAAGACATAGCGACTTCCAAAGACTCAGGATTCTCATGAAAGGCCAAAGCGTCCTTCAGCCTCTCAGATAATCCCTGACAAAACTAGCTATGGAGAGCTGGATTGTTGCACTCAGTATCCGTAGCCCACCTCCTAAATTCGGAACAATAGATATCCGCCGAACGCTCTCCCTGACGCAGACCGCGTAATTTAGTCTCGGCCAGGGAGGTTCGGTCCGGGTCATCATAGATGAGACCTAAAGCTCCGAAAAATGCATCTACTAATCGGAGAGACTGTGATCCGGTCGGCAGAGAAAAAGCCCATGACTGAGCATCCCCTTTAAGCAACAAAATAATCACACCCACTCTCTGGCTTTCATCTCCAGATGAGTGTGGACGCAGCTTAAAGTACCATTTTCACGCTTCCCTGAACAGAAAGAAATGATCACTCAACCCCCCGAAAATCTATCCGGGAGAGCAACTTTAGGTTCAGGACAGGTCAGGTAACCACTACTAGGATCAGTCAACAGTGGTCTCTGCATCTGTGAGACGGTCGAGCGGAGGTCAGCTACCTCTAGAGACAGCCCCTGCAGCTGTCAGGTCAGTGAAGCGATAACATCCATGGCTGAACTGATACAGACAACAAAATGACGGTTATTCGGCGGTTTATAATGTCACGATCAGTGTGGGGGAAAACTCTACACTGAACACAGGAGGAAAGGGGAAAAGTAACTGGGCCTGGAAACTAGGGAAGAAACAGGTCACCTCCTAAACAACCCTAATCTGGGACCTAACTACCTATCAATATGAATAGACCTTGAAGGTAGGAAATATTCATATGCAGGATTCCTAGGCCCTTATTTCCCTGGAATAAGGTTAGGACTAGAGACAACCCATTCTTCCCCAGATGGACGAATGGAAGTCTCTGTCTCAGGCCCAGATACAAACAACAGGGAATATAGCAAACACAACATACCAGGAGAACCAATATAAAATTTTGATGTACTGGCATCACACTCCTGACCTTCTCCATAGAATGAACCCAGTAGTCCCGGGAGAGTGCTAGAGGTGCAGGTTTCATAGGGGTACATTGCTTCATATCTTCTGGGACTGCCCCAAGATACGCCCCTACTGGACTGGAGTAGGCACCCTCCTGAGTGATATTTTTGCAGTGGAAATCCAACCCGACCCTCTATCCTTCCTGCTTAATGTGGTCCCCATTCAAGTTAAAAAACACTCGCTTAAGTTATTACTATTGATACCAACGGCGGCTCGTTGTCTAATCTCCCGATGTTGGAAAAGCCCCGAACCGCCACGGGTTTCCGATTTGTATGCTAGGATGACGGAGGTCCGAACCCTGGAATACTCCACAGCTATGTTTCAGGACAAAATTGTACTCTTCAACGCCATATAGGACTCCTGGGATGATTATTGGGCTACGAGGCAGCCTTAACGATCTTGTGAGAATGATGTGTCTCCCCCCCCCCCCCCATTGTGTCACTGTCTTTGTTATTTGTGTTGTCTCTTTGATATTAGTTTGATGAAGCATTTCTTCTTGAGAGGCACTGGGCTCTCGGGTCCCTGAGGTGCCCCCCCTACTACTTGATGTCTTCCTGTTCTAGGATATGCTGCTCAGTGGTCCTATATTGGACTGATTAAAGACAGACGCAGTTTTTCTCCATAAACTTTGTTATAATGTTGCTCGACTTTTCACTTTCTATCATTGAATATTATTGAATGTCATTGGTGCTCAGTCAATGTGAATGTGATGCTTTACATGTTTCACCCTTTACTTTGTACTAATGTGCATATATCTATTGTAGATGTGCTTTGTCATTTCTATAATCTTTAATAAATATACAATTATAAAATAAATATAAAAAAACCACAATAGAATAAGAAAAGACAAGACTTAGCTTAAAGTAGAAAACTGGCAACTCCAGAAGCACCACAGAGTACAACCGACCAGCTAGTAAGAAGACAGAAAGAAAATCTATAAACCGCACCTCCAAGAGTGAGAAGCGGCTACTTATGGGGAAGGTAAATTACCAACAAGCAACACCTGAAGCAAGGGGTGTGGCATTCACCAAAACACAGACACAATAAGATCCACAAGGAACTTGTCAATTTAACCCACATGTTGCCAGTCTCTCTGATCTCCTGGTAGCTGCCATGGGAACGTCCGTGACACGTGACCTCTGCCTGTTTCCTAAATACGAGTATTGCATGTTCCCTTGTGGCCACAAACTGATGTCTCTGAACCCCATGAGTCAGCAGCCAACAACACAGAGACTACTCCAAGATATAGTGGTCTAACGCATTCCTTGAAGTGAAGACCAGATACCTGTATAGGGGATACAGGGAAAAAACAAGGAACCACAGGGATAACTTCCTTAGCTTTAGCCTAAAAGCAAATTTGGTTCACACCATTGTTAGTAACACATTCTCACCCCAATGAGCACATTCTGCTAAGCGATATAGCCACTGATCATCACAATCCCCTAACATACAAATCTTCTGCAGCCATTGGTGCTAATGGATGGGGGTTTATTCTTTGTGGCATGTACTAAGGCTACTTAGGGCTGTATTTACAGTTTACATTGCCCTAGGCATTAATGCAGCGTACTCAAGTTGTGTGTAATAGAGTTTCTGGGTGTAGTAGTGCAATGACACTAACCTGAGACGGCTGACTCTCTGCATAGGCAGGTGATGGTAGGAAAATGTTCGTGACGCCAGTGCCAATTAAACGGTGGCACGCCGTTTGCTGATAGCAGGAATAAATGAGGAACACCGTGATGTTAAAACAGAACTCCAACTTTAGTAGTTTTAAATATAGAGACATTCACGGAAGCGGAGTTCCTTTGCATACAGTCGATTTTTCAATACGGTTGATGCAGGCAATACAGATTGAGCAAGGTGACTACAGAGTGTTAAACACACAGGACTTGCAGTACAGGAGCTTGCACTCTATCTCTGACTGATCCTGGAACATAGCAAATCTTCTCCAAGGCCCAATACCTTAACTCTGGCGTATATCCTTGGTTTTAGCTTTATAAAGTACCTCCTCTGTTATCTTGAGTACCTCTTGCTTTTCTGCGCTTTGCCTCTGTCTCTCTCTCTCTTTCCTCAGACTCTAGAAGCTTCTGAACAGTGGTCTTCCTGCTTCTGCATATATATATATTCAGGAGGGGAACCTTCTCCTTGGATTTGGAACCCGGTTACAGGGACTGCAATACCCTCTCCTGGTCCGCAGGCTTCAGGCCTGGACTTGTCTCTGACATAGTCTAAGCTCCAGCTTCAGACTACAGGCTGCAGCTTTAGACAGACACTTAGACTAGACTGACCTTCACTTCCCTGACTGGGCCTTATATAAACTAGGGCTCTCTAGCTCCCTCTAGTGACTAGAAGCTGGAATGACACCCCTAGCAGGCCTGTACATGCAAGTGTCACAGTAACAGGGAAATACATAGCATTACATTACATGACAATTTATAAAGATGACATATACCAACTTCCCCATAAATAAGGGGGGACGACAGCACACCAAGTGACCCTTTTGTAGTGACGGGCATTACAGTCCCCGTACACTACATTAAGCCTTAATCCACCTCATTTAATGTCCAATTTACACTCAACAACTATCGCCATGATTTGTTAATTTCTGAGCAATCTTAATGATAATTGGTCAGTGTTAGCAAAGAAGATGAGCAATAAAACTACTATTTTCATCAATTCTGATGTTGTAAAAATGAATGTTATTGTTGTCAATTGATAAATATTAATACCGCTTATACTGATAATTACACAAGTCATTGCAGCCTAAGGCTTCATACAAAGGTTAATCATACCCCCAAATAATAATACATACAATGACTAAATATTACCAGCATGCCATGACTAAATAACACCACCATACCATGACTGATAACACAACTTTACAGTGACTGGATAACACCACTTTATAATGACTGGATAATACCATACAGTGACTGCATAAAATCACCATACAGCAACTGAATAACACCGTCATACAGTGACTGGATAACAGTCATACAGTGACTGGATTGCACGACCATACAGTGACTGGATAACACTACCATACCATGACCGATAACGCCACTTTACAGTGACTGGCTAATTCCACCATACAGTGACTGGATAACACCACTTTACAGTGACTGGCTAATACCACCATACAGTGACTGGATAACACCACTTTGCAATGACTGGATAATATCACCATACAGCAACTGGATAACATCACCATATTACTGAGTACAGTTCAGTTCCCTAAGATCACATGCTGGCAAGCGTGTTTTTGCCTGAATGTGCTTGACAACCCAACTAATTAGAAGAGACAAAGTGACCACTGGTGGTGCGTCCCCACATTTTATCTACATAGTATCCTGAGGAAAAGCGCAGGGAAAGAAGTGTGTATGACTATACATATATATCTATTAATAAATGTAATATGTGTATATACATGTTACTAGTGTAAGAGAGTGTATGGATTGGTAGTGGATGGAAGATATGTGCCACCGGGGGTCGTGGCCCCGGTGGAGTAAGAGCCGGGTCTTTTGTGTTTTGTCAGTCTACACTGATCCTGGCAGGTTGGTTATCTCTGGCCTTAGTTGGGTAGGGAAGGAGTTAATCCTTCACTATGCTCGGTGGGTGTGGTCTGCCTGCTACACCCAGGGCTGTGAATATAGGTTTGATGCTCACTGACTGTGGGGCTGATGAAGTGTGGTCTCCTGTCTCACTGCAGGAAGCTGTATGGGAGGCTGATCGCACGGTCGGGCTGAGCTCTGTAGTCCGCTCGTCTAACAAAGACTACCCAATTGCTGCAGGCTCAGCGAAGGACCAAAAGAAGGGATCCTGTGGCCGGAGCCAATCCCTTGTCCAGGCCGACGCGTGGCCTGTCTAACTTGCACGAACTTGGACAAACCCGCCCCACAACAAGGTGTAGTACTGATCACGGATGTGAGAGACTGTGTGAACAGGCACCAAGACGCCTGCAGCGTTTGGGGATCCGTTGTGGGAGGTGGGGTTTATGAACATTGCTGTTGTGTGAATTGCACAGTTTTGATGTGATGCACTGGAGTGAATAAAAGAGCACGGTTTGGACACAAAGCCTGTCCCCTGAGCCTCTATACTGCCACCGCTACCATCTGCCTACCAGAGCAAACCCCCACAATTGGTGGCTTCAGCGGGCAAACGGCAGTGAGGCCGAAAATTGTGTTGTTTGGACTGTATGTCATATATTAAGCCGGCAAGTTTTGTGGCTCCAGATAAGATGGAGGAGGCCATTAGACACTTGGTGCAAAGTAATGAGGAGGCTACTCGGAGACATGAGGAAGCCCTGAGAGACCATCGGCAGTTGAATAGTCTACTGGCCCAGCAATTGGCGACTATGCAGGAGTCCATGCGTGTGTTACAACAACAAGCCGTCCCGGGGGGGACCGCAATCCTATCTGCTGCCCGGGATAAGGTGCGCTCAGCGTTAAGAAAGATGGGCCCCGAGGATGATATTAAGGCGTTCCTGATGGTCTTCGAACGCACTGCGGAACAGGAAAGGTTACCAGCAGAACAGTGGGCCGAAGTAGTGGCACCATTTTTAGTGGGAGACGCACAAAAGGCCTACTTCGACCTCAGTCAGGAGGAAGCCAAGAGCTATGAGAGGCTCAAGGGGGAGGCATTGGCTCGTCTTGGGGTTAATACCTATGTGCGTGCACATCGAGTCTACCAGTGGGCCTTCTCCGAGTCCCGGCCTGCTCGGTCCCAGGCCTATTACCTGTTACACCTGGTAAAAAAATGGCTGCAGCCTGAGACATTGAGCCCCTCGCAGATGGTGGAACGGGTGGTGGTCGATCGTTTGGTGCGTACCCTCCCAAGAGCAATACAGCGCTGGGTGGGACAAGGTGATCCTGGCACCCTGGAGCAAGTGGTTGGCCTAGTAGAGAGATACATGGCAACCCAGGACTTGGTCCGAGACTCCGCCTTCCTGCAAAAGCCGCGTTCACTCTCCCTGCCACAAAGGGGACCTGAGAAGGGGGCTCAACCGCTTAAGGGGGGGAGGTGATTTCCACTCCTGGGAAGCCAAACCTGGGGAGACGAGAGGCCCCGGGGATTAGATGTTGGCACTGTCAGGGCCTGGGACACATTGCTGCCAACTGCCCGAGGGCGGCAGAGCCCATGGACTGCGGGTTCGCACGCCGGTCCTCCTTTTTCGGCCAGCCGGTGTATGTTGCTGCTTCGCTGCTATCCGCTGATACACCTCCGTTGTGTGCCATCTCTATTAATGGACACCCAGTTAAGGCATTGCTGGACTCGGGGAGCTTAGTGACCCTCGTGCACGAATCCCTGGTGGCCAGTCGTGGCCCAGGCAAGCAAACCATTAGTATTGTGTGTATTCATGGGGACTGGCGAGAATATCCTACAACCTGTGTGACCTTGTCTACCCTCGGAAGGGAGATACAGCAGGTGGTTGAGGTGGGGCAACAAATCCCTTACGCTGCCATCCTAGGTAGGGATTGTCCCCTGTTTTGGTCTCTCTGGGAGGGACGGGGTGCAGAGCCGGTGCCCGTTGATCCTGAAGAGGGGCTACCAGCTGTAGGGGTCACCAATAGGGAGGAAGAGTGTCACCCCGATAGCTTGTCCCTAGAAGGGTTGGCTGGTGAGCCGGTGGCAGCCCCATCTGTTCCAGAACTAGAAGTATCCCGAGACACATTCGGGACCGCCCAGCTCCAGGATCCTACATTGTCACAGGCCAGAGAAGGGGTGACTCATCAATGGAGTGGCTCAGCACCCGGGAGCCGACTCGGAATTTCCCCACCTGGCTTGTAACCAGGACCTACTGAACCGGGTCGACAAAGTCCGGCAAGAGGTAATAGAACAGTTGGTGGTACCCCAGCCGTACCGCCGCATGGTATTAGACCTAGCGCATACTCATGTGTTAGGAGGACATCTGGGGGTCCAGAAAACTCAGGAACGTATACTGCAGCGTTTCTATTGGCCGGGGATATATGAGGAAGTCAGGAGGTTTTGCAAGTCCTGTCCAGAGTGTCAGAGGACCAGCCCACAGCCTCACTATCATAGTCCCCTAGTGCCCATGCCCATTATTGAAGTACCTTTCGAAAGGGTCGCTATGGACCTGGTAGGCCCCATTAACAAGTCAGCCAGAGGCCACCAACATATCCTGGTCATAGTAGACTACGCTTCTCACTACCCTGAGGCGATACCCCTGCGCCACACGTCAGCCAAGCTAATAGCCAAGGAGCTGATGGGGGTGTTCTCCAGGGTAGGGATCCCGAAGGAGATATTGACGGACCAAGGGACCCCTTTCATGTCTAAAGTGATGAGGGAGCTCTGCAAAATGTTAAATATTAAGCACTTGCGTACGTCCGTCTATCACCCCCAAACTGACGGGCTGGTGGAACGCTTTAATAACACCCTAAAGTCCATGCTCTAGAGAGCGGTGGCAAAAGACGGAAAGGACTGGGACCTCTTGCTGCCCTATGTGTTATTTGCGGTGCAAGAAGTGCCCCAGGCGTCCACGGGGTTCTCACCATTTGAGCTGGTATATGGTAGGCATCGCCGAGGGCTGTTTGATATCGCTAAAAAGGCATGGGAGCAACAGCCTACCCCTCACAAAAGCATAGTCGAGCACATCAAGAAGATGCAGGACCAGGTAGGGACAGTTCTGCCCATAGTCCGTGAACATATGGAAGCGGCACAGCTGGCCCAGAGCCGCGTGTACAACCGGGCCGCCCAGGTAAGGACGTTTAACCCGGGCGACCGAGTGTTAGTACTAGTGCCCACCATAGACAGCAAGTTCCTGGCCAGGTGGCAAGGGCCGTATGAGATAAGAGAGAAGTTAGGCCCCGTGAATTACAGGGTATACCAGCCAGAAAGGCGGAAGCCCGAGCAGGTGTACCACGTTAATTTACTGAAAGCCTGGAAAGATAAAGAAAGTCTCCTTGGGGATGACCTGCGCTTTGTCTTGGCTGCAGAGAACGTCCCCGGCCCTACGGTGGTACCAGAGGACACCCCTGCAGTAAAGATGGGTAGCGGTTTGTCAACTAAGCAGACTCAAGAAGTGAAGGAGTTCCTTAGCAGAAATAAAGATCTGACCTTCCGGGACGTACAAATCTAGTCCAACATGACATTGTCACCGAGCCCCAGGAAAAGGTCAGTTTACGACCGTACCGGAGGCTCGGCGACAAGCCATTTCAGAGGAAGTAAAGTTTATGCTGAAGTTAGGGGTCATTGAGGAGTCTAGAAGCGAGTGGGCTAGCCCGATCGTTCTTATCCCAAAGCCCGACGGATCATTACGTTTTTGTAATGATTTCCGGAAACTAAACAAGATTTCAAAGTTTGACGCCTATCCCATGCCGCGAGTAGATGAGTTAATAGAGCGAATGGGTAAAGCCAGGTATTTCTCGGTGATAGATCTCACAGAAGGGTACTGGCAGGTACCTTTAACAGAGACAGCAAAAGAGAAGACCGCCTTTGTCACGCCGGAGGGGCTGTTCCATTATAGAGTGTTGCCCTTCGGGTTGCACGGTGCTCCAGCCACGTTTCAACGGCTGATGGATATCGTCCTCAGACCACATCTCCGGTATGCCTCAGCATATTTGGATGATATAATCATATTTAGCCAGGACTGGGAAAGTCACTTGTCGAAGGTTCAAGCAGTGATAGACTCGCTCAGGAAGGCAGGATTGACCGCCAACCCAAAAAAGTGCTCAGTGGGCCTGGAGGAAGCGTGGTATTTGGGTTATGTCATTGGACGCGGAGTCGTTAAGCCCCAAATAAATAAGATCGAGGCGATCCGAAATTGGCCTAGACCCCTTACGACCAGGCAACTGCGGTCATTTTTAGGGATGGTAGGGTATTATATGCGGTTCATCCCACATTTCGCCACTATAGCTGCCCCGTTGACAGGACTCCTGAAAGGTAGGAAGTCAGTAATGGTTCGCTGGGATGAGCAGGCGGAAGAGGCGTTCTCCCGTTTGAAGTCGGCCCTATGCGGGTCCCCAGTTCTGGTGACGCCCGACTTCGGACGGGAGTTTATAGTTCAGACAGACGCCTCTGGAGTAGGCCTCGGGGCGGTACTCTCCCAGGAAATCAATGGTGAAGAACACCCCGTTGGTTTCCTGAGCCACAAGCTCACCCCAGCGGAAACCCGGTACAGCGTGGTAGAAAGAGAATGCCTCGCCATCAAGTGGGCACTTGAATCTCTCAGGTATTACCTGTTGGGGAGAAGGTTCCGTCTGGTGACTGACCACTCCCCTCTCCGGTGGATGAGCCAGGCTAAGGAGGGGAGCGCTCGGGTCACCAGATGGTTCTTATCCCTCCAGAATTTTAAGTTCAGGGTTGAGCACAGGGCAGGTCGCCTGCAAGGGAACACTGATGCCCTGTCCCGGGTACACTGCTATATGTGTGTTCACCCCGGTAGGATTGAACAGGGTCGTCAAGCCTTCAGGGGTGGAAGGCGTAGTGTGTTGCGCTGATTTCTTTTACTTGCCCATTTTTAAAAGCTCCGTAGAAATAGAATAATGCAATTTAACCCCGCCCATTATTATAAGCCCCTCCTACATATAATAGGCCACTCCCAACAAACACTGTACATCTGAAATTCTATTGTTGAGGCCTGTCTCTACACATCATACGAAGAGGGGAGGGTCTGTCCTGGCTGCACTGCCTGCTTATACAACAAGCTACAGCCAGGAAGCTCCTCCGCTCTCCTCCCTCCCCAGATCCTGCTCAAGGCTTGTGGTTCCCCCCACCATCTGCCACCCGCCCGTGGCCGTCCTCACCCAGCTCTGAATCCTCCTTCTGCAAATGGCAGGGGGAGGAGCCGGAGCATCTCCTCTCCTACATAGCACCACATACCTCTTACATCCAGTGATGTCACCTTTGTTGTAGACGTTCTCTTTCTTTATCTTCTCTATTCAGACCAGACCGCCATGATGAATTTTTAGCCATCTCCCGTCTCTGCAGAGATTGACAAACAGACATTAGTTTCCCACATTTCCATCATCTTCACATCTTCTGAACACCCTTTCCTGCCACCCCCAATACTATACTGCAGAAACAGCCCCTCTGGAAATACTGCTACCAAACAGATAGTGCCCCCTTCAACAATTATTGGCACACAGTGCTCTAAAGAATAACTGCACCCAGACACTAATAGTATAAAGATAATGTCCCCCAAAAATGATTGTGCTAAGCTGATACTGTGGCAGGGTGCCCCCCAAAGTAACAGTGCTCACCAAAATCCCACCAATAGAAATAATTTTCTGCCCGAGCACACTTAGTGGTAATAATGCCCCTATAGTGCCCATACTAGTAATCATGTTCCTCATAGCCCCCCAGTAGTAGTAAAGCTCCGCATAATACCTCCTAGTAGTAATAATTCTCCCTACAATATGACAGTACATGAAATACCCCCGCTTAGTGCCCGCAGTTGAGCTAATGTCCCCATAATGTATGCCAGTATAAAATACCCCTATATAGTGCCCCAGTAAATGCCCTCATAGTGCTCCTCTCCCCCTTCCCCATAGTGTCCCCCATAATATGCCAGTAAAAAATGCCCCTTCTAAGTGCCACCATATGCCCCAATAGTGCTCCACTCCCCCATAGTGCCCCCAAATAATACCCCATAGTGCCGCTCTCCCCTATAGTGCCTCCCATAATGTGCCAGTAAAAAATGCCCCCTTACTGCCACCAGATGCCATAATGCCCCCCATAATGTGCCAATAAGAAAAAAGGCCCCTTTAGAGCCCCCACTTCTCCATAGTGCCCCCAAATAATGCCCCTATAGGGCCACCTGATGCCCCATAGTGCCGTTCTCCCCTATAGTGCCCCCCATAATGTGTCAATAAAAAAAAAGCCCCTTTAGAGCCCCCAGATGCCCCCATAGTGCTCCTCTCCCCCATGGTGCCCCCCCATAATGTGCCAGAGTGCCACCCCCAAAAAAATGGGTCTGTAAGAATTGTCAGATGCCCCCATAGTGCCAGCTCCCCCCCTCCCAAAAAAAAATAAGAAAACACTGATACTTACCTCCATCAGCAGCGATGTGATGCAGGCCTCTTCTGGCCTATGTCCCTGCTGTGTGCTGCCCGGCTCAGGCGGCGCAATGATAATGACGTCATCGCGCCGCCTGAGCCGGCCTCTGATAGGCTGCAGGCATTAGTGCCTGCGGCCTATCAGAAGAACAGGGGAGGGAGACGCCTGTGCTGCGGCGGGGCAGGGGAGGGAGAGGCATCTGTATCGCTGTCCTGAGGACAGCGATATAGATGAATATGGAGATGAGCGCTTCCACAATGTGGAAGCGCTCATCTTCTACTGCCCCCCCACCGCTGCCGCAATTACTTCCAGGGCCTGTGGTGATCGGTGGTGCGGCCCTGAGGGATAAAAAATAAATATTGGCTGGTTGTTAGATGCCTAAAGTATTCAGGCAAAGTATGAAACACTTAGGGGCACATTTATTAAGACCGGCATTTTAGACAACGGTATTAATAAACCCCTAAGTTGGCAGTGGATCTGACGGAGTTATAAAGAGGCGCAGCTGTCTTACATTTAGACCTAAAATCGCAGCTCTGACCATTAACCCGTCAGTAGGTATAATTAGAATAGTGGTAAAGGGAAAGTGCAGAATCACAGACTACCACCATATATAAAATGTAGCCTTTATTTGTATACACTATAAAAATACCCTAGTGTGCCAAAAAGTAATCAAAAATAACCAAAATAGCAAAAAAAAAAAAAAGGCAGGGGTTAGCATCTGGTATGAGAAAGATGATAGGGGTCTAGCTCTCGGTCTCACCCTGTGTTTGATAACCTGCCTAATACATGGAATGGCCACCCTAATAGGGGTGATCCCGTATCAGGAACCTCCTATAAACCCTAGGAAGTCCTAATAGAGGGATGAGGTGCCTAGGCGATATGCATAGAGATTCCAATATACGCAAAATAATAAAGATAAAAATACACATAAATTAGTGATATGTTAAATACTGGTATCTACAGAGAATTAGATATAAAGACTGCCACAATCCTTTAGATATAAAGATATATATTTAGAAGCAGTGTGTAATACACTAAAACAGACCTAGGAATAAGCAAAAAGACGTTAATAGTAGATGTACAGTCGTGGCCAAAAGTTTTGAGAATTACATAAATATTGGAAATTGGAAAAGTTGCTGCTTAAGTTTGTATAATAGCAATTTGCATATACTCCAGAATGTTATGAAGAGTGATCAGATGAATTGCATAGTCCTTCTTTGCCATGAAAATTAACTTAATCTAGGGGTGGGCGGTATAGGCTATATAGGCGATATGCGATATAAATTTGGGCCACGATATGGATTTTCGCCATATCGCCTATATCGCCAGACCGCGATATCGCCAGACCATTTTCTCCTGAGCCGGCCGGCACAGTGGAGGGAGAAGGAGGGAGTCCCTCCCTCCCCACTGTGCGCGGCTGCCACTGAACACCAATGAGGACAGAGTAGGAGGAGGAGGGGAGGGACTGTGGCCACTGCGTCACCAATGAATGTGCCGGCCATATCCCACAGGGTCCCCCTCTTCCCCCCATCATTGGTGGCAGTGGGCAGTTCCGATCGGAGTCCCAGCAGTGTAATGCTGGGGCTCCGATCGGTTACCATGGCAGCCAGGAGTCACGCTACTGAAGTCCTGGCTGCGATGGTATGTTAGTGAGCAGCATTATACTCACGTGCGCCGTGGCCGCCGGGCGCTCCTTCTTCTGTCTGTGCGGCGGATTGCTAATGCGCCGCACAGATCTATGAGAAGAAGGAGCGACCGGCGGCCACGGCGCACGTGAGTATAATGCTGCTCACTAACATACCATCGCAGCCAGGACTTCAGTAGCATCCTGGCTGCCATGGTAACCGATCGGAGCCCCAGCATTACACTGCTGGGACTCCGATCGGAACTGCCCACTGCCACCAATGTTGGGGGGGGGAGGAGGGGGAACCTGTGGCCACTGCCACCAATGATTAATACTGGGGAGGGAGGGAGGGGGGTGGGTTTGAGTTACCAGAGGGGGCGGATCAGAGGCTGGGGGAGCAGATCAGAGGCTGGGGGGGCAGATCAGAGGCTGGGGGGGGCACATGAGAGGCTGGAGGGGCACATGAGAGGCTGGCTGCCATGGTCAGCTCCCTGCTGTTGTGTGCACAAAGCACAGGGCAGCAGGGAGAGTGTAAAGTCCTATTCACCCTAATAGAGCTCTATTAGGGTGAATATGACAAGGGTTCTAGCCCTTAAGGAGGCTAATAGTTATTAAATAAAAAGTAAAAAAAAAAAGTTTAAACACCCCCCCCAAATATAGAAAACAATATATCGCATATCACACATGCTTACAATTATATCGCAATATAGATTTTAGGCCATATCGCCCACCCCTAACTTAATCTCAAAAAAACCTTTCCCCTGCATTTCATTGCTGTCATTAAAGGACCTGCTGAGATCATTTCAGTAATCATCTTGTTAACTCAGGTGAGAATGTTGACGAGCACAAGGCTGGAGATCTATTTGTCAGGCTGATTGGGTTAAAATGGCAGACTTGACATGTTAAAAGGAGGGTGATGCTTGAAATCATTGTTCTTCCATTGTTAACCATGGTGACCTGCAAAGAAACGTGTGCAGCCATCATTGCGTTGCATAAAAATGGCTTCACAGGCAAGGATATTGTGGCTACTAAGATTGCACCTCAATCAACAATTTATAGCATCATCAAGAACTTCAAGGAAAGAGGATCAATTCTTGTTAAGAAGGCTTCAGGGCGTCCAAGAAAGTCCAGCAAGCGCCAGGATCGTCTCCTAAAGAGGATTCAGCTGCGGGATCGGAGTGCCACCAGTGCAGAGCTTGCTCAGGAATGGCAGCAGGCAGGTGTGAGCGCATCTGCACGCACAGTGAGGCGAAGACTTTTGGAAGATGGCCTGGTGTCAAGAAGGGCAGCAAAGAAGCCACTTCTCTCCAAAAAAAAGATCAGGGACAGATTGATCTTCTGCAGAAAGTATGGTGAATGGACTGCTGAGGACTGGGTCAAAGTCATATTCTCCGATGAAGCCTCTTTCCGATTGTTTGGGGCATCTGGAAAAAGGCTTGTCCGGAGAAGAGAAGGTGAGCGCTACCATCAGTCCTGTGTCATGCCAACAGTAAAGCATCCTGAGACCATTCATGTGTGGGGTTGCTTCTCATCCAAGGGAGTGGGCTCACTCACAATTTTGCCCAAAAACACAGCCATGAATAAAGAATGGTACCAAAACAGATCTTAATCCCATTGAGAACTTGTGGTCAATCCTCAAGAGGCGGGTGGACAAACAAAAACCCACTAATTCTGACAAACTCCAAGAAGTGATTATGAAAGAATGGGTTGCTATCAGTCAGGAATTGGCCCAGAAGTTGATTGAGAGCAGGCCCAGTCGAATTGCAGAGGTCCTGAAAAAGAAGGGCCAACACTGCAAATATTGACTCTTTGCATAAATGTCATGTAATTGTCGATAAAAGCCTTTTGAAACGTATGAAGTGAGTGTAATTATATTTCACTACATCACAGAAACAACTGAAACAAAGATCTAAAAGCAGTTTAGCAGCAAACTTTGTGAAAACTAATATTTGTGTCATTCTCAAAACTTTTGGCCACGACTGTATATAGCAAAGTTGCAGGGCAAAAAGGAGTCCCTTGTTATGCATATCCTTGTCCCAACACGTTTAGCCGAACTATTAAAACGGCTCATCAGGGGACTAGAAACGTAGAAAAGGTCTGAATAAGGCCTCATGCACACGGACGGTTTATTTTGCGGTCCGCAAAACGGATTTCCGTTGTTCCGTGACCGTTTTTTCGTCCGTGGGTCTTCCTTGATTTTTGGAGGATCCACGGACATGAAAAAAAAAAAGTCGTTTTGGTGTCCGCCTGGCCGTGCGGACCCAAACGGATCCGTCCTGACTAAAAATGCAAGTCAATGGGGACGGATCCGTTTGACGTTGACACAATATGGTGCAATTGCAAACGGATCCGTCCCCCATTGACTTTCAATGTAAAGTCAGGAGTTAATATACCATAGGATCGGAGTTTTCTCCAATCCGATGGTATATTTTAACTTGAAGCGTCCCCATCACCATGGGAACGCCTCTATGTTAGAATATACCATCGGATTTGAGTTAGATCGTCAAAACTCAGATCTGACAGTATATTCTAACACAGAGGCGTTCCCATAGTGATGGGGACGCTTCAAGTTAGAATATACTAAGAACTGTGTACATGACTGCCCCCTGCTGCCTGGCAGCACCCAATCTCTTACAGGGGGCTGTGATCAGCACAATTAACCCCTCAGGTGCCGCACCTGAGGGGTTAATTGTGCGTATCATAGCCCCCTGTAAGAGAGCAGGTGCTGCCAGGCAGGAGGGGGCAGACCCCCCTCCCCTGTATTTAACTCATTGGTGGCCAGTGCGGCCCCCCTCCCTCCCCTGTATTTAACTCATTGGTGGCCAGTGCGGCCCCCCTCCCTCCCTCCCCAGTATTATATTCATTGGTGGCCAGTGCGGCCTCCCCTCTTCCCCCCTAATTAAAATCACCCCCCCATCATTGGTGGCCAGTGCGGCCTCCCCTCTCCCCGCCCTCTCTAATTAAAATCACCCCCCCATCATTGGTGGCCAGTGCGGCCTCCCCTCTCCCCCCCTAATTAAAATCACCTTCCCCCATCATTGGTGGCAGCGGAGAGTTCCGATCGGAGTCCCAGTTTAATCGCTGGGGCTCCAATCGGTAACCATGGCAACCAGGACGCTACTGCAGTCCTGGTTGCCATGGTTACTTAGCAATTTTAGAAGCATTATACTTACCTTCGCTGTCTGTGACCGGCCGGGCGCTCCTCCTACTGGTAAGTGAAAGGTCTGTGTGGCGCAGTGATTTTAATTGGGGGGGGGGGGAAGAGGGGAGGCCGCACTGGCCACCAATGATGGGGGAAGGTGATTTTAATTAGGGGGGGGAGAGGGGAGGCCGCACTGGCCACCAATGATGGGGAAGGTG
Source organism: Bufo bufo (assembly GCF_905171765.1). Lineage (NCBI taxonomy): Eukaryota > Metazoa > Chordata > Amphibia > Anura > Bufonidae > Bufo > Bufo bufo. Next base: position 224,789,752 of record NC_053389.1, read on the forward strand.
ATTTTAATTAGGTGGGGGGGGGGAGAGGGTAGGCCGCACTGGCCACCAATGAGTTAAATACAGGGAAGGGTGGTTTGCCCCCTCCTGCCTGGCAGCACCTGATCTCTTACAGGGGGCTATGATACGCACAATTAACCTCTCAGGTGCGGCACCTAAGGGGTTAATTGTGCGTATCACAGACTCCTGTAAGAGATCGAGTGCTGCCAGGCAGCAGGGGGCAGTCATGTACAAAGTTCTTATATATTCTAACTTGAAGCGTCCCCATCACCATGGGAACGCCTCTGTGTTAGAATACACTGTCGGATTTGAGTTTTCAAGAAGTAAAAACTCAGCTCTGAAAAAGCTTTTATGCAGACGGATCTGCGATCCGTCTGTGTGAAAGTAGCCTACGGCCACGGATCACGGACGCGGATGCCAATCTTGTGTGCATCCGTGTTTTTTCACGGACCCATTGACTTGAATGGGTCCGTGAACCGTTGTCCGTCAAAAAAATAGGACAGGTGTCACAATTATTCATCATCCACAGAGTATATAAAACTCTGGTATTTTTACGGAAAGTTGGTGTTAGAACGGATGACAAATGTCCAAAGTGTATGGAGGAAGGGGCAGATCTGCTGCATATGCTTTGGTCTTGTCCGGTGATAAGTCGTTTCTGGGACGAAGTGTTGACCTTGCTTAATCGCAATCTGGAGCTGAGGTTGCAAAAGGACCCCAAGATATGCGCGCTGGGTTATGTGACTGATATCGGAGGGAGTGAGTCGGTTAAGGTGGTAGTAGGGAGGCTGCTGTATGTGGCTAGGAAATTGGTGGCGCAGAGGTGGATCCAGGGGAGTCCACCAACATCAGAGGAATTTGTGAGAAAGGTGCACGATATGTTGACGTTAGAAAGGGGGGTGTTTGTTAGAAGAGGATGTCCTCAGAAGTTTGAGAAGTTGTGGAATGAATGGTTGTCTCATGCTCATGTTGTAATATAGGATGCAAGGAGATATTCACGCTCTGATCTATGGGGGGGGGATGGGTTATCTGGGAGGGGGGTGGGCGGGGGCTGGGAGCAAGTTTGTTGGGGACAGGTAAATGTGCAATAGCTTTTTCTTGTATGCCTATTTTGTACACTGATTTGTGGCGATTTACTCATGATATTGTCCTATGCTAATGTTTTATTCTGACTTTGCATTTGTGATTTGAAAAATGAAGACAGGTACTGTCGTATAATAAGTCAATTTTATTTGACCAATTAAAACAATTTGATAAAAAAAAAAAAATAGGACAGGTCATATTTTTTGGACGGACAGGAAACACGGATCACGGCCGCGGATGAACAACAGTGCATTTTCCGAGTTTTCAACGGACCCATTGAAAGTCAATGGGTCCGCAGAAAATCACGGAAAACGGAACAACGGCCACGGATGCACACAACGGTCGTGTGCATGAGGCCTAAGATGTATGGAGAGATATAGAATAACTGCCGTTCCACTGAGGATTGATATATAGTCAATGCTCAGTGAGTTGAACAGCTGTAACAAAGGGGCAACACTGAACCAAGAAGGTATATATACACAGTATATGTAGTCCCACCATAAGTAGGTAAAATAAATGATGGCCGAGATTTAATCAGCCTGTACTTGCATGCGCATGATTAGATGGGCCCAGGGTACAGATGCTGACCCATCGAGCAAAGTGCAGGAAGGTAGGTAAGGTGGAGAAATCCCTCTGATGGGGTCCGTGTTGCGGATGTGGCACAGAAAAAGATAGGGAACATCTTATTTATACAGGTTGCGCTGAGGTACGGCGTCCTACGTGTGATTTGAGTAAGTCATGTGGGTGTTGCGGTGACGAAATGGCGCTGTAGGGATAAAGTAGGAGTATACACATATCAGGCGTCTGAATCACGTGATGTACGTGATGACGCCATAGATGCTGAAGAGATATAGTAAGCAAGCCCAGCCACTAGAATTTTTTTTTTAAAATAAATATGTATGAGGGGGGAAGTGGTCGAGTGCCATATCATAGAAACAAATTGAGAGGTAAGTATATAAATATGGAAATAAAATAGAGAATTCTATAAAGGAGGTGGCAATGAAGAAAGAGACGTTTAGATATTTAGTTCATCATAATAATGGCATAGAGTGTTGTAGATAGGGGGAACAAGGGGAAGGTGGCATAGATCTTCCACAATCCAGGTCGACATATAGATTGTATGGATGAGGTATAGACATGAGAGGATACCCACTTATCACGATAAAAATGAATACTGTATTTAATCTGGCTAATTTAGATGAAACAGGCAAATTCAATACATTAATTTAATCCAGAAGGTGTTATAGTGTTCAATTGTAAATCCAACTGTAACGGTCGCATACACACACACACAGGAGGGAGGGAAGTGACCACTGCGCTCCACCCTTACCCCTGGCCCTGCCTACTTGCCTCGCGAGTCCTAATGACAGGGGACAACTGGACGGCAATCCCTAACTTGGAGTAAGTGCAGGGATGACAGACAGACAAACAACAGGACGTGAACGGACCGAGTCAATACCAGGAAAGCTGCAAAGTACAAATGGAGCAAGCAGAGAATTGTCAGGAGAAGCCGGGGTCATAAATACCAGGAGAGCAGAGAAGTACAAGAGGAGTCCTAAGAGAGTAGTCAGGTGGGAGCCGAGGTCACAATACCAGGACGGAAGCGCAGTACAAGAGGAGCAGGCAAAAGGATGGTCAGGAACAGGATCAGGTAAGTATTCAGCAGTCCAACAAATAGCCAGGAACCTAGAAATTAACAGGCAACCTGTAGCCAGCAGGCTGCCTGTATTTATAGTGGGGAGTGAGGGTCATGTGACGTGGCCAGCGTCACATGACCGACAGACCAACCAGTCGAGCACCGAGTGATCAGCTCGGCGCTCAAGGCAGACTAGGAGCAGGGAGCCACCCAGCTAGTAAAGCCGCCCTGGGAATGAGGTCAAACACAGAACCTCATTCCAAAAGCTAAGCAACAGTTCTGCGGGCAATGGGGGACCGAGTGCACCTTCGGAACCCCGTGACAGTACCCCCTCTTTTACGAGGGGCCACCGGACCCAAGACTTCAGGCGATGGCTTTTCAGGGTGTTCTAAATGAAATTTACGAACAAGTCTAGGAGCATGAACCTCCCTGGCAGGTACCCAAGATCTCTCTTCAGGTCCATACCCCTTCCAGTGAATCAGGTACTGCAAGGAATTACGCACCTTCCTGACATCCACTATTTTAGACACCACATACTCGACAGCATCATTAACAAGAACCGGCGGAGGCGAGGCTTTTGATGGTACTACCGGTTCAAAATATTTTTTAAGCAGAGATTTATGGAACACATTATGAATGTGGAATGACTCAGGCAGCTCCAACCTAAAAGATACTGGGTTAATCACTTCCGTGATCTTATATGGTCCAATAAAACGAGGAGCAAATTTTTTAGATGTTACCTTGAGAGATAGATTCTTGGAGGACAACCATACTTTATCCCCAACCTGAAAGTTTACCCCCCTTGAACGTCTCCTATCGGCCTTGAGTTTTTGAGAACATTGAGCCTTTTCTAGGTTCGATTGAACCCGGGCCCAAACTGTGCACTGTTCGGAGGAGAGTTTATCCGCTTCAGGGTTAGAGGAGGAGACGGACGACCCAGAATGAAAACGGGGATGAAAACCATGGTTACAAAAGAAAGGGGAGACCCCAGCAGAAGAATTGACACGGTTATTCAAAGCAAATTCAGCCAACGGAAGGAATTTGACCCATAATTGCTGGTCATCAGCAACATACAACCTCAAGAATTGTTCCACAGACTGATTAAGGCGTTCAGTCTGCCCATTACTCTCAGGATGGTAGGCGGAAGAAAAAGACAATTAAATTTTACATCTTTGACAGAAGGCCCTCCAGAATTTGGACACAAACTGCACACCCCTGTCAGAAACAATATTTTCCGGGATGCCATGTAAACGAACAATCTCTCTCACAAAAATAGATGCCAGGGTTTTAGCATTCGGAAGTTTAGACAGGGGAATGAAATGAACCATCTTGCTAAACCTATCGACCACTACCCAAACCACAGTCTTACCCTCCGCCAGCGGTAGGTCAGTTATAAAGTCCATTGAGATATGGGACCAGGGTCTACTGGGAATGGGTAGGGGTCGTAGGTTACCAGCAGGGGGAGTCCTAGGTGTCTTGGACCTGGCACAAACCTCACAGGCTGACACGTAGGACTTGACATCCCTAGTTCGAGTGGGCCACCAATAAGATCTAGAAACCAGATCCTTAGTGCCCTCAACACCCGGATGTCCACAAAAGGCAGAATCGTGACACTCACCCAACAGCTGGAGACGAAATTGTACGGGAACAAACAACTTATCTGTTGGGGTGGATACCGGTGCCAGATGTTGTTCAGACCTAATGCGAGCCGAGATATCCTGGGTAAGAGCTGCTAAGAAGATTTTTGCTGGTAGGATGGATTCAGGTGGTACCTCAGTAGGTTGAAAAGCCTGGAAGCTCCGAGATAATGCGTCCGCCTTCACATTTTTACTTCCCGGCCTGAACGTGATGGAAAAATCAAAACGAGTAAAAAACAGAGCCCATCTGGCTTGACGGGGATTCAACCTCTTAGCAGACTCGAGAAACATAAGGTTTTTTTATGGTCAGTGACAACAGTTACACAATGTCTTGCCCCCTCCAGGAAATGCCTCCACTCCTCAAATGCCCATTTAATGGCCAGCAGCTCCCTATTCCCTATGTCGTAGTTTCTCTCCGTGGGAGAGAATTTCCTGGAGAAGAAGGCACATGGTCTCAGATTAGTGAGGCTAGCAGGACCTTGTGAAAGGACTGCTCCTACGCCGTCCTCGGACGCATCCACCTCCACAATAAAAGGTCTCTCCTGATCAGGCTGGATCAGAATGGGAGCGCTACTAAATGCCTCTTTTAATTTTTCAAATGAAGAAATGGCCTCAGTAGACCAATTCTCCAAATCTGCCCCTTTCTTAGTAAGGTCGGTCAACGGTTTAGCAATTACGGAAAAATTCATAATAAATTTACGATAGTAATTGGCGAAACCTAAAAACCGTTGTAAGGCCTTTAAGGATGAAGGTCTTACCCATTCCTTAATTGCTAGTACCTTACCAGGATCCATCTTGAAGGCGTGAGGAGTCAGAACATGCCCTAGAAACAGAATCTCCTGTACACCAAAGACACATTTCTCTTGTTTAGCAGATAGCTGATTCTCCCTCAACACCTCTAATACTTGTTTAACATGAGACACATGAAATTCGAAGTCAGGAGAGAATATCAAAATGTCGTCAAGATAGACAATAACAAATTTACCTAAGTACTCCCTAAGAATGTCATTCATGAAGTTTTGGAACACAGCTGGGGCATTGCTGAGTCCAAAAGGCATCACTTGATATTCAAAGTGTCCTACCGGAGTATTGAACGCTGTCTTCCATTCGTCTCCCTCCTTGATTCGGATTAGATTGTATGCCCCTTTCAGGTCAATTTTGGAAAACCAGGTTGCCCCCAGAACCTGGTTAAATAAATCCGGAATCAATGGGAGGGAGTATCTATTCTGGACAGTGATTTTATTTAATCTCCGGTAATCGATACATGGCCTAAGACCACCATCTTTTTTCTTAACGAAGAAAAACCCCGCCCCCATAGGAGAGACAGAAGGTCTAATATGCCCTTTACCAAGGCTCTCCTTAATATAATCTTCCATGGCTTTGCGTTCGGGCATAGAAAGATTATAAATTCGTCCTTTAGGAAACTTGGCCCCCTCTACTAACTCTATGGTACAATCATAAGGTCTATGGGGGGGTAGAACCTCCGGGGTTGGTGATGAGAATACATCAGAATATTCTTTAACAACAGAGGGTAAAGTATCAGACTTTACTGAGACCCCAGCCTGTACCACGGACAAGCACGAGTCACACTTAGGCCCCCATCTCACCAACTCCCCATTGGACCAATCTATAGTGGGGTTATGTAGTCGGAGCCAAGGCAACCCTAGTACCACCTCAGCAGGTAGGTTCTCCAGGACTAGAAGCGAACATCTCTCTGAGTGGCACACACCCACGGTTAGAGAAATCTCCGAGGTACATAAGCTCACCGTACCACCAATAAGAGGAGTAGCATCAATAGCCATGACATGGATAGGAGTTGGTAAGGCAAACATAGGAATACCCAATCTTACAGCATACTCAGAGTCAATAAAGCTAGCAGCTGAGCCAGAATCAATAAAGGCCTTACCCGTAATGGGTACCGAAAGCTTACATTTAGAAAATTCAGGGTGTACCTGGTCTTTAGGTTGCCTTGTCTTAGGAGACTTGACAGAGAGGACCTTCTTAGGATACTGGTTGATCCAATGGTCAGGATCTCCACAGTAAAAGCATTCTCCACGTCTGCGGCGAAGATTCCCTCGGGTCATGCCAACCTGCATGGGTTCCTCGGTGGAGACCTCAGCATTGTCTCTGGGATAGGCCTCTGGCTGGACCATCATCTGGGAAGAGAACTGTTGTTCCTGTCGTCTCTCTCTAACCCGTCGGTCAAGTCGGACAACAAGGGTCATCATCTCCTCTAAGGTCTCTGGAAGTTGATAACTGACCAGAAGATCCTTTAATTTATCAGACAGACCTGACCTGAACTGACTCTTCAGGGCTGGTTCGTTCCATCCTGAGGGGACACACCACCTTCTGAATTGGGTGCAATAATCCTCTGCTGGTAAATTGCCCTGAACCAGTGCCTTTAGAGCCGTCTCGGCTACTAGAGCCCTGTCTGGTTCATCATAGAGGGTACCCAAGGCCTGAAAGAACCCCTCCACAGAATATAAACAACTGGTGCCAGCAGGTAAAGAGAACGCCCAGTCCTGGGGATCACCCTGTAATCGGGAAATGATAATGCCCACGCGTTGACTCTCGGGGCCAGAGGACACGGGGCGCAAACGGAAGTAAAGTTTGCAACTCTCCTTAAAAGAGAGAAACTTCCTCCGGTCTCCAGAAAAGGGTTCTGGGAGCTTAATCTGGGGTTCAAAATGCGGACTGGAGGCCTGAGGAGTGGAAGAACCTTGCCCTAACTCAAAAGAACTGAGTCACCAGAGGATTCATAATACAGTGGTTATTGGGCCTGTTAATCTGTAACGGTCGCGTACACACACACACAGGGGGGAGGGAAGTGACCACTGCGCTCCACCCTTACCCCTGGCCCTGCCTACTTGCCTCGCGAGTCCTAATGACAGGGGACAACTGGACGGCAATCCCTAACTTGGAGTAAGTGCAGGGATGACAGACAGACAAACAACAGGACGTGAACGGACCGAGTCAATACCAGGAAAGCTGCAAAGTACAAATGGAGCAAGCAGAGAATTGTCAGGAGAAGCCGGGGTCATAAATACCAGGAGAGCAGAGAAGTACAAGAGGAGTCCTAAGAGAGTAGTCAGGTGGGAGCCGAGGTCACAATACCAGGACGGAAGCGCAGTACAAGAGGAGCAGGCAAAAGGATGGTCTGGAACAGGATCAGGTAAGTATTCAGCAGTCCAACAAATAGCCAGGAACCTAGAAATTAACAGGCAACCTGTAGCCAGCAGGCTGCCTGTATTTATAGTGGGGAGTGAGGGTCATGTGACGTGGCCAGCGTCACATGACCGACAGACCAACCAGTCGAGCACTGAGTGATCAGCTCGGCGCTCAAGGCAGACTAGGAGCAGGGAGCCACCCAGCTAGTAAAGCCGCCCTGGGAATGAGGTCAAACACAGAACCTCATTCCAAAAGCTAAGCAACAGTTCTGCGGGCAATGGGGGACCGAGTGCACCTTCATGACCCCGTGACACCAACTTGACTCCTTTTGTTTGTCATCTATCAAGATCCCACCCAATAGATGTTTTTTATTGTTTCAATCATGGAAAAATAAAATGGTTTAAAATCCCCCATATGATTCGTCTAGCCAGTGGTTTGTCCCCTATGTGTTGCAGAATTCTCTTTTTTTTTTCCTGCATGTTTTTCCTACATATTGAAGTCCACGACTTGCACTGGGCCAAATAGATGACCCCCCCCCCCCCCCTGGTATTGCAATTGGCAAAATTGCGGACTTTGTAGGTTTTAGTCTCTGAACTATTGGTAAAGGTGTTACCCGTACCAATAAAAGGGGCATGCCTTACATTTTCCACACTTGAACGTACCCGATTGTCTATTAGACAACCACGTATTATTTTTGGGGGACTCTAGATAGCTGTCTACCAAGATGTCACCTATACTCCGTCCTTGCTTAAAGGTGATGGCTGGATAGTCAGGGAGGACCTCTCCAGATCTGGGTCTGCCCCCCTGAATTTTAAGGAAACCTTCTTGTCTGTTTTCGTTGATTTTTTTAATGAATTTTTTCCACTTCCCCTCCTCAAGCTTTTGAATGCAATGACAGCAGTAGTAAATGATGTCTGAGTGACACTGATATACATAGCTATTAGTAAACGACTGTTTGATGTAATTAACATACAGCGTGTTTAAAAACACACAGCATCGCACAGCTTGCTGCTTTTCCAAGGCTGCTATTCCAAGTGCTGATCTACAAGTGCATTGGAGATATTCAGGAGACTAACAGTCTAACTCAGAGTTTTTCCACTGTAGCAGAACTTCAATGGTGTTTCTGGTGGATACTCAGACACTGTGTTTCAAAAGAGGTAAGGAATTTGTTAGACACGGTATCTCTATTGTCTGATTGCAAATGAGCATAGGCGAGTAAGGTGTTAATTTGCTGTTGGGGGAGGAGCCTTTGTGGGAGTGTGTGTATATATAGCAACATAGTATTAGCTTGCTATTATAGCTTGCTGCTTTTCCAAGTGCTGATTTACAAGTGCATTGGAGATATTCAGGAGGTAATCTGGAGGTGGATACAATCTAAACAAGTAAGATTTGTTTGTTTAAAATCTTTCCCCTCTTTACAATGGCCGACCTGGTTCTGTGCAGGAATTGTTGTGCTTTTATTTCAGGTTCCATTCATCAGAGGTTTGGATACTGTCTGATCTGTAGACAGCTCTCCATAATGCAGCAGGAAATTACCTTTTTGAAATATGAGATTTGTAAATAAACTATTAAACAAACTCAGGCTGAGAACATTGCAATGCCACTGCCACAGAGGCCCCCTAGAAATGGAAGATGGGTTACTGTAGGTTCTGGTAGACTGAGAGTTGTGGATAGAAGACATGTCCCACAGTCTGTGGCTCTCCATAATTCATTTGCAGCACTTTCAGAGTGCAAGAGCAACATGGAGGATGACTCAAGCACAGTGGGTGAGAAACAATCATCTCCCATGCCTAAAGTATGTAAGACTGCAGCCAAAGACAAAAAGGAGAAGGTGAGGATTGATAGTAAGCAGCTGTTGGTGGACGATTCCATCATAAGAGGTGTGAAGATTGAGGAGAATGGTGTTGTGAGATGTGTCCCTGTTGCTACCGCTAGCAGGGATAGACGACGATCCTTCATATTGTTAGGCAAGCAAAGCAGGAAAGGAAAGTGGATGTTATTGTCCATCTTGGGACAAACGATCTGGCTTGCAATAAGGTTTCAAAGGTGAAAGAAGCTTTTCACACACTTGGAAAGGATATACGGGAGGTTGCATCAACTGTTTCATTCTCTGCAGTTTTGCCTGTGCATAACCTGCAGCATGACAGGAAGATGCGCATTAAGGAATTCAATGTATGGCTTGGTGAATGGTGTCTGAATCAAGGGTTTGGCTTTGTGTCTCATGTTAGCTCTTGTTGGAATGGAAGAACTGTACAAGAAAGATGGTTTGCATCTTTCTCTCAAGGGAACGAATGTCCTCGGTGAACAGTTCCAAGTATTTGCATTTAAACTAGGAAAGGGGGGCAAAACAGTGATAATCCAGCAGTCCAACTGCCCCCCGGAACAATGCCAGAAGATGCCAGTAGTACAAAGGTTAAGAAACGACAAGCTCAGATTCTTGTCTACAAATGCTCGCAGTTTAGGGAATAAGATCAATGAACTTGAGGCTATAATGGCATCTGAGAATATAGATGTAGTGGCTGTTACTGAGACGTGGTTCAAGGGGAGTAATGACTGGGATATATCAATACCAGGGTTCTCGCTATACAGGAAAGACAGAGAAGGCAAGAAGGGGGAGGGGTGGCCCTGTATGTGAAAGATAGCATAAAATCAAATTTGATACAAGTTAGCGAGAACAATTTAGAGTCAGTTTGGGTTACCTTGCAGCTTGATAATCATAAGGTAACTTGTGTAGGTGTGATATATAGACCACCTAGCCAAGTCAAAGAATTAGATGATCTACTAGTTGAGGAAATAGCTAAAATGACATTGAAGGGGGAAGTTATCATTATTGGAGACTTCAATCTTCCAGATGTAAACTGGAAAACCAAAATAGCTAGTTCTGCCAGGAGTACAGATATTCTAAATTCCCTACTGGGATTATCTCTACAGCAAGTAGTTGAGGAGCCAACCCGGAAGGAGGCCATTTTAGATTTAGTATTCACAAATGGGAATTTAGTATATGATATTACTGTAGGGGAAAGCTTGGGATCTAGTGATCACCAGTCAGTGTGGTTTACTATAGGTACAGTGACTGAGTCACACCACACAAAAACAAAAGTTTTAGATTTTAGAAAAACTGACTTTTCTAAAATTAGATTAGTGGTATACGAGTCCCTATCAGATTGGAACAGTTTCATTGGAGTCCAGGAGAAATAGGACTACTTAAAAGTGGCACTATTGAAGGCAACAGAAAATTGCATTAGGCTTGTCAGTAAAAGCAAAAAAAGGAAGAGACCACTGTGGTACTCAGCAGAAGTGGCCAAAATCATTAAAAACAAAAAGATAGCATTTAGGAATTATAAAAATAAAAAAAAACGAGGATGACAGGCAAATTTATAAGATTAGGCAGAGAGAGGCCAAACAAGTTATAAGAGCTTCTAAAGCACAGGCAGAAGAGAAATTAGCTCAGTCAGGGAAAAAAGGCGATAAGGCATTCTTCAGATACATAAATGAAAAAAGGAAACTAAAACAAGGAATTACCAAATTAAAAACAAAAGAAGGAAGGTATATGGAAGAAGATAAAGAACTAGCTGACTGCCTCAATGAATACTCCTGTTCAGTTTTTACAAAGGAAAATGAAGGAAAAGGACCTCAGTTAGGAAAGAAGACTAATGAATCTTTTGATGCATGTGTCTTTACAGAGGAAGAGGTTCTAAGTCAGCTGTCTAAAATTAATACAAATAAGTCACAGGGGCCTGATGGGATACACCCAAAGCTATTAAAAGAGCTTAGCGGTGAACTAGCAAAACCATTAACAGATTTATTTAACCAATCACTGGCAACAGGAGTCATCCCAGAAGATTGGAAATTAGCAAATGTTGTGCTTATTCACAAAAAAAGATAGTAGGGAGGAATCAGGCAACTATAGGCCAGTAAGCCTGACATCAATAGTGGGGAAATTAATGGAAACCATACTTAAGGAGAGGATTGTGGAACATCTAAAATCCCATGGATTGAAAGATGAAAAACAGCATGGGTTTACTTCAAGGAGATCATGTCAAACTAATCTTATTGATTTTTTTGATTGGGTGACTAAAATAATAGATGGTGGAGGTGCAGTAGACATCGCTTATCTAGACTTTAGTAAGGCTTTTAAAACTGTCCCACATAGAAGGCTTATCAATAAATTGCAGTCTTTGGGCTTGGACTCCCATATTGTTGAATGGATTAGGCAGTGGCTGAGGGACAGGCAACAGAGGGTTGTAGTCAATGGAGTATATTCAGACCAAGGTCTTGTTACCAGTGGGGTACCTCAGGGATCTGTTCTGGGACGCATGTTGTTTAATATCTTTATCAGCGAAATTGCAGAAGGCCTCGATGGTAAGGTGTGTCTTTTTGCTGATGACACAAAGATTTGTAACAGGGTTGATGTTCCTGGAGGGATACACCAAATGGAAAAGGATTTAGGAAAACTAGAGGAATGGTCAAAAATCTGGCAACTAAAATTTAATGTTGATAAGTGCAAGATAATGCACCTGGGGCATAAAAACCCAAGAGCAGAATATAAAATCAGTGATACAGTCCTAACCTCAGTATCTGAGGAAAGGGACTTAGGGGTCATTATTTCAGAAGACTTAAAGGTAGGCAGACAATGTCATAGAGCAGCAGGAAATGCTAGCAGAATACTTGGGTGTATAGGGAGAGGAATTACCAGTAGAAAGAGGGAGGTGCTCATGCCGCTCTACAGAGCACTAGTGAGACCTCATTTGGAGTATTTTGCGCAGTACTGGAGACCATATCTCCAGAAGGATATTGATACTTTGGAGAGAGTTCAGAGAAGAGCTACTAAACTGGTACATGGATTGCAGGATAAAACTTACCAGGAAAGATTAAAGGACCTTAACATGTATAGCTTGGAAGAAAGACGAGACAGAGGGGATATGATAGAAACTTTTAAATACATAAAGGGAATCAACAAGGTAAAAGAGGAGAGAATATTTAAAATAAGAAAAACTGCTACAAGAGGACATAGTTTTAAATTAGAGGGGCAAAGGTTTAAAAGTAATATCAGGAAGTATTACTTTACTGAGAGAGTAGTGGATGCATGGAATAGCCTTCCTGCAGAAGTGGTAGCTGCAAATACAGTGAAGGAGTTTGAGCATGCATGGGATAGGCATAAGGCCATCCTTCATATAAGATAGGGCCAGGGGCTATCCATAGAATTCAGTATATTGGGCAGACTAGATGGTCCAAATGGTTCTTATCTGCCGACACATTCTATGTTTCTATGTATTATGCTTTTTCATATTTCAAAAATGTTCCCTTATCGGGGGCAAATGATGTTTGAACACACACTGTGTTATGGGATGTTTACAGAAACACCCCATAAGTGCTCAAAAACTGATGTATGGGCGCACAGCAGGCTTCAAAGTGGAAGGAGCAGCATGCATGTGGAAACACTTGGCAGTGAAAATGAAAAATTGCATTTTTTTTCTAGAAAAAGTTGCTTTACACCCACATTTTTCACTTTCCCAAAGGGTAACAGGACAAAATGCAACCCACATTTTGTTCCCCATTTCCCCCCGAATACGGCAACACCCCATATGTGCTCAAAAATGATGACAGCAGGCTTTCTGAGGTCTCCAGAAATTAAAAACCCTAAGAAGTGACCCCATTTTGGAAAGAGCAGCCCCGTACGAACATTTTAAGGGGTGGAAAGGGTACATTTCAGCAAACAGGTGTCTTACAGAAGGCAGAAACACTAGCACACATTTTTGAAAATGAAAAATTACTAGCAGACCCCAATTTTTTACTTTGACAAGAGGTTAAAGGAGAAAAAGCCCCCCAGTATGTGTTAACCATTTTCTCCCCATTCAGTAAAACACCCCATATGTGCTTGTAGCCTGCTGTATGGGCACACAGCAGGATGGATTTTGTTTTTGCGCTCAGCTAGAGTTCTGCTGCATCCCTAGCGAATTCTCCTCATTCCCGTTGCTCCTGATGGGCAAAAAGCTAAAAAAAAAGGGTAGAGCCCGACTATCGGCTCCTCTGACATCCTCCCAAAGCGACATACCCTGTGTCTTTACCCGGCAGCCCGCCTCGCCAGGTCCCGCTTTACACGGCCGCACCATACGCTCTCAAGATGTCGCCGGCACCCAGGCCACGCAGCCCTCATAAATGCTGTCGGAAGCGTACGGGAGCCCCGCTTCTGAACTCTGCAGGCGCCGCTCAGCGTCGTTGCCCTATCTACCTGCCTCAGCTGATCACCAGGAACGGACCCACAGCCAGGATCGGACTTTCTCAGCTGCTCCTGTCTTGCGTTCCCCACAAGAGCGTGCCGGCCCTGCCTCTATCAACCAGCCGAAACACCTGCATCTCATGGGTACACACCAGGTCAGTGCTGGGGGCTCAACCCCTTCTTCACAGGCTGAGCACAAACGGCCACCAGCCCTACCACCCCCATGGACTTTGCTCTAAGGCCTTCAATTAAAGCCTTCTGGCCCAGCGGGCACTCACCCAAAGTGACACATAATTCAGACCTGCACCAAGGGCCCCCTTATGGTCCTTACCTTCAGGGACAGCCCTTGGACTTTCCCCATGTCTCTTCTCCTCACACTGCACAGGATTCCCTTCGTCCCCCTTCCCACTCACCGGGACCCTCCCTTGCGGCATCCCCACACTGGTCCACTGGATCCTCATGGGACGACTCCCACCCACAGCTATTTGGAGCACCACCGCTTGGACCCAAGGTTATGACTGACCCTACAGCTATACCCCTTCAAGGATCCCCCAGCACCCCTCCCTGAAACTCCCCCCCTCCGCAGACCTATTTGATGAAGATTCCATGCCGCGAACCATGGCAGACCTGCGTAACCCTTATTTTCTCTCTACCTTCCAAAGCAGACCTATTCAGTTTTGCTACCAACATCCTACAAGAATGCAAAAAGGAATTTTCCCAGGTCCGCTCTGAGCTGACTGCGATCAATACCAGAGTTAATTATATTACGCAATACCATGCAACTCTGTCTGCAACTGTCCAAGCTCTACAAGACAAGGCCCAAACTCACAATGCGCAACTTTTTGCCTTACACCAACATCTGGACGACATAGAAAAGCGTAGCCGCTGTAACAACATACGGATCAGAGGCCTCCCAGAATTAATAACAACGGAAGATCTATTGCCCACGATAGGGAGAATATTTAACTGAATCCTTGGACGCCCGCCAAACTCTCATATAGGGATCGGCAGAGCACACAGAGCCCTCAGACCTCCTAACCCTGATGGCACCAAGCCAAGAGACAATATTTGCAGAATTCACTTCTATGTCATTAAAGAGCAAATCCTAAACAAAGCTTGACAATCCTCCCCCATGTCTCATGAAGGGGCCCCCATCTTGTTATTATAGGACCTTTCACGTAACACTCTGTCACAACAAACCGCCCTACGTCCGCTACTGGACCTTCTCAGGGACTGTGGAATCCCTTATCATTGGGGCTACCCATTCGCCCCATTTTCCGGGCCATAAGGGTCAAACAGCTGCTCTCCGTCATCCTTTGGACCCATTGCATTTTCTACAACAAGTAGACCTGCCACCAATCGAGCTGGGCCCCTGGCCATCCATCTTACCACCAGCTCCAACAACACAGAAACAACCCCGTCCCTATCAACTCGCCAGCACCGATACCCCTGGACCGACCATGTCAACTCCTCGTGGACGACGATGGTGACGATCTGCTGGCCCCCCAGTGAGGATCCCTATCCAACTCAGTCACCTGAAAGACTTTCTGCTGTTCCTAATTGGGACTGACATCTTGTAGCCACAACGGCTCTTCTTCCTTCTCCGCCTTGCACCGCTCTGTCTCTTTTGCTCCCTCTCAGCAGTGGGAGATTTGACAGTGTACTTTGATAGGGAACGTAGCGGGCCCGCTCTTCTCTGGCTGTTACTTTCCCCCAATAGTTTGAGACACTCCCTCGGGGCTGTTTAGACCCTGGTGAATGCGCCTGAACCCCTTTCTCAGTCCCCTAGGTTATCTGCATTGGAGTCGCCTAGCCTAGATGTGCCATTCACGGAAGTCGAGCTCCAAACGGTCCTCAAATCTCTACCGGGGGGCAAGAGCCTAGGCCCTGACAGGTTCACAGCCCGGTTTTATAAGACCTTCTCGACTTCTCTCTCCCCTATTCTGCTTCAGGTTTTTAATACGGTGTCTCCTGGGCTTCCCTTCCCGCCACAGACCACTGAGGCCCATATCGCGGTCATCCCCAAGTCTGGCAAGGATCCTCACCTATGCACCAGCTATCGTCCTATCTCCCTCCTAAATGTAGATCTAAAAATATTTACCAAACTACTGGCGAATAGATTGAATACTTTTCTACCCTCGATCATCCAACCCGACCAGGTGGGGTTCGTGCCGGGACAGGAGGCCTGGGACAACACCCTCAAAACACTGGACATCATCCACCACGCAAAAACAAACAAAATCCCTCTCATGATCCTGTCCCTTGATGCTGAAAAGGCTTTCGACCGCATCTCTTGGCACTTTATCCATACTGCCCTTTATCACCTGGGTATAGGTTCGGTCGAAGATTTTCAGTATGTACCAACAACCCTTGGCACGAGTCAAAATCAATGGCACCCTTTCCCCTCCCTTCTCCATCAATAATGGGACGAGACAAGAACGTCCATTGTCTCCTTTGCTCAACGTCCTGGTTATGGAGCATCTTATGTCCTCTATACGTGTCAATCCGGACATCTCCGGAGTAAATATTGGTGATCATGAGTACAAATGTGCGGCCTTCGCGGACACCCTCCTGCTTTATATAACTAATCCCTATATCTCTCTACCATATCTGCTCTGTGAGATCTCTCGCTTTGGCGACTGGACCAACTTCAAAATTAGTATAACTAAATCTGAGGCCCTACCCAACGCCTTGGTTTCTTTTCTTAAAACCTCTTTCCCCTTTGCCTGGCCCTCAAATGGGATAATAAACCTAGGTATAAAAATCGCAGCTGACTTGTCACAACTCTATAGATTAAACTTCACCCCTCTCCTTCAGCAATTCCAAAGGGACTTGGAAACCTGGCGTCAATGGGATTTCTCCTGGTTTGGCAGAATTGGCATATTGAAAATGACCTTGTTGTCGAAACTACTCTATCTCCTGCAGACCATCCCCCTCTGTATCCCAGCAGTATTCTGGTCCCAAGTGCGCCGATGCTTTAAGTAATTCATATGGTCACCTGGTAAACCACGGATTAACTCTAATTGATCCTAAAGGTCCCTTGGTCCCAATCACTGACCATCCGCTCTTCCCTCCAGGGCACTCGCCTCATTCCTTCCTCAAGGGTACGAAGACTCGCCCACTTACATTTTACCATGTCCTTTCGGGATCCTCTCTGAAGCACCTTTCTCAACTACTAGGGACCCCCCCACCCTCCCTCTACCATGCAGCTCATTTGAGTATTTACAACTCCAACACTTCTACTCCTCTCTGAGTAAGTCCCATACATTAAACCGAAACCTCACAGCATTTAAACAAATGTCCATAACCCCTTCAGCGATATTCAGGAACATATCCACCATATATAAACTACTAATACATCAACGCTCCTCACACCTCCCCCTTTTTTGTCAGGCCTGGGAGTGAGATATAGGTACACAATTTACTCTACTCTTTCTCTTATCCCATAAAGCGTTGATCTCTACTAAGGCCCAGGAAACGAGTTATAAAATTCTATCCAGATGGTACAGGGTGCCCGCTCTTCTCCATAAATGGTTCTCCCTAGTGTCAGATCGCTGCTGGAGATGTCACACGAAGAGGGCACGATGCTTCATATTTGGTGGAATTGTACTGCCCTGCGCCCCTTCTGGAACTTTGTGCACAAAACCATCAGAGAGGTGACGGGCATTCCTGTGCAGAACTCCCCTGAAGCTCTTCTACTATTTGTACTCGACCTAAATATCACTGCCTACAAAAACTCTCTGCTGAAATACATGATTCAGGCAGCAAAAGCAGTTATTCCAAGACACTGGAAATCCCCATCACCTCCCTCACCAGAGGAATGGTTCGAGGAAATCACTGTATACTAGAGAATGGAGGACCTAATTAGTGTTACACCCCTAGACTCTTCACGATTCTTGAAAACTTGGGTCCCATGGGACACATTCCGCTCCTCGGAGACGTTCCGGAATATACAGATGTGACTCTCCATATCTGATTCCCTACCCCTCCTTACCTTGCCCCCCCCCCCCCCCCCCCCCCCCCTTGAATACCATCTTTTGTCTGTTTCTCTCCTCTTTTAAGTTATTTTGTTGGTTGTTACATGCCAAGTTTTCGTAATTGTCTTTACCCACGCTGTTGCGTGGTTTATTACTTCTGAGCACTATATGTTACATGTGCTCTTTCACAATGCATCGTTATTGTAATCTTGTATCATTTGTCTATGATCAGAATTTGTTATTCTGAAATCTCAATAAAAATAGAATATGTAAAAAAAAAATTCCCTAGCTCCCCAGAAATTCAAAACCCCAAGAAGTGACCCCATTTTTGAAAGTGCACCCCCATACGAACATTTTAAGGGGTGGAAAGGGCACTTTTCACCTAACAGGTGTTTCAAACAACAGGGTACATAAAGGATGAAATTAAATTAATACTCCATTGATGAGTGGTAGATTTTAAAACAATCCTGCATGCACAGGCCAGGTTTTTCAGGGGAGGTTTCTCAGTGGTAAATTGTGTCTTTTCTTATCCCCCTTTTTTGAAAGTGCAGGGGTGTACACCTCAGCAAGCCTGGTATAAAAGTGGTCAAGGACAGGCTTAATCCTGAACAGACGGTCAAATGTCGGGTCGTTATGGGGTGGGCACTGTGCATTGTCATTTGTAGTGTAGAAATTTCCGAATTGACTCAAATCGTTTCCAGTTATGGTGTTACTGTAAATTGGAGTCTGGTAGAAAATGTCCGTCAAAACATTGGGATCCTATCCATGCGGAAGCTGCAGTTTTTGCAAGTTTATGGTCCCTAAGAAAGAATTCATTAATCCACATGATGGAAAAATATATAAGATCAGAGAATATATGAATTGTAGAAGTACTGGGGTGGTGTATGGAATCCAATGTAACTGTAACACATTTAAGGCTACTTTCACACTAGCGTTCGGAGCGGATCCGTCTGATGTTTCATCAGACGGATCCGCTCCGATAATGCAGACGTTCGCATCCGTTCAGAACGGATGCGTCTGCATTAAAACTTAGAAAATTTTCTAAGTGTGAAAGTTGTCTGAGCGGATCCGTTCAGACTTTGCATTGTAAGTCAATGGGGAACGGATCCGCTTGAAGATTGAGCCATATGGTGTAATCTTCAAGCGGATCCGTCCCCATTGACTTCCATTAGAAGTCTGGACGGATCCGCTCGCCTCCGCACGGCCAGGCGGACACCCGAACGCTGCAAGCAGCGTTCAGGTGTACGCTCACTGAGCGGAGCGGAGGCTGAGCGCTGGCAGGCGGATGCATTCTCAGTGGATCCGCATCCATTGAGAATGCATTGGGGCCAGACGGATGCGTTTGGGACCGCTCGTGAGCCCCTTTAAACGGAGCGCACGAGCGGACACCCGAACGCTAGTGTGAAAGTAGCCTTACATTGGTAAAACCATCCAAGAATTAAGGAGAAGAATCTCCAAACATTTCAGTATTTTGAATACGAGTGAGGAAACACCTCTGTCAAGACATTTGCAGAGGTATCATGATGGTAAAACCACAGGTTTAAAAATCTGGGGGATACAAAAAATACAGGGAAGCCCTAGACAAGGCAGTGTGGATCGTAAATTACAACAAGAAGAGACCAAATGGATCTATTGTCTTCATTCTCTAGCACCAAATGGGTTAAATGAGGGCTTCACTTTTGCCTCATTTCTATAAAATAACCTAATACGGCATTTTTCAAGTTCTATAATAGTTGATATTCAGGATGTTTACATAAGAAAAAGAGGAACGATCGTTCAAGGGGGGTTTTAAAAAAAGCTGAACTACTTTATATTCTATACAAGACTTACCAAGGCAGGTGGGCATTCCTCTTGTAGGTATTCTGTCCGTGGGAGGAGACACCTTAATAAAGATATCTGCAAATAGAAATAAAAAATAATCAATAAAATAAAAAATAATAACAATAAAAATAAAAATAATAATAGCATTTAAATATACAGGGCGTTTCACAGCAATCACTATGGCTAATAAATGCAGACTCAAATCCAGAATAGAATAAGAGGGGAGAGAAGCAAAAAGCAAAAAAGAAAGTGAAAAAGTAAAAAGAAAGAAAAAAGAAAAAAATTATCCAAATGATAATGCATGCGCAAAGACAAGTAGTACAATAGTGGCCTTTGAGTACGAGCCATACATTAAGACAGAGGTTGAGATATGAGAATAGTCCCCAAGCGAAGGCGCTAGCACACGGATGGGAGTCTCACTAGTAAGTAATAGTCTAAGTTATGACACAAGCGCACAGCACTAAGGTAGAAGCTTGAATCCTTAAAGGGGTTGTCCCACTTTGCTTTTTCAGTCTTACGAGCAGTAAATGTCCTGATAACTTCCTGGTTTGGCTCAGGCAGTTGAGTGCAGGCCGGCCACGCCTCCTCATGACTCACCCTGAGAGCTCAGTCCTTGCGTGCTCGTTCATGTGGATGAGTGATCTTTCTGGAGCCTGCAGAGTATGTAATGCCCATCCCCTGCTGGGGAATCACTCAGTGACCACCAATGCTAGTGAATTAATGTAGTAGTAACTTGTGGCTGTCCTGCATTCTAATACACTTTTACACATAAAACCTGTGTTACAAACCCATTCTGTGCAGCAAAAACAATAAATCACTACAGCCCAAATGCATGTTAGCTAGTAGCCATATGATCTGTGCTAGATATAGATAGATATATTCACTGACTTATTACCCAGCTTTCCCGATGTCTGATATTATCACTGACTTATTACGCAGCTTTCCCGGTGTCTGATATTATCACTGACTTATTACCCAGCTTTCCCGGTGTCTGATATTATCACTGACTTATTACCCAGCTTTCCCGATGTACAATATTATTACAGACTTATTACCCAGCTTTCCCGGTGTCTGATATTATCACTGACTTATTACCCAGCTTTCCCGGTATCAGATATTATCACTGACTTATTACCCAGCTTTCCCGGTGTACAATATTATTACAGACTTATTACCCAGCTTTCCCGGGGTCTGATATTATCACTGACCTATTACCCAGCTTATGGGGGTGGGGGGGGGGGGGCATCTGTGGATGGCACTTATGGGGGGGGGGGGCATCTGTGGATAGCACTTATGGGGGGGGGCATCTGTGGATGGCACTTATGGGGGGGAGGCATCTGTGGATGGCACTTATGGGGGGGGGCATCTGTGGATAGCACTTATGGGGGGGCATCTGTGGATGGCACTTATGGGGTGGGGGGATCTGTGGATGGCACTTATGGGGTGGGGGGCATCTGTGGATGGCACTTATGGGGTGGGGGGCATCTGTGGATGGCACTTATGGGGTGGGTGGCATCTGTGGATGGCACTTATGGGGTGGGGGGCATCTGTGGATGGCACTTATGGGGTGGGGGGATCTGTGGATGGCACTTATGGGGTGGGGGGCATCTGTGGATGGCACTTATGGGGTGGGGGGCATCTGTGGATGGCACTTATGGGGTGGGTGGCATCTGTGGATGGCACTTATGGGGTGGGGGGATCTGTAGATGGCACTTATGGGGTGGGGGGATCTGTGGATGGCACTTATGGGGTGGGGGGATCTGTGGATGGCACTTATGGAGTGGGGGGATCTGTGGATGGCACTTATGGGGTGGGGGGCATCTGTGGATTGCCGCCTGGACTCCTTCTGGGCACCAGAGAGCACGGCGTCCTCGGTTGCTATGACGCCGTACGCTCCCTCCTGCTGCCGGAAAACAGTATTACACTGCTATGATCTATAAGAGAGTATCACTGTATTCCGGCGGCAGGAGGGAGCGCACGGCGTCCTCGGTTGCTATGACGCCGTGCGCTCCCTCCTGCTGCCAGAAAACAGTAATACACTGCTATGATCGGGCGCCCGCGCATGCGCAAAACTATGCGACGTGCGCGCTCACAGTGTGAGTGAGAGGCCGGCTGCAGGATCCCAATAGAAACCAGTGCGCAAGTGCGGCATGGATGCGACCGGCGAGATGTGGCCGTATCCATGGGATACCAACACAAACAAAGGGGAGTGAAAGGAGCATTTTTAGGCTGAATTGTATGTTTTTTTTAATTACATGTATTATAAGAAATGTTCAGTGGGGGGCAATGATTTAATGTAACCCTATTTAATGAAGTGGGACAACCCCTTTAAGTGCCAACGTTCGCACTGAAATGGGACTCCCATATGAGGAAATTTTCTAAGTGTAGGCGCAAGCGCAGGAGATCGATCGATGGGAATATTCTTTAAGTGCTGAGTCGCTGACGCATGCGCATTAGAATCTTACCGGAAGGATGAATGATATAATTGAGGAGCGCAAGCGCAAAGATAAGAAGTAGAAAGTTCAACATCTTATAAGTATTGGCGCAGGCGCGATGCATTACCTTGGATGATGTCACTGGAATCATCCTAGTGACGCTGTAAGAGTGCGCCCTGTACTCGGAACCCATTGGCTGAGATGCTGTCCATCACTGGAAGAGATACAGTGATTGGACGAATTGACCCTACATGCTGGAACCGAGGATTTATAGCTTGATCCCCGCCCCCACACGTAATACCTGCATGTCATCCCCTGAAGACGCCGAGTACACGACGAAACATGTAGGGATGCAGGAACTAAGATTTTAGTTCAGGGAATTTGAGGCAGGGACCCCATAGTGGGAAATTGCATGTAGATAGTGTCGGACATAAAGACTCTTGCATAGTTTGGAGACTCGAGGGGTGAAGTCCAATGTGGACATACACCATATAATAAACATGAGACAGATCCCGAACCCTGATTTCCCAGAGAAATTTTAAGCAGCGAGTTCCCAAGTAATAAATGTATTTTAAAAGAGTGATTAATAAAGATAAAAATTTTATGATTACTAGTCAGAGAGGTTGCAAAAGTTACGCTAAGGTCCGAGTGACCATTTAATCCTTCAGTATAATAAATATAGCGTCGCAACCTCCTGAGGGATCCTTTGTTTGTTGTTTAAACTGGTAGAAAATGTCCAAACTCCAATATTGTCTAACGTTTGTTTTTTCACAACGCCCATATGCAGCACGAGTCCCCAAAACATCATCATCTCTGCTGCACTTTCTAGCGTATGGTGAGGTAGGGTTCTGATCAATGAATTGTTGGGTATATAAATTGGTTTGGGCCACCATTAAATTTACATAATCTTCAGCGAAGAAGAATTTAAAAAAAACTAGTTCAGTGAAGCCCGCACAGTCTATCTGTATTCCGGAGCTGCCCACAAAATCCGGAATTTGGGGCTGATAATCGTCAGGGGGTGGGGTTCATAAGAGTTCACTCTGGGGAGCTGCCTCCGCTGCTACCCTGGGGTGCTTTCTAGAGGGTCCCTCATCACCGGATGATGATGATGATGGGGTAGAGGAGTAGAGGAAAGTGGCATCCTCTTCTCCCTCACTAGCTGATTCAGTATCAGAGGCAGGCATGGCTTCTGCCTTTTCAGCTGAGTATACTCGTTGGAAAGGACAGGCCATTTTTATTTTATTGGGGTGTGACGTGTAAAATGTGTAAACCTTTATTTAGTGCGAGGGGTGTGTATGTTGTGTTTTCACACGTGAAGGGGCTTGTAATGAATTAAAAATATAGAGAAAAGGAGTAGAAAAAAAATCTAAAAAATTGCAGGATGCATGCACAAAGATGTTGCGTGCGTGCAAAAATCTACATTAACAATAGCTAACTAAAATTTTATTCTATATATATACAGTACAGACCAAAAGTTTGGACACACCTTCTCATTCAAAGAGTTTTCTTTATTTTCATGACTATGAAAATTGTAGATTCACACTGAAGGCATCAAAACTATGAATTAACACATGTGGAATTATATACATAACAAACAAGTGTGAAACAACTGAAAATATGTCATATTCTAGGTTCTTCAAAGTAGCCACCTTTTGCTTTGATTACTGCTTTGCACAATCTTGGCATTCTCTTGATGAGCTTCAAGAGGTAGTCCCCTGAAATGGTTTTCACTTCACAGGTGTGCCCTGTCAGGTTTAATAAGTGGGATTTCTTGCCTTATAAATGCGGTTGGGACCATCAGTTGCGTTGAGGAGAAGTCAGGTGGATACACAGCTGATAGTCCTAATGAATAGACTGTTTGAATTTGTATTATGGCAAGAAAAAAGCAGCTAAGTAAAGAAAAACGAGTGGCCATCATTACTTTAAGAAATGAAGGTCAGTCAGGCAGCCGAAAAATTGGGAAAACTTTGAAAGTAAGGGCTATTTGGCCATGAAGGAGAGTGATGGGGTGCTGCGCCAGATGACCTGGCCTCCACAGTCACCGGACCTGAACCCAATCAAGATGGTTTGGGGTGAGCTGGACCGCAGAGTGAAGGCAAAAGGGCCAACAAGTGCTAAGCATCTCTGGGAACTCCTTCAAGACTGTTGGAAGACCATTTCAGGGGACTACCTCTTGAAGCTCATCAAGAGAATGCCAAGATTGTGCAAAGCAGTAATCAAAGCAAAAGGTGGCTACTTTGAAGAACCTAGAATATGACATATTTTCAGTTGTTTCACACTTGTTTGTTATGTATATAATTCCACATGTGTTAATTCATAGTTTTGATGCCTTCATAGTCATGAAAATAAAGAAAACTCTTTGAATGAGAAGGTGTGTCCAAACTTTTGGTCTGTACTGTATATATATATATATATATATATATATATATAAAATACGGCATTGTTTTAACTTACCATTGACCGTGATGTTTGAGGGTGGGGTTTTCATGTCTTGGTGTTGGTCGTTTTCTAGTATAGCCTTATCACTTGGTATTGGCTCCTGGGCTGAGAACATACCTATGGGCCCTGTAAAATGAAGATTCCTTTTGAATTATATCAGTCAGCGTGCAGAGGCAGGAGTACTGGAATTGCTGCAAACCCTCCTCTCCCAGTCTGCTACTTCTAATGATCATCCTGACCTGTGTTCCCCCATCCTGTCTTCTAGGTCTCTCAAATCCAAACAGCAGCGACAATCCCTTCCTCCTAGTAGGCTTAGTCTGCATCCCCCTTTTGCCAGGAAAAAAGCCTCTTCCACATGTTCCTCCCCTGACCGTCCCACTCCAGGTATTCTCATCAGCCAACCTGTCCAAGCTAATTCCACTACAAAAGCCACAAGGTGGGGTCCAGAAGCAGGTGCCAGCATTCTCAAGCCCCTTCTTCCCGCCACTGTGCTGGGACCAGAGTTGCCCCTGAACAGGCCCTTTCCCCCTGTCACCCATCTCTATCTTCCCGAGTCAGCACAAACTCTGTAGCGCTGTTGGAGCTCCTCCCTATTCTCCAGTCGAACCAGTATAGAAGGGGATTCTGTACTGACTAGCTGTGGTATTCTCAGTTACAACAGTCTATGAGTGGTTTTATTCAATAGGAGGGCCGAGAGTTTGGCTGACCTTGGCTTGGTGAGACTGCTGAGAATGTAGCCCTATAACCCCATCTTGTCACTTAGCAGCTAGGAATAAACGACATGACGCTACTCTTTGTTGGGTGAGAGTCGGTCACAGCTTTATTAATTATTTTCTTTATCAAACCAACTTTTTTATATCTCAAACCAACATCAACAACTTGGAGTCTCAAGAAGCAGTATGCCCCACAGACTCCCTCTGTGGGCAAGTCCGCCTTCTTCTCCGTCTTGCTTTGATCACCGACCTCCACTGTGACTTAGTACCACGAACACCTGAAAATTGAACAGTAAATAACCATTGTAACAAACCAATCTAACCAAAACCAGGGCGGGCGGGACGCTGCCTGCTGGTGCCGTAGAGAAAGAGGCCGAGCCTTGCCTCATTGCCCCTTTTAACCCTCCTATGGCCACTACCAACTCTAAACACCAATCAGGGGGCAGGGGAGGATCCCCTGAGTCGCCTGGGTAACACGATGAGCAGCCCTGCTCTGTCTGGAGAAACACACCATTTTATTTTGTTATCTTTTACCATACCCCCAAGCTGCTAGCTGCTGCCAGTTTTAACCCTTCTGCTTCCCGTCTCCACAGTCTATGCCGCCTTCATTTAACCCCCTCGGCGCCACCCAGACTGCTGAGAATGTAGCCCTATAACCCCATCTTGTCACTTAGCAGCTAGGAATAAACGACATGACGCTACTCTTTGTTGGGTGAGAGTCGGTCACAGCTTTATTATTTATTTTCTTTATCAAACCAACTTTTTTATATCTCAAACCAACATCAACAACTTGGAGTCTCAAGAAGCGGTATGCCCCACAGACTCCATCTGTGGGCAAGTCTGCCTTCTTCTCGGTCTTGCTTTGATCACCGACCTCCACGGAGGGGCCCGTGTACTCCTACATGGCGCTCCGACCCCCACCCAACAAGAACTGGGCCTGCTCAACTCCGTCCTGTAAACCAGACAAGAAAATATCCAACCCGATGTCGTTCAAATGGACACCGTCGGGCCGCATAAGTTGTCTCCTTCCAACTGGCGATGACGTACTACTACCCCAGCTCTGGAGCGGACAAACCACGAAATGCGGTTATTGACAGTGTGCCTGGCCCATTCTCTCGCTGTGGCATCCCTGGCCCCTTGCCACGTAGCCCGGGGGATAATTTCTGACCACACTATAATCGCCTCTTGGAAGAAAGAGGGGAGTCTCTCCAAATCAGCCCTTATTAACGTGATCAACTCCGCTATTTTTAAGAGACACAGGTCATTGCCACCCGCGTGAATCACTAATATCACCGGGGATCGAACTAGATGGCTAAATTCCACTGCTTCCGGGAGAACCTGTGACCAGCGTAAGCCCCGGACACCCCGCCAGCGGACTTGAATATTTCGAAAACCGAGGCATCGACCGCCCGGACGGCTTTCTGCTCTCTGTCCCGCCCAAAAGATGTACGAGTGACCGATGAAACATACTGTAGGCTGGACCGCATCTAAAAGAAAAATCGAATCAATAAATGGGGCCGAACATATGAAGCAAAACAGGCAGATTTCCATCGTCCGATCCGCTGCACCTTGGACTCTGACAACCCAGCGCGAGCCGCCTCCGTAGCTGCCCCAATTCTGAAAGAGTGTGTGCCAAATTCAGCAACTGGTAAGTGAAGCGAAAGGAGGCAGCGGCGAAATATGGACCTATATTGAAAACGGGTAAGAGGGGTGCCATCAGCATGTATCAGGAAAGGGGAGCCTATCGGTCGGGTAGACACGAACTGGGCTACAGCAGCATGTGGGCAAGCTGGGCCGCCAATCTTATGCAAAGGAAGCCAGGCCCCTCGCACTAAAGCATCTGTTTTAGAGCGCCTAATGAAGACCCGTAGGGCCGAGTCGCTGATGAAGACGTCACTAGCTCCTAAACCTCCTGAGCGAGTGAGAGAAGGAGAAACCAACTCCCCTATACGAAGGGCGGCAAAAAAGGCTAAGCAAAAAGCCGCCCTAAATAAATGCACCTCATAAGGGGATTCACAAATAGAGGAGAGTAATTGGCATATGCTCACTAATAAGGAAAAGAATACAGGGTGGCGACATTCGTGGCGAATATGCTCCTTGCGCCAACCCCTAATAGCTTGCCTAATTATGAAATGCTGAGTCACATCCTGCCACCCACGCATTTTAAGGTAAAAACCAACACCCCACAAATCTACGCTGCGCAACCAACGCACTAACTCCCCTGGATTTCAGGGTCAAGAGATAAGAAATGGTCACCTGTAAACATGCTGCTGGCAAAATAGCATTTGCAGAATTAACCGCCACCGCCGTCCATTCTGCCCACGCCTTACCATGTGCTGACCACGTTGCTGGAGTCACTGAAGCTTGTACCATAGTCATCAGTCGTTGATCGGTAAATCCCAAAGCGTCGGCGGGCATGGTATTCCTTCCTGGATTGCCCACGGCAACCTGAATTCCTGCCAACGGAAACAAGATAGAGCGTCAGCTATGGTGTTGTCTACTCCTGGCACATGATGGGCCCGGAACCAAACATTGAACTCTAGGCAGCGGAAGACAAGGTGGCGAAGTAGCGAGAGAACTGGGAGAGAAGAGGAGGTTAACGAATTAATACAACAAACTACCGCCATATTGTCCGAGTAAAAACAGACACGCCTGTTTCGGAAACAGGAGCCCCATAAATTGATGGCCACAATAATAGGGAACAACTCCAACAGTGTGATATTAGAACACAAGCCCCGAGAACGCCAAGAGTCAGGCCACGGTGCTGAGCACCACTCATAGCCTAATATGGCATAAAACCGGTAGACCCAGCAGCGTCCGTGAATAATGACAAATCAGGAGAAGAAATCTCCAAAGATTGGTAGCAAGTATGGCCGTTATACTGGGCCAAAAAGGAATTCCAGACATGTAAATCCAACTTCAGCTGCTTGGTCAACCGGATGTGGTGAGAAGGCTTTTTAGCACCGCACGTTGCCAGTGATAGCCGACGGGAAAAAACGCGAGCCATTGGCATGATGCGGCACGCAAATACTAATAATCCCAATAACTCCTGCATTTGACGTAGCGTAACTGATTTTACTGACAGGAAACCTGATATCATGCCGAATAATTTTTGTAATTTATCGCTTGGTAGGCGGAAAACCATAAAGTTGGTATCTATCTCGATACCTAAAAATGTGATGATTTTCGCCGGGCCAACCGTTTTATCCTCCGAGAGGGGGACGCCGAATCGAGCCATGAAAAAACTAAATGTATCCAGGAGAAATTGGCATTTCCTAGAATTGCCGGCGGAAACAAATAGGAAATCGTCTAAGTAATGGATAATATTTAGTGAACCAGTTTCAAAACGGATGACCCATTCCAAGAAGGTGCTAAACAGTTCAAAATAATGGCACGATATAGAGCAGCCCATCGCTAGGCATGTGTTATAATAATAGGAGTCGTCCACCATACAGCCTAATAGGTGATAGCAATCAGGATGTACAGGGAGTAGGCGGAAAGCCGCTTCAATGTCTGATTTGGCCAACAAAGCGCCAATTCCAGCCCGGCTAACTAAAGCTACCGCCCTATCAAATGACACATAGGACACCGAGGAGTCCTTCTTGGAGATACCATCATTCACAGAGGAAACCTTTGGAAAGGACAAGTGATGTATCAATCAAAATGATCCTGGCTCTTTTTTAGGGATAAGGCCTAAAGGGGGGATAAAATACGTATGTTTTTAAAGGGGGGGTGTAAATGGCCCTATTTTGCGGCCCAAAGTGACTTCTTTAGCTAATTTGCTTCTCAATTGATCTGGGTTATCCTTTGCTGACTTCAAATTATCTGAAATTGTAGGTAGTGGAGAAAAATAAAACGGAATGAAAAAACCGGACGTGAAACCGAAACGTAGTTGGGCGGCCGCTTGCTCATTGGGGTATTGGTCTAGCCACGAGGACATCGCGTGCACGCTCACCGGGGTCTTTCCCGCCAGCCGAAGTGTGGGCTTTGTGTACTGATGCCTGACGCTGGCATCGGACAGCGGCATGTGAGCCTCCGCAAAAGGAACACTCGTGCTTGTATTTACAGAGGGTGAAAAATTTACAATGACCCTCGTTGTATAACCAGCAGGCTCCTGGCCTGCGCACAGCCACTGCGCCGTGTGTATTTGCTGAGGGGGCAGTGGCCGCGAGGGGAAAGGGTTGTGTTTTTTGCGACATCATAAGGCGAAGCCATAAATCTGCTGCTTTTACCCCCCAACCTATATCTGGTTGTAAAGCTATCCGTCGGCGGAACTCTTCGTCATACCGCCACCATGCGGTTCCGCCGTGCGCCTTAAAAACACTATAAATAGAGTCCATGTACACGAAGAGGTCTGCGAGAGTTCCGAATGTCGCTGAGCCATAGTGTAACCTAACACTGCGAATGCTTGAATCCAATTACCTATGGTACGAGCTACCTTTGGCTTGCGGTCTATAAACCGTTCAGCATTAGGGCGCCGCTCTTTGTCAACAGTATGCTGATCCACAGAAATTAATGACCAAATGTCTATGTACTGGTTAGCCCATATTTTGTTCTTGATGTCATCATCTAGGTGGGCCCCTAACGGCGTTAATCCACAAAATATTAATTCTTTATGGTCGCTAGGTCTGGACCTACTGGACAGAGTAGCCTCCGGGGTGGGCTGTGTAAGGGAAGAACTGGGGTCTAATTGGGCTAACAAGGCCCTAAGAGCAGGAACTAAACCTTTGGCTACGGTGTCCGCGCCCCAGGCCCCAGTAAAATTGTACTCATCGGTAGATGGATTTTGTTGTGTGGGAGCGACTAAACTCGCTTGAGGAGTTGCTGTTGGAACCGTGCTGGCTGACTCCGCCACACGGGAAGACCTTCGTGACTGATGTCTGGGGGCCCGCACACTACGAGAACGTGACCTGCCGAAGTCCGAACCGCAGGAGCTCAACTCTGAAGATGAAGGCGACCGCCATCGCGCCGATCTTGACCGGGTCGAACGGCTACTCCGGCTATGGGCACTGGAGACATGGCGGCAACGGTGAGATTCCGACCTGCGCCTTTCTCGGCGGTCGTGGGTAACTGCAGGTGATCTATGTCTAGACGACTGTCGTGGGGCAGGCTCCTGCCCATGGGGAGTGGTAGCCGACAGGGTCATCTGTAGGTTGGCAGATGTAGTTGGGATGTGAAGGGGGGGGGGGGTTGACTGTAACAGTGGTGGGGGGGGGAACATAACCAGCCAGCAGCTGCATTGGTGGGGGGTGGGGAGGGGGCATAATCCGTCCTGTAGATTGTGGGGGCAACGCTGATACAGCAGCCGCAATACCAGGGATAGACTCCCCCATGTGGCCCTTCTCATTAGGGGCCATAGACTGCAGCTCCGGCGCTAGCGTTATAGCCTCCTCAGCAGAGGAGTGCTCGCTGTGCCGATTCCCCATGCTAGCCTGTGATTTGCGACAGGAAAGAGGGGGCTGAGACGCCACCGGCGGGAACTGAAGCTGCCGTTCCTGCGGCGCCGGAAGTTGGGGAGCGGTGGGCGTGGCCTGCGGACGTGCAGGCCGAAGTGCTGGAGTATTCTGAAATCCGGCAGCCGGATGATCCTTGCGCTGCTGCTGCCGCCGGCTCCGGGTGCGGCGAGATATTAGGGCAGGAGAGGGGCTGAGACGGGCGGGTGGGCGGATGTTTCTGGTGGGCCGCCTGCCACCCGGCCGCTCCGTTAGTTGTACACTAGGGGTGGGAGGGGGGATTGATGGCTGGGGAGCTTGTAAGCCCGCCATCAGGCGGGATAGAAAAGCCGGGCCCTTCGATTGTAAATGTGCAGCGAGTGCTGCCAAAAGCTCTACCTCTGTGGCCATACCTGCTGCCTGCTGGTGCCGTAGAGAAAGAGGCCGAGCCTTGCCTCATCATCCCTTTTAACCCTCCTATGGCCACTACCAACTCTAAACACCAATCAGGGGGCAGGGGAGGATCACCTGAGTCACCTGGGTAACACAATGAGCAGCCCTGCTCTGTCTGGAGAAACACACCATTTTATTTTGTTATCTTTTACCATACCCCCAAGCTGCTAGCTGCTGCCAGTTTTAACCCTTCTGCTTCCCGTCTCCACAGTCTATGCCGCCTTCATTTAACCCCCTCGGCGCCACCCAAAACCGAGAGGTTGATTCAGCAGTACTTTTAAAGCCCCAAGTTAACAGAAACTTTTGCGGAAGTGTGTGGAGAGTGTTGTGTGTTTGCCATTGAGATCCTCACCACAGTCAGACTGCTTAAAAGAATTATCCTACAAAAAGTATTCCTATGCAATGAAAAGGACATTTTAAATGAACTGTTATTGCACTATATATGCAATAAAAATATTGTTAATTTTTTATCTACATTTTCCTCTGATAGCACTCCCTGCTGATTCTCATGTGGTCGAAATTCTGGTCCACCTTCTCCAGCATTCAGTGGTGCATGGACATGTTTAGTATCTTCCATGCTGTCTTTCTTTTCTTAGTGCTGGTGAGGTGGTTTCATAGTGAATCTGCCCAGACACCGGTTTATTCATGAAAAAATATAGCTACTTCTCTCTTTAGACGTGGAGAAGGAAATTGCATTGCATATCATATTGCTATTTGTCAGTGGAATCACTGGGGAGGAGTGGCAGATGCTTCATGAGCTGCTGTCCAACCACAGAAAGGGTATAGAGAAGTCCTCCAGATTATTACGAAGTGGATATTAATCCGCTGTGTCACTTAAACAGATTTGACTTGGGGCTACCCCTAAGGGCATTATCTAAGCTGCACCACTGATCTTCACCCTTTAACCCCTGTACAGGGATCTGGAGTCCGTTCCAGGCAGCTACCATTTAGAGTAGCCTCTGTTCAAGTCATTGCTTACCCGTAGGGGTGAAGAGAAACTGGTGCGGAACACTGAGGGGTCAGGCAAAACCATAGTAAGGTTAGGGCAGGCAGAGTTCATATGACACGATAAATAGTATAAGGTCAGGACAGGCAACTCTGGGTCAGAACAGCAGTCTTCGCCACACCTGCAGAGGCTGGCCCCAACTGGATATGTTGCCCTTCTTTTCCAGTTCAGCTGCATTGTAGTGCAAGTGGGGTCAGAAGGGAACTCAGAACTTTAAGTGGCCATGGAATAAAAATCTAAGCGGTCCCATGTTGCAGGCGAGTCTAAACTGGCAGAAGGAAGGGCCAACATAAGTAGCTGGTGCCAATAGTATCATATTTCTGAACAAATAACTGCTCCAGCAGAGAGAAATACCACAATGCAGCACAATGTACTGACCCCTGCAGAACCAATTACCACAAGCATCACAAAATAATGCACCAGCAGTACAAAATACCCCCCCCCCCCCCCTCTGTGGTGGCCACTGCCAACTGCCATGTTCTGTCCTTCTCTTCCAGTTGCCTTAGGATGGCAATACAGTTGTATGCATGAATAAGGAGGGCACCTGAGGTCACCAGCCAGGTACAGAAGTACTTGATGCTCCCAGCGTTAATTTACTCTGGGAGCGTCAGATCATTACTTACCTGGCTGGAGGCCATGAAGAGGGCTCGCTAGACATTGACCCACGGGAAGCTTCACTGCAAGGGCTATGGCCAGTCTTTCCCTCGCTGGGGCCCACTGAAGGTTCCTCCAGTGCTCTGTTGGGCCAGTCTAACACTCATTACAAGAAGAGACCTTGGTAGTTGGTTTAAATAAAGGCCCAACATTTAGTCATTACTGGTGGCAACAGAACAGTGTATGGGTTACAGTCTTTTCTTTGAGGCCACAAATCATGTTGGTTACAGTTTTAGGGCAGTGGGCACACTGCATATGGGTTACAGTCTGTTTTTGAGGGCACACAGTGTTCTGGTTACAGCCTAAACTGGTGATTTAGCTCAAACACCCCCCGTACAAGCTGAGCCAATGACAGATGATAGGGCTAGATACACGGTGCAGCAGACAGTATCACACCTGACAGGGTAAAGCTACTTTCACACTCGCGTTTGGTGCGGATTCGTCATGGATGTGCGCAGACGGATCTGGTTAGATAATACAAACGTCTGCATCCGTTCAGAACGGATCCGTTTGTATTATCTTTAACATAGCCAAGACGGATCCGTCTTGAACACCATTGAAAGTCAATGGAGGACGGATCCGTTTTCTATTGTGTCATAGAAAACTGATCCGTCCCCATTGACTTACATTGTGTGTCAGGACGGATCCGTTTGGCTCAGTTTCATCAGACGGACACCAAAAGGCTGCAAGCAGTGTCCGCCTCCAAAGCGGAATGGAGGCTGAACGGAGACAAACTGATGCATTCTGAGCGGATCCTTATCCATTCAGAATGCATTAGGGCCAAACTGATCCGTTTTGGACCGCTTGTGAGAGCCCTGAACGGATCTCACAAACGGAAAGCCAAAACGCCAGTGTGAAATACAGTACATGTAATATGTTTTGGGCACTAATGTGTTAAGTTGCCACAATCTGTACCTCAGCCATTCACAAGTTTCTGATTGTTTAGCAGGACATTGTTCACTGTAGTGGGGCAGGACACGCCCCCGTAACCATGACAACCAGCTTGTAGACAGGCAGAGCTGCAGCACACATCTCCACTCCCCGGCTGAGAAACCTGCAAACGTTCACAGGGGAAGCAGGTAAATATTGAAATAAATAATTATTTGGCACATGATACATATAGATTAGCGATACCGCAATATTGAGTCAAGTGGTTATCTCATTGTTGTTTCTGTAATGTTCTCCATGTCGCGGTTGATGCTTGTTTTTTTTTTTTTTTTTTATATATAACAAAGAATAGTAAAACACCTAAATCTGAGCTATATGGTGAGACAGTTGTCCTTAAAGGGGAAATACAGTGAAATCCCTTTCAGACATGTCATAGACAAAGGAGAGAAGAAAACCATTGCAACCTTTTTGTTTTTGGACTGATTTCCAGAATTAAGACTCTATAGACTCTGTCTCACCCCACAATAAATTTAGACTGAGACCAGACTCCCAAAATAATACAGACCACAGACCAGACCCCTTAAATAAATTCAGACCCCAGACCAGTCTGCCTAACTAAATACAGACCCAGATCAGACCCTAAATAAATGTAGACCTCAGATCCCCTAAATATATACAACCCCCAGATCTTCTAAATACAGACTCCAGACCAGACCCCCTAAATATATACAACCCCCAGATCTTCTAAATACAGACTCCAGACCAGACCCCCTAAATATATACAGATCCCACATCCAATAATAACAGACCCCAGATCCCTATACAAATATGTACCCCCCAAAATAAATGCAGATCCCCAAAATACAGACCCCAGACCAGACTCTGCAGATGTTCACCTCTCCTACTTGCTGCAGCTTGCAGTCCTTTTCACCCTCAGGTGCCCCTGCAAACTATGTCCTAGATGTTGTCTGCAGCAGTGCTTGGGCATAAGTGGTCCTGCAGGAACAAGGAGACGTAAATAGTCAGGACCTGTCGGGTGTTTTGAGGGTCCAGGAGGTCTCCTCTTCCAGGAGAGTTGCTAAGGATAATTTAGATTGACTGAAACCATTTGCCACTGCTCAAGAAATTCATTTCTGAAAATCTCACACCTTCTAAATGTGAAAAGATGAAGGGGGTGGCAGGCCGGCTCAATTCACCAACGAAGCAAGCCCCCTTCTCTGTCAGATTCATTCATAAAGATTACATAGTTAAAGTATATCACTGAGTTTTAATAGGTTTCCTCTGACAACCCCTTTAAGAATACTGTCATTCATACGAACGGTTTTTGGCTGGAATGTGGTGTCCGATTTCTAGTAAAGTCACTTTTGTATTATTTGTACACTTGTGCACTAACTTAACAATTAGGTAATTATTGTAATTGATATCAGTATATATTGTTGGCACATTGGCACTTTTTGTATTGCTTGAATAAAGTCCCAGTAAGGGCCCATTCACACGTCCGTAGAATGGGTCCGGATCCGTTCCCCAACATTGCGGAACGAATCCGGACCCATTCATTCTTTATGGGGTCGGAAGAGATGCGGACAGAACACAGTGTGCTGTCCGCATCCACATTTCCGGAGCGCAGCCCCGATCTTCCGGTCTGCGGCTCCCGAAAAAATAGAACATGTTCTATTCTTGTCCGCAATTGCGGACAAGAATAGGCAGTTCTATAGGGGTGCCGGCCGGGTGTATTGCGGATCCGCAATACACTACGGACATGTGAATGGACCCTAAGAGGTCTGAAGCGTTGCATGGGTGACTAAAGGACACACTTCTTTCACCATATAGAGGTTTAATATATAAAACTTATTTATTTATATAGTGTCAACATATTGTGCAGCACTTTAGATACATTTGGGGAGATTTATCAAACCTGTTGTAAAGGGAAAATGGCTTAGCTTCTCATCGCAACCAATCAGATTCCACCTTTCATTTTCCAAAGGAGCTCTGATAAATGAAAGGTGGAATCTGATTGGTTGCTGTGGGCAACTAAGCCACTTTTCCTTTACAACAGTTTTTGATAAATGTGCTCCATTGTCAACACTCGCTGACCCCAGTGAAGCTCAAAATCGAAGTTCTCTATCAGTATTGGAGTGTGAAAGGAAACAAATGCAATCACTGGGAGACCATACAAACTCCATGCAGATGTTATATACATGGCCCACACCTGGTAGGGTTAGATACACAGCTCAGCTGATTCCAGATTGTTTAGCAGGACATTCTTCATTGTAGTCGGGCAGGGCACGTCCCCGTCACCATGACAACCAGCTTGTTGATAGGCAGAGCACATCTCCACTCCTGGGCTGAGAAACCTGCAAACGCACACTAGGGAAGCAGAAAGGGGTTCTGCAGTTTGTTTAAACTGATGATCTATCCTCTGGATAGATCATCAGCATCTGATCGACTGGGGTCCGACACCCGGGACCCCCGCTAATCAGCTGTTTGAGAAGGTAGTGGCGCCCCACCCTTCTCACTGTTTACTGCAGGCCCAGTGACGTCACAACTTGTATCAACTGGCCTGGGCGCGGCTAAGCTCCATTCAAGTCAACAGAGCTTAGCCCAGGCCAGTTGATACTAGTCGTGACGTCACTGGGCCTGCGGTAAACAGCGAGAAGGGTCGCGACGCTCCTGGAAAGCCGCGCCTTCTCAAACAGCTGATCGGCGGGGGTCCCGGGTGTCGGACCCCCGCCGATTAGATGCTGATGATTTATCCAGAGGATAGATCATCAGTTTAAACAAACTGCAGAACCCCTTTAAATATTGAAATAAATAAATTGCTTGGCATGGAGGAAGATCAGATACAATACATAGATTAGCAGGGCCTTACAAAGCCTACAGAGCACCTCAGTGCACCTACTGTACTCCAGCAGCCAACTGCATAACTGCATATTTACAACCTGGTACAGAAAGGAGATAAAGGGAGGACACAGCCAGTTATGTAACATCCTGAGAAGTGACATGGTTTAATTTTTACAAGACATTTGGTCACACACAGGTGCATATAGCTTTACACAGGACTTTAGATACACAGCACTCAGTAAAAATGGTCATGCCAGGATATGAAACTTAATGGCATACTGATCAGCCATGGAGACCCCTTGCCTCAGGTGTAACAGAGCACAAGCTGTGGAGGGGGCACAGCCAAGTTCCTTAAATACTCTCCAGAAAGTTGCCAGGAAGTTCAAGGATAAGAAAACTAGGTCAATTTGCTCCAAAGTGATGATGCCAAGGGCATGGCTTATTCTCTGACCTGGGAAATCCTGTAGGCCTGGCTTAGAGTGGAATTCATTCTTGTAAGGCCTTAGGATCTCCATCAAACCACAGAGGTACTGGGAGATAGATACAGGGGATGGGTGTCGGGTGGTCAAAATAGTCTTCTGTACCAGAGCAATAGGGTTTGGAGTGGGAGCAGACGGTTTCAAGGGTTGCAGATAACTAGAGATTCCCTGGAGATCCCATATTATTTCTTTCTGGTAGAATCCTTGCTGGCCACCTATTCTGCCAGTTCATACAGACAGAATCCATGGCCTGCTGATCCTCTTACAGTCATGTTTAGTGCTCTAGACTAGGGTGTCAAGTCTTCATCTTCATCAAAGGGGGCCTTTCACCACTCCTGACATGTCTTTTTAGTAACCAATTGTCTTCCACAGTTAATGACCATTCTGTAGTATGTAGTCTTAAAGGGACACTGACAGGCCTTCTGAGCATAATTAGCTCTTTATATGCCCCCCTAGGTCTTATAATAAGTTCCCAATTCATATAAGTATTATCCCTGTGCGCATTATAAAACGTTAAAAATAATCTTTATAATCACCTCTCCTTTCTGCCCAAGGGGCGTTCTTTGTGGCGCATTTGTGCCCAGCCGCGTCCCAACTGCCGGGTCCTTAGACACGCCCATCTCATTAGTATTCACTTGGCGCAATGTGATCCCGGCGAGCGAGGGTGCCGGGCGCATGCGCAGTATCTCCGAATGTCGGGGACTGAGAAATACCGCCCAGCGAAGTGAATACTAATGAGATGGGCGTGTCTAAGGATCCGGCAGTTGGGACGCGGCTGGGTACAAATGCGCCGCAAAGAACGCCCCTTGGGCAGAAAGGAGAGGTGATTATAAAGATTATTTTTAACGTTTTATAATGCGCACAGGGATAATACTTATATGAATTGGGAACTTATTATAAGACCTAGGGGGGCATATAAAGAGCTAACTATGCTCAGAAGGCCTGTCAGTGTCCCTTTAAGACTCAATGTTGTTGCTAATTGGCTGTTGCCAGTTGGGGTGTGTGTGTGGGGGGGGGGGGGGGGGAGTGAATGGGACGTTCCTGCATAGTTTAACACTGTCCAATTATTGCTGCAAGTGGCAGACTGTGCCAGGACACAATGTTAAACTGTTAAAACCTAGTTGCCAATACATTCATAAACTTCATGTAGGAATAATTGAATCGTTACTGCATGGGGAATGCAGGTAGTTACTAAAGCAGACATGTCAGGAGAAGTAGAAGGTCCTCTTTAACCCCCACAAAAAGTTGTTGAAAATGCTGCAGGAAGATCCCCAGGTCTTTGTTCCCAGAATAGTCAGAACTAGGAGTAGAACAACAAGAACTAGGTGAACAAAACCAAGGGTCAGGGTTAATTAGGATCAGAAGCACCAGGACCCAGATCCAGGAAAGGGTAAGAACCTGCATCAGCAGGTAAGGTGCGGCAGATGTTTCCTCTTTGAAGCAGATCTGTCATTAGACTATGTTGCTGTGTTTAAGGGCAGAATAGTATTGGGACAGATCTGATCTCCTATTACCCAGAATGGCACAAAATGAGCGATTAGAAAAGACACATTAAGGTAACATAGGTTGGTTTAGGTATTCTCAGTTACGTTCAGCACTGCTTAGCACAAAAGAGAACGAGTGCTTAGAAATAGATAACTGCACAGTGCTGAATCATGTGCTGGGGAAGGCCAAGGTCTCCCAACTATATGAATCACTAATCAGGACCCGTTTAAAGAAGCTTAGCTCTCAGAGCCAAAGGACATGGGGAGCTGATTTCCCGATGATTGATCAAATTGATTGGAGTTGAGAGTTTGAGACATGTTTCACATAATTTTATTCACATATTAGTACAGTTTAATATTTTGCACAGGTTATATATCACCCCTCTTTGGTTGAATAAATGTGGTTTAAGGGAGACTTCTAATTGTCCACGATGTGACTTTCCAAGGGCAGATTGTCTACATATGCTCTGGCCTTGTCCAGAGTTAAAAGAATATTGGGACTTCATTTATAACCATATCACCTAAAAACTGAAGTTGCCAATTCCGTTCACAGCACAGTGTTTGATTTTGAATGACTTGTCTAAGGTCAACTGTCTCAATTCTAAAAAGATATTGTTGACTAGAATAATGTTTCTGGCTGGACTATTAATTCTATGACTTTGGTTTTCATGAATTACTCCATGTTTCGACTCCTGGCTAAACCTGGTGAATAAGGTGAAAAGGTATGAAAATATCCTTTAGGGAAAGAAATATTGGGGATATTGGGGAAAAATGGACTAAGGTATGGGTAATATGGAAGTTGTAGGGAGATGAGTTATCTTGGTGTGATTGCCATGGCCACTTTCCATCTCTCCCCCCTCCCTCCTCTTTTAATTTTTTTTATTTTAATTTTTTTGAGACGCATTGCAAGGGAAAGAAGGGGGAAAAAGAAAAGGGGTAATCGGTTAATAAATAATAATTGTAATAATTTTGTTTTTGATCTGCACGGATGTATTTTATTGGTGAGTAGATAATATTTAGTTGTAAATTATGTATATAAACTATACTGTGTTTACTTTTTAAGGATTAATTATGTTTAAAATTAACTGTGATTTTCAAGAGAAAAAATAATCTTAAAAAAAAAAGAAAAAAAGAAAAGGCACAGGACACAAAGCCTTGCTTTAAATAGACCGCCAGGCAACACATCCTCCACTGGCGCTAGTTGACCTGACAACCTGAAACTGCTTTGCAGCCAGAGGAGAGAAACAGTCCAATCAAGCTGCACCTTGGCAGAAGATAGAAGGAGCAGCAGAGGAGGAAGTGTCTGGTTGCCTAGCGACAGCTGGAGCCAAAACCACTTGTTAGCGCTGTTCTATACTGTACATGTGCATGAAAAAGTTTGGGCACCTCTGGCCAAAAATTACTGTTACTGTGAACAGTTAAGCAAGTTGAAGATGAAATGATCTCCAAAAGGCATAACGTTAACCCCTTAAAGGGTTTCTATCACTTCGTTTCACCTATTTAGCTTTCAGACACTAGCGATCCGCTAGTGTCTGCTTTATCTAACCATCCTAATATAAGAGCTTATTGTCCTGCCGTTTAGCTAAAAAAATAACTTATATAGATATGCAAATGAGCCTCTAGGTGCTATGGGGGCGTGATTAGCACCTAGAGGCTCCGTCTACCTTAACAAACTGCCGCCGCCCAGCGCGTCCCTCCAGCCCGCCCATCTCCTCCGGAATGCGATGCTCCTCGTATTCGGCGCATGCGCAGTGAATGTCTGATCGCTTCCCCGCTCAGACATCTCCACTGCGCCTGTTCCTCGGAGCACTATGACGTCATCAGCGCAGGCGCAGTGGAGATGTCTGAGCAGGGAAGCGATCAGACATTCACTGCGCATGCGCCGAATACGAGGAGCATCGCATTCCGGAGGAGATGGGCGGGCTGGAGGGACGCGCTGGGCGGCGGCAGTTTGTTAAGGTAGACGGAGCCTCTAGGTGCTAATCACGCCCCCATAGCACCTAGAGGCTCATTTGCATATCTATATAAGTTATTTTTTTTAGCTAAACGGCAGGACAATAAGCTCTTATATTAGGATGGTCAGATAAAGCAGACACTAGCGGATCGCTAGTGTCTGAAAGCTAAATAGGTGAAACGAAGTGATAGAAACCCTTTAAGGACTCAGCCCTATTTCACCTTAAGGACTTGGCCATTTTTTGCAAATCTGACCAGTGTCACTTTAAGTGCTGATAACTTTAAAACGCTTTAACTTATCCAGGCCATTCTGAGTTTGGTTTTTCCTCACAAATGACACTGCTAAAATGTAGTAAAAAAAAAATTTTTTATATATTTTTTTAAAAATACCAAATTTACCAAAAATTTGTAAAAAATTGCAAATTTCCAAGTTTCAATTTTTCTACTTCTATAATACAAAGTAATACCTCCAAAAATAGTTATTACTTTACATTCCCCATATGTCTACTTCATGATTGGATCATTTTGGGAATGATATTTTATTTTTTGGGGATGTTACAAGGCTTAGAAGTTTAGAAACAAATCTTGAAGTTTTTCTGAAATTTTCAAAAACCCAATTTTTAGGGACCCCCATTCTATAAACTACACCCCTCAAGGTATTCAAAACTGATTTTACAAACTTTGTTAACCCTTTAGGTGTTCTACAAGAATTAATGGAAAATAGAGATACAATTTCAAAATTT
Source organism: Bufo bufo (assembly GCF_905171765.1). NCBI lineage: Eukaryota > Metazoa > Chordata > Amphibia > Anura > Bufonidae > Bufo > Bufo bufo. Next base: position 224,830,808 of record NC_053389.1, read on the forward strand.
CACTTTTTTGGCAGATTTTCCATTTTAATAATTTTTTTCCAGTTACAAAGCAAGGGTTAACAGCCAAACAAAACTCAATATTTATGGCCCTGATTCTGTAGTTTACAAAAACACCCCATATGTGGTCGTAAACTGCTGTACGGGCACACGGCAGGGCGCAGAACTAAAGGAATGCCATACGGTTTTTGGAAGGCAGGTTTTGCTGGACTGGTTTTTTTGACACCATGTCCCATTTGAAGCCTGATGCAGGGGGGTGGATCTCACAGGCTCTTCACCGGAAGGCAGCGCGATGCCTTCCTTAGACATCGCGCTGCCTTCCATGCCATCGGGTCCCCCCCACAGCCGCATGGGGACCCGATGGCACGCCGCACAGCCGCCGCAACCACAGGTAAAGCCACAAACTACAGGTCTGAATTGACCTGCGGTTTGCGGCGATCGCCGATACGGGGGGGTCACATGACCCCCCCCGGCGTTGTGACAGGATGCCCGCTGAATGATTTCAGCAGGCATCCTGTTCCGATTAACCCCCGCCGCAATCGCGGTTTAAACCCATGACGTACCGGTACGTCATGGGTCCTTAAGGACTCGGGAAACATGCCGTAACGGTACGTCATGCGTCCCTAAGGGGTTAAAGATGACACTTTTCAACATTTTAAGCAATATCAGTGTATTATTTTGGTTTTGGATAATTATGGCGTGAATAAAGGAAAGGAGTACCTTGTAAAAATGTTGGAACCCAAGGAGATTTGAGCGCGCAGATAACTTTAACCAAGGTCTCAGACCTTAAATAGCGTGTTAGGGTGCTGGCACATGGTGCAGTTCTCACATGCATTCAGGATGCAGTTTTTTATTGTAGCTAGCTGAAATTAATGAAATCATTCCCACCATGCAGAACACCAGGGTTTAACGTTTTCGCTACCAGCGCTGTACATGTATGGCGCTGGAGCGATGGGCAAAAATGGCGCCTGCTTGCTGTGCAGCGGGCGTCATGGCTGGCGGGTCTCCAGCGGGTTTCAAACGGCAGAGACCCGTGGCTAATTACCACGATCAGCAATAATGCGCTAGGTCTTGCTGAAGAGACCTTAGGCATTTTAAGGTGCAATTCTTATTTTGGCCAGCAGGTGGCAGGCCAACATAAGAAATTAGCAATTCAGATATTTAAATGGACGTAAAAAAAATCCATGAATGTTCAGAATTAAAAACCCAAGAAATCCTTCTTTTTGGCTCATCTGCTGGTGGCCAGAAGATAGATGAGAACTGAAGTACCTATGGTAAATGAGTGGATAAACACGATGAATTTACATAGATCCATTGAGAAAGCAGGCTATATTAAATTAAACAAAATGCATATTCATAGTAGATTATGGAGTAAATGTAAGACTTTTATAGATAAGTAGAAGGACTGGGGGGGGGGGAGGGAGAGAAAGAGGGAAGAAGTGAATGTAATATTTTTTTTAATTATTATTATATATTTTTTTCCTTCTTGCTCTCGAGGGTGGGTGGCGGGATTTATACATAAAATCTGCATGTACGATTTACTACGTTTGTCAAAGATGTTTATGTACGTTTTACAAAATTTGTATGTATAATTTATGGCCGGAATAAAGATGATTAACAAAAATAATAATTGGATTTTGTAGGCTCAAATGTGAGCTTCAAAATCATAACAAAAAAGTAAAAAAAAACTGTTTAAAAATACAGTATATTTAAAAAAAATGTTTAAATCACCCCCCTATAAAATAAAATAAATAAATACATAAATAACAAAAAATATAAACATCATGGGTATCACCGGGACTGAAAACCCAGTACTATTAAAGGGTTTCTACCACTTCGTTTCACATAATTAGCTGTCAGACACTAGCGATTCGGTAGTGTCTGCTCTGCCAAACCATCCTAATATAATAGCTTTTGGGGCAGCCGTTTTGCTAAAAAAATAACTTTCATTAATATGCTAATGAGCCTCTAGGTGCTATGGGGGCATCATTAGCACCTAGAGGCTCGGTCTACCTTCACAAACTGCCACCGCCCAGCGCGTCCCTCCAGCCCGCCCATCTCCTCCTGAATGCGATCCTCCCTGTGAGCGCCTGTATTCGGCGCATGCGCAGTGAATGTCTGACCGCTTCCCTGCTCAGATATCTCCACTGCGCCTGTTCCTCGGAGCACTATGACGTCATCGCGCAGGCGCAGTGGAGATGTCTGAGCAGGGAAGCGGTCAGACATTCACTGCGCATGCGCCGAATACATACGCTCACAGGGAGGATCGCATTCCGGAGGAGATGGGCGGGCTGGAGGGACGCGCTGGGCGGCGGCAGTTTATGAAGGTAGACCGAGCCTCTAGGTGCTAATGACGCCCCCATAGCACCTAGAGGCTCATTAGCATATTAATACAAGTTCTTTTTTTAGCCAAACGGCTGCCCCAAAAGCTATTATATTAGGATGGTTTGGCAGAGCAGACACTAGCGGATCGCTAGTGTCTGACAGCTAATTATGTGAAACGAAGTGATAGAAACCCTTTAAAATATAAAAATATTTTTCCAATACGGCCAATTTTTTTTTCAAAGTTTAAGTTTATTTAGACATAAAAAAAACTATACATATGTGGTATCATTGTAATCATACTGATCCAGAGAATGAAGGGCATGGGTCAGTTTTGCTGCAATCAGAACACTGTGTGAACCAAAACCGGAAAACGGTGGAGGAATTGCTTTTTTTCCAATTACACCCCATTTGGAATTTTTACCACTTCCCACTACATTGTATGCCATAATAAATGGTGGCATTAGAAAGTACAACTTGTCCTGCAAAAAATAAGCCCTCATACAGCTATGTGAACGGAAAAATAAAAAAAAGTTATGGCTCAAGGAAGATAGGGAAGAAAAATTAAAACGAAAAAACCTCCGGCATCCTAAGGGTTAATGAGGCTGCTAAACTGGCTAAATTGCAAACTGCATCCTGAATGCATATCAGAACTGCACTGTGTGCCAGCACCCTTAGGCCCCTTTTACACAAGCGAGTTCGCATCACGCATTGCACCCGCGAGGAAAACGCATTGCGCCCGCAATGAATCCGGACCCATTCATTTCAATGTGTCTGTGTACATGAGCGTTTTTCACGCATCACTTGTACGTTGCGTGAAAATCGCAGCATGTCATATATTCTGCGTTTTTCACGTAGCCCTGGCCCCATAGAAGTGAATGGGGCTGCATGAAAATCACATCGCATCCGCAAGCAAGTACGGATACGATGCGTTTTTTTTACTGATGGTTGCTAGGAGATGTTTGTAAACCTTCAGTTTTTTATCATGCGCGTGAAAAGCGCATCAATGCACATTGCACCCGCGCTAAAAAAGCTGAACAACTGAATGCAATCGCAGACAAAACTGACTGAATTTGCTTGCGAAATCGCGCATTTTTAACTGAACTCATCCAGACCTAATCCGTCACGCTCGTCTGAAAGGGGCCTTAAGGTCCAGGCTTGTTAACAATCATCTTTAGGAAAGACCAGGTGATGTAAATTTCAAAGCTTTATAAATAGCCCAGACTCCTCTAACCTTGTCCCAAAAAAACAGTATCCATGGGTTCTTCTAAGCAGCTGCCTAACAATCTGAGAATGGTAGAGGCCGACAAAGCAGGAGAAGGCTATAAGAAGATAGCAACGTGTTTTCAGGTTGCCATCTCCTCATTTCGAAATGTACTTAAGAAATGATAGGTAACATGAACAGTTCAGGTCAAGAGAAGGTCTGGAAGACCAATTAAAATTTCAGAGACAGCTGCTCGTAGGATTGCTAGAAAGGTAAATCAAAATCATTGCTTGACTGCAAAAGACCTTCAGGAAGATTTAGCAGACTTTGCCGTTGTGGTACATTGCTCTACTTTTTAGCAACACCTCCACAAATGCGGCCTTCATGGAAGAGTCATAAGAATAAAAACCTCTCTTGTGTCCCCACCACAAAATTCAGTGTTAGAAGTTGGCAATAGAACAGCAAGGGGAACATTTCACAGGTAGAGGAAATAATGGATTCAATGAAATTCCAGAAAATTCTGGAAGTAAATATAACACCAACTGTAAAAAAGTCTACAAATGGATAATGATCCTAAACACACCTCAAAATCCACAATAGACAACCTCAAAAGGCGCAAGCCTACAGTTCCCTTACAGTCCTCTGAACTGAACATCATTGAAAATCTGTGGATACATCTCAATAGAGTAGTGCATGCAAGATGGTCCATAAATCTCCCAGAACTGGAAGAATTTTGCAAGGAGTAATGGCTGAAAAGCCCTCAAGTAAGAACTGAAAGACTCTTGGCTTGCTACAAAAAGCATTTACAACAGGGGTGCATAACCTGTGGTCCGGGGGCCACATGCGGCCCTCAATACCATTCTGTGTGGCCCCCAACCATCTGGTAACAGACATGTATGTCTATGTCTTCTGGCTGCTCACATGTATCTTTCATGTATTCTCCCATTAGATGGGAGTATTAGAAGTGTAACTAGATATTTATGATATATACTATATGTTCAATATGCCATAAATATAGCTTTTCAGTTGGTAATACCCCTTTAAGTTTTAATTTTGCAGGTCTATTTGGGGGATCTAGGGTCTATTTTTTAAGGGGTGTGATGAAGTGGGTCATATGCACCACTTGAGATTTAAATGGGGGTTTCCAAGACTTTAGAAGTGATGACCTATTCATCGCTATATGATTGGTAGGGGTCGGACACCATGGACCCCCATGATCACCTGTTTGAGGAGGCAGCAGCTCTCGCAGTAGTGTCGCTGCCTTCTCACAACTTTTCCAATGCCAGTGAGTACCATACCAAGCACAGCTGCTATACTATGTACGGTGATGTACTTGGTGAACACGGAGGAGGCCGGCGCTGATGCCTTCTCAAACAGTTGATGGGCAGTTGTCCCCGGTGTCAGACCCCCACCGATCAGATACCGATGACCTATCCAGGGGATAGGTCATCTGTTCTTAAGTCTTGGAAAAGTCTTGGAAAACCCTTTAGGGTGGGACATGCCCTATATAAACATACAGCCCCATGATTTCTTCTTTCTGGTGTCAGATTCAGGATATCCTCTCCCTGGTTTTACAAAAAGATTTTCAGACCCACTTCTGTTTCTGCTGGCTGTTCCCCCTTTTAATCTCCCTAAACCTCATGTTAGGCTGCTCCACAGCTCACCCGTCTGTTCTGGACTTCCATATGATTGTTCAGGATGATCTATCCATTGAATATCTTATGACTTTGTTGAATAACACCTTGGATACATTTACTGGAACAAGGAACCATGGGATAATTACTGGGCTGATATTGGATGGATCTGGGGATATCACTTGACCATTACTGATATGTTAGTATTGCTTCCCTCAGTGGTATATCTGCCTTTTCCTCTTTTACTGTCTTTTCTGTGTCTGTTTTTTTTAATTTTCTTTCTTTTTTCTTTTGCTCTGAGGGAGATAATACCTAGCTCTAGTCATAGGCGTGCGCAGCCTATTGCATTAGGGTGTGCACCCTAAAGCACAAACACACACACAGTGCGCGCGTGTGTGTATATATAGCCTTTATGCCATTAGCCCCCATTATCAGCCCTTATACCTCATTAGCCCCCATTATGCCTCTTATTAGCCCCCATTATGCCTCTCATTAGCCCCTATTATGCCTCTCATTAGCCCCCATCATCAGCCTTTTTGCCTCATTAGCCCCCATCATCAGCCCTTATGCCTCATTAGCCCCATTATCAGCCCTTAGGCCTCATTAGCCCCAATTATGCCTCTCATTAGCCCCCATTATGCGCCTCATTAGCCCCCGATATGCGCCTTATTAGCCCCCATTATGCACCTCATTAGCCCCCATTATGCACCTCATTAGCCCCCATTATGCACCTCATTAGCCCCCATTATGCCCCTCATTAGCCTCATTTTTAAAAAAATAAAAAAACACTTACCTCTCTGCTCCTGGACGCTGCCACTCCTCGCCACCCGCGATCCTCTTCCTCCTGCTCTCGGCTGTGCTCTGAACTGGCGCGCACAGCGTGACGTCACAAAGCGTCTCACGCTGTGCGCAGCCCTGCACAGCCAACAGTCGAGGACCAGAAAGCGGTAAGCACATAGCGTTCACCGCTTCCTGGTCCTCCGGTACTAATGAGCGCTTCCAGAATGGAAGCACTTCATTAGTATATACCGGCCAGCAGGCTTGATTAGGGTGTACCCAGGCACACCTGGCACACCCCGTGCGCACGCCTATGGCTTTATTATAACCTACTATCAGGGGCGTAACTACCATAGCGGCAGACCATGCGACTGCTATGGGGCCAGGGCAAGAGGGGGCCCAGTCTTAGTTGGGATTATCTCCTCTTCTACTGGAGGTGAAAACTTGGTCAGGACTCTACTCTCTAAAAGGAACAACTTTTATTACATGAGGCAGTGGAAAAATGGCCCAAGGGTCATTGAAAGGGGTATAGGCAGAAACCCTTCTGTCCTGTGTCGGGGGGCCTTACTTCTCTATGTACACCACTACCTACTACTGCTTTTCTTTCTACGTACAGGTTAATACTAGATAACCAGATTGCTGGTCTTAATCGTTATTTGATGTGACATTGTGTTCATTGTGTATCCTCTACTCCAAGTTAACACTATGCCTTTTGTATCAACATATTTGGATACTCATGATATCATTTTGCTGGCTGTTGTTTATTAGCTTAACACTACTCATCTACATTTTTTTATTTTGTACATACTTTTTTATATATAAAAAAAGAATAAATATACAATAAAAAAAAAACATGTTGCTTAGCAAAATCACTTCTTCCTGATACTTCTCAAACTTCAAAATAGAAAGCTGTAACTGCAATGTCTTCTATTGTCCACTAGATTGATTCAGGAATGCTGCCTCCACCGACTGAATTTTCTCCAGAGGCTCAAAATTTGCCAAAGGTAAGAAAATAACATAAAACTGAACTCTGTCACATAATAATCGCTGACTAGGCTTATAGGTCCAAATTTATGTGCTAAATAATTTATTAATATATCTTTATAGTGGTCGAAGTTCTGACACAAAGAGCTCCAAATATCTTGTACAGATGCAGAGTCGTGCTCTAATACTGTCTGCCTGCGGTCACCACTAGAGGGAGGTTAGAAGCTTACTGTGTATACATGTTTTGTTAAAGGTTTAAAGGGATCCTGACATCAACATTATGCAGCCCGTACTAACGGCAGCTTAAAGTAGAGACAGGTGAGTTGATGTCAGCGGTCTGTCATTTAAAAGTTAAAAGTAAGTGGTTGCTGAGAACCAACATCAATCATTGCAGACTAGGCAAAAGGCAAAAGAGTCACGGCCACCTGATCAGAGTCATGGTTATTCATGAATTCCTGCTCTCCTGCCCACCTGCTGATGACTGACAGTCTTCTACCTAGCAGATAAAACAACGTCCAGCACAAACCGATTCTTTCAAGTCATTTGTGTTCCTTAAAAATACATCCAGTGAATAAGAGTTACGAGTAAGAACTGTAATGTTCGAAACGTGTTAACAAGATGGGGAAGTGGAGATTTTATTCACTGGATGTATTTTTAAGGAACACGAATGAAGACCAAAGCGACTTGAAAGAATCAGTTTGTGCTGGACGTTGTTTTATCTGCTATGAGATCCAAGGTTAACCTGCACCTGTCCGTGCACTAGAGGTAGAAGAAAGGTGAGCTCGACTTACTTTTTTATGCAGTCTTCTACCTAGTTTTCTCCCTTTCTCTCTAGGAGAGAACTGCCAGTCATCAGCAGATGGGGGGGGGGGGGGGGGGGGGTCCGGAGATTATAATAACCAGGACTCTTCTCAGGTAGACTTGACTCTTTTCAAGGCCTGGGCTGCAATGATTATGATGCTGGTTCTCGGCAACCACTTACTATTAGCTCATGTGTGACACAACGCTGAAATCAACATTTCTGTCAGTATTTTATGCTGCCCTTAGTGAGGTCAGCATAAAGTTGATGACAGGTTCCCTTTAAATGTTTTTTTTCAAGTGTTCAAGAAATTAAACTGGCTACAGGAAATGTTTTGAAATAAAAAATATAATATTACTCACCTGTTAAATGCCCCGCCACTCCAGGACCTCTTTTGGAATGACATATGAATGCTGCAGCCGATCACTGGTGTCCGTCCTCATGTCTCGCACATGCAAGTATTACTGCTGAAGTCACATGGATGTATGGCATATCACTCCAGGAAAAAATAAAATAAAAGTAATGTTTCATTATTTTTATTTTATAACACTTCCTGTGGCTATTTTATTTTTTTAAACTCTTAAGTTCATTGGGAGATGTATACATCTGTAAGCAGAGCTCCCCCTTGTGGTGACCACAGGCATCCACGATTTTGCCACTATAGTATAATGCTAATGTAATGATAAAGCCAAACTGTCGCCCAGCAAACGCGGCGTACCAGACACACTTTGCGCAAGCCGCCACACTCTTCACCCGCCTCAAACAGGAAAGGGGACTTTGGCAGAGCCCTTCCCAGGCATCAAATAGCAGGGCAGCTGGTGGCTGGGCACACCGTCCGCAGTTGGGCAAAACCTCAAAGTTAATACCGTGACACTATGTGCAACGGGCGTCTCCCCCTAGGGCCCTCTATGTATAACGTGTCCCAGGTGTAGGAATGCCGAGTGGTGTATTGCAGCCTAAAATGTCTATTTATCTGTGTCACGATGCTCCTACCTAGATACGGCTGGACCCCAAGGTTTGTCTACAAAGCAATAAATAGGGGGAATAATTGAGGGATTGGAAGAAAAATTTTGTCCAGAACTTGAGATGAAGTTGAACAGCAGCTTTACTTAAATAAACATTCTCAAACACGGTTTACAGACTTTGTCTTGGTCCCAGCAGGCTTTAGTATTAAAACTGGCAGGCCAACTCGTCTCTACTACATCTGTTTCTCTCTCTGGCTCTGCTGTACTTACAGGCTGACTGTATGACTTTGCTTCTTCTGTCTGATGCACCTTCTCTCTATATTCTGACTCTTAAATTATGCCAGGGAACTGCTCCTGGCTTCTGAGGCTTTCAGCTTTAGCCTCCATGGCCAGCAGAGCTTTGGGTGCTCTGGCTGGCGTGGGCACCTCCAGCAGAGACGTGCCCTGCACACCTTCCCTAAGCAGGGGGGTAAGCTAGAACTGACTAGAAACTAGGACCCACCCTTTCTGCAGGAAGTAGGACTCGCCCACTTCTCTCCAGGGGGAATGTTAGAATGAAATGGAAAGCTCCATTCTACCTAAGTACAGCTCTGCCGTGTTTGCTGCCACCTGCTGGTGAACCAGGCACATTACATGTGAACAATATGCAGTACGCAGGCCTGCAGGGTATAGCGATGTGAGGTCACGGTTGCTTAGGCAAACGAGGGTTGCTATGGGTTACTCACAGTTTGTAGGATGACCCTGAGCAGCGTACAGCAGTGATGGAGAGGCTGGCACAGAAGTCCTCTGGGGCACTCTCTGTATATAGGGACCAGGCCTGATGGTGGATGAGATGCCCTGGGTGTTGCAGATGTTTAATGTGCCTAGAGCAAGGTCCCTTTAAGGTTTGTGACGCCAGTGCCGGTAACGGTGGCACACCGATTTATAGTTGTAATAAGTGATGAATACAATGTTGTGGTGAACCAAACTTTTCTTTACTGGAAACAGTTCAACTTTGTACAATTTTGAATTCAGTTCCACTTTGCAGCAGTAATCATTTAGCAGGCTTTACATCAATGGCAGGTAATGTTCTTTGCAAGATACTCAGAGGGTAAAATCAACACTCACAGTCCAGGCTGCACTATTCCTCAGATATCCTGGCTGTCTGTATCCCAAGGCCCATATACCCTAATGCTGGCTTTTATCCTTGGTAGCAATCCTCCTCAGGTATATATCCCTTGCTTTAATTTAATGATCCTTCTGCCCTTCAGCTTACTTGACTAGCTGGAACACTGGCTCTGCCCTGCTCTGGTTAGGGAACTGCAGGTTTCTCCCAGGAGGCAAACTCTTCTCTTGGGGTGAATCTTCTGAGCTAACTCTGGCTCATTATCCACAGGCTGGCTAGTCTGCACTTTCTAGCCACCTGGTCTACACTACTCTTTTCCTGTCTGGACCTAGCTATTTATACTAGGGGTTCCCTAGCTCCCTCTAATGTCTAGGAGGTAATACTACACCCTAACAGGCCTGATACACAGATAAACAGGAAAATATGCATAAAACATCATATCAACACAAATGTCATATTAACCCTTGTGTAGTGCCCACATTTACCTAGTGGGACACTACATACCCCGTTGCTGTGACGTTGCCCGTGCTCGGCGCAACATAAGGGGCCCGCCCAGCAGGTAACTGCAACCTGAAAGACAAAAAGTGCAAAGCAGGAACACACAACTACCTTTGCAGTACATTTATATATCAGGCAGTTCCACTGGAAAGTGCGGTGAAAAGGGGCGTCGTTCTCTTCTCTCAGGATAGTATAAGGGAACAGGGGGCGCTGACCTGGTACAGCGTATCAAAGATAACCAGGATAGTCCATAATGATAGTCAATAATGATGATGATAGAAAATGCAAACATGAGGTAAGTTCCTGGAGGCTCAAAGAACAATTTGAGTCCGTACCCGGGTCTTGTAAATGGTTAAACAGGGGTTTCCCGGGAGGGGCTACCTTGGCCCATAATGTAGTCCCCAAATCTCACAGGTGGGTGCCCCTTAGTGGACCGCGTGGACCTTCTTACTGGCGGAGAATCTTCCTGACTTGATTCAGGAGGGCTGGAGGAGTCCACAGGCTCTGGAGCTCTTTCAGGTACACTCTGGGACAGGTCGTCCTGAGGTGGAGGACTAGCAGGAGCTGAAGTGGGTTCATCCTGGGGTTGAGAACCAGCAGGAACTGGAGCTGGTACTACCAAGTTCAACCAGGGTGTGAGAAACCAATGAAGTGGCTCTTTATCGTGTATCAGGTTCTCAACAGCCTGCATAGGATCAGCAGGTTGGGCTGGCAACTCGGGCTCAGGAGATTCCGGTTCAATGTCCTCTGCTGCAATTTCTCCTTCTATGCAGGGTTTTAAACGATTCCTGTGTACAATTTGGGAGCCTTTACCTTCCCTGGAAATTTGATAAATGTTGGCCTCAGCATTATGGATAGCAGAGATGACATAGGGAGTCCTTTCCCACTTACTGTCAAATTTACTGGTTCGGTGGTAATTTTTAACCACACCATGTTTCCTATAGCTAGAGGCCCTGCATGAGCAGCCAGGTCATAGTCTCTCTGATGTCGCTCCCGGGCATTTTCCATGCACTCCTGGACAATCTCCTTAGCATTGAGGAGACGCCAGTTGAGTTTACTGATGAGTTGTGGGCTAAAGGACCTTTGGTGACGTCAGATCTCATGCTCCAATCACATGGTCCATCTCCGTGGTGATGTACCATGTGATTGGAGCATGAGATCTGACGTCACCAAAGGTCCTTTAGCCCACAACTCATCAGTAAACTCAACTCAAAGGTCCTTTAGCCCACAACTCAAGTAAAGAAGAGACCGGGAACTTCGAGATCAAGAGGAGAAGGTGAGTTAATGAGTTTATTTTTTTAAACCCCTCCAGCCCTATTGTACTATGCATTCTGTATTCAGAATGCTATTATTTTCCCTTATAACCATGTTATAAGGGAAAGTAATACAGTTTATAGACTGTCACCTAGCAACCATGCGTGAAAATCGCACCGCATCCGCACTTGCTTGCGGATGCTTGCGATTTTCACGCAACCCCATTCACTTCTATGGGGCCTGCGTTGCGTGAAAAACGCAGAATATAGAGCATGCTGCGATTTTCACGCAACGCATAAGTGATGCGTGAAAATCATCGCTCATCTGAACAGCCCCATAGAAATGAATGGGTCCAGATTCAGTGCGGGTGCAATGCGTTCACATACCGCATTGCACCCGCGCGGAAATCTCGACCGTGTGAACGCAGCCTTACTTGGCATAAACTTTAATTAGGGAACGATCTTCCAACTTTATCTTGGTTATCAGCAGGTTTTGGCATTAATTCTGGCAGGCAAACACATTTGGGTCTGCTACATCTCTCACTTTCTCTAGCTCTGCTGTTCTATCAGGATTAAATATAAACTTTTCCTTTCTGCTGTAGGCTGCAACATAGCTTTCTGTAGTCTGACTCTGTCTTTCTCTTGATCTGTATCTTTCTCGTTATCTTTGTCTTTATCCAGGGAATCTTTCTCCTGGCTCTGGAGGCATTCAGAGCAGACAGGCTCTGCTGGCTGGAACATAGCCTTCCCCTTGCACTGGGTGCTCTGAGACTAACTTCTGCAGGCTCATCCAGCAGGGACGAGGGCCTGCTGCTTCCCTTTGCCAGGGGTAAGCTACTCTGCCTGTGGCATGACTCCATAGGAACACAGTATAATCCTCATAGACTCCAATGCTAATGCAGAGTCCCCTTGTATTTATAATCCCCCCACAAAGTGCCTCCAGTAGGTGTAATGCCCATTTTAGTGCCCCCAGCACTAACAAAGCCCCCACTGTAGTTATACATGCTGTAGGCATGCGCTATGACATCATCATGCCACCTGAGACCTCCTTAGCGACCACATGCGCTGTTCTATGAATCAGCGCCGATAGTAATTCAGCTGTATTGCTGTCTTCAGGACAGTGATACAGTTGTATACCCAGCAGCCAGCAGAAGCACAAGCCACTAATGTTTTGATCTGGCGACGCCCCTGACTTTCACTAATAATTTCTATGAATGTTGGTACGGTTGGCTCTCTCTGCTCTCCACCTCCCTTCTCTGAGTGTAATATCAGCCGCAAGCTGGAGGAAGTTGAACATCTTAGCCAACAGTCCTGAATTTCCCAAATTTGTCCTATATTTTCCAAGAAATCCCAGTAAATTTGGCTTGTCCTGGACTGAGAATAGTTGAGGCTTATGGATACCCCACCCACAAGTGGGTTTTGCCAGCCAGGTTTGGGCATGTCAGGGGGCAGAGGTTAAATGGCCCAAATTTACCAACAGAAATGTTATAAGTTTGCACATGACAGATCAAAGTGTGGAGAGGGAGTAAAGCATTCAAGGCAAACCCACTGACAATGTCAGTCAAGTGACCACAAAATGAGTTTAAATATATCTACAGTATTTGGATGTTCTTAGCTGGAGCCTGACTGCAGAAAATGTGCTTTAATCTGTAATTTGCCTCCATGCCAGCCATTGCCTAAGGCTCCATTCACACATCCACAATTTTGTTCCGCATTTTGCGGAACGGAATTGCGGACCCATTCATTTCTATGGGGCCGCACTATGTGCTGCCCGGATCCGGAATTGCGGATCCGCACTTCTGGGTCCGTAATTCCGTTCCCCCAAAAAATAGAACATTTCCTATTCTTGTCAGCAATTGCGGACAAGATAAGGCATTTTCTAAAAAGTGCCGGCGCTGTGCGGTCCGCAAAATGCGAAACGGACATGGCTGGTGTCCGTGTTTTGCGGATCCGCAAAACACACACGGACGTGTGAATGGAGCTTAACAGCGAGGTATTGTGGTCTTTCTGGAGTAAATACAGTTGCAAGAAAAAGTATGTGAACCCTTTGGAATGATATGGATTTCTGCACAAATTGGTCATAAAATGTGATCTGATCTTCATCACAAAGAATGAAATGTTACCATGTTTTTATTGAACACACCATGTAAACATTTACAGTGCAGGTGGAAAAAGTATGTGAACCCTTGGATTTAATAACTGGTTGAACCTCCTTTGGCAGCAATAACTTCAACCAAACATTTCCTGTAGTTGCAGATCAGACGTACACAACGGTCAGGAGTAATTCTTGACCATTCCTCTTTACAGAACTGTTTCAGTTCAGCAATATTCTTGGGATGTCTGGTGTAAATCTCAATACTCTGTCTGGTGAGTCTCCCCTATACATGTTCATTATTGTTTTCTTGGTCAGTACTCTGCTAGGCGCCATGGTTCCACTTGGACTCCATATGGTTTAGCCACATTTGCAGGTCTGACTGTTGTTACTGTCTCTGGTAGTGACTCTCTTGTCCTACATAGGGATATTGAACATATTTATATAGGAGACTCTGCCACATATTATATAGATTCATTATTGCTATTTATACGGTATTATTTTTAATGTAGTGTACCACCGGGATGGTGTTTTTTTTCCTTCTGCTATTTCTTTGTAACATCACATCTTGTATGTATGCAATCATGTTATTTAATAAAGCATATACACTTTTTGGCATTTGTACCTTTGGCTTCGCTTCTTGTAGGTCGTTGTTTTGTTAAGGGAGCTGGTACTTTTTTGTACTCTATAATAGTTGACCTCCTTTATATTGCCGCAACATGTGTTGCATTGACTCATTGTAGTTTTGGCATGGGAATCAACGTTGGTCTTACATCGGTATTAATTAGTCACACTAGGTAAAGTGACCACTGCATAGGGTGTTCAGAGGTCCGGTTTTAGCCTGGACAGTCCGGCTTTCAGACTCCCTGTCCTCCGCGCAGGGCCTGGATGGACGCAGGGATGTCCTTTCGAACAGCTTATGCTCAGACAGCAGCAGTGTGCTGTCTGAACGTGACCTTAGGGCCGCTACTGGCTTCACCCCAGAAAGCCGGACCTCATCGGCCATGCCCCCAAATGGATAAACCAAGCCCCCAGCTCAGTGAAGCCACGCCCCATCGCCGACCGGAAAAAAATGGGGGGAGGAGAGGGAAGAACTTTCTGACGGGAAGGTGAGCTGGGGGCAGCCCGGGGTGCTTCTCTCCCCCTCAATCAGCCATAGGGAGCCATGTCCGCTGGCTCTAGTGGCCACCCTACACTGCACCAGGGTTGAATGGTGGTAACCCATGGCAACAGAACTGTAAAGGACACACATAGATTAAGCTGTGCTGATACCTGAGAGGAGGGGCGTAGCTAAAGGCTCATGGGCCCTGGTGCAAGAGTTCAGCTTGGGGCCCCCTTCCCTCAGTGCTTAGTGGCCAGGGACAGGGAAGCACATTGCCTTCGTGCTGCCTGAGGCAAAAAATTGAAACTGCACCCCTCCCCCCACATGCTAAATTCTTGACCTAACCCCTTCCCTCCAGCCAGAGGTGTAACTTGACCAGCATGCACTTTCTATAATACTGGTGTCTTATGTGTCACAAGGTATTTTTAGTCCTCTTCAGGCTCCTGGGCCCGGTAGCAACTGCTACCTGTGCACCCCCTATAGCTACACCCCTGCCTGAGAGCTACTGTAGTACTGGATGTCTGAGAATGACGATTGCTGAATAAAACTTAGGGTAACCACTAACATAAGCAAAATATATTTTCTATATCCAGGGCGTACATATTATGGGTCTGTTCTAGTTAGAAATTAGAGTGCAGTTTTCCTTCTGACCACTAGATGTGTATAGCACTTCATGCAGCTGTAGCTCCCCATAGACAGCAGTAAAAACAGTAACATTTTTATTTTTTTTGAAAAATCACAGTCTATATCATATATAAAACAACAATACAACGTTTTATCTTCTCCTTCCCTTTCTTTTATCTTCTCCTTCCATACCCCAAACCCCACCTTAAAAGAAAGAAAAAAACAAAACGAAACAAAAAAATCTATAATTTTCCTCTCTCTAACTCTCTCCCCCAACTTCCACCCCCCGCCATTTCCAATCCTCTCCCTCTCATATTGAACTAACCACTGCTTCCAGAGACTGTCAAATTTTGCCTTTTTCTTTTTGGATGTTATATTAAAGCTCTCTCAGACAATAGAACACCTTACGCAATTAACCCACATCATAATTGAGGGCGGATTCCTTTTCAACCAATTTCTAGCTATGCATCTCCTTGCCTGGTATAGTAGAAAAGCCGCAATCTCCTGATGTCGCGCATCCCCGCCTCTCTCCACATCACCCAAGATGCAAGTTTCAATATTCATGGGTATCTTCATGGAATAGCATTTTTCTATTTTCAGAATCACATCCTTTCAATTCCAAAAAATATAATTTAACATTGGTAATATACACATTTTGACTAGAGAAATTCTACCCATCATCGAGATATGTTGTTTTTTCCAAATCTTTACCTTGTTTTTAATTTTCTGTATTACAATGGAGTTACAATGAGTCGTATGTAGTCCTGTGGGTTAGAGGTTATATGGATCCCTAAGTATTTGGCACTTTCTCCGTCTTTTTTAATCTGTAAAGGACCTGGAATAAAATTACCTAATGAATCTAAAGGGTTACACACTGACTTTAACCAGTTAATTTCCCATAATCCTCAAATGATTGGTAATGAGGCATGAGATCCCACAAAGAGCATGAGATGATCGGCGTATAGTGAGATTTTATCTTTGTAATTACCATAGGCTAATCCAATTATCTTATCATTAGATCTTATCAGGGATGCTAGGGGTTCCATTGCTAGAGCAAAGAGAAATGGGGAGAGGGGGCAACCCTGTCTAACCCCTCTTTCAGTTTGAAAGGTATCAGATAGATCGTCATTAACTATTATTCTTGCAGTTATATCTGTATACAAGAGTTTGATACACCAAATAAAGTTGTCCCCAAAACCCATTCCCCTGGCAAATAGAAAAGGCCATTCAATAGTATCGAATGCCTTAGAAGCGTCTAGAGTTAAGATTAAACGCTCTCCTGTATGGGGTTCCAACTGGGTATTCAGAAAGTATCTCAAAATATTTTCAGATGTTGTTTTACCTGGAATAAACCCAGTTTGATTATCATGTATAAGAGTATTTAAAACGGGTTTTAGTCTGCTAGCTAATATTTTCGCTAAAATTTTGTTGTCAGTGTTAATTAGGGAGATCGTCAGTATGAGTCCATTTATTTGGGGTCCTTCCCTGGTTTCAAAATTAAAGTTATCGCTTCCCGAAGAGAAGCTGGGAACTTTTTGGAGTCCAAAGACGTATTCCACATATCTATTAATTTTTAGGTAAATATTTTTTTTATATGTGTCATATACCTTGAAGGGAATACCATCTGACCCCGGGGCTTTATTTTTAGCTACGTTTACCAAAATTTTATCAACTTCTGACGGACTAAGGCTACTTTCATACTATCGGCAGGACGGATCCGACAGGCTGTTCACCCTGTCGTATCCTTCCTGCCGCTATTTCGCCGTGCCGCTGGACCGCCGCTCCGTCCCCATTTACTATAATGGGGACAAGGGCGGAGCTCCGGTGCAGCACGGCAGTGCACGGTGAGAGGCCGCCGGACTAAAAGTACTGCATGTCCGACGGCCTCTCACCGTGAACTGCCGTGCTGTGCCGGAGCTCCGCCCCCGTCCCCATTATAGTCAATGGGGACGGAGCGGCGGTCCGGCGGCACGGCGAAATAGCAGCAGGACAGATTCGACAGGGTGAATAGCCTGTCGGATCCATCCTACCGCTAGTGTGAAAGTACCCTATATGCTGCCTCTAACATTTCTCTTTGTGCTGGTGTTATAGTTTCAACTTTATACCCTGCAGGAAATTATCTATTTCTTCATTAGTCAGTTCTACTCTACTTTTATATAATTCTTCATAATAGCCTCTTAATAAGTTATTTTTTCCCTCCTGTACCTCAATTATGTGTCCTGAATTATTTATTAAACCTTGGATATAGTTAGTATCTTTTTGTGCTGCTACGATAGAGGATAGTTTCTTACCAGGTATATGACCTTTAATGTAATATGCTTTTATACGATTTTGTTTTTGTTGTTCTGCTAAAAGATACAGATCATCATTAAACTTAGTTAAGTACTCCATCCATTTCTGGTAATTTTGTTCTGTCGGATTTTCTATATATGCCTTCTCAAGATTAATAACTTCCTGTTCTTGCTTCCCCAGAAGATCTTTTTTTTTTCAAAGATAGCAGTGTATTTCATAACAATACCTCTCATGAAGGCCTTACCGGCCTCCCACACTATACTGTCATCTGCCGTACCTTCTTTTTTACAAAAATATTCCGCAATTTCTTCTTGAATCTTTTCATGACTTCCCACTATATTTATCCACCCAAGTTTTATATTCAGTCTTATACCTTTCCGCGTGTTCTCATCCCTAATCTTAAAGGGTTTCTACCACCAGAAATACTGTTATGTAGCTGACTGACATTTGCGATTCGCTAATGTCAGCACTACATAACAGTATGTTTCTAACATTAGTCCCTGCAGCCGTTTTTGTTAAAAAAGCACTTTTATAGATATGCTAATGAGCCTCTAGGTGCTATGTGGGCGTCATTAGCACCTAGAGGGCTCCGTCCACTAACCATTTCAGCCGCCAATCGCGTCCCTCCAGCCCGCCCCGCTCCAGTTGATTGACGTGAAACTTCGAAGTATCTCGTACCAATTCACGCGCCTGCGCCGTGCGCTTCTGTATTCTCCCGGCGCCGGATTCCTCACTGCGCCAACTACGTTACAATGAGGAAGCCGGCACCAGGAGCGCGGCATTCACTCACTGCGCCTGTGCCGAATACAGAAGCGCACGGCGCAGGCGCGGGAATTGGTACGAGATACTGAGAAGTTTCACGTCAATCAACAGGAGCGGGGCGGGCTGGAGGGACGCGATGGGCGGCTGAAATAGTTAGTGGACGGAGCCCTCTAGGTGCTAATGACGCCCACATAGCACCTAGAGGCTCATTAGCATATCTATAAAAGTGCTTTTTTAACAAAAACGGCTGCAGGGACTAATGTTAGAAACATACTGTTATGTAGTGCTGACATTAGCAAATCGCTATATCAGTCAGCTACATAACAGTATTTCTGGTGGTAGAAACCCTTTAAAGGGCTTCTGTCACTCCACTAAACTCATTTTTTTTTTGTCTCCTTAAAATCCTTATGCTGCGATTTCTCAATATATAGGGCTATTACTCAGTTTGGTTCAGTAGTTATATAAAAAAACTGACTTTTATAATATGCAAATTACCTCTCTAGCAGCAGTTAGGGCGGCTACCTGCTGCTAGCAGCCGCATCCTCCATTCATAATGACGCCCCCTCCTCATGTTGATTGACAGGACCAGCGGACGCACTCCTCCTCTGACTGGCCCTGTCTGCGTTTTAAATCTCGCGCCGGTCTTCAGTTGGCGCAGGCGTACTGAGTGGAGGACGCTCGCTCGGCCGCTCCATCCTCAGTGCGCCTGCGCCGGGTGTACATGTGACGTCATCGGCGCAGGCGCACTTTATTTTTAAGGAGACAAAAAAATATATAATGAGTTTAGTGGAGTGCCAGAAGCCCTTTAACTACCAGTGGATTCTGATCAGATAACCCACGTTGTGTGTATTTAACCCAGGTATCGTGTATAGCTTTCTTATTAACTAATGCCAAATCAATACGAGACAATACTTTGTGAGTTTTTGAAAAACATGAAAACTTCTTTGTGCTAGGATTCTGGATTCTCCAAATATCTACCCAGTCCGTTTCTTATATAATATTTTTAAATCTACAATCTGTGCCTTTTCTATTATTCATACCCATTCTATATCTATCGATCCTCTCATCTGGGACCTAATTAAAGTCTCCCACAATTAAAAGTGCCCTATTAACTCGATGTAGTGAGAAGTCATGAATTTTCCTGAGAACCTAAATTTTAAAAGGCAGGGGTATATATACATTTGCTATAATCCAAGGTCTGTTCTCTAATAAACAATGTAATATTATAAAAAGTCCCTCCTTATCTATCAACGCCTCTAATATATTAATCTTAACATCTCTGTGAATCAGAATACTAACACCTCTAGAGTAAGATGAGTATACAGAGTGAAAAGCTTTCTGTATCAATGGTTTAACAATATCATCATCTTTGGTAAGATGCGTCTCCTGCAAACATATAATAGCAGGTAAAATGTATTTATTACCTTAAAGACAGCTATTCTTTTTAATCCTTTCCCTAGCCCTCTAATATTCCACGATACTATACTAATATTAGATTGATATAAAAATGATCCTCCTCAACAACCTGATGAATATCCATAAGAAGTCTCTAGAACCGGGGAGTCTCAACGTACAGGAAGATCACTATGGAGGCAAGGGAAGCCAGAGCGAAAGGAGGAGAGAGAGAGGAAGAGAGAGACCAAAAAAAACCACACACTATCCCCACCCATAACACCCAACCTAACCAATTGACCCAGGAAGCTAACTAGTGCTCCTAGTTCCCTATCTATGCATCTTACTCTCTCCCAACCCAGACCCAACTCTGTTTACAACTTGAGATTTTTTTCTGTCCGTTCTCTGGCTTCTTCAGGAGTACCAAAAAACCATGCTCTATCTTTCCACTCGATTCGTAACTTTGCAGGGAACATCATTGAGTATTTTTCACCTTTCAAATGTACGTAATTCCTTCTTCAGCTCAATAAATGTGCTTCTCTCTTTCACTGTTTCCCTAGCATAGTCAGGAAAAGTCATTACAGTGGAGCCTTTGTAATCCAAATTCCCTTTCTTCCTAGCCCTGCGCAGTATCTCGTCTCTATCTCTAGCAGATGATCTCTAGCCTTGAAGGGATTCTATGCGCGCGTACCACAAAATCCTTATAACTTGTTATGTCCTGACCCAGTTGTTCCAACAACCAATTTAGCATAAAACAGATTGTGTCCTGCCCCTCCGCTCCCTCTGGGAAACCTGTGCATCTTAGATTGACCCTTCTAGATCTGTTTTCCATGTCTAATAGCTTATCCTTTATTTCCTTGTTTTCTGATATTAACATACTCTTTTCTTTAATAGTAATCTGCGATAAGTCTTCTACATCAGATACCCTTTTCTCCACCTCTTCTAATCTATTTTTGTATTTTTGAACATCCGCTTTAAGGAGCCCGACCGATTCTTTGAGTCCCCCCACCTGGAGAGAGAGATCTGATATGGCTGTATTGCATTTTCTTATTTCTAAGAATATATCCTGTAGGCTTGGTGTCTGCTCTTCCCTGAGGTAACACTTTTCTCCTTTTAGTGTTTTCCCTTCAATGTCTCTCTCACCAGTCAGGGAGATCTCACCAAACATCTCCCAGGTGGCCCCAGACGTGACAGAATCTTCATTACGAAAAGAGAAGCCCTCCCTCTCTTGACTTATATTGGCTTTAATTTGCAACACGTTTTTGGGAGAGCTGGTCTTACTATTTATCCCAGTTATTAACAATTGTTTAGTTCTGTCGCCCTTCTGGGCCAGCTGAGAGGTAGAGGGCCTCGAACTGATTATGGTCTTGCCTTTCCCACCCCACCCCACCCCACCCCCCCTTGGCCTTTTTTTTTCCTTTCCCTTTCCCCTCCTCTTTTCTTCTTTCCTTTTCTCTTTCCCTTCTCCTTTTCCCCTACTTTCCTTTTCCTTCCCTTCCTCTTTCACTTCTTTATATCTTTCTCTACACTTAGAAAGGGTATATTTTAAAGCCCAACCTTCCCTTGAGTAGTGAAAAAGGAAAAGAAAGTACACAACATCTTCATAAAATATAACAAATTAACTCAATTCCCCCCCAAAAAACTAAAACTAAATTGAATATGGTCGTGTGCATGAGGCCTTAGTCTTATATTAGTCACACTAGGTAAAGTGACCACTGCATAGGTTGGCCAGAGGTCCGGTTTTAGCCTGGACAGTCCGGCTTTCAGACTCCCTGTCCTCCGCGCAGGGCCTGGATGGACGCAGCGATGTCCTTTCGAACAGCTCATGCTCAGAATGCAGCACTGTACTGTCTGAACGTGAGCTTAGGGCGGCTACTGGCTTCACCCCAGAAAGCCGGACCTCATCGGCCATGCCCCCAAACGGATACACCAAGCCCCCAGCTCAGTGAAGCCACGCCCCTATCACTGGCCAGAAGAAAATGCGGGGAGGAGAGGGAAGAACTTTCTGACGGGAAGGTGAGCTGGGGGCAGCCTGGGGTGCTTCTCTCACCTATAGTCAGCCATGTCCGCTGGCTCTAGTGATTGACTGGGAGTGAGAGAAGCCTCAGTGAGGTTGCTGCAGCTCACGCTCAGACAGCTCTGAACATGAGCTACTGAAAAGATGGACATCCCTGCATCCGTCCAGGCCCTGAAAGCCTGACTGTCCTGCCTAAAACCGGAGGTCTGGCCACTCTACATGAGCTGCTGGGGAATGTCACCCTCCCACCTATCCTGCAGCTGACCTGCGGTTGATACCTTAATTTTTTAAATCCCCGTCGGCTGAGGAGTGGGAGGGCGAGGCCTAACCGGTTCATAAATCCCTGTTGTCCTGAGGTGTGGGAGGGGGTGGCCTAACTGGTTCAGGGCGTGGCTTAGCAGAGCAGAGGGCGGGGTTTACACTCTATATTTTGAGGGTGGCCTAAGTGGCCACCCTACGCTGCACCAGGGTTGAATGGTGGTAACCCATGGCAACAGTGTTAACTATAAAGGACACACATAGTTTTGTAAGAGGAGCCAGGGTTATTTTCAACCCTCTTACAATTATCCGCACCATGGAGAACAGATCTCTCATGGGATGTAGAATGGTGGAACAGTTTAGGGATGAAGCTGTGCTGATACCTGAGAGGAGGGGCGTAGCTAAAGGCTAATGGGCCCTGGTGCAAGAGTTCAGATTGGGCCCCCTTCCCTCAGTGCTTAGTGGCAAGGGGCAGGGAAGCACATTGCCTTCGTGCTGCCTGAGGCAAAAAATTGAAACTGCACCCCTCCCTCCCACATGCTAAAATCTTGATCTAACCCCTTCCTTCTAGTCAGAGGTGTAACTTGACCAGCATTCACTTTCTATAATACTGGTGTCTTATGCGTCACAAGGTATTTTGGTCCTCTTCAGGCTCCTGGGCCCGGTAGCAACTGCTACCCGTGCACCCCCTATAGCTACTCCCCTGCCTGAGAGCTACTGTAGTACTGGATGTCTGAGAATGACGATTGCTGAATGAAACTTAGTGCTGCTTTCTAAACTCAGGGTAACCACTAACATAAGCAAAAAATAATTTTCTATATCCAGGGTGTACATATTATGGGTCTGTTCTAGTTAGAAATTAGAGTGCAGTTTTCTTTCTGACCACTAGATGTCAGTGTTGCACCTATCATGTATAGCACTTCATGCAGCTGTAGCTCCCCATAGACAGCAGTAAAAACAGTAACAACTTTAGGTTGTAAGAAAAAAATAACCTACAATTCCTACCACCCGAGGGACGGATCACAGGATGATGTTAATGTTCTTCAGCTAATCAGACGGAACACTTGTGCCACAGATGTGTGTGGCATCATGATGTACCTATTGTGCATCAACTCGTGCAATTAGCCGCATTACCCTGAAATCACAGGTGATGCTTCGCTGTGGGCAAAAGAGCCTCAGCTGCTCCCCAGAAGATCTGTACAGAAATTGCTGTCAGCAGGATGAGTTTGAGCAAGCTGAATAAACTTCATTACTTTTCAAGGTCACCTGACACCGGCAGCTCAGAGAACACCATGCTTCGCTCTGTTTCTGGGACTGTTGGCAATTCAGTGTGAATGGAATAGATGGGGCCCTTGGCAGTCCTAACAAATGGAACCGGCCATTAGTTCTCCAGGTGGGGTGGCAGGGACCACTTGTTTTAGACCAAAATACCTAATTAGCCGAGATGGCAATGAAAGAAACTTAACGCCTCACGTCGGTTGCTCTGTACAGACGACCTGAATTGTAGAAAATTGGTCCTTTCGAGAGGATAAAGCATGAAATGGCAAGTACATTTGCTTTACATTAACACTTACTAGGCTACTTTCACACAGTCCGTTTTTGGTTAGTGTTTGATGAGTGATTTTCATCGGTGATTATAAGGCCAAAACCAGGTTCAGGTCAAAAACACAGAACGGAACACATTTATCAAGATCGCCTGTTTCTGGCAATAAAATTAAGCGTATTTCATTCTTCGCACAGCCGTCGATGAATTAGACGAGGCATATTGTTATTAGTCTGACCTCTGGTGGTTGTTTTTCAGTTAGACAGGTTCATATTCACTTAGACTGGTCTAATTTAGGTGCGTATGAAAAAGTTGCATCTTTGTGGAGAAAAGTCGCATGTCTCCAGGAAAATGCGACTTTTAATACAAAAAAAAAGTCCCAGTCCACCACTGAAAACAGAAGAAAAGCCCCCGAACAAGGCGCAAAAGCCTTCGAACGAGTTGCAATTTAAGTAGTAAATGCGGCTAAAAAAGACAGTCTAAGGCCCCATTCACACGTCCGCAAAAGGGTCCGCACCCGTTCCGCAATTTTGCGGAACGGGTGCGGACCCATTCATTCTCTTTGGGCCCGGACGTGAAGCGGAGACCACACTATGTCCTCTCCGCTTCCGCATTTGCGGAGCGCGGCCCCGAACTTCCTGGTTTCGGCCCTGAACTTCCGATCCGCAGTTCCGCAAAAGATAGAACATGTCCTATTCTTGTCCGCAGCTGCGGACAAGAATAGGCATTTCTATAGGGGGTGCCGGCCGGGTGTGTTGCGGATCCGCAACACACCACGGACGTGTGAATGGACCCTAAGGGCTCATGCCCACGAACGTAAGGGCCCCCTGCCCGTGCTGCAGACCGCCCCGGCAAATTTCCTTATGTTTGTGCCTGGAAAAAGGCACAAATGTAAGCTAAAAAGTACACCAGCCCTCGCTTTTTACTCCAGGTGCACAGACTGCCACAGATACACATAATTTATGACAAGGCGCATGCCTCATCATAAAGACATCTCTAGCAGCAATGCAGAGGGGGAAACTAAGACCAGTGTAAAAAGCCGGTCTTAGTAAATGTGATCCATTGACTAAAATGGGTCAGCGATCCACAAGATATGACCTATCTTTTGTGGTGTGGAGGCACGAACCCAAAAGTCCACAGTAGCGCTTCGTACTGCTTCCTTGGGCTTCTCATCCATGCCTCCGTTCCGCCAAAGATAGGACATGTCGTATCTTGTGGATTGCGGACCCATTCAAGTCAATGGATCCGTATCTGCACCATGGAGTGCACACAGCTAGTGCCCGTATATTGCGGACCCACCATTTACGAACCGCAATTTGGACACAGAGCCCTTACCTTCGTGGGTATGAGCCCTAAAACAGGTTTTTTTAGACTAAAAACAGGCACAAATACATTTGTGCCCCAACGTGCAAATACATTTGTGCCCCAACAAGATTTTTCCATTATACCTTATCTCTGTGAAGCCTCCACTCCTGGTTTTAGCTCAAAATCGCTGATCAAACACTGACCAAGCAACGATGGGGAAAGCGGCCTTAGGCCTCATTTACATTTTCATGTCTGTTTGAGTTTTTTTTTTTTTATCTGTCCGTGAAGGATCTGTATTTGGTTCATGTGTCCATTTTTTTACCCTCTGTGGGGGTACATTTACTAAAGTGAGGTAAATGATAATGTTGACACAAAAAACTTCTGGACAAATATTGCTACATTGGAACACTCATCAAATATTAAATATTAATCATGCGCAACACATGTCGTCGTGTATACCTAGCCAAAAAGTCACAAAGATCCGACTTTTTTCATGTGCATACTAAATAGACCAGTCTTAGTGAATATGAACCTGTCGACCTGAAAAACAACCATCAGAGGTCAGACTAAGGCCTCATGCACACGACCTTTCAGCTTTTTGCGATCCGCAAACCGCGGATCCGCAAAAAACGGAAGCCGCCCGCGTGCCTTCCGCAATTTGCGGAACGGAACGGACGGCCCATTGTAGAAATGCCTATTCTTGTCTGCAAAACGGACAAGAATACAGGGAGTGCAGAATTATTAGGCAAGTTGTATTTTTGAGGATAAATTTTATTATTGAACAACAACCATGTTCTCAATGAACCCAAAAAACTCATTAATATCAAAGCTGAATATTTTTGGAAGTAGTTTTTAGTTTGTTTTTAGTTTTAGCTATTTTAGGGGGATATCTGTGTGTGCAGGTGACTATTACTGTGCATAATTATTAGGCAACTTAACAAAAAACAAATATATACCCATTTCAATTATTTATTTTTACCAGTGAAACCAATATAACATCTCAACATTCAAAAACAAATCAGTGACCAATATAGCCACCTTTCTTTGCAAGGACACTCAAAAGCCTGCGATCCATGGATTCTGTCAGTGTTTTGATCTGTTCACCATCAACATTGCGTGCAGCAGCAACCACAGCCTCCCAGACACTGTTCAGAGAGGTGTACTGTTTTCCCTCCTTGTAAATCTCACATTTGATGATGGACCACAAGTTCTCAATGGGGTTCAGATCAGGTGAACAAGGAGGCCATGTCATTAGATTTTCTTCTTTTATACCCTTTCTTGCCAGCCACGCTGTGTGATGGACGCGTGTGATGGAGCATTGTCCTGCATGAAAATCATGTTTTTCTTGAAGGATGCAGACTTCTTCCTGTACCACTGCTTGAAGAAGGTGTCTTCCAGAAACTGGCAGTAGGACTGGGAGTTGAGCTTGACTCCATCCTAAACCCGAAAAGGCCCCACAAGCTCATCTTTGATGATACCAGCCCAAACCAGTACTCCACCTCCACCTTGCTGGCGTCTGAGTCGGACTGGAGCTCTCTGCCCTTTACCAATCCAGCCACGGGCCCATCCATCTGGCCCATCAAGACTCACTCTCATTTCATCAGTCCATAAAACCTTAGAAAAATCAGTCTTGAGATATTTCTTGGCCCAGTCTTGACGTTTCAGCTTGTGTGTCTTGTTCAGTGGTGGTCGTCTTTCAGCCTTTCTTACCTTGGCCATGTCTCTGAGTATTGCACACCTTGTGCTTTTGGGCACTCCAGTGATGTTGTAGCTCTGAAATATGGCCAAACTGGTGGCAAGTGGCATCTTGGCAGCTGCACGCTTGACTTTTCTCAGTTCATGGGCAGTTATTTTGCGCCTTGGTTTTTCCACACGCTTCTTGCAACCCTGTTGACTATTTTGAATGAAACGCTTGATTGTTCGATTATCACGCTTCAGAAGCTTTGCAATTTTAAGAGTGCTGCATCCCTCTGCAAGATATCTCACTATTTTTGACTTTTCTGAGCCTCTCAAGTCCTTCTTTTGACCTATTTTGCCAAAGGAAAGGAAGTTGCCTAATAATTATGCACACCTGATATAGGGTGTTGATGTCATTAGACCACACCCCTTCTCATTACAGAGATGCACATCACCTAATATGCTTAATTGGTAGTAGGCTTTCGAGCCTATACAGCTTGGAGTAAGACAACATGCATAAAGAGGATGATGTGGTCAAAATACTCATTTGCCTAATAATTCTGCACTCCCTGTAGGACATGTTCTATTTCTTTTTTGCGGGGCCACGGAACAGAGCAACGGATGCGGACAGCACACGGAGTGCTGTCCGCATCTTTTGCGGCCCCATTGAAGTAAATGGGTCTGCACCCGAGCCGGATCGGATGCGGACCCCGAAAAACGGTCGTGTGCATGAGGCCTAATAACAATACGCCTCGTCTAATTCGTGAAGTGCTGTCAGACTTTTTAGAAATACTCGGCAAAAGACTGACAGGCGAAGCAAATACGTCTGTCTAATTCATCAACAGCTGTGCGGCTTTTTAATAAATACTCAGCAAAAGAGAAACAGCAGAATAAAATGCGCCTAATTTTATATCCAAAGACAGGCAAGCTTGATAAATATGCAGAAAATTTATTTCCAAAGCATCTCCTATCACTGGTCAGTGAAAAACGGACCAAACACGACCATCCGTATTGTGTCCGTGATTTTCATGGTCCCATAGAACATGTTTGATCTGCATCATGGACCAAAGTTGCACATGTCTCCATGATTTTTTGACTGACCTATGGTGTGAAAAAACACATTCAAATCAATGGGTATGTGTGCTATCCGCAGAAAATGCAGACAGCACATGTCAGTGAAAGATGAAAATGTGAATGAGGCCTGAGTCTCCAGTCATATCCAAAGTGGCTTTCAAAATTTGTTGTTAGTATCTCTTGCTGGCTCATTTTTGGGGGAGATTTATCAACTTATGTAAAAGAAAGCTAGCTTAGTTTCCCATAGCAACCAATTAGATTCCACCTTTCATTTTCCAAAGGAGCTTGGAAAAATTAAAGGTTCAATCTGATTGGTTGTTATGGGCAACTAAGCCAGTTTTCCCTTACACCACTTTTGATAAATTTCCCCCAAAGGCTGCATAACACGCTGCTGATTCATTCAGTGCTGATAGACATTAGGGAGCAAACAGCAGAATTTATAACGCAGCTCTTGGTGTGACTGGAGTATATTGATGACCTTTATATACAGTAGGTTTATTTAAAGGGGCCTACACTGGAGATGGGAATAACAGTGGCAGAGCTCATTACAGATCTTAGCTGTGACTACTGTGTAGAGATGAGAAAACAGTATAAGGCCTCATGCACACGACCGTTGTTTTATTCCGTGTCCGTTGTTCCGTTTTTTGTGATTTTCTGCAGACCCATTGACTTTCAATGGGTCCGTTGAAAACTCGGCTAATGCACCGTTTGTCATCCGCGTCCGTGATCCGTGGTTCCAGTCCGTCAAAAAAATATAACCTGTCCTATATTTTTCACAAAAAAACGGTTCGCGGACCCATTCAAGTCAATGGGACCGTGAAAAAACGCGGAGGCACACAAGATTGTCATCCGCGTCCGTGCGTCCGTTTTTTTCCTATCTTTTGCATGGCAAACTAGACTTTTTTTTTACTTTCCTTCATGTCTGGTGATCCTCCAAAAATAAAAGAAGACGGAAACGGAAACGGATCACGGAACAACGGAACCCCATTTTGCGGAACGGAACACAACAGCGATTGTGTGTATGAGGCCTAAGGTGGTCGATCCTGACTTTTTTTTCTGGCATGGGAACATAGGTGTCATGGAGAAAGCAACCACAAGCTACACTGCATATATGACTACAGACGGCCATGATCACGTGCATACGGCCATGGGTCACGTGGATTTTTTTAATCTGATTTTTTTGTTTTAGAGTCACCACGCCGGACACTTTGAACATGTTGCACATATGAATGTATTCGACAGTGAGTCCCCGATATTCAGAATTCCAGCCAAGATTTCATTTGTGAAGCTGTCCACCAAGGAAGCAGATCCCTCAGGTAAAGAGAACAGTTTTAGGAATGTTTTTGTTGGACAATAGGACATGCTATTATCAGCTACCTACATGTTACACATGCCACTTACTGGCTGACACTGTACCTAGCGTATCACATGCAGCAAGGCCAACTGTATCAAATTCAGGAAAGCTAAGTGTGTCGGATACAGCAGAGCTGAATGTGTCAGCTAAAGCTAGACAGAATGGGGGTCATTTCCAAACATTTTTACACCAGTTTTTGATGTAAAAATGTGCACAACCCCATTTTTGCGACTTATTAAATGCCCCTGCAATATCGGTGCTGAAAAGGTGTCCAGTCAGGGAGTAGTTCTTCCATCAGATGCACGGACTACTAAAGGTGTACCTAACGAATGACAAGGAGCAGGCCCTATCATAAATTATGCGCGTCTTCCGGCAGCAAAGCAAGTGCAAAAGGGAAGTATGCTCTTAATAAATGATGCTCAGTGTGTCAAATGCAGCAGTGGTGGGTGTGTCAAATGCAGCAAGTTTTGAAAAAAGTTTACATGACGGTGGTATTGGTTACTTACCGTCCGACACCTGTAATCCTCCCCTATTCCTCAACTTCCCCCCCTTCCCCCAATTCC
This sequence comes from Bufo bufo, assembly GCF_905171765.1. Lineage (NCBI taxonomy): Eukaryota > Metazoa > Chordata > Amphibia > Anura > Bufonidae > Bufo > Bufo bufo. Next base: position 224,860,401 of record NC_053389.1, read on the forward strand.
CCCGATAAATTACCTCCCCCAGTGTTATATCCCCAACATTCCTCAATGAAAACTCAGACACCGGGTTTGGAATAAATCGGCCACAGCAGCCATTTTTATTAACATACAAAACATATCAAAAACCATCTAAAAACCATGACCATATATTAAATAACAATTCCCTCCGAGGGGAGGTCCTTGAAGCCCCAAACAACTGCAAATACCCCACCGGTATGAGCCATCTTACCTCCAGCCGTTGCCCACCAGCTCAGAAGCACCACTGAATGGCCCCTTTTAAATCCGCCACCACTGGGAGTCCAGCCCCAACCATGGAGCCCTCCCAGCATCCTCCTCTGTGAATATAACCAACTTCAAGGACCTCCCCCCGCCACCGACGCGATGACTTGACCACCTTAAGTCTGTGCTTCCCTCCATAACCTCAAAGCCACTTCAATATCCTCCTGTATCGCTAGGTTCCACATGTCCAAACCGACTGCATTTAAGTGCACACCATCAGACCTCCAAAAATCCCCCACTCCCTTCTCGAGTTCCATGTGTCTCACCGCCACCGCTCCATTCCTGGCCATGAATCGACCCATTGCCCGGTTCACCTTGACTCTCGCCCTGTTCACGCCCTCCACTGAACGGGCACCCCTCCACACCATCCTTGGGACTATGTCGGACCAGACTGTTACCATCCGCGGGAACAATGCCCATATCCTCAACAGGTCAAATTTAATGCCCTGCAATAACTCACGGAGCAGATTATTACCGCCCACATGCAGTACTAACACCTCGGGTGCCCTTTCCTGCCTCACAAACCGGTGAATCTCTGGCAACACCCCTGCCCAAACCATGCCCCTGCGCCCCAGCCATCTTACCACCACCACGAACCTTGAAAACCCCAACTGCTGACCGTCCGGCCGAACCGCTGCCCAGACAGCCCCCCAGAAGACATAAGAATATCCGAGGATCCACACTAGGGCTGGCACCGCATCTGAAATGAGAAAACAAAACCAAGAACAAACCAGCAATCACAACTCAGATGTCCCAACAAACCGCCCTTCCATTTGACTCTCGACCGTTCCCTTATAAACTATTCAAGCGAATGTAGGATTTAAAACAAATAGACTCCCATCGCACAATCCGTTTTATGATCTCGTCACCCAACCCCCACCTCTCTGACTCCGTCTCGCCGCCCCGATTCTAAAGGAATTACTCGAGTACCCTTCATGACCCAACCCCAGCCGAACCAAACATTTAGAAAAAAACTGCCGAAAACTGGAAACGCGACAAAAAAGAGTCGTCCCTATGTACCAACAACGGCAATGCCCCTCTCCTCCTATCCCCCTAGTAATCCTTCAGACACTGAACCGGGCACATAGCACAACCCAGAACGCAAAACAGCACTACTCTCCGCCCCCTTCCCTCCGCATCTGTCTTAGAGCGGCGAATGAGGAATTCCAACCTATCGTGGAACAACTCCACATCCCTCTTTCGTAACCCCCCCCCGCTCGCCGGACCGGCGGGCAAACCAACACCCCCAAACGTAAAGCCCCAAAAAACGCCAATGAAAAGGCCAACCTAAATAACCGCTCCTCCGAGGCAGAACTACAAACCTCCCCCAACTGCTCCCCCAGCTTCAACAATAACCCAAAGGACACTGGTCTCCTGCTATCTTCCCCGGCCCGCGCCCGACGCCACCCCTTCAGTGCCCGCACCACCAAAAAAGGACTTTGTCACATCTGGCCCCCCCTACACTTAAACCCAAAAGCCAGCCCGGCCATGCAACTGTTCATCCTCGCCACCGACCAACCCTCTTTTCTACAGTGGCCCACAAACAATAGCATCGGAACCTCCAACTCACCGTACCCAACCCCCAACTTACTGCACCAATCCTCCCAGTACTGCCACGCTTTCAAGTACGTCGCCCACGTGCCGGGCGCCAGCGATGCCTGAATGAGACCCGTTACAGTTTTTCCAGTACCGCCCATAGACAACTCGGGCACTCCCTCCCAAATTCTTCCGCGTCTCGGGCCAGCTGCCGGAAACGGTCCCACTGTGAACGAGAAAGAGCGTCAGCTATGCCGTTCTCAACCCCTGGCACATGAACCGCCACCACCCATGCATTGAGCAACAGACACTCCAACACCAGCCGTTGCAGTAACTGCACCACCAAAACCGACGAGGCTGCCAACCCATTTATCGCCTGCACCACCCCAGGTTATCACAGTGGAACCGCACCTTTTTGTCCCGAAAAACCTCCCCCCACAATATCACCGCCACTACTATGGGAAAAAGTTCCAACAATGCCAAATTTTTTACCCAACCTCTTTTAACCCAGCTATCCGGCCACCTTCCCGCACACCATTGCCCCCCGCAGTAAACCCCAAAACCCCCGCTCCCTGCCGCATCTGAAAACAACTCAAAATCAAAAGAGTGTACCACATCACCCATGAATAGAGAGCGACTGTTATAATTTTCCAGAAAAGAACTCCACACTTTCAAGTCCGCTCTCAATTCCTTCCCTAAATGAATGTAATGATGTGGTAAAACCACTCCCACCGTTGCCAACCTTCTACAAAATACCCTCCCCATGGGCATAATCTGTCACGCGAAGTTGAGCTTTCCAAGAAGTGACTGAAGCTCCTGCAACTGTAATTTTTTTAAACGACACGCCCTCGCTACCTCTCCTTTCAAATCAACTAATTTATCTAAGGACAATCTACATTCAATCCTGTCTGTGTCAATCACTATTCCTAAAAAACTCAACTCCGTAACCGGCCCAACCGTCCAACCGTCTTATCTTTAGCCAACGGGACCCCAAAACCCCTAAACAGCGACTCCAACGTATGTAACACCAATGTGCACACTCTAGAACCCGGGGGACCAATACACAGGAAATTGTCCAGGTAATGAATGATAGACTCACAACCGCCAACGAATCCGCCACCGCCCACTCCAAAAACGAGCTAAACGCCTCGAAGTATGCGCACGTCAGGGAACAACCCATAGGCAAACACCTATCTACGAAAAATCCCCCCTCCCAAAAACACCCCAACAGATGTAAACAATCCGGATGTACCGGCAGTAACCTAAACGCTGCCTCAATGTCAGTCTTTGCTAGCAGCGCCCCTCTCCCAAACTTCTTAACCCACTGCACTGCCGCGTCAAACGAGGTATAAACCACCGAACACAAGGCCGGGTCTATACCGTCATTGACTGACGAGCCCTTTGGAAAAGACAGATGATGAATAAGCCGAAACTTATTCATCTCCTTCTTCGGAACCACCCCCAAAGGTGACACCCGCAAATTCGGCAATGGCGGGTCCAAAAATGGGCCCGCCATCCTGCCTAGACTGACTTCTTTACTAAGTTTCTCTGCCACTACCTCCAACGCCGACCTCAAATTTCTTCTAGACAACATCGCCTCACCCTGAACAAACGGGATTCTAAACCCCACCGAAAACCCTTCCCTAAAGGCCTCATGCACACGACCTTTGTTGTGTTCCGTTCCGCAAAATGGGGTTCCGTTGTTCCGTGATCCATTTCCGTTTTTGTTTTGAGTGGGTCTTCCTTGATTTTTGGAGGACCACCAGACATAAAGGAAAGTAAAAAAAAGTCAAGTTTGCCATGCAAATGATAGGAAAAAAACGGACACGGGTGACAATCTTGTGTGCCTCCGCGTTTTTTCACGGTCCCATTGACTTGAATGAGTCCGCAAAACGTTTTCCGTAAAAAAAATAGGACAGGTTATATTTTTTGGACGGACTGGAACCACAGATCACGGACGCGGATGACAAACGGTGCAATAGCCGAGTTTTCAACAGACCCATTGAAAGTCTATGGGTCCACAGAAAATCACGAAAAACGGAACAACGGACAAGGAATAAAACGGTCGTGTGCATGAGGCCTAATAACGCTGCCGCTTCCTTATCCAGATATCTGTCTAGAAACGGGCCCATCCTCTCCCCCTTTGCTATGGAAGTCCCCCCCCCCTTTGTCTGCTGCCCCTAAAGCACCGCGCAGCTCTGTGCGACCCCCACAAACCGAGCACTCGAGTTTAAATTTACACTTAGCTCCGAATTTATAGGTTCCGTCATTAAATGCGAAACAAAGGCCCTTCGCTGAGGCTGATGTAACATTGGTCTGCCCTCCACCTCCTGAATCCCTCCGAAAGGACTGGCCCTGTCTAACTGGCGCAGTAACCTTCAACCACAAGGCTATATCCTTATGATCCCACTTTATCTCAGGACGCACCGCCTTCCGCTGCCTGAACTGTTCGTCGTACCGCAACCACGCTATCCCCCCATATACCCTATACGCCTCGCCGATTGCATCTAAATAGCAGAACAGCGCCGAACAGCACTCCGGCGCTTTTTCCCCTATCACGCTTGCCAGTATCGCAAACGCCTACAACCAGTTTGCAAAGGTCCGCGGTATCAAGCGATACCTCCACTTCTCCTCTTCTTACCCTCATCCCTTCTTACCCTATCCAGGTTAAATTTATCCAGAGGGAGCAACGAAAAAATTTCAACATATTCCCCCCTCCAAATCTTTTCCCTCACCTCCTGTTTTAAATGCGCCCCCAATGGGCCTTCAAAACATACATAGACCTCTCCTCTCGCCCTATCGTCCAGTCGTACCGTCTCCTCTTCTGCCGCTCCCCCCACCTGCGTGTGCACCGACCCTAACCCCGAACTGGCCCCCCCAACCATGTCTGATCCACCCAAGGGCCCCGACACCCCCCACGCCGGCAGGGGGCACGACCCCCCCATACCCCAGCCTGCTAGCAAACCCGCCAGCCCCCCGCAATAATTGACCTAAACCCCTGCCAAGATCTAACGGGGGCCCCCCAACACCCCTAGCCCCCCCCCACTACCTGCACTAACGTCCCCCATGAGGCCTCACCTGGCTGCCTGGGTGCTGTGTCCCCATCAGCCGCAGATCCGGACTCCAGCAGACTGATCCTCCGCGTCGTCGCCTCTTCATCCAGTCCCCTAGCCAGGCCCAGGCTAGAGACGTTAGATCTTCCATCTTCCTGAGCTTGCTCAGAGGGGGCGGAGCTTCTTCCTCCCTGCAGCGTGGATGCTGATGACAGGGGCCTGCTGCCGGATACCGCTGGAGCTGCAGCAGCCCCGTTCTTCCCGACGTCCTGGGGGCCCGCTACCTTAGGTCCTGGGCTGGCGACCCCCGCACCTGGTCCAGATCCCACGCCGTCCGTCCCAGAAGACCGAGGTGACCGAGCCCGGCCACCTCGCAGGCTCCACCTACAATTTGGATTCCTCCCACGGTGGGGAGTACGGGAGTAAGCGGTCCCCGTGAGGACTGTGGGCTGTAGCGCGCCGACGGCCTGGCCCGCCGCGGCCGGTTTAACATGAGCTGAGGCACGGCTGGAGCCTCAGCCGCCCCCGAAGCATCTACTGCACCTGCTCCTGGATCCATCCCGCACCGCAGACCTCCGCTGCTGCCCTTAGCTGGCTAATGGTCGCTTCAAGCTGCTCCATCACAGGTACCACTTAGCTCTTTTCCCACAACTTAAAATGGCCCCTATCCTCTCTTGGCTCTAACTATTCAACCCCTTGACCACTCCCCTTAAACTTAAAGCACCCAATCCCCCCTTTTCCAAAGCCCCTCAAAACCCACCCCCCTTAAACCCAGCCTATCACCATCTACCTGGGGTCTCCCTGAACCAAATTCCCCGTCATGATGGCCTCCCCTAAAGGCTCTGCTCCCCAGTCCGGCCATAACTTAATGGCTGTGCTTCTTTGTACAATCATAACTGTTGAAGAAATAGATCTTTTTTGAGCTTCCCTAATGCCCTTTTCAGCCTTATTATTCCCCTCTTCAGCTACACAGCTAGATGCATTTCTCTGAGAAGCAGGAGACATTTCCCTTCTGTGGAATTTGCCAGCACTATACTGCTGTAACGTTCTTTCTGTTACTTACTTCCCACTATGCTTGTGTTCAGTGGCAGAGTTCACAGAATAGATCAGAAGGGATAAATCACACTTAGGGCTCATGCTCTTGACCGTATGTATTTTGCAGTCCGCAAAAAACGGATCCGCAAAAAATACGGATGACATCCGTGTGCATTCCGTATTTTGCGGGACAGAACAACTGGCCCTTCATAGAACAGTACTATCCTTGTCTGTAATGCAGACAATAATAGGACATGTTCTATTTTTTTGCGGAACGGAAATATGGACATACGGAAACGGAATGCACACGGAGTATTGAAGTGAATGGTTCCATATACGGTCCGCAAAAAAAATGGAATGGACATGGAAAGAAAATACCTTCCTGTGCATGAGCCCTTACAGAAAGACAGGAGGCTCCAATAATCTTCAAAAGCTGTGTAGAAGCACTTCTTTTATCAGGCTCAGGATCTCAGCTAGCTCTGACACACCTGCACTTCCTCTCTGCACCTTTTTTTTCAGGTGAATGCAGACAGATTTTTTTTTATATGAAGTGATTTAGAAATTTGCCATTTACACCATTCTCTATTAATTGAAAGGAAATTGTTTATTGTGGCTCTTTAAAGCGGGTTTTCAGGCTACTAATATTGATGACCTATGCTCAGAATAGGTTATTAATTTTGGATATATGATTCCGACACATCAGCTGTTCCCTAAAGCCTTTGATGCTAAAACTAGGACTTTGAATGGAACAGGAAGCACAGCTTTGTTCAACTTTCTCTATATGATAAATGCCACTTGCTGAGGTTAGACAATCCCTTTAGGAACTGAGTGTTTTAGGGGGTGAATTTTTTGTTTTTTGCTTGGCTTTGGTTTCTTTATTGTTATCTGTGACCAGAATTTATGAATGTTTTAAACATTATCTGTGCCAATCCAAGCCCCTGAGTGGAATAGCAATGTGATGGCAAATAAAGATCTCCGAGCACAGCTTTGTGTGGATGTTGAACAACTCAAGATGAAAAATGTTTTCGTCAACAGATGATTCAAGAAAAAATGATAAAAGAATCTTGTGGCTGCGACAAAGCACTTGGCATAAATCGGTATGATTAATCACAGGCGTTCTCACATGGGAGTCAAAATGAATCAGGAAACTATTTTATGAAACATCACCAAATAGACCATCACACATAGAGTAATTAACCCTGGCATGGAAGTCTGGGATCTCTGATTAAAAGTGACCACAGACCCAAAGCATACTGAGCAGCCAGGCTTATAGGCCGTGCCTAGAGGTCCAACAGCTGAGGGCAGGTGTCTGGTGCTTGAAACACCCTCTTCAATCGGACCATGATAAAATAAAATTCTTTCTGCTGCCACTAGGGAGAGCTTACTGCCTATGCTTTTATTGCAGAGATGAATGGAAATCATATTCCTATGGATTTTGCTCCACCTAGTGGTGGCTGCAAACTGAATGTTTTAGTGTCATTTAATGAGGCTAAACTGTGAGGAGATACTCGCTACAGTTTCCAGCGTTCTCCGTGCGAACACCATGCCAAGAAGGGACACAACCTTTCTCCTCATGCTTACGGAAGATAAACCATGCCCGCATGAATGGCATTGAAGCATCCAATTGAAAATAATGGGAGATGGTTTCCGCACGGCTGCCCCACAGCCTTTGCTGTAGAATCCATGCCAAATTCTGTGGACAATATGCCTCCATGTGAACTTGCCCTAAAGGAAAGCAGGGCATTTGGAGCCCTTCATTTTTAACATATTTAAATGAAAGAGATTTCAATTATAGCTACAATTTTCCTAAATTATGCTTTTGACCCCTATAGTGTCCAGGGGTGTTAGATGTTAACCAGGGTTAGCAATTATCAACAAATTGCTTGGGAGTAGGGTCATTTTGCAGTCTTAACTGTGGGCCTCTTTAAAAATTATGGACCATATTTATCACTAGGATACTCCACATTTGTGGTGTGAAAAAGAGAATATTACTCAAGTGGCGTTTCTCCACCGGCCTCACCACTTTCTCAAAAAGGGGAGGCAGCAGTGCCGATGGCCCGACCACATTTATCATCTTCTATGCCAGGGGCTGTCATAGATTTCAGCTGAGGCGCACAAACTATTTACCGGGCTATGATAACTCTCCCCCAGTGTGTTTGCCCCTGGAGTGTGTGTCCAGTAGTCAAGTTGACTGGATTTTAATTCAATGCTGAAATTTCGTGACTGAACACATTTTGTTCCCTCAGGTAGGGTTATCACCGTTTGCCACCTGAATTTTCAATTATTGTGTGTGAAACCTTCATATCTCAACAATAACATGGAGATTCAGAGGACTCACCAACCAATTGCTTCTTGCTTTGCTGGTCAACAAGAAAATAATTCTTGCCAAGTTTTTTGAGTTATTTACATACTAGTAGAATTTTTTTTTTCCACTGTCATAATTCCTGTATATGTCAAACTCTTGTCATACTTGCCAACTTTTGAGCAGGGACATAAGGGAGATATAAAGTGGTACATTTGCCACTTGTCTTTGCCTATGATACATATGAGCCCTGGCTCCTGTTACTTCGTTTATGTATTATGCTTCTTTTGAATGGTGCTTAGAACTCCTGGTGAACTGAACTTTGGCTTGTCTCTAGATTCAATCCTTTGTCTACTTATTTGGCTCCCACTGACTTTCCTGGCTTAGACTCTGGCTTTGCTTCTGATAGGTCTGCCAGCTGTGAGCTTGCACCTATTTGTTGCCGCCATACTCTACAAGCATAACCTGGGTGACTAGCAGTCAAATCGAACAAGCCTTGCAGCAGGTTCTGGTGAACATCTAAGGGTGGTCTTAGATCTGCTAACTGGAGTGGTGAAAGATGATAGGTAACAGATTAAGAGTTTGCTGGCAGTGGTCCTGGACGGTGATCTCTGTATTCTTCCTCACCTCTGTCTCTCACATTATTATAGGACACACCCAAACTTATGGCATTTGAATACCAAAAAGTGCATACAACCCACTTCATCATACTTTAAAGGAATACAGACCCTGTAAACTGACACAGATCCCAGAATAGATCCCCTTAATAAACACAGACCTCAGACCACATTACTCCTTAATACAGGCCCAGACCAGATTCTTCCTTAATATAGACTAACCCCAAAATACAGGCCCTTAACTGGACAATCCCTCTAAATACAGACTCGGATCTAGAGGAGATCTGTGTGGAGGAGTGGACCAAAATCTCTGTTGCAGTGTGTGCAAACCTGGTCAAGAACTACAGGAAACGTTTGACCTCTGTAATTGCAAACAAGGCTTCTGTATAGTGTTGAGCGAGCATGTTCGGTCGAATAACTGTTCGGCTCGAGCATCACTATGCTCATCACATGGCGGTACTCGGACGCGTACTTCATGTGCTCGAGAGCCATGCTCGAGTCTCCTCCCTGCACGTTTTGTGGCTGCTAAGCAGCCAATAAACATGCAGGTTAGTACTGCCATCACTCTAATGCCAGTAGCCATGTTGGCTACTGGCATTACAGTGATTGGCTGGCCGAAACTATATAGCACCCGATGACGCGGATTCAGCATATTGCGAGTCAGGGAGATCTGCACTTAAGAAGGGACAGATAGTGTAGGGAGTTTGTGATTGCAATTTATTCAATTTTAAAACGTTTCAAAGACCCAAAAGTCCTTTTAAGGAGTATTGTGTGTGGTGGCAGCAATTTAATATTGCAAAGTAGTCTTTTTTTTCCATACTTTGCAATTCTTTTTCTATAGAGGGTGTCTGCAGTGACTTGTGACCTCTGTTCAGCAATACCTTATGTGTGTCAGGGGCAGAGATAGGAAGAATATTATTGAAAACAATTATATTTTTTCCATAATTTATCTGCATTTTTCATATAAATGGTCCCTGCAGTGAATTGTCACATCTGTGCTGCAATAGCGTCTGTTTGTCAGGGCCAGATATTGGGGAAAATATTAGTGACAACAAATATATTTTTTCCATAATTTATCCATAATTTTCCTATAAACGGTCCCTGTAGTGAATTGTCACATCTGTGCTGCAATAGCGTGTGTGTGTCAGGCCCAGATATTGGGAAAAATATTAGCGAAAACAATTATATTTTTCCCATAATTTATCCACATTTTTCCTATAAACAGTCCCTGCAGTGAATTGTCACATCTGTGCTGCAATAGCGTCTGTGTGTCAGGCCCAGATATTGGGAAACATATTAGTGACAACAAATATATTTTTTCCATAATTTTTCCACACTTTGCCTATAAACGGTGTCTGCAGTGAATTGTCACATCTGTGCTGCAATAGCGTGTATCTGTCAGGACAAGAGATAGTAAAAATATAAGTGAAATCTATTTTCCTTTTTCCATACTTTTACGTACTTTTTCCATATACTGTGCTTGCTGTGAACTGTGACATCCGTGCCACATCTTGTGTGTCAAGCGTGCATATAACATTTAATATGAAGAAGGCGAGCATTAAGGAACGGGAAAGTGGCCGTGATGCTGATGGTGCACGCAGAGGCCATGGCCCTGGGTGCGTTGAAACTGTGCCTGCTGCCAGGGCACAAGAAAAACAATCATCCAAGATACCTAGCTTCATGTCCCAGTTTGCAGGGCGGCACAGGACACCACTCTTGAAGTCAGCCCAGTGCGAGCAGGTGGTTGGTTGGATTGCAGCAGATAGTGCTTCCAGTCGGTTAAGAATCACCCTATCTTCCACCAAGTCCAGTATTAGCAGCCTGGAGTCTGGTCCACACAATACTCACCCTGATCCTCCTTCCTCCCACCATTTACAGTCTGGCCAAACAAGTGATGCCACACTCGGATATTCCGAGGACCTCTTTTCATCGCCATTAATTGATTTGGCCCTCTCGCCAAGCACGCTTGAAGAGGGACCTGAGATCTTGTGCTCCGATTCCCAACCTCTTGAGCATCCAGAGTCACAAGAACATGATGCTGGGGAACGGCAATTAGTGTTTAATGAGGTGGATGATGATGAGACGCAGTTGCCAATGACTCAACACCAATTACTGTCTCAAGAGGTTGAGGAAGAGGATGACACACAGTTGTCAATCACTGAGGTTGTGGTTAGCTCAACAAATCAGGAGGATGATCAGAGTGAGTAAGTGGAAGAGGAGGTGCTGGACGACGAGGTCACTGACCCAACATGGGAAGGTGGCAACGAGCGAGAAGAGCAGTACAGAGGGGGAGGGATCTGCAGCACTGCAACAGGCTGGAAGAGGCAGTGGGGTGGCAAAAGGTAGAAGGCAGGCATCACCGAACAGGCCCACAACTGTTCCACGGAGCAACCCCTTGCGTAAATCTCCCTTGACAAGGGGTAGGTGTTCGGCAGTATGGCACTTTTTTGAGGAAAGTGCGGACAACAAAAGAATAGTAGTTTGCAACCTGTGCCACACCAAAATAAGCCGGGGCATGAACACTAGCAACCTCACCACCACCAGCAGGATCCACCACATGGCATCAAAGCACCCTAATAGGTGGGCCGAACGCCTGGGTCAACATTTTGTGTCTACGGGTCACACCCCTGTCTCCTCTTCCCCTATGGTAAGTGCTGGCCAATCTCCTGTCGAAGACGCAGGCGAGGATGCCTCCCGCCCTGCACCTGGACCTTCGCAAGCACCATCAGCGACCACATCCACTTCCCTGTCCCAGCGCAGCGTCCAAATGTCATTACCCCAGGCATTTGAACGCAAGCGCAAATACCCAGCCACCCACTCACAGGCCATAGCACTAAATGTGCAGATTTCCAAATTACTGGCCCTTAAAATGTTGCCATTTAGGCTTGTGGACACTGAGGCCTTCCGCAGCCTGATGTCTGCGGCTGTCCATCGTTAGGCAGTCCCCAGCCACCACTATTTTTCAAGCTGTGCCGTGCCAGCCTTACACCAACATGTGTCCCTTAACATCACATGTGCCCTGACCAATGCAGTTACTGGGAAGGTCCACTTAACCACGGACACTGGGTGAATGTTGTGGAGTCCGGGAGCGACTCATACCCTGGGATGGCACAGGTGCTACCGACGCCAAAGATTCCGGGCCCCAATTCCATCAGGGTTTTTGCAACCACCTACGTTAGTAGCTCCAACCCCAACTTCTTCTCCTCCACTTCTACCTCCGAATTATCCACGTGCAGCACCAGTCAGTCATCAGTTAGTAACTGGAAGCAGTGTAGCACTGCAGTGGGGAAGCGGCAACAGTCCGTGCTGAAGCTGATCTGCCTAGGTGACAAACAGCAAACCACCGCAGAGCTGTGGCAGGGGATAAGAGACCAGACTGAGCTTTGGCTCTCGCCACTGAACCTAGAACCAGGCATGGTTGTGTCTGATAATGGCCGTAACTTGGTGGTGGCTTTGGAGCTGGGCAACCTTAGACACATCCTATGCCTTGCCCACGTATTCAACCTTGTGGTTCAGCAGTTTCTAAAAACATACCCCAATTTGCCTGAGCTACTGGTGAAGGTGCGCCGCAGGTGTGCACATTTCCGCAAGTCACCGACAGCTTCAGCCGGTCTGTCAACGCTGCAGCAGCGCTTGAAATTGCCTGCTCACCGGCTGTTGTGTGTCGTGAGCACACACTGGAACTCTACGTTCCACATGTTGGCCAGGCTTTGTGAGCAGCAGAGGGCAGTTGTAGAATACCAGCTGCAACATGGTCGTCGCCTTTCCAGTCAGCATCTGCTATTCACAAGCGAGGAGTGGACATGGATGTCTGACCTTTGTGAGGTTTTACACAACTTTGAGGAATCAACACAGATGGTGAGCAGCTATAGCGCTATTATCAGCGTCACCATCCCACTTCTGTGTCTTCTCAAACGCTTTCTGCTCACAATTAAGGACGACACTTTGCATGTGGAAGAGGTGGAAATGGGGGAAGACATTACACTGGTTGATGATAGTCAGACCACCCTCAGTTCGTCTTCTTAGCGCGAATTGGAGGCTGAAGAGGAGGAGGAGCAGGAGACGGTTGCCTCAGCTACAGAGGGTAGTACCCATGGAAGTTTATTTCCGTCTGTTCAGCGTGGCTGAGCAGAAGAGGAGGAAGAGGATGAGGAGATTGGGAGTGATCCTCCTGATGACGACAGCGAAGTCTCGCCTGTTGGTACTCTGGCACACATGGCTGACTTCATGTTAGGCTGCCTTTCCCGCAACCCGCGCGTTATACGCATTTTAAACAACACGGATTACTGGTTGTTCACCCTTCTCGACCCCCGCTACAAAGAGAACTTCTCATCTCTCATTCCTCTGGTGGAGAGGACGAGCAAAATGGTGCAATACCAGAAGATCCTTGTTGAAAAATTGCTCCAAAATTTTCCATCTGACAATGCTGGCGGCAGAGTCCGTACTTCCTTGGCCAACCGAGGAGGAGAGACAAGGGGAACACACAGCAGTTCCAACAGTGTCAGGGCAACACTTTCCAAAACCTGGGACAGTTTCATGACACCCCACCAGCACCCTCACCCTGATGTGCGGCCTACTGCCACAAGGAGAGAAAAATTTTGGAAGATGATGAAGGACCGTGTCAGCATCCTCAATGATCCCTCAGTGCCTTACAACTACTGGGTGTCCAAGCTGGACACGTGGCACGAACTGGCGCTCTATGCTTTGGAGGTGCTAGCCTGCCCTGCCACCAGCGCTTTGTCTGAGCGTGTATTTAGTGCTACTGGTGGCATTATAACAGATAAGCAAATCCGCCTGTCAACTGAAAATGCTGACAGGTTGACTCATATAAAAATGAACAAGGCCTGGATTGACCATGACTTCTCGACTCCACCAGAGAAATGCTGATGAACATAAAGGCACTTTACATGTGTTGTTGTTTGTTTGTTTTTTAGATACTGGACAAGTGAGATCAGAGGGGTTTAACGACTTTAGTTATCCTTTGGGGAAAGAGAAAGGTAAAAGGACATAGAAAAGGGTAAAGAAGGATAGAGACATTGAATAGCATATCTTGGATTAGATCATAGCTGTTTGATCACCTAAGTGGAAAGTTCTCAATCCCCCATCGGTAATCTTTTCGGAGTAGATTGCTGTCCTCTTCTTCCTCTTTGTTGTTTCGGAGTAAGCTGTTTGTCCCAAGATTCGGATGGAGGAAGGTATGGTAATCCCAATAGGTCTTGAACTGGATCCCAATACTGGATGTCGAGTGGATCAATATTCAGATGGTCATAGACGGTATCCAGGTCTAGGTGAGATGTAATGGACATCCTGCGACCTTCAAATACAAACGTGAGACCAAAAGGGAATGTCCATCTATAGGGAATTTTCCTGCTTCTGAGCCATTCTGTTAGGGGCTTGAGGGCTCTCCTTTTCTTGAGAGTGGTTTGAGCAAGGTGTTGGAAGATCAAAATATCCTTGCCATCCCATTTAAAATCTTGGCTGTCTCTAGCTTTAGAGAGGACTGCTTCCTTCACTGGGAAACTGAGAAAATTTACAGATGATGTCTCTCGGTGGTGCTGTGGGAGCCGGCTTGGGTTTCAGAGCTCTGTGGGCTCTTTCAAGCAGCACTTCATGTACCGAATCGGGACCAAGAAGGGATAAGCATATTTGTACAATTGTATTAGGGATATCACCCTGGGCAACCGTTTTGGGTATGCCTCTAAAGCGCAGGTTATTTCGTCGTCCACGATTTTCCTGATCCTCAATTGCGCTATATATGGAGTTCAGGTTTGTTCGGACTGCTTGTAGCTTTTGTGTGACCACTGTTTGGTGGTCTATCAAGGCCATTTGAGAGTCCTCTAACATCTCCACTCTGCGCCCTATGTGGCGGACATCTTGTTTAATAGTGCTAATGTCGGCACTGAGCGGATCTATGGCAGAGGCTAGCGCTGAAGATAGGGTATCTCTCAGGTAAGAGCGGGATATCGGGAGGGTGTCGGGTTCATCCTCCCCTCCTTGAGCGCCTTGAGAAACCTCTGCATGCTTTCGGCTGGCTGAGTGTGGAGACGCCGGCGCCATCTTGGCTTCCCTGCTCGCAGCTTTCTTTATAAATTTGTCTATTTCTCCACTGTTGGTGGACGATTTAGGTTGATTCGCCGGTTCACCCGTCTTAGGGCCTCCTATCTTCACCATAATTTGAGCTGACAGGTAGAATTACAAGCTGAAAGGGCACCTTTTCAAACGGAGCTCTAGCTTCACACAGCCATCCGGCTCAGACGCTAGCTCCGCCCCCGTACATGTGTTGTTTTTAATGTAGTTAATAGACTGTATTCCCATGCACCCCTTCCACCACAAACAAGGGTATATGGTTGAATCTTCCTTTTCTCATACTCCTCCTCCTCTTCCGTCATATCAACACGCATTGCTTATTTGTCACATATAATGCCCTCGCATATATGGCCTTTGAATATAATATTTTAGAGGGTCCGCTCACCAGCATGCCCTCACATATAATTTTTTACAGGGTCCACTCACTAGCAGGCCCTCACATATAATTTTTTAGAAGGTCCGCTCACCAGCAGGCCCTCACATATAATTTTTAGAGGGTCCGCTCATCTGCAGGCCCGCAACTCAAATCTTTTACAGGGTCAGCTGACCTGCAGGCCCACAACTCAAATCTTTTACAGGGTCAGCTCACCTGCAGGCCCTCGCATAGAATTTTCGAGAGGTTCAGCTCAGCTGCAGGCTCTCGCATATGATGTTTTACAGGGTCAGCTCACCCGCAGGCACTCGCATATAATGTTTTCCAGGGTCAGTTCACCAGCAGGCCCGCACCTAAAATCTTTTACAGGGTCAGCTCACCTGCAGGCCTGCAACTCATGCTGCCTTGCTTTGAAGTAGTAGCAGTAGGCGTTTATCAGGTTCCCTCTCCGAAATCGAACAATGATTCTCCGTTAACGGTGGTCACCATGTTAGGCGCATAAAAGAACATCGAAAGTTGATAGGGAATATATCAAAATGGATCGTGGACATCACGGGGACGTGCGATCGGGCAAAAGTTATCTAGAGTCAACAAAGCTGCAGCAGGGCCTCTCCTGTATAACGTTTCCTCATCCAAAATACCGCAGTGACTTTCTCTGTAATTTTTTATTACTCATTCCAATAACAGGGTATCTTAAGAGTCCTGTATTGTTATTTATCGTCACTACCTCCATGAGTCGGGAATGTGTGATTTGCGCGACACCCAATTGCTTTCCTTGGATGTGGTAGACGTTTCTCAGGCTCCCTCTCCAGAATCAAACAGCGATTCCCCGTTACCCATAGTTTACAATGGTTTTGAGCTGACAATTACATTGAAAGTCGATAGGCCAGACATCCGAATGGATCGTCGCCGTCAGGGGGACGCGCCATCGGCTCCAGGTTAACTAGAGTCACCAAAGCGGCGGTTTTGTGCGTATTATTGTCATTATGTAAAAGTGGCGTAGTATTCGGACGACATAGTTCCCAGCTGCGACCAGCAAGTCCAAGATGCATCCATACATCCTCCCCATGCTGTTACAGAACCATTTCGGTGGTGTTACCAACAGTTTCCGACATTTTCTCATGAACCAGGCACCCTCCCTCTCCCGAATCAAACAGTGATTCCCCGTTACCCGTAGTTTACAATGGTTTTGAGCTGACAATTACATTGAAAGTAGATAGGCCAGACATCCGAATGGATCGTCGCCGTCAGGGGGACGTGCCATCGGCTCCAGGTTAACTAGAGTCACCAAAGCGGCAGCAGGCCACCGCCCATAATCTTTTAGATCAGGCATGGCCAACCTGTGGCTCTCCAGCTGTTGTAAAACTACAATTCCCACCATGCCCTGCTGTAGGCTGATAGCTGTTGGCAGTCTGGGCATGCTGGGAGTTGTAGTTTTGTAACATCTGGAGAGCCTCAGGTTGGCCATCCCTGTTTTAGATGGTCAGATCAGCAGGCCCTTGCTCCTAATGTTTTTGAGTATCACCAGCAGGCCATCAAT
The DNA here is from genome assembly GCF_905171765.1 of Bufo bufo. Taxonomy (NCBI): domain Eukaryota; kingdom Metazoa; phylum Chordata; class Amphibia; order Anura; family Bufonidae; genus Bufo; species Bufo bufo. The sequence goes on from NC_053389.1 coordinate 224,877,220, forward strand.
CATAATTTTTAAAGGGTGTGTATGATGCCCTCCTTTATGTGTAACTGAGGGTGTATCGAAGTGCCTCTTCCTTGTAATTTTTGGCAGCACTTGCACTTTATATACAAGTAAATATTCAGAAAAGAATGTTTTAAATTTTTCTTCAAAAATTTTTTTCCCCCCCTTGGTTTTGTGCGTATTATTGTCATTATGTAAAAGTGGCATAGTATTCGGACAACATAGTTCCCAGCAGCGACCAGCAAGTCCAAGATGCATCCATACATCCTCCCCATGCTGTTACAGAACTATTTCGGTGGTGTTACCAACAATTTCTGACATTTTCTCATGAACCAGGCACCCTCCCCTCTCCAGAATCAAACAGTGATTCCCCGTTACCCGTAGTTTACAATGGTTTTGAGCTGACAATTACATTGAAAGTAGATAGGCCAGACATCCGAATGGATCGTCGCCGTCAGGGGGACGTGCCATCGGCTCCAGGTTAACTAGAGTCACCAAAGCGGCAGCAGGCCACCGCCCATAATCTTTTAGATGGTCAGATCAGCAGGCCCTTGCTCCTAATGTTTTTGAGGGTCACCAGCAGGCCATCAATCATAATTTTTAAAGGGTGTGTATGATGCCCTCCTTTATGTGTAACTGAGGGTGTATCGAAGTGCCTTTTCCTTGTAATTTTTGGCAGCACTTGCACTTTATATACAAGTAAATATTCAGAAAATAATGTTTTCAATTTTTCTTCAAATTTTTCCCCCCCCCCCTTGGTTTTGTGCGTATTATTGTCATTATGTAAAAATGGCATAGTATTCGGACAACATAGTTCCCAGCAGCGACCAGCAAGTCCAAGATGCATCCATACATCCTCCCCTTGCTGTTACAGAACCATTTCAGTGGTGTTACCAACAATTTCTGACATTTTTTAATGAACCAGGCACCCTCCCCTCTTCAGAGCAGGGGGTACCTGGTTTAATGCTCGGGTTCTCCCATTGACTTCCATTATACTCGGGTGCTCAGTCGAGCACCCGAATATCACGATTTTCTCAGGTGTTCAAATACTTATGTTCAGCAGTGCAAGACAAATACATTCTTTAAAAATCATACTATGTGATTTCCTGAATTTTTTATATTTTTATTCTGTCTCTCAGAGTGGAAATGCACCTGCAATGTGAATTTCAGACCCCTCCATGATTTCTAAGTGGGAGAACTTGCAAAATCGCAGGCTGTTCAAATACTTCTGTTCCTCACTGTATAAGGCTTAACAGAGGAGGGCGACTTACGTGTAGGGGCAGATTTCTAAATCTTTCATAGATAATTATTTTTTTTTAGCAAATGCCCTTCAGCTCACTCTGCTTTTTGTAGCATCAACCTTGGCACCACCAATTAAACCAAGCAATTAAAATAAGACAAGTGATGTTTGCCTCAGCATGGCCACATTGACTCATTGTACCGCACTAATTGGGAGACAATAATAATAGATTAAAATTTTTGCAAAACAAAATTAATTAGTAAGTGACATGATATTTTCTGTTTGAAATAAAAATCTTGAAATTCTGCTCTGAGTGAAGATTATTTGGATTGGGGGGAGCAGGCCTAGGGTGGCAGCTTATCTCACCTGACTGCATTGACTCAGAAACACAATTAACAGTTTTTGTCCCTCTGAGCTGCAGGTAATGCTGTTTACCGACCGGGTGCGAAATCCATATTATTCTACTGTCAATTACAAGAGACAGTGAGCTCTAGTTTATTTTTATTCAGTAATTTTTTTATATTGCTTTGTATAAAGGGGTTGTCCAGAAAAAAATATTTGCTTTCTTCTGGTGAATTATTTTATCTTTAACCAGTCATATCACACTTGCTTTTCACAAATGACACCAATGAACAAAATCTAATGTATATACGATGAACATCAAGATATATAGAAAGACTTGGGTCATTAACCCTCCCCCATATCCTTGTAGATAATGTAGGTGTTGGCCCATCATTAAATGATAGGGCTTGGAACAGAACGTACAACTTTTTGTTTCTTGGCTAAGTCACATCTACAATTACGGGTGAAATTAGATTTAAAAATATCCTTAATTCAAGGCTACAATGAGAGTGTATTAACTCAGCAATGAGGTTGTGACTTAAAAGCCTCATATTGAGCGTTCCTTTTCAGTCTTGCCAGCTACGTTACTACGTGGCCAGGATGTGATTCATTAATAGGAACATGAGTAAAAGTGCCTTGTTCTGTTTTTGGACTTATCTGTAATTATCGCCTCCCCTGCAGTTAATTTTTTTCCTATCTTTGATTCAGGGCTCAGAGATAAGAAAGCCATCGCATCGGACCTGACACGGGTGAGTAAACCAAGAACAATGTAGATTAATTGTACTACTGCTGTGAGTTCCTTGTATTACACATTTACATATTGCATAATAAAAATGACAATGTAGGACAGGGGTTTGTTACAAGAGCTGGACCATGGGCTCATATTTGGACCATGTGAACTCTCTGCTAGTTTCCATTGGTCCCCCTGTCTACAATCAAGTAGTGTGATCATTAGCCGAATTCTGTTCAAATCCGACAACCAAATCCTTGTAAATTCTATATTTTATCCCACAAAGAATGCCGTAACATGATGAGGCATGCATGGAAAGACCCTGCGTAAAGGGCTCTTTGTACAGGTTGAGATTAGGAGGAAGAATAGGACAGCTTTCTTTTGGCCCCTTCCTTTATTGGCTTCTTAATAGTCACCTTGGCTTTTTCTATGGCATGTACACTGTTGCGTCCCAGGAATCAGCTAACCAAAGACAACTACTTGTTGTTAGATCTCTTTTGATCTTTTGGACCTCATCAATAGTGATGGACGAACATAGGCCAGGACGATTCACGAACGCGCATTCTTGATCAATTGTTCGCGAGCCGCGCGTTCGCATCGCGCCCATTGACTTTAATAGCAGGTGAACCTGAAAAACCTTCAGGTCATATTTGCAGCCACCAAATACCAACTATTAGTGCAGAAATAGTCCCACAACATGGACAGTGACATACCAGAGGGGGATCATTTGCAAAAATTCCCACAAAAAATATGTATTTTAATCAGGGGCCATTTTTATGCGTCTTAAAGGGAAACTCTCAAAAATGTGCCCTGCTGGAGCCTAGAAATTTTTTATTTCCTATCGGTTTCATGTATACAAATGTGCAGCAATCCACGTTTTTATTATTCTGCAGAGTCCATAAAAAAAATGCATACGTTAACGTAAATTATTTTTCTACCATGGAACTGTATGGTGAACGGACGCCACTGTACGACATCAGTCTGAGGCATACTGTTAACGCATACATTTTTGGTATGCATTAAATGGATGGCAAAAATAGGATGTGAACCCAGCCCTAATGTCAGAATAAGCACCAGTATACAGCGGAGCAGCGTGGCGGAGAGGGGAGGCCGCCATGTACTGACAGAGCGCTACCTGGTCCTCGTGGTCAGGGATGAGGACTGTGTTTCCCAAGGCTCATTTTCTACTGGGAAATACAGGGCACAGTATAATACACTAGAATCTATATAATATAAAGATATTAGCCCTACCCCCGAATAATAATACAATTAGGTGGTCATTTATTATATAGAAATACGTCTGTTAGGCGTATTTCTGACACAGATTGTGGCGCAAAGGTCCTTAGTACCGCAATCTGCATATTTTTCCCACTCATGCCAGGTCTAAAAAAGGATGGTGTGGGCAGGGAAAGGCATACAGTTATGGACAGGGGTGTGATTATGTGGATAGAGATAAAAAATGTAACTGTCGGCCAGTACATGCCCGAAAATGTAGGCAATAGGCATTCACCTGACAGCAAAGAAGTTTGGATTCTGTGGCTGGAGGTACCTTAGGAGGTCACAGGATAAATATGTAACTGTCGGCCAGTGCAGACCCCAAAAATTAGGCAACAGGCATTCACCTGACAGCAAAGAACTTTGGATTCTGTGGCTGGAGGTACATTAGGCAGTCACAGGATAATTATGTAACTGTCGTCCAATACAGGCCCAAAAAATTAGGCAATAGGCATTCACCTGACAGCAAAGAACTTTGGATTATGTGGCTGGAGGTACATTAGGCGGTCACAGGATAAATATGTAACTGTCGGCCAGTACAGGCCCCAAAAATTAGGCATTCACCTGACATAAAAGGCCTTTTATGCGACTGTATATACATAAGGCAAGGACCATTCTTTGTTCTGTGTGGTGGCGGATATGTGTGGGCTGGCATGAGGAAATTCAATTACACATGGTCATCACAGGTGTTGAATTCCTCCAAGATCCATGCCTATATTAATTTTTATAAATATCGTGAGCTAGGCGAGTGCGCTTATCGGTCACAATCCTCCCTGTTGCGCTGAACGTTCTTTTGAACAGGACACTCGACGAGGGGCAAGCCAAGAGTTCCATGGCAAATTCTGCCAGCTCTGGCCACAGGTCAAGCCTGCACACCCAGTAGTCAAGGGGTTCCTCGCTTCTCAGAGCGTCCACATTGGCCGTTAACCCGATGTAGTCGGACACCTGTCAGTCTAGGTGTTCCCTGAGGCTGGATCTGGAGGGTGGCTGTCGATCGGCTGGCTGCAAGAATGATCTCATATCCGAAGTGACCAACACATCTTCAAACCGTCCTCTTCTTGCATGCGCTGTAGGATTGGTACTCGCAACAGTTTCTCTGTGGGTGGAAATTCCTCTGTCAGCGCCCGAAACAGCAGAATGCTTGCCCTTTATGATTTTTATACGGGGGTCCTCTTCAAACACTGGAGCATGAAGGCCCCCATTTGCACTAAATTGGAAGTGGTGGAGCGGCCTGGCTCCTGCTCATCGCCAAGGAGAATGTCGTCCTCGGTCTCCTCCCCCCATCCACGGACAACGCCAGGGATCCCAGAAAACTTTAAAGCCTGCATATCTTGCTCCTCCTCCTCCTTTTCCCCCCAGGCACCATCCTCCTCTGACTCCTCTTCAGACTACTGCTGACTTGTCTCAGATGGAGTAGCCCCGCCTGGGAATTCATTCAGCATTGCGACTTGAACAATGACACGATGCAATGCACGCTCCAGAAAAAAGGCATAAGGTACGATGTCACTGATGGCGCCCTGGTTGCGACTGACCAGTTTCGTGATCTCATCAAGTGGCTGCAGAAATCTGCATGCGTCGCTCATGAGCAGCCACTGGCGCGGTGAAAAAAAACCAAGCTCCCCAGAACCTTTCCTGCCGCAGAGTTCGTACAGGTAGTCGTTAACTGCACCTATCAAGCATATACAAGCTGGAGTTCCAGCACATCAGGCAGTCACAAATCAGATGTCTGACGAGCAAGTGGTGTCGCCTCTGAACATCAGCAAGGCGAGCCATGGCCGTGTAAGATCCTCTAAAATGGCCAGAGATTTTCCTGGCCTGCCACAAGACCTCCTGGACCCCGGGGTATTTGGCAACGAATTGCTGCACGACTAAGTTACAGTAAAAAATAATATATATACTTAATCACCAGTCCGCAAAAAACTGCTGCAGGTCCGTGGAGTGTTGTGGGGTAGATTACACTTTCAAAGAATGTACATAAAGATTCGGACCGCGCGTATGAGAAATATACGGTATAAAACAGATTCTTTTTTCTTCCTCCCTTCACAAAGTGATATCCTGCAACTTACAAAGAAAAACAATAGGGTAGATCCGTAGGTTTAAACTGCCCTGTGGTGCACAGATTGTACTTACACGGCACTCCACCAATATCAAGCGTATCACTGATTTCCTCTGTAAACTGGTTGGTTCTCCGCAGGGAAGATGCTCATGACGTGTGCCATGCACGGCACGTGTGTCATTTTGCCCCATTTCAGTGCGCTCAGCAGATTGGCACCGTTGTCACACACCACTTTACCAATTGTCAAATTGAGCAGGGTTAGCCACTGATCAGCCTGTGACCGCAGAGCTAAAAGCAGTGCAGGACCGGTGTGGCTCTTGGCTTCCAGGCACAACAGCCACAGCACAGCATGGCGTCTTACCTGGCACGTGGAAGAGGCGGTAGCAGTGAAAAGAAGGAGTCAGCAGAGGAGAATACGGAGGATGGAGTAGGAGGAGGAGGAGAAGAGGCACGCCTGCATGCAATCCATGGCGGTAACACCAAATCCACACGGATGCCACAGGTTTACATGCTTGACGGCTGTCAGAAGGTGCACCCAGTGGGAAGTAAAAGTTATGCACCATCAATGCCCTTGTTTGCTAGACCACGTGTCTGTGGTCAGATGTATTTTGGCACCGACACTGTGTGCCAGAGATATATTAACTTGCCGCTGAACGTGGCCATATAGTTTAGGGATGCCCTTATGGGAGAAATATTTCCTTCCGGGTGTGCCAATTCCTTCCGGGTGTGCCAATGGCCACAAATTTTCTAAAGGTCTCCGAGTCCACCAATTTATATGGCAGTAGTTGGCTGTCTAGCAGTTCCGACAAGCCAGCGGTCAGCCGTTGGGCAAGAGGATTATCCGGCGTCATCATTTTTTTTATGCTCAAACATTTGGGCCACGAAAGCCTGCCCTGTGCCAGATGAACGCGACGATGGCACAGTGGAAGGTGGAGTGGAGGGCAAATGGGATGAGAGATGAAAAGGAGAAGAGGCAGGACGTGGAGCGCCAGGAGTGTGGCTTTGTGGGTTCTGATGATGTTTCTCCCACTGGGCTCGGTGATGGGAGGCCAGGTGCCTTCTTAAGGCGGTCATCCCTAGGTGAGTGTTGGGCTTTCCGCGACTTATGCGTTGACAGCACAGGCTGCAGATGACAACACTATTATCAGCAGCTGACACGTTAAAAAACGCCCACACTGCGGAGCCATGTGCCGGCGTCTTGGGAGCACAAGATGCGTGCATGGTGGATGGCTCGCTCCAGATACATTTGCAGTCTACTTTTTGCCTCCTGTGCACTGCAAGTTCTGCCTGCTTCTCCTCCTTCTCCTCCCTATCTGCTGCTCTGTCTCTCCCTCTTCCTCTCTTGGGGGCACCCATGTGATGTCCATTGGCACGTCATCATTGTCACATTCACCACCACTGACATTAGAGATCTCAGAGTAGGCAGCAACAGCAAGGACCACCCTCCTTGGGCTGATCTGGGTACTGTCGTCAGACCGCTGGGTGGCGGCCGTTGCTACCTCCTCTTCCTCATCCGTTGCCAAGAATGGCTGCGCATCGGTAAGTTCTGGGAATGGATGGGAAAATAATTCCTCTGAATTCCTCGAGTGGAAAGGGATATGGTGGTGGTGGTGTTGTCTTTGAGGGTGCACACAGCAGAGAGTGAGAAGGGTGCAGATACAGAGGATGAGGAGGGTGCAGAAACGGAAGGCTGAGTGAGCCACTCAACCAACTCTGGTGCGCCCTTTGAAGCTATCGCACGCGCCTTCTCCAACTTCCCACTTAGGCTCCGGCCTGGTGCACCTGCCTGACCCCTACCATCCCTGCGGAACAGTCTGCCTCTTCCTCTGCCTGTAATTTTCTAAATGATCCTCTGCCTAAGTCTGTAAAGAAGAGCAGTATTTGTGGAAGAAGGTATATTGTAGCCCTCAATCAGTATTTGGTGGAAAAAGGTATATAGCAATAGCACCCCTCAATCAGTATTTTGTGGAAGAAAGTATATAGCACCCCTCAATCAGTATATGGCGGAAACAGGTATATGGCACCCCTTAATCAGTATTTTGTGGAAGCAGGTGTATTGCAGCCCTCAATCAGTATTTGTTGGAAGAAGGTATATAGCACCCCTCAATCAGTATTTGGCGGAAACAGGTATATAGCAACCCTCAATCAGTATTTGGCGGAAACTGGTATATAGCACTCCTCAATCAGTATTTGGCGGAAATAGTTATATAGCACCCCTCAATCAGGATTTTGTGAAAGAAGGTATATTGCAGCCCTCAAGCTGTTTTTTGGGGGGCAACAGGTATATCACACCCGTTGCAATTAGTTACTCCAATAGCATTTGTCCCTCTATCTAGCTGCGGTATTGCAGCAGAACCGCACACAACTGCTGCACAATACAAATAAACTATAATATAATTTCTATGTTAGAAAGTATATTATAAGTATATCACACCCCTCTATATCACACCTATCGATAGCACACCTATACAAGTCCTTAAAAGGACTTTTGTGGCCCTATTAGCTAGCGTTTGGTATCCCTAACTGTCCCTGCTCCAAAATGCAACCTCTCCCTACACTGGTAAAACACATAATGTAAAATTGCTGCCAGATCTGGTTCTGTTATAGGGTTGGGGGTGTGTCCATGTGCTGAAACGTCTCAATTGGCTGTCATGTCCCACCTGTGTCATGGGTCAAAGTTCGGCGCTATGCAAAATAATATGTCGAATATCGCGATATGTTCACATGTTCGGCGAATCGCGAACGAGCAAAGTTCGATGCGAAATGACTGCCCGGCTAACAGGAAGGCCATCTCTATTCATCAAGAAGGTCTGGACTAACTATGAAATTAGATGATCAAGCAGTGGTGAGCAACCAGAGACAGCTTCAGTCCATACAACCTCATTAGCAAGGTTTCAGGTACTATTAGAGATGATCAACCAAAGGAAACGATCCCATGGTCAGAGCAAAGTGAGTGGAAATTTATAATATCCATGGGAAAGATGAAAGGAACTACTTCGGGTAGCTTCCTTCATGGGCCTTGAAGTCATCTTAGCTGCCTCTATGGTATACATATATACTCCTGTGTCTAAGATATTAGGTAACCAGACACATTTTTGTTAACAGATCTGTTGGACCTATCAGCAAGGTTTGGGCTAGTTATGGGAGATGTTTGAATACTACTGCTCCTTAAAGGGTCTGTCTGCATTAGATAAACCCTTTGCTTATTTGAGGGCATATAGCTCTTGTGTACATGGTCCTCACATCTGCCATACAACCGAATGCCTCTCCATGCTTTACTGATTTCTTTTTTAGGTCACTTTGATTCAATAATATGAAAGAACATAATGTATCACATGGACATCACGCATCATCATAGTAATAAGATATTCTCTGATTATTTTTCTGTAGGAAAGTGACTTTTGTTCCAAACTTATAGAACAAGTGAAACTGGACATGCGCTTAAATGACAGAGAAGACAAAAGCGGACCAGAAAATTCTACAACATCCTGGTAGATAAAGAAATTGGCCGACATTTACGAATGTCAGATTGCTTAGATTCTGGTGTAAATTGTGCCAAAATATCAAGCAATTTGGTGCATCTAGGTTTAGAGAAATCATATATGCCTAGATGCTTAACTGGAAAGGGGTGTAACTTTGTTGGATATGGAGCATAGTTTAATATGGAACATTTCTGGCCTAAATAATTTTGTCTAAACAACCAATAGAAAGAGAAAAGTGTCCGCACGGGAAGCAGGGGAAGAAGCTGCTATAGGGCCCTCCGTCAGAAAGGGGCCCTGGAGTACACTAAATGGATTTATTTTCAGGGCCCCAGGGAGCGGTGAGTATGGTGCTCCTAGTCCTAGCACTGGTATTACTCACCGCAACCAGGTCTTCTTCTCTGAGTGCCTACATTGTACTAAGTCTTGGCAGCACACAGCTTCAGGACTGGACGTAGTGTCCGTAGGAGCTCACTATAGCCTGACACTGTGCGATGTTAGGTCACAGTATAGTGCATGTCTAGACAGAGAGCTGCATGAAGAGTGGAGGCATCCGTAGGAGGAGAAGAGAGTTTTTTTGTTTAGTGTGAGGTCTGCCTTAAGAGGACCCGGGGGGTAGGGGGGGGGGGGGGGTAGGGGGGCCCGTTCTAAAATTGGCTGTGGGATCCAGTCCTAATTACGTCACTGGCCCCTGTCATGAATCTGGTGCAGTTCTAGACAGCCTGTCTAAGATTATGTCATCAATAGGTTTACTAACTCTGCTCCATTGGGTCTTATTTATCATACCAAACAGAAAATTCAGCCTTGTTGCCCATAGCAATTAATCAGTGCTCAACTGCTATGGACAGCAAGGTTAGATTTTTATTTTTGCTTCCACTGGAAAAAAATTAAAATACCTCCACATGTCTATTTACTACTTGTCAAGCTGTACCATAGTCTGTAAACTGTGCCTGACTCTCGCTTCTTATTCTTCCTTGCATACTGATACATCACAGCTCATCAGCCAAAGAGAAAAGAAAGAGCAGAGAAAAACGAGAGGAAAATGCAAACAAAATTCAAGGGCAAAAAGATGACAATGATGATGCAGAATGGGCCAAAGCCAAAGGAAAGGTTAGAAATAGGGTGCGATACAATCAACTTTTTGAATTTGTCCCTTCAAATGGACTTTTCCATTTTAATAGCTAATGGCACCTTATTAGGATGTGCCTTCACTTATTGATGGAGAGGCTGGGCCCCAACTCTAAAGGAGCTGCAGAGCTGGTAAAGCACAATGACCTCTCGGACTTCCTCTTTGCTGAGTTCTACCCCCAGATTTGCACTGATGCGAAAATTGCAAATGATATGAATGGGTTTGGGTTGCAGTACTTGGTTAGGAATGTGTTGGTAGTGTTAAAAAAGGAAGACCCAAAGTGATTTACTAGAGATGCAGCAGATCTAGTGGGCTATCCCAAAGGTTGGGCAAGATGTCATTACTTATTGTTAAGGTGGAACCCCCTTTAAAGGTGGTTTCCAGAAACAGTCCTTATGAAAAGTCATCAATGTATAGTTAGCATGGATTTGACATTGGGGACTGCCACAATCAGCAGAAAAACTGAACAAGGCTGATATGCAGTACTAGGGACACCCACACTTTAAAGGAGTTCTCTGTGAATTAAGAAAATTAAAATTCTTAAATATGACTGTATTATAAATATATTCCCAATTATCTTTCATTAGTTATAATGGCTCATTTTGTCTAGGGATCAATCGTTAGGAGAAATAAAATGGCCACCATCCTATTAGTACACACAAAACCTGTCAATCACAGAGCAGGACAAGTTACTTCACAACACTGAGGTAAAGAGCTGCCTCATCCTCCTCTCTGCTCTTCTTGTCAGGGATTATGATCCTGAATACAGCTGATAAGAACTTCACAAGGAGTCATGAAGTACTGAGAGGACGGACAGGACAGGCTGTGATAATGTGGGGCTGTGGTAATGGAGACTGCATACAAGTGCTGCTGCCCATCAATCACATCCCCCACCTCCTCTCTGTACGTCACATCTCCTCATGAACTCCATTCCTACAGAGATTCAGCTGAAAATAATAGCTCTTTAGCCCAGTGTTGTGAAGTAACTTGTCCTGCTGTGTGATTACAACAGGTTTTGTGTGTACTAATAGGAGGGCGGCCATTTTATTGCCCCCGATGATTGCTCCCTAGACAAAATGAGCCTGTCACTACCAGAGCTTTGGGACGTTCTCACAGCTCTGTTTCTCCACCCCTGTGATGATGTCACTACTAGAGCTGGGAGGAGTTCTCACTGCTCTGTTTACTTTTGGTTTCCTTCCTCCCAGCTGTTCCTCATGCGTTTGATTTCCCTCTCTTTATATCACCCCTCCTCCTATTGTAGGGCGTGGATTATAGTTCTCATTTCAGTTGTAGCTCTTGCTTTAGTATCTTCACTTGTAGCTATCAGTTCACTGGACCTGTGTTCTGCTGCAGCAAGCACTCCGGATATTGCCAGCTGTCCTTGGATCCGTCTTCTCTGCGGCTGCAACACCTTCAGCTAAGTGTACAGACATTGTTGTGTACCAGATCATTTTCTGACTGGATCTGAGGTGGCCACGGTTCCCTCCATATACTGAGTAGGGCACCGGTGGCCGTGCCCCTTCCACTATTGTAGGGGTTACAGTGGTCATCAGTCTTAGGTACGTGGGCATCGTTCCGCCATTTGGATCCGGGCATGTGCTTAGCAGCATAGGGAGAGCTTTGAGGGTCTGACAGGGGTCACCCTTTATCCTCCCTAGTTTGGGTCCGGTCAGTAGCTCTTTTACTGTGTATACTATTGTTGCTCACATACACCCGTGACATTATAATCCACCAAAACCGTCCTTTTTTGACATGGATCCGCTTTCTGGCCTGGTTGACCGCATGCAGGGTCTTTCTTTGGAAGTAGCGGATCTCCGTCAATCTATGACTCAGCTTCAAGCATTGGGCTCTGCTCCGGCTCATGGAGTCTGTTGCGAGCCAAAGGTCTCACTTCCGGAAACGTTCTCCGGGGACAGTGAGAATTTTGTTCGCTTCAGAGAGGCATGCAAACTCCATTTTTGCTTGTGTCCCCACTCCTCTGGTAATGAGCAGCAGAGGGTGAGGATTGTCATCTCCCTGCTCAGGGGTAATGCTCAGACTTGGGCTTTTTCGCTGCCATCAGGGGATCCCTCCCTTCGATCCGTGGAAAGATTTTTTGTGGCCCTGGGGCAGATTTATGATGACCCGGATCGTGTTGCTCTGGCCGAATCTAACTTACGTGTTTTATGCCAGAACAAACTGTCTGCGGAGCTTTATTGTTCTGAATTTTCGGAGATGGGCAGCTGATTCGGGTTGGAATGATGCTGCACTCCGGAGTCAGTTCTGTCATGGTCTCTCAGAGAGATTGAAAGATGCGTTTGCTTTCCATGAGAGACCAACGTCCTTAGAGTCTGCCATGTCATTGGCGGTACGCCTTGACAGGCGTCTAAGAGAAAGAAACGAGACCTCTCTGTCCAGCCATTGTCAGTCTAGGGGCAGTGGTGCGGACTCATTCAGTGTGCAGGGACCTCATCCTGTCTCGCTCCCTTCTGAGGAGGAGCCCATGCAGCTAGGTCGACTTGCCCCTGATAAAAGAGGATTTAGTCCTCAGAGTATGGTGTGTTTTTGTTGTGGGGGCATAGGTCATTTGGCAAATGTTTGTCCGTCTAGGAGATTCTTGAACTGTACTAAGAGCGATAATAAGAGAAAAACCTCAAAAGGTAGATCATCAAATTGTGCTTCATCTGCTACTTTGGGCAAAGTTGATGTAGGAATTGATGCTTTTCCTCTAACCTGCAGTTCCCGTTTTCTCCTGTCTGCCAGGGTGGCGCTAGAGAGCAAAGTCATTTCTTGTGAGATTTTTGTCGATAGTGGAGCGGCCGTCAATCTTATTGACACTCAATTTGTAGCCATGCATGGTTTTCAGGTTTGCACATTAGAAAAGGATATACCTGTTTTTGCTATTGACTCTGCTCCACTCTCACAGAGATCTCTGAAGGGCATTGTTCACAATATCCGGCTAGCTGTAGGTGACACTCATGTGGAGGATATATCTTGTTTTGTCCTTAACGGATTGCCTTCTCCTCTAGTTTTGGGGTTACCCTGGCTCACTAGACATAACCCCACTATTGATTGGCAAGGAAGGCAAATAAATGAGTGGAGTGACTTTTGTAGAGAGAATTGTCTCACAGAGACTTTTGCAGAGGTGTCTACTAAAACTGTGCCATCATTTCTCTCTGATTTCTCGGACGTGTTTTCCGAGAGCGGTGTTCAGGAGCTACCTCCTCACCGGGAGTTTGACTGTCCCATTAACCTCATTCCCGGCGCCAAGTTGCCAAAAGCACGCCTCTACAATCTCTCACAACCGGAAAGAATCGCAATGCGAAATTATATCTCCGAGAGTCTCGAGAAGGGGCATATTCGTCCCTCAAAGTCACCTGTGGCCGCGGGTTTTTTTTTGTTAAAAAAAAAGATGGCTCTCTGAGACCTTGCCTAGATTTTAGGGAGCTGAACCGTATCACGATTCGCGATCCCTATCCCCTTCCTCTGATCCCGGACCTCTTCAACCAAATTGTTGGGGCCAAGGTGTTTTCCAAATTGGATTTGAGAGGCGCGTACAACCTGGTCAGGGTCAGAGAGGGGGATGAATGGAAAACGGCCTTTAATACCCCTAACGGGCATTTCGAGAATCTCGTTATCCCTTTCGGCCTGATGAATGCTCCGGCCATCTTTCAGCATTTTGTTAATAGTATTTTCTACCATTTAATGGGGAAATTTGTATTGGTGTATCTTGATGATATTTTGATTTTTTCCCCTGATGTTCAGACCCATCAGGATCATCTTTTTCAGGTTCTGCAGATTCTGCGGGAAAATAAATTGTACGCCAAGCTGGAGAAATGTCTTTTTATGGTATCGGAGATTCAATTTCTGGGTTTTCTCCTCTCTGCTTCTGGTTTTCGCATGGATCCGGAGAAGGTCCGTGCTGTACTTGAGTGGGAGCTTCCTGAGAATCAGAAGGCATTGATGTGCTTTCTGGGTTTTGCGAACTATTACAGAAAGTTCATTTTGAATTATTCCTCTGTTGTCAAACCCCTTACTGACATGACAAAAAAGGGGGCGGATTTTTCCTCTTGGTCGGAGGAGGCGCTTGCAGCCTTTTCTAAGATTAAAGAGAGTTTTGCGTCTGCTCCCGTCTTGGTGCATCCCGATGTTTCCTTACCTTTTATTGTTGAGGTGGATGCTTCCGAGGTGGGTGTGGGTGCGGTTTTGTCCCAGGGCCCTTCTCCTGCCAAATGGCGACCCTGTGCCTTTTTCTCTAAAATACTCTCCCCGGCAGAGAGAAACTATGATGTGGGAGATAGGGAGTTGTTGGCCATCAAGTTGGCTTTCGAGGAATGGCGCCATTGGTTGGAGGGGGCCAGGCACCCTATCACCGTTTTTACCGACCATAAGAATCTGGCATACTTGGAGTCGGCCAGGCGTATGAATCCGAGACAGGCCAGATGGTCTCTGTTCTTCTCCAGATTCAATTTTGTTGTTACATTCCGACCTGGGATAAAAAATGTGAAGGCTGATGCTCTCTCTCTCGCTGTTTTCCGGGAGGAGGAAACTCCGAGGACCCGGGTCCCATTTTGGCGGAGGGGGTAGTTGTTTCTGCTCTATATTCCGATTTGGAGGCCGAGGTCCAGGCTGCCCAGACTGAGGCACCTGCCCGTTGTCCTTCTGGGAAGTTGTTCGTGCCTCCTGAGCTACGTCACAAACTCTTTAAGGAGCATCATGATACGGTTCTTGCTGGTCACCCCGGGAGTAGAGCCACGGTAGATCTCATTGCTCGGAGATTTTGGTGGCCGGCTCTTCGTAAGTCGGTGGAGGGTTTTGTGGCTGCTTGTGAGACGTGCGCTCGCGCTAAGGTCCCTCGTTCACGGCCTTCAGGTTCCCTTCTCCCGTTACCCATACCTTCCCGTCCTTGGACACACCTGTCCATGGACTTTATCACGGATCTTCCTCGTTCCTCGGGGAAGTCGGTGATCCTGGTGGTGGTGGACCGTTTTAGCAAGATGGCTCATTTCGTACCTTTCCCTGGTTTACCCAATGCTAAAACGTTGGCGCAAGCTTTTGTCGACCATATTGTTAAATTGCACGGCATTCCCTCTGATATTGTTTCCGATAGAGGCACGCAGTTTGTGTCCAGGTTCTGGAAGGCTTTCTGTTCTCGCCTGGGGGTTCGGCTGTCCTTCTCTTCTGCTTTTCACCCGCAGTCGAATGGTCAGACTGAGCGCCTCAATCAGAATCTGGAGACATATTTGCGCTGTTTTGTGGCAGAGAACCAGGAGGATTGGTGTTCATTTCTCCCTCTTGCTGAGTTTGCTCTGAACAACCGTCGTCAGGAATCTTCTGATAAGTCACCATTCTTTGGTGCATATGGGTTCCATCCGCAGTTTGGGACATTCTCGGGAGGGGCTCTTTCTGGTTTACCTAAGGAGGAGAGATTTTCCTCGTCTTTGTCTACCATTTGGCAAAAGATTCAGAGTAATCTTAAAAAGATGAGTGAGAGGTATAGGCGTGTGGCTGATAAGAGACGTGTGCCTGGTCCGGACCTGAATGTGGGTGATCTGGTGTGGTTGTCTACAAGAAATATTAAACTGAAGGTTCCCTCCTGGAAATTGGGTCCCAAGTTTATTGGGCCTTATAAAATCTTGTCAGTCATCAATCCTGTTGCCTTCCGTCTTGATCTTCCACGGGTTTGGAAGATACATAATGTATTTCACAGATCTCTCTTAAAACCATATGTCCAGCCCACGGTACCCTCCTCTTTGCCTCCTCCTCCGATTTTGGTTGATGGCAATCTGGAGTTTGAGGTTTCCAGAATTGTGGACTCTCGCATTGTCTGCGGTTCTCTTCAGTACCTCGTTCATTGGAAGGGTTATGGTCCTGAGGAGAGGATGTGGGTTCCGGTGTCGGACATTAAAGCCACTCGCCTCATCAGGGCATTTCATAGGGCTCATCCTGAGAAGGTGGGTCCTGGGTGTCCGGAGCCCACCCGTAGAGGGGGGGGGGGGGGGGTACTGTCACTACCAGAGCTTTGGGACGTTCTCACAGCTCTGTTTCTCCACCCCTGTGATGATGTCACTACTAGAGCTGGGAGGAGTTCTCACTGCTCTGTTTACTTTTGGTTTCCTTCCTCCCAGCTGTTCCTCATGCGTTTGATTTCCCTCTCTTTATATCACCCCTCCTCCTATTGTAGGGTGTGGATTATAGTTCTCATTTCAGTTGTAGCTCTTGCTTTAGTATCTTCACTTGTAGCTATCAGTTCACTGGACCTGTGTTCTGCTGCAGCAAGCACTCCGGATATTGCCAGCTGTCCTTGGATCCGTCTTCTCTGCGGCTGCAACACCTTCAGCTAAGTGTACAGACATTGTTGTGTACCAGATCATTTTCTGACTGGATCTGAGGTGGCCACGGTTCCCTCCATATACTGAGTAGGGCACCGGTGGCCGTGCCCCTTCCACTATTGTAGGGGTTACAGTGGTCATCAGTCTTAGGTACGTGGGCATGCCTCGTTCCGCCATTTGGATCCGGGCATGTGCTTAGCAGCATAGGGAGAGCTTTGAGGGTCTGACAGGGATCACCCTTTATCCTCCCTAGTTTGGGTCCGGTCAGTAGCTCTTTTACTGTGTATACTATTGTTGCTCACATACTGCCGTGACAGAGCCATTATAACTAACGAAAGTTATTTAGCACATCTAGACACTGAGGGGATTTATCAAAACTGGTGTAAAGGAAAACTGGCTTAATTGCCCATAGCAACCAATCAGATTCCTCTTTCATTTTTCAGGACTCCTTAGGAAAGGTGAAATCTGATTGGTTACTATGGGAACCTATTAGCTAGTTTACCTTTACACCAGTTTGATAAATCTCCCCCTTGGATTTTTGACCATTCTTCCAGACAAAGCACAGCGGTCTTCGAGTCATGCCTCAGTTGGATTGAAGTCTGTGCTTTAACTAGGCCATTAAGAGACATTTACATTTTTCCCCTTAAACCACTGCAATGTAGCTTTAGCAGCCATAGTGTTGTTCGACGGTGAGCCTCTGGCCCAGTCTCGAATCTCTGGCAGTCTGAAAGAGAACTGTCCTGTATTTACCTCAATCTACAATTACTTCAGTCTTGACCAGTTTTTCAGTCTGTACCGATGAACAGCATGCCCACAGCATGATCCTGCCACCACCATTCTTCACTGTGGTAATGGTTATCCTAGGGCAGCGATGGTGAACCTTTTAGGGACCGAGTGCCCAAACTGCAACTGAAAACCCACTTATTTATCGCAAAGTGCCAACACGGCAATTTAACCTGAATACCAATATAGTATATCTTCCATGTACTTTATCATGTAGCTATAATAGCCTGAGTCCATTCAGTGTGCTGCCTGTGCTGTTCATAGTGCGCCCTGTGCTGATCAATGGCAGGAAAAGTCTAAGGCATATTGGCACACCATAGACTTTTTCCAGGGTGCGGGTGCCCAGATAGAGGGCTTTGAGTGCCACCTCTGGCACCCGTGCCATAGGTTCGCCACCACTGTCCTAGGGTGATGGGAAATGTTAGGTTTGAGCCACGCACAGCCTTGGTGACCATGATGGTCTCATCTGACCAGAGAACCTTCTTCCATGTGTTTGGGGAGTCTGGCACATGCTGCTTGCGCAGTAGCTGGGATTGAGGTGACCCCCAATGCTACACTGGGTCCCCTGGACACCATCGAGGTGTCGCCACGTTGTAAGGGTGGTGCACACCAATGCAAAATAAGTCCAGAGAGTCAGGTTTTTCAGTAAACCAGTGTCCTTCTTTACTGGAGGAACTCAAGTGCAAAAAAAATACAGGAAATGCACTGAGCTAGCTTTTCCAGTCTCTTTTCTAGTAGTAGAAGGTTCTGAGCTAGGTGTCCCTCTCTTTCATAGAAGGCTCGTACCATGGCCCAGGGTCTGTGGCTCAGTTGTCTAGCTGGCTTGACTGGACCAGACTGTATTTGTGGTATGAAAAAACAGGGGGTGAAAACATATGCATCTTACAACATTTCAGTATTATTTATTTTTAAAATTCTAAATTAAAATCCATGTTAATTCCAAGATATAAATTAACATGGAAAAACACTAAGGGGCTTAATACTTTTACAAGGCACGGTATAGCATTATTAATTTGTTCATTATATGCTGCAGGTTGAAGAATTCTTGGATTTTCCTGGAGTCTTTGCTGCTATTGCCTTTAGGTAATTATAAATGTGTTCAAATTGAAGATAAATATCATACATTATCCCAAATTGTTCATTTTACTGGTCCTCTAGGGTTGTATGAGGTCAATTGTTTTACTTTTTCCTAGAAACAGTGACACTCTTGTCTTCACACTTAATTACAGCTTAGTCCCCTTCAAGTGCATATCAGACACAACAAATGGACAATAGCAGATCTCATACAACTCCTTTCATGCTATATTTTTAAAGCGGTTGTCCACCTTTTATTACTTGCAGGCTTTTCCTCAGAATAGGCCATCAGTAGTTGACCAGTGGCAGTTCTTCGGCAATAGCTCCAGTACCAAAGGCAGACAGCTGTGTCTATATTGTAGTGGGCTGAGCATGTCACTTCAATGATGCTCCCATTCACTTTAATAGGAGCACCCCTGTAGTGATGAGCTTCATCCACTACAAAGTGGACACAGCTGTCTGCTTCTGATGCCAGGGTCAGATAGGTAAGGGTCCCACGGCTGGGACCTGCTCCTATCTCTAGGGACAGCCCAACATGAACAGAGAGGAGCTGTGCATGGCCACACTCCATTAAAGGGAAGCTGTCTTCAGTTTTATGGTGTCCTAACTAAGGGCAATAGTAACTAGTGACAGGTCCCCTTAGCAAAATACTGGGTCACTTTCTTTAATTGACCTAGTAATTTTTCTAAAATCTTATGCTAAACAGCTCGGGCTCATGCTGATGAGTCCCCGTATTCATGAGCTTCTGGGTGTACCCATCTACCTGCCGCTGATTCATATGAAAACAAAATTGTCAATCAGAGGTAGGTTGGTGGGGAGAGCCATGAGCTCATGTATATGGGGACTCATTGTCATGCACTGGAGCTGTTGGGCCATAGCAGTATAAAACTGCTGACAGTTTCCCTTAAACTGCTATGAGTTCCAAAAACAGCCGAGCACTGGCTCAGCTATTTTTGGCAGTGCCATAGTTGTGAACAGTTAGGTGGCCACACTTGTGCGGTGCGCACTTCATTCACCACTATGGGACTTATAAAGGTAGCTGAGTGCGCTTGCTCAGCTACTTTCAGAACAGCCATAGCAATGGAGAGCACGTCATTCATGCGAGGTGCTCTCCTTCCCTTTCGGCGGCCCCATTCTTTAGATAGAAGGTGGGACCTGCACCTATCTGACATTGATTGGCATAACCTAGTAATATGCCAGCAGTGTCCCAGTGACTTAACTCCTTTAATAAAGCATGGACAACCCCTTTAAGCCACTCGTATCAGCAGTGGTTCCCCTTAGTATTGCCATTATTTTGCAATAAAAGATACCTATATGTGTGTGTGAGTGTATATATATATATATATATATATATATATATATTATAAATTATCATTGTTATCACAATGTAGAGATGAAACAAAAGCCAAACAACCTTCACAAAGCTCTGCAAGAAATGATGGACCAGTGTCTCAGTATCAGCCAGTGAGTATAGTATCAAGTCTTTTAGGTTTTAAGAAATTAGTAATTAGCAACTAATATATATAAATATATATCCTATTATATAGTGTATTGAGAATACACTGCATGCAGAATTATTAGGCAAATGAGTATTTTGACCACATCATCCTCTTTATGCATGTTGTCTTACTCCAAGCTGTATAGGCTCGAAAGCCTACTACCAATTAAGCATATTAGGTGATGTGCATCTCTGTAATGAGAAGGGGTGTGGTCTAATGACATCAACACCCTATATTAGGTGTGCATAATTATTAGGCAACTTCCTTTCCTTTGGCAAAATGGGTCAAAAGAAGGACTTGACAGGCTCAGAAAAGTCAAAAATAGTGAGATATCTTGCAGAGGGATGCAGCACTCTTAAAATTGCAAAGCTTCTGAAGCGTGATCATCGAACAATCAAGCGTTTCATTCAAAATAGTCAACAGGGTCGCAAGAAGCGTGAGGAAAAACCAAGGCGCAAAATAACTGCCCATGAACTGAGAAAAGTCAAGCGTGCAGCTGCCAAGATGCCACTTGCCACCAGTTTGGCCATATTTCAGAGCTGCAACATCACTGGAGTGCCCAAAAGCACAAGGTGTGCAATACTCAGAGACATGGCCAAGGTAAGAAAGGCTGAAAGACGACCACCACTGAACAAGACACACAAGCTGAAACGTCAAGACTGGGCCAAGAAATATCTCAAGACTGATTTTTCTAAGGTTTTATGGACTGATGAAATGAGAGTGAGTCTTGATGGGCCAGATGGATGGGCCCGTGGCTGGATTGGTAAAGGGCAGAGAGCTCCAGTCTGACTCAGACGCCAGCAAGGTGGAGGTGGAGTACTGGTTTGGGCTGGTATCATCAAAGATGAGCTTGTGGGGCCTTTTCGGGTTGAGGATGGAGTCAAGCTCAAATCCCAGTCCTACTGCCAGTTTCTGGAAGACACCTTCTTCAAGCAGTGGTACAGGAAGAAGTCTGCATCCTTCAAGAAAAACATGATTTTCATGCAGGACAATGCTCCATCACACGCGTCCAAGTACTCCACAGCGTGGCTGGCAAGAAAGGGTATAAAAGAAGAAAATCTAATGACATGGCCTCCTTGTTCACCTGATCTGAACCCCATTGAGAACCTGTGGTCCATCATCAAATGTGAGATTTACAAGGAGGGAAAACAGTACACCTCTCTGAACAGTGTCTGGGAGGCTGTGGTTGCTGCTGCACGCAATGTTGATGGTGAACAGATCAAAACACTGACAGAATCCATGGATGGCAGGCTTTTGAGTGTCTTTGCAAAGAAAGGTGGCTATATTGGTCACTGATTTGTTTTTGTTTTGTTTTTGAATGTTGAGATGTTATATTGGTTTCACTGGTAAAAATAAATAATTGAAATGGGTATATATTTGTTTTTTGTTAAGTTGCCTAATAATTATGCACAGTAATAGTCACCTGCACACACAGATATCCCCCTAAAATAGCTAAAACTAAAAACAAACTAAAAACTACTTCCAAAAATATTCAGCTTTGATATTAATGAGTTTTTTGGGTTCATTGAGAACATGGTTGTTGTTCAATAATAAAATGAATCCTCAAAAATACAACTTGCCTAATAATTCTGCACTCCCTGTATAGTATATATACCATATAGTGATATAAAGTATGCCAGTATAACATTGTCATCTTCTGTATATAATTATATATGTACAGTTGGTATAAGTTATACATCTTCTTGTATATAGTGATATGGAGCATGCTGGTATAACCTGGGTATCTACTGAATATAATTATATATGTACAGCTGGTATAAGTTATATATCTTGCATATAATGATATGGAGCATGCTGGTATAACCTGGGTATCTTATGTATATAATTATATATGTACAGCTGGTATAAGTTATACATCTTCTTGTATATAGTGATATGGAGCATGCTGGTATAATCTGGGCATCTTCTGTATATAATTATATATGTACAGCTGGTATAAGTTATATATCTTTTATATAGTGATATGGAGCATGCTGGTATAACCTGGGCATCTTCAGTATATAATTATATATGTACAGCTGGTATAAGTTATACAGTACAGACCAAAAGTTTGGACACACCTTCTCATTCAAAGAGTTTTCTTTATTTTCATGACTATGAAGGCATCAAAACTATGAATTAACACATGTGGAATTATATACATAACAAACAAGTGTGAAACAACTGAAAATATGTCATATTCTAGGTTCTTCAAAGTAGCCACCGTTTGCTTTGATTACTGCTTTGCACACTCTTGGCATTCTCTTGATGAGCTTCAAGAGGTAGTCCCCTGAAATGGTCTTCCAACAGTCTTGAAGGAGTTCCCAGAGATGCTTAGCACTTGTTGGCCCTTTTGCCTTCACTCTGCGGTCCAGCTCACCCCAAACCATCTCGATTGGGTTCAGGTCCGGTGACTGTGGAGGCCAGGTCATCTGGCGCAGCACCCCATCACTCTCCTTCATGGTCAAATAGCCCTTACTTTCAAAGTTTTCCCAATTTTTCGGCTGACTGACTGACCTTCATTTCTTAAAGTAATGATGGCCACTCGTTTTTCTTTACTTAGCTGCTTTTTTCTTGCCATAATACAAATTCTAACAGTCTATTCAGGAGGCCTATCAGCTGTGTATCCACCTGACTTCTCCTCAAAGCAACTGATGGTCCCAACCCCATTTATAAGGCAAGAAATCCCACTTATTAAACCTGACAGGGCACACCTGTGAAGTGAAAACCATTTCAGGGGACTACCTCTTGAAGCTCATCATGAGAATGCCAAGAGTGTGCAAAGCAGTAATCAAAGCAAAAGGTGGCTACTTTGAAGAACCTAGAATATGACATATTTTCAGTTGTTTCACACTTGTTTGTTATGTATATAATTCCACATGTGTTAATTCATAGTTTTGATGCCTTCAGTGTGAATCTATAATTTTCATAGTCATGAAAATAAAGAAAACTCTTTGAATGAGAAGGTGTGTCCAAACTTTTGGTCTGTACTGTATATCTTGTATATAGTGATATGGACCATGCTGGTATAACCTGGGCATCTTCTGTATATAATTATATATGTACAGCTGGTATAAGTTATATATCTTGTATATAGTGATATGCAGCATGCTAGTATAACCTGGGTATCTTCTGTATATAATTATATATCTACAGCTGGTATAAGTTATACATCTTGTATATAGTGATATGGACCATGCTGGTATAACCTGGGCATCTTCTGTATATAATTATATATGTACAGCTGGTATAAGTTATACATCTTGTATATAGTGATATGGACCATGCTGGTATAACCTGGGCATCTTCTGTATATAATTATATATGTACAGCTGGTATAAGTTATGCATCTTCTTGTATATAGTGATATGGAGCATGCTGGTATAACCTGGGCATCTGGTATAACCTGGGCATCTTCTGTATATAATGATATATGTACAGCTGGTATAAGTTATACATCTTCTTGTATATAATGATATGGAGCATGCTGGTATAACCTGGGCATCTTCTGTATATAATGATATATGTACAGCTGGTATAAGTTATATATCTTGTATATAGTGATATGGGCCATGCTGGTATAACTTTGGCATTTTCTGTATATAATTATATATGTACAGCTGGTATAAGTTATACATATTCACTGCATAAGTCTTAGCACCCCAGAAGAATTCAACTAACATTTGGGGTTTGGTGCCAGGCAATGAGGCTTATGTTATCCGGTTAATAGGAGTGATGGGATTTTGTCCATAGTACAAATCTCTGATGCTGAAGATTTTTATTACATTCTGCTGGTTACATTTGGGATGGTTCCCAGACACTCAGTCCCTCTGACCAGGCCCAATTTGGAAGGATAAACAAAATAATTGATATCAGCATTTTGTGGTTTGTGCTCATCAGCTGTAATCCCAGCATGTTTAATTGGATCATTTGTCTCACTTATTACCATGCATTATCATAACACCTGCGTGTATTTAGGCCTGGACACATATGGTCATAAGAGTATGTGAGGATAAAGCGACTTCAGTCATGAATAATGAGTATATCAGTGGTGCAGATCATGTTGTGTGATTGTCAAATAGGGATATATATTTATCCTTTAGATCTGCAGAAGTTAAGTAAGGGTCCATTCACCATCTGGTTTGAGAACAGTAGATCCACAAAACACGGTTACTGTCTGTGTGTAACCCGCATCATGGTGCGGGCCCATTTACTTAAATGTGGGGTGCGAGGTTAACCCTGACTTATCCATACAATACTGTCAGAATGCTTTTACTCAACAATACAACATTATAACAGTTAACCTTTTGCAGTGATCCTGCTCTGGGGTGCTGCATACACAGTCCTGTCGCTTGAAGCAGGTCCCTCTGACAATAGATGTGGTTACTCCTGCACTTCGTTCAATTCTTCCTTTTAATATGTCCTCTTATTGGCCCCTCGCTATGCAGCAACCAATGTCCCAACACTCAGCTCCTTAACATTGGCTCTTATGCCAGCTTTGACTCCTTGGTGGGCCCATGCTCATGTAGGACTTATCCTCCTGCAAGCTGCCGGCCAGTATACTATGCAGACCCAGTAACCAGTCATATGGTCACAGTCTAGTGGTGCTGCCCTGTGCAGCAGCCCACCTGCCATTATCAACACAAGGGGTAAAACTGACATACAGAGAAAATTACCAGAGCAGGGCAGTAAGTGGGGAAATAGCAATGGGGCGGCAATAAACAGAAAGGGTGAAGCAAAGAAGTACCATAGGGCAATGAAGGTTGCCCCCTCGCATGTATGTATAAATTCCAAAAGAAAGCTATAATTGTGATCTGGTGACGGCTGTCTGGAGGACATGGTACATACACTAGTCGGTTTTACTCCACTGCAGGGTCAGCAGCTGGTAAGTCACCCCCAGTAGTGTCAGCAGCTGTTTCCAGTCAGGCACTGAACAGGTACCCTAGAGCGGATAGCAGATGACTTGAAATTGCACTATCAGGAGATTCAAGTTTGTGTCAATCACAGAGGTAAGGCTACTTTCACACTAGCGTTCGGGTGTCCGCTCGTGCGCACCGTTTGAAGGGGCTCACGAGCGGCCCCGAACGCATCCGTCTGGCCCCAATGCATTCTCAATGGAGGCGGATCCACTGAGAATGCATCCGCCTGCCAGCGCTCAGCCTCCGCTCCGCTCAGTGAGCGGACACCTGAACGCTGCTTGCAGCGTTCGGGTGTCCGCCTGGCCGTGCGGAGGCGAGCGGATCCGTCCAGACTTACAATGTAAGTCAATGGGGACGGATCCGCTTGAAGATGACACCATATGGCTCAATCTTCAAGCGGATCCGTTCCCCATTGACTTTCAATGTAAAGTCTGAACGGATCCGCTCAGGCTACTTTCATACTTAGAAAATTTTCTAAGTTTTAATGCAGACGGATCCGTTCTGAACGGATGCGAACGTCTGCATTATCGGAGCGGATCCGTCTGATGAAACATCAGACGGATCCGCTCCGAACGCTAGTGTGAAAGTAGCCTAAAAGGGGATTCCTTTGAGTCAAAGAAAACATTTCCAGTGCTTGATACCACTCCGTCACTTATAAATATAGGACAAAATTACAAACTTTGATAAATTCCCTCACTGTCTTGATATTGTCTGGTCAGTGACTCAGGTGGGCCTTCATAGATTTGCGACGACCGGGCCACAGGGATGTAGTGAGTGCACGTTGAGAGTGGTGATAATGTGTGCAGTAGTTGTATTCACTTTTCTGTAGCTCCCTGGGCCAGCGTGCAGTGGAGGAAAAGACAGCATTAAATCCTCCGCGGCACTCTCTGTTGCAGGGAACACCAGACAGACGGAAGTTGAGGTGCCCTTGATGGTAGCGGGTATGCTTAGGGTGCTTTGGTGGCTGGGCCCTGTGTTCGTGACGCCAGCACTGTGAGGTGCAAATTAGGAGATGAAGTAGAATGATAAAAGAGGCAGTAGTTGAACCAAACAGGAACTTTACTTGTAAATTGTAGTCTTGTAATAAGTATAGCAGCAGTTTGTCTTACATGAAGTTGGTAAAGATGATAAAGCTGCAAATCCCAATTAGTAGGCTCTGTGAGGTGATGTATGTAGGTTCCAGGTTAACTTATGCAGGAGTTATGATGATACTTTACTTGGTTCCTGATCTTGCTCTGGCTATTCAGTCTTGCAATAATATGGATCCTTTGGTACTAATAGTTTAGAACCCAAGGGCTGTCTCTCTCATGGCAGGCAAACTCTCTTCTCCATTCTTTGAAAAGGTTATCTGAACTATAGTCCAAGTAGTGCCTGCTGTTAGTGTGTAATGCATTTACCAGCCTGTAATAGGAATTTAGCAGCTGTGACAAATGAAATTACAGTGATTAGTGAAAGATGACATGAAAGGGCATATAGATTTAGATTGGCCCATACACACATAAGTGGGACACTACCGATTCCCAGCAGAAAGGCTCTCAGTGCTCCATAAGGGGAAAGGGCTCACAGGGAATAAGCCCTTGGGGGCACTGTGCTCTGGTATCAGTAGTTAGTGGCAGGGTAAACAAACTGAATCTTTGACTTGGATTTGGGCACAGGACTGAGATTTCCATTTTTCAGAATCTGTGATCTAGCACTTTTATAGCTGTGTCTGGATGAAGACCAAAAAGATTTCCAAAGGAGATCCTCCACCAAAGTTATCTTCTCTTGTCATACATACAGTAGTTACATGATAGGGTTAACTGTACAGTAAAAAGGAACACGTTAACTTTATTATATGGGTCAGTGCGTGAGAGGCCACGTTTACATGTTCTTTTTTAATGTTTTAGAAATTAGAAAAAAAAAGAAAAAAAAAAGCTCTTTAAAAAAAGTTTTGTGTTGCCGTATACTGGCACTCATATTCTTTTTATTTTTCTACCAATGGAGCTTTGTGAAGTCTCATTTTCTTGAGGAGTGAGCTATAGTCTTTATTGATACTGTTTTGGGATACATTGAACCTTTTTATAATTTTATTTAAAAAAATTGAGGAAGCAAAAGTAAATAAAAGGACAGTTCTGACAGTTTTTTTATGCTGTTCACCATTTCGATTAAAAGGTGTTATCCCAAGATTAATGTAAAAAATTTAATGATTGACGCAATTGTTGTGCTAGATTGATTTCAGACTGGCAGCTGAGGGGAGGGTTCTTTCTGCTGCAGCAGGGGCATGTCCTTTCGTTGCAGTTCTCTCCCTATCACAGCTCAGGAGGCAGTTGAAGGATAAAACTGAGCATATACGTCCACCTCAGTGAGCAGGACAAAGAAATAAGAAAAAGAATAGACATCAGATGGCGCTATACATATGCATTTTATTGAATAACTCCTGGCTATACTACATTTTTCATTGCATGAAATTACAAAAGTTTTTTTATTTTTTTAAACGTCATTGTATTTTCTTCTACATTTTTAAGTCCTCTTAGGTTACTTCAACCTGCAATCTTTTGATTGCTTGTGCTGTAACAATATCCCCTGGAAAAAGCCATGGTGAAAAACATGTTAAGGCCTGAGGGCCTCCTTGGTTTGTATGGGTGGATTTTGCCATAGATGCTGTTATGGGACTGAGTTGACATCTTTGCTCCCTATAGTCTGTGACCTGATGATACAAATACACAGATTGTTATACTTAGGTGTCATTGATATACTTCTGGTCTTCAACTATCAGTTTGTGTGATTTGCTGCCTTTTATACTTTATTTTTATTTTGTATTGCTTTTAATGAAGCTTTGTTTATATTTTCATTATATAGTGTGTGCATTGGAAATTGTTGTATGTGATACTGTATATCCTTGTACTATGTAGTTGCTTTGTGCCCTACATACATTGCACACACTATGTATAATCATACATGCCCATCCGTTCCCAGTCTTAAAAGGTCATCCAGCGATGCAGGACTGGCCTCCTCTGGCACGCATCGCAGAACCAGCATACATGGGAACACCTACAGCCAGTACACAAAGTGCATGCAGCCAGCCTTTATGGCATCGGTGACAAGAAACAACAAGATATGGAAATGGGGAGACACACAGGCAACAGTTCACACACAAAACCGCAGCCAGCATGCAGCCCCCACCAACCAGCATACACAGGAGTCAGCCTGAATGGCCAAAACTGTCACAGTGAACCGCACCGTGACACGGATCCTATGATATCTATGTACACCTCTGTGGGCATCTTCTTCATGGAGGCATTGGAACCCCAGGTACATAGTTACAGATGTAGCGGAGCTAAAAGGAATGGTTAGCACATTAAGTAAACAATGGTAAGAAATGTTAATTGACGTTTTCTATAACTTTTTTCACAAGAGAACACTCTGACATGTGTTATCGCAGTTCCTTTTGGCTCTGCTACAGTACATCTGTATATAGGATACAGAGGTATAGTCACATTTAGCAACATCCAATGATTATATCACATCTATACTCTCAATATCACAAGACTGCTCGACATCGAAAATCTGACAGGAGAAAATTATACCATTTGCTTCATAGTTATGATGCAAAATTATGATGGGAGTCTCACAGAGACAGCCTGTTTTTACATGCTTCATTAGGGCATAAATGGGTGGGTGCTCAGCTCGGGTGCACCCTGTACGTGCCAGAGTGAAGAGCCATTAAGAGCTTTCGTTGACCTGGCTCATCCATGGATTAAATGACCGACCATCCATTTGAATGATTGACCTGTAATACTATATTGCATGAGTGGCCGCTATTCTTCCACAGTGTAAAAATGACTACAGGATATTCTCACTCTGAAGTGAAATATGTTCTGCTCATCCCAGAAGGAATATTTGTATAATCATTGTTTATATTGATTGTATTTTATGATTATGTATGATATTTATAATATATTGTTACTGTGTGATTTTCAGAACACCATTCCCAACACCAGACACAATGCAATCTTCTTGAGAGACTATGAAAAAGCTGCCGAGGCCATACTGTGGAATCCTTCTTATCAGAAGGGCGATCAACCTCAAGTGATGGACTCTCAAAGGTCTACCACAAAATCTCAAGGCCATGGTACAAAGATGGTGAAGAAACATAAGAGCCTTGTAGACAGCGTAGTACCAGAGTCCAATACTGTTACTGAAAGATGACCCTGTGGAGAAGTTCTTTTGTGTCATTGTACTGTGTATATGTGTATTATGGGATATGGTCATTTATGTTGCATTATACTGTATAACAGAGACCTTTATAACTTGAGAAGTTTTCCACCTAAATTTATTTCTTGAATTTTTTTTGAGCCTCATTGTCCCCTCTCTGCCCTTCAGATCTTAGCTCAGACTTGAATAATTTCCAGTTGTTATGGAGCATATCATAACAACTAGTCGGTCTCAGGGAAAAACACATCATGTAAGTCCCCAGCTCACCTTGTTTTAGCATATAGATTTTTCTAAATATAGGTTTAGGCGGAGAACCACTTTAAGTTTGATTACCTCTTTAAATTGCATATGCATCCATTCAGTTACTGATTAAAATATTTTGGAACATCCCTTCAGTGGGTGACATAGTAAAACTTTATACTATAGCATTAATGGGCCTACATATCATAGGTACACCCAAAACTGCTACTCTGGATCTTGCGGACAAAGGAGCCCATAATTTTTTCTCACGGGTAGTCGACCTGCTTCCTACGGGTGGAGTCATTCTGCTTCCTCATGGGTGATGTCATCCTGTTTGTCCTTTCGATTGGTGTCAACAAAAGATGAGGAACCACCCCAAGTGTTACCACACGGTCAAGGCAAGGGACATAACTAGAAAAGGGTGGGCCTAAGTCTGTTAGGCCTTCCGTTTACGGGCTGTTTTTTTGCATTCTGTATACGGTCCGTATACAGAACCATTCATTTCAATGGTTCGGCAAAAAAAAAAGGAATGTACTCTGTATGAATTTTGTTTACGTTTTTCCGTTCCGTTAAAAGATAGAACATGTCCTATTATTGCCCGCAAATCACGTTCCGTGGCTACATTCAAGTAAATGGGTCCGCAAAAAAAAATGGAACACATACGGAATGTACTCCGTATGTCTTTCGTATCCGTTCTGTTTCTTGTGGAACCATCTATTGGAAATTTTTTGCCCAGCCCAATTATTTCTATGTAATTGCTGTATACTGTATATGTCATACGTAAAAACGGAATGGAATAACGGAACGGAACCGGAAACAATACTGAAAAAAACAGATCCGGGAAAAATGGTCCACAGAACAGTGAAAAAGACATACGGTCGTGTGCAGGAGGCCTTAAAGAAGTGTAACAGCTCCAGCAGTACCTACCTATCTTTGCTTATTTTGCTGCAATTATATGCCATATATCCCCATGTCCACTGAGACCAGTGATTGGCAACTTTGGTTATATGAATGTATGTGACATCATCACTGCTGGACAACTGTGGGAGGTGTAACAGTTGAGTAATGTATATCTATCATTTTATTACATTTCCCACTGTTATGCTAACTTTATACACTCCGAGACAGCACATAATTTTTCTGGGCCATGAAATATATATATATATATATATACAGTACAGACCAAAAGTTTGGACACACCTTCTCATTCAAAGAGTTTTCTTTATTTTCATGACTATGAAAATTGTAGATTCACACTGAAGGCATCAAAACTATGAATTAACATATGTGGAATTATATACATAACAAACAAGTGTGAAACAACTGAAAATATGTCATATTCTAGGTTCTTCAAAGTAGCCACCTTTTGCTTTGATTACTGCTTTGCACACTCTTGGCATTCTCTTGATGAGCTTCAAGAGGTAGTCCCCTGAAATGGTCTCCCAACAGTCTTGAAGGAGTTCCCAGAGATGCTTAGCACTTGTTGGTCCTTCATAGTTTTGATGCCTTCATAGTGATGAAAATAAAGAAAACTCTTTGAATGAGAAGGTGTGTCCAAACTTTTGGTCTGTACTGTATGTCCAAGGGGCACGCCAGAGGGACATTATATATACTGAGGGCACTGCAGGGGTTGGGATTTAAAACAAAGCCTATGAAATTCAACCGTTTTTAATGTCCGGTTTTAAAAACGGATGCAGAACGGCAGTTAAAAATGGATAGACGGACAGAAAATGGATGCACACAGTTATGCAAAATGGTCGTGAATCAGTTTTTAACAGCTGTTATTTTTCACTGTCCTGTGAGTCTTCCCCTTCCTATTCACTCTGGCCTGACACTTCTAAAAAGAAGTGTATAGTGGAGAATGCACTGCTTACACTGTAAGTAATGCTATCTAACCTCCACTCCTATATCTCCTCCTTGTGTGCCAGAATAGGCCTGTCTGACACTGCGGGTCCTGTAGCATCTGCTGTGGCTGATACAGTGGTAGTTACACCCTAGTCAAGGTAGGGCCATTGCTAGTGTATCAAAAGATTTGGGGCTCAAGCCCCAGTGCATATGTTTAATTTTCAATTCAACCCTCCGGCTGCAGTACTAAAGGCATATTTGGATGGCCATTATATAGAACGCTATCACGCATACGGTTGAATCCCTATTACATCCTACATACCTATTACATTCAGTGATGTCTACTCTAATGTAGATGTTCTCTTTCCTCATCTTCTCCATCCAGCTCAGACAACACAGACTGTAGAGAACAACTACCACAACCTCCAAAACCTTGAATGTCCTCCTGCTTCCTTCAATAAAGAAGCATGAAAACTAACTTTTTTGTTGGAATGAGGGTTGATCACAGTGCCTTAAAAGATTACATAAACCACTGAGAGCCATACACGCTTGTGGGCTGCATCACATAAAACCCCTCGCTGCCAGAAATTCATTAACCCCTTTCACCCTACCAGTGTCCCATACAGTCAAATATACCTTCTCTATACACTATGGTGTCCGACATACAGAGAACAACTACCACACCCTCCAAAACCTTGAATGACTACATGCTTTCCTTATTAAAGGGGTTCTCCGGGAATTAAGAAGATGAAAATACTTAAATATAACTTTATTATAAATATATTCCCAAATACCTTTCATTAGTTCTAATGGCTTGTTTTATCAAGGGAGCAATCATTGGGAGAAAGAAAATGACCGCCATCCTATTAGTACACACAAATCCTGTCCTAATCACACAGGAAGACAAGTTACTTCACAACACTGAGCTAGAGAGCTGCCTCATCCTCCTCTCTACTCTTCTTGTCAGGGATTATGATCCTGAATACAGTTTAATATGATCTTCAGCTGAATCTCTGTAGGAATGGAGTTCATGAGGAGACATGAAGTACAGAGAGGATGGACAGGACAGACTGAGGTAATGCAGGGTTGTGGTAATGGAGACGGCATACAAGTGCTGCTGCTCATTATCCCTACCTCCTCTCTGTACTTTGTCTCCTCATGAACTCCATTCCTACAAAAGATTCAGCTGAAGAGCATAATCCCTGCCAAGTTGAAGTGAGAGGTTGATGAGACAGCTTTTTACCTCTGTCTTGTGAAATACAGTAACTTGCACTGCTGTGTGATTAGGACAGGTTTTGTGTGTACTTATAGGATGGCGGCCATTTTATTTCTCCTAATGATTGCTCCCTAGACAAAACGAGCCATTATAACTAATGAAAGCTATTTGGGAATATATTTACAATAAAGTAATATGTAAGTATTTAAATTTTCTTAATTCCCAGAAAACCCCTTTAAAGAAGACACCTAGCAAGTAACTTTTTTGCTGGAATGAGGGTCGGTCACAGCTTTATTAAAGGGCTTCTGTCAGCCCACTAAACCGTTTTTTTTCTTTCTTTACTAATAATCCCTATGCTGCGAGCTCTGCATACATAAGTTAAATAATCATTTTGGTTCAGTAGAATTTGATAAAAAGCTATTTTTAAAATATGCAAATTACCTGTCTACTAGCAAGTAGGGCGGCTACTTGCTGGTAGCAGCCGCATCCTCCGATCATAATGACGCCCCCTCTGCATTGTGATTGACAGGGCCAGGGAACGGAATCGTTCTCTGCTGGCCCTGCCTGTTAGCATTTAAAATCTGGCGCCTGCGCCGCGGCTGTACCTATCTTCAATCTGCGCAGGCGCACTGAGAGGCGGCCGCTCGCTCCTCAATGCGCCTGCGCCGTGTGTAGATGTGACATCATCGGCGCAGGCGCATTGAGGATGGAGCGGCCGAGCGAGTGGCCGCGTCTCAGTGCGCCTGCGCAGATTGAAGATAGGTACGGCCGCGGCGCAGGCGCCAGATTTTAAATGCTAACAGGCAGGGCCAGCAGAGAACGATTCCGTTCCCTGGCCCTGTCAATCACAATGTGGAGGGGGCGTCATTAGGATCGGAGGATGTGGCTGCTACCAGCAAGTAGCCGCCCTACTTGCTGGTAGCAAGGTAATTTGCATATTTTAAAAATAGCTTTTTATCAAATTCTACTGAACCAAAATGATTATTTAACTTATGTATGCAGAGATCGCAGTATAGGGATTATTAGTAAAAAAAAAAAAAAAACGGTTTAGTGGGCTGACAGAAGCCCTTTAAGCTCTCACTGGATAACCAAATAACATGCTGAAGAGTATAAAGCAGTATGCCAACCATTGTTTTCCAGAGGGCAAGTCCACCTTCCCCTCCATTCCTTACTTTTTACCACACCAACCTCCACGGAGATCCGACCCCCAGCCAACAAAAACAGAGCCTGCTCCACCCAGTCCTGCAACCCGGACAAGAATATGTCAAGCATAATTTCATTTAAATGGACCCCACCTGGCCTCATCAGTCATCGATTGTCACTTTACAGCTGCAAGTGTTGAACAACTACACCAGTGTGTGAACGAACGAATCGGCAATCTGCGTGTTAACCGTTCTCCATGCCTTCTCCAACCGAAGGTACTATTGCAGACCATACAATTACAATTTCAGAAAATAACCTAAGTATCTGTTCCAGGTCAGCCCAGATGAGGTTAGTAAGCTCAGCCAATTTTAGAAAACAAATTACTCCCCAGTGTGGATAAACAGAATTACTGGGGATTGGACACATTAAGGGCTCATGCACATGACCGTATGTATTTTGTGGTCCACAAAAAACGAATCCGCAAAAAATACGGATGACGTCCGTGTGCATTCCATATTTTGTGGAACGGAACAGCTGCCCCTAATAGAAAAGTACTATCCTTGTCCATAATGAGGATAATAATAGGACATGTTCGGAAATACAGACATATAGAGACGGAATGCACACGGAGTAACTTCCGTTTTTTTTTGCAGACCCATTTAAATGAATGGTTCGGTATGCGGTCTGCAAAAGACCCCACAACGGATACAGAAAGAAAATACGTTTGTGTGCATGAGATCTAACACCACAGTCTCCAGCAGTACCTATGACCAGCGAAGACCACAAACACCCAGCTAAGGGCTCATGCACACAAACATATTTTCTTTCCGTATGTCCATATTTCCGTTCCACAAAAAAATAGAACATGTCCTATTATTATCCGCATTACGGACAATAATAGTACTGTTCTATTAGGGGCCAGCTGATACGGAAATGCACACGGACCGCAAAATACTTCCGGTCACATCAAGATTACGGAAGCCCAGGCTTTGGCCACCAGGCCTGTATTCTGCTCTCTGTGCTGCCCAAACAATATAAGAATGGCCCAACAAATAAACCATCAAGTGATGAGGTTCTGGAAACAAAGCAGTCAAATTAACAGTTCAGGACAGACATAAGTGGCAAAACAAGCATATTTCCATCTGCCAATGCACTGCACTTCAGATTCTGGCAAATCCACCCTGGCAGCTTCTGTGGTTGGCCCAAGACCCAAAATCCGAGACTAACAGTTATAAACCAACTGGAACTAAAATTGCATCAGAGGCATGAAACAAGAAAAACTCTCCATCCCGACGCACAGCCAAAAAATCTGTAACAAGGCCATCCGCGCTATAAAGAAGTATCCAAGCACCCTAGGCGAGGGTGTCTGTTTTGGAATTGGGGATGAAAACCCATTGGTTAACACCATGTCTGAC
Source organism: Bufo bufo (assembly GCF_905171765.1). Taxonomy (NCBI): domain Eukaryota; kingdom Metazoa; phylum Chordata; class Amphibia; order Anura; family Bufonidae; genus Bufo; species Bufo bufo. The sequence continues at coordinate 224,912,107 of NC_053389.1, forward strand.
TGTAGCAGGCAGCCAAAGCAAAACTTCATTGGGGGCCCAGTTCACCTATCCTAAGCATGCTAAAAAACGCTAAGCAAAACGCAGCATGAAACAGAGTCACCTCAAAGCAAAAAGAGCAACCACACTCAGTGGTCTGAATTAAACATGCCAAAAAGGTATAAGAAATTGGACGTCTTCGCCCCGGATGAGTATACTCCTTTTGCCAACCTTTAAGGGCTTGGCGGGCAATAAACCATCCAGTAACATAGACCCAACTTTGCAAACAAAATTGAAAACCAATCCCTGATAGTCTGTGCTGTGCCAAGATAGTTGAAATCCCTAATGCACAGAGCCACAGTAGATAAATTAGAGTTGCAGCCAAACGGTTGGAATCAGAATTGTCTACTTGCATATTGCCTACTAATGCCCACCACTCAGAACATTCCTAATTGTGACCAGTGCAAGTAGCCAGCACAACAGATGCTCTGACGAGAGATATCAAACAGTCATCACCAATCCCCAACGTGCAGTGGGCATGGATGACCCATCGGTGTGACATCCTGCAAAATTTCCCAGAATTCCTTTTAATGGAAACAAAAAAGAGCGTCAGAGGCTGCATTGTCAGTACCAGGGACATGGCAGGAATGGAACCAAATATTGAATTCCAAACACCTGCGTAGACCCTGCAGCATCAGTAAAAAGGGCCAAGTGCAGTGAGCCCCTGCTGATGGTAGCAGTTCATGTTGAAATCTCGAGTCTTAAAGGAGTATTCCCATCTCAGACAATGGGGGATTATCGCTAGGATATGCCCCCATTGGCTGATAGGTGTGAGTCCCACACCTACATCGAAAAAGGACCCCTAAAGATTGTGCCTTCCATTAATTTCTATGGGGCTGACGAAAATAGCCGGGTGCTGGCTCAGCTATTTCCATTGGCCCCATAGAAATGAATGGGAGCGGTGGCCACGCAAGGGCGGTGCACTCCCATTCAATCCTATGGGGAGAGGGCTTGGCAGTGGCTGGACCCCAGAAAACCAGGGGTCCTCTGGCCACCACCTTCCCCGCTCCATTCTCAGTGTAGATGCAGGACCCAGAGGTGGGACCCACACCTATCAGACAATGGGGGCATATCCTAGTGACATGTCCCCATTGTCTAAGATAGGAAAACCCCTTTAAGGCATTACTTGAGAGAAATTGGAGTAGTTCTCTCTGGAGACTCTGTAACAGGAGCAGGAGCTCTGCAGGCTGCGTCTTCTCCTCTGAACAGGATCTGGCCCTCTTGGCAGGAAGCAGGACTAGCCCACTTCTACCAAGAAAAGAGGGACAGGGTGGTTAGCCCTGTTCCTGCCAACCTATGTCAGTCATTCCTTGCTGGTAGTGACAGCCAGAAGCAAACAATAAAATGCATAACACATAACAATATGCAAATTGCAGTACCCATCATGATTCTTTTGTTTCTGAGCAATGGTCCTTACTGGTGTAAGGGCCTATTACACCTGTGGTTTCTGCAGGTGATTGTTTGGAGGGAAGAGTTCGGCAGTAATCAGCGGCAATGCTACACTGCCAGATAATTGCTACAAGCATATACTGTATATGAACGCTTGTTAGTGATGATTAGAGATGAGTGAATTTCTAAAAAATTTCATTCGGTCGGTTCGTAAAATTTTCCAAAAAGATTCTACTCGATCTGAATTTATTTGTGACTAATCTTGTTAAAAACAGCTATTTCCTGGATGCTGAGAGCCTGCATAGTAGTGTAAAACACTGTGCATTGCAGAAGCATGCATAGAGAGCCCATTATGCTAGTGAAACAGTACTGTGAATAAGTATGACATGCATATGATAGGCGTTACTGTTAGAATCACTTCACACTTCACTTATTTGGTCAGTTACGGAGCCAAATAACGCAAGTGTGAACTCAGCCTTACAGGTCAGTGTTAGTGTCAAGAAGAAGCGCACTCATTTTACACCACCGCTGATTCCACATAGATTTCCACAGAACCTGTTCTGTTACATGCTGAAACAAGTAGTGCCACCATGACCTAGTGGTGAGGTGGCAACAGCATGAGTAGTCAACACAGTGTCTTAATCACAGAGTGGTGAGGGTGGGAATCGCATGAGGAATTGCATTAGTCATCAACACAATGGCCCAGTCACAGAGTGGGCCATGCTGATTGTCCTTCAGGGCTTGATGAAAAATTCCCACACCTCCGAGTATGGCAACACAGTGGCCCAGTCACAGAGTGGTGAGGGTGGGAACCGCATGAGGAATCGCATGTGTCATCAACACAGTGGCCCAGTGTCACGCTTCAGTGTGGGAGGGAAACACCATACCGAGCATAGAAGGGAAGGGGGGAACAGGGAATCAGGCCTTAGAACTAGGGAAGGAATATGGACACCTACTAGGTAAAACCCTAAACAAAATACTGACTGACTACCAGTATGAACAGACCCCAAAGTCAGGTGAGTTCATACGCAGGAATATCTAGAGTCCTATCAAGCCCTATAGGACCCTGGTACTAATGGTAGGGACAAGACTACCTGTTCCTCCAAAAGGAAGGACGAACAGGAGTCTCCTTCAGGTCTAATACAAACAATAGGGAAATGTAACACACAGAACCCAAACAAAATACAAAAGGTAAAGGAAAGACTTAACTTCAAAGGAGAAATGGAAGCACCAGGAACTCAGCCGAGATCCAACCACAATCTATCCAATGGTCCAAACAGAAGCTATAAACCGCACAACATTGTGGGAGAAGCAACTATAAATAGAGAAGGTTGAATGAACCTAATAGCCACACCTGGGGAAAGAAGGTGTGGCAAGCACCAGAAACAACACAGACGTCATTTGATCCAAATGGAAAACATGTCAGATGAAACCATGTGTTGTCAGTCTCACCGATCTCCTTCCTCCTGTCGTGGGAACCCAGGACCAACCTTATCCGGGTGAGACCTGTGAAAAGCTTTCACCAAATGACTGGCATTCCCATCAGATGCCGGTACCCACATCCTCTCCTCTGGTTCATAACCCTTCCAGTGAACAAGATACTGAAGAGATCTACAGAGAACTCGAGAGTCAATTATCTTGGTGATCTGAAATTCCAAACTACCGTCCACTATGACAGGGGTGGGTGGCAAGACAGCTCCAAAGGTTCAACATATCTCTTCAACAAAGATCTGCCAAAAACAAAAACGAAAATCACTCCTCCTGCTTGTCAGAGACAAAACATCTCAAGTAAGTCTCCAGACTCTGATCAGTGCGCTCCGTCTGTCTGTTCGACTGAGGATGAAAAGTCGAAGAAGAGGACAGTTGTACCCCCAGTCGAGTACAAAACGCTTTCCAGTATCTGGAAACAAACTGAGTCCCACGATCCGAGACCACGTCAGAGGGAATGGCATGGAGTATCATAATTTTGTCAACAAACACTTGTGCAAGTGTTTTAGCATTAGGTAGGCCCGGCAACGCTATAAAATGCACTATTTTACTAAAGAGATCAACTACCACCAGAATAACTTTCTTTCCTGAAGAATTAGGTAGATCAGTGCTAAAATCCATGAATAAGTGATTCCATGGTCTGGATGGGATGGGCAACGGAAGTAGAGATCTGGAAGACCGAGTATGTGTCATCTTAGCGCGTACACAGGTACTACAGGCTGACACATAGTCCACAACACATGTACGCAACCCCAGCCACCAGAATCTATGAGAGATGAGGTCAGCAGTGGATCTGCTCCCAGGGTGTCCCGGAAGAACCGTACAGTGATGTTCCTCAAACACCTTGTGATGCACTTCTGATAGCACAAACTGTTTCCCAGAGGGACATCTCCCTGGGCCTCTAACACCTTCACCTCTAGGTCAGGGTAAAGAGCGGATATCACCACCCCTTCCGACAGCATAGGACTCTGATTTTCAAAATCACCAGGAAAACTACGTGACAAGGCATCTGCTTTGACATTCTTAACCCCAGGACGATAGGTGACAGTGAAGAATCTGGTGAAAAACAAAGACCATCTGCCCTGCCTCGGGTTCAGTCGTTTATCTGACTCCAGGTAAGCCAGGTTTTTGTGATCTGTGAACACCGTGATCGGATTAATCGCCCCTTCCAACCAATGATGCCATTCCTCAAAAGCCAACTTAAAGGCCAGTAATTCTCTGTTCCTCACATCATAATTTCTCTCTGCGGAAGAGAGTTTTTTTAGAGAAAAAGGCACATAGACGCCATTTATCAGGTGACCGGCCCTGCGATAAAACGGTTCCTACCCCCACCCCGGACGCGTCCACTTCCACAATGAAAGGTTGTGATACATCCGGCTGCACCAATATAGGGGCATAAGAGAAGCATTCCTTAATTGCAGAAAAGGCTCACAATGCCGAATCAGACCACACTGAAACATCTGTCCCTTTCTTAGTCATGTCAGTTAAGGGTTTTACTATTGTCAAAGTTCTGAATACATTTTGGTAATAGTTGGTGAACCCCAAAAAACACATAAGAACCTTCAGATTTTCGGGACGATCCCAGTCCAATACAGCACAGACTTTCTCTGGATCCATTCGAAAACCTGAAGATGACAGCAGGTAGCCCAAAAACTGTACCTCGTGTACAGCAAAAACACACTTCTCTAATTTTGCGTATAATTTATTATCCCTTAGGATCTGTAACACCTATCTAACGTAATCCTGATGTATCTCCACGTCCGGAGAATAAATTAGAATGTCATCCAAATACAAGACTACAAACCTCCCCACAAGGTGAAGAAAAATGTAATTCACAAAATGCTGGAAAAATGCAGGAGCATTGGTCAACCCAAAAGGCATAACCAGTGAACCTCAGCACCAAAAACAACACAGACGTCATTTGATCCAAACTGAAAACATGTCAAATCAAACCACGTGTTGCAAGTCTCACCGATCTCCTTCCACCTGTTGTGGGAATGTGCATGACACACAGTCACAGACCGGTGACGGTAGGAATCACATGAGGAATCGCATGAGTCGTCAACACAATGGCCCAGTCACAGAGTGGTGGGGGTGGGAATTGCATGAGAAATCGCATTAGTCGTCAACACAGTGGCCCAATCACACAGTGGGCCATGCTGATCGTCCTCCAGGGGCTTGATGAAAAATTCCCACACCGCCGAGTATGGCAACACTGTGGCCCATTCACAGAGCGGTGAGGGTGGGAATCGCATGAGGAATCGCATTGGTCGTCAGCACAATGGCCCAGTTACAGAGTGGTGAGGGTGGGAATCGCATGAGGAATGGCATTAGTCGTCAACACAGTGGCCCAGTCACAGAGTGGGCCATGCTGATCGTCCTCCAGGGGCTTGATGAAAAATTCCCACACCCCGAGTATGGCAACACAGTGGCCCAGTCACAGAGTGGTGATGGTGGGAATGCAATGTGGAATCGCATGTGTCGTCAGCACAGTGGCACAGTCACAGAGTGGTGAGGGTGGGAATCGCATGAGGAATCACATGAAGAATCGCATGAGTCGTCAACACAATGGCCCAGTCACAGAGTGTCATGCCCTGCTCAGGCTATGTGCGGAGGTCTGCTAGATTAGCAGCACGTGTCTAGCCTTTGGTTTTGTTTTGGAGTCGAGCTAGATCCGCCTCCCTTCAGGTGCACTGGGTGGGGTCGTTGGTTTCAGTTTAAATCACACCCACTCCCAGTGTTCCTTGCGGGTTATAGCTTCTGTCTGGCTCTGTGGAAGTAAGGAAGGAAGGATTGGCTTTTCCTGCTCAGAAAAGATAAGTATTTTTTCTGTTCTCTTGTGGTTTGCTGTCTAGGCTGTTAGAGAGATGCCTGCCCCTCCAGGTTCTGAGGGAGCAGGCTGCCTCTATTCCCCTTTAACCATCTCAGGGATTTTAGGGTATTTTCCGCCCAGGCACAAGGACACGTTATTCCCACCTTAAGGGTCTGAACGTGGGCATAGCAGTATAGGGAGAGCTGGTAGGGATTTGTCAGGAGGTGACCTTGATCCCCAGCTTCTCGCCTAGAAACTTGTTTGTTTATTTTTTTATGTATTTGATATTCTGTCCGCCGTGATATTATAACCCGCCAATACTTTGACTGCCATTGCTCTGCGGTTTTGAGATGGAGTCAATTGATACGCTAGTTGATGGCATGCAGGGATTATCCCTAGAGGTTGCGGATCTGCGTAATTCGGTCACACGGTGTCAGAATGCTCTGGCATCAGGTGCAAGTCAAATTTATGGGGAGCCTAAAGTCGCTCTCCCTGATAGATTTGCAGGGGGTGTGGATGACTTTATCCGCTTTAAAGAATAATGCAAGTTGTATTTTCGGCTGCGTCCATCTTCGTCTGGTGATGAAAGTCAGAGGGTTGGTATAATCATTTCTCTGCTTAAAGGGGACATGCAATCCTGGGTCCGGTTCTCTGGCCCTCCGGTCGGTGGAGGAATTTTTTTTAAAGCTTTGGGATTAATTTATGATGACCCAGATCGGGTCTCGATGGCGGAATCTAAATTGCGTAATTTATTGCAAGGTGAACATACTGCAGAGGCTTACTGCGTTGAGTTTAGGAGATGGGCTACCGAGTCGGAGTGGAATGACCCCGCATTACGTAGTCAGTTTTGTCAAGGGTTATCTGAGAGATTGAAAGATGCCCTTGCCTTTCATGAGTACCCGGATACATTGGAGAATGCTATGTCTTTGGCAGTACAGTTAGATAGACGTATTAGAGAGGTGTAAGGCTCCCTCCGCGTAAGGGATCCCCTCTGTGAGTGGTTTCGTCTCACCTGCTCCCCAGGGTGATATTACATGTAACTCTGGGGTAGGGGAGGAACCCATGCAGCTGGGTCAGGTATCTTTCCGTTCTGGTAGTAGAGACTTTATGTTTTGCGTCAGCTCCCATTCTGGTGCAGGTGTCTCAGCCATTCGTGGTGGAAGTTAATGCATCAGAGGTGGGGGTTAGAGCAATGCTGTCGCAGGGTTCATCTCCTGGCAAATGGGTTCCATGTGCTTTTTTTTCCAAGAAGCTCTCGGTTGCCGAGAGGAATTATGATGTAGGAGATAGAGAATTGCTGGCCATCAAATTGGCCTTTGAGGAATGGCATCACTGGTTGGAGGGGGCGTCTCACCCCGTTACAGTATATACTGATCATAAGAATTTGGCTTACCTGCAATCTGCCAAGCGTCTGAACCCTAGACAGGCCAGATGGTCACTGTTTTTTACCAGGTTCAATTTTGTGGTTACTTTTCGCCCGGGGGTTAAAAACATCAAGGCAGATGCGTTGCCTCGCAGTTTTCCTGGGGGATGTAATTCAGAGGATCCTGCTCCAATTTTGGCTGATAGGGTGGTGGTCTCCGCTCTGTACCCCGAATTGGAGATGGAGGTGTTGGGAGCCCAGGAGGGGGCTCCTGGTTCTTGTCCCCCAGGGAAGTTGTTTGTTCCTGATAGACTGCGATACAAGGTATTCAAGGAACATCACAATACTGTCCTTGCTGGACATCCTGGTGCTAAGTCCACCTTTGATCTTGTGTTCCAGAGGTTCTGGTGGCCCGGGTTGCGTAAGAGCGTTGAGGATTACGTGGCAGCTTGTGAAACCTTTGCAAGGTCAAATGTTGCTCATACTCGACCTGCTGGTTCACTTCTTCCTTTGTCTATTCCGTCTCGTCCTTGGACGCACTTGTCTATGGACTTTATTACGGATCTGCCGAGTTCCTCCGGGAAAACAGTAATTTTGGTGGTTGTTGACCGTTTTAGTAAAATGGCTCACTTTATATCTGTAATGACCGACGACACGCACAGGGAGGAAAACAGGGAAAGCCCTGCCCAAGGGAGAGGGAAAGGTGGTGACCCCTAACTCACCTTGCGGCTGGCACCTGACTGCCCTGACGTCCCTAGACGGGTTCCTCACCCGTGCGGCGATCGCGTGCCTAAACCCTGGCTTTCCCTAATATGAGCCCTGGATAGTGAACAGGCCCGTGGGATCGCTAGTCCACACCACTATCACTAAGAGGGAAACACCAGGGAGAGGACAGACAAAACATACAAACACATACACCCAGGTGGGCGACCACAATAAACCAAAAAAAGGTCCAACAGGGATCTGGAGGGTAGCGTACTGGACCAACTACCAGCGAACGCAGCAACACAGCTCCAGAAGGTCAGAATAGATGTCCAGGCAGGAAGCTCTATCTCTGGCAACCAGAGAAGTGTGAGAGAGAAATATAAGGAGGTCTGGGAGTGCTGGACAAGGAACAGCTGAGTAGAAGGAGCTACGGATCCCTGAGTGAGCCAAAAGGGTTTGCTAAGCAAACCCAGAAAGCTACCATAAGGAAAACAGCCCTATCTTAAATAGAGCGTGCAGCCAACCGCTGCGACTTCCTGACCCCGGGTATAACGGAGTCAGGCGTGGTCCTCGACACCCTCGTGACAGTACCCCCCTCTCTATGAGGGGCCTCCGGACACTCAGGACCAGGTCTCCCAGGATGAGAGGCATGAAAAACCCGAACTAACCTGTCGGCGTTTACCTCAGACGCAGGAACCCACATTCTTTCCTCGGGACCATAACCTCTCCAATGCACCAGATATTGAAGAGAGCGGCGGACCCGACGAGAATTAACAATTTTGGATATCTGAAATTCTAGGTTACCATCCACGACAACAGGAGGGGGTGGCAACGGTGATGGTTCTAGAGGTGGAACATATTTTTTGAGTAACGACTTATGAAAAACATTATGAATTTTAAAAGTCTGAGGTAACTCCAGGCGAAAAGCCACGGGGTTGATGATGGCTACAATTTTGTAAGGGCCAATATACCTAGGACCCAGTTTCCAAGAGGGAACCTTCAATTTAATATTCCTAGTAGACAACCACACATAGTAATTCACTCCTAGGTCCGGACCTGGCGACCGTCTCTTATCAGCCATGCATTTGTATTTACCTCCCATATTTTTCAAGTTAGCTTGCACCTTCTGCCATACCGATGAAAGAGATGACGAAAACCATTCCTCTTCGGGAACCCCAGAAGACCCCCCCTCTTTGAAAGTACAGAATTGGGGATGAAAACCATATGCACTAAGAAATGGTGACTTGCCAGTGGATTCCTGACGACGATTATTTATGGCAAACTCAGCTAACGGTAAATATGATGACCACAACTCTTGGTTTTCAGACACAAAACATCTTAGATATGTCTCAAGGTTTTGGTTGGTACGCTCAGTCTGTCCATTCGACTGAGGATGGAAAGCAGAGGAAAAGGACAAGTGTACCCCCAAACGAGAACAAAAAGCTTTCCAAAATTTAGAAATAAACTGGGTACCCCGATCCGAAACAACATCGGAGGGGACCCCGTGAAGCTTCACGATTTCACTGACGAATACCTGAGCAAGAGTCTTAGCATTAGGTAGTGCGGGTAACGCAATGAAGTGTACCATTTTGCTAAACCTGTCCACTACTACCAAAATAACTGTTTTACCCGCAGACAAAGGTAAGTCAGTGATAAAATCCATTGACAGATGTGTCCACGGTCTATTGGGAATGACGAGTGGTAATAGAGACCCTGCAGGACGTGTATGTGAAACTTTTGCGCGCGCACAGGTAGAACAAGAAGACACAAAATCCAATACATCCTGACGCAACCTTGGCCACCAAAAACGACGAGACAATAGCTCCAAGGTTGCTTTACTACCCGGGTGCCCAGCAAGTGCCGAATTATGATGTTCCTTTAATAATTCGAAACGTAAGTTCAACGGTACAAACAATTTCTCTGAGGGGCAAGAGACCGGGGCGTCCCCCTGGGCCTCTAACACCTTCCCCTCCAAAACAGAGTGTACCGCAGAAACAACCACTCCTCTTTGAAGAATGGGTACCGGATCACTCACATTACCCCCTCCAGGGAAACAACGAGATAGTGCATCAGCCTTGGTGTTCTTTGCCCCAGGACGATAGGTAATCACAAAGTTAAACCTGGTAAAAAATAGCGACCACCTAGCCTGTCTAGGGGTGAGACGCTTAGCTGATTCGAGGTACAGAAGATTTTTGTGGTCCGTAATTACAGTGACGGGGTGGACTGCCCCCTCTAAGAAATGACGCCACTCCTCAAACGCAAGTTTAATAGCTAATAGTTCCCTATTGCCAATATCGTAGTTCTTTTCTGCTGCAGATAGTTTTTTAGAAAAGAAAGCACAAGGACGCCATTTGCCAGGAGACGGACCCTGAGACAGCACTGCCCCCACTCCCACCTCTGACGCATCGACTTCAACAATAAAAGGCTGAGAGACATCAGGTTGGACCAGTACAGGTGCTGAGGTAAACCTCTCTTTTAGAGAGGAAAAAGCAACTTTAGCGGCGTCAGACCATTTAGAAAAATCAGTCCCCTTCCTAGTCATGTCAGTAAGCGGTTTTACAATAAGTGAATAATTTTTTATGAATTTCCTATAGAAATTCGCGAAGCCCAAGAACCGTTGTAGTGCTTTGAGGTTCTCAGGAAGATCCCAATCTAAAATTGCCTGGACCTTCCTAGGATCCATACGGAAACCTGACGCAGATAAAAAATAACCCAGGAATTGTATCTCCTGAACGGCGAAGACACATTTTTCAATTTTAGCATATAATTCATTCGTCCGTAGGACCTGCAGTACTTGTCTGACATGCACCTCATGTGTTTTCAGATCGGACGAATAAATTAAAATATCATCTAGGTATATTACCACAAACCTGCCGATTAGATGACTAAAAATGTCATTAACGAAATGTTGAAAGACGGCAGGAGCATTGGTCAGACCGAAAGGCATAACTAGATTTTCATAATGCCCCTCAGGGGTGTTAAACGCTGTCTTCCACTCATCCCCCTCCTTAATACGAATCAGATTGTAGGCACCCCTAAGATCAAGTTTGGAGAACCACCTAGCACCCGCAATCTGATTAAACAGGTCAGGAATGAGAGGAAGAGGGTATGGGTCTCGGATGGTTATCTGATTTAATTCGCGAAAATCTAAGCAAGGACGCAGGCCCCCATCTTTCTTTTTAACGAAGAAAAACCCTGCAGCCACGGGTGAAGAAGAGGGTCTGATGTGTCCCTTAGCCAAGCTCTCGGAGATATAATCTTTCATGGCTTGTCTCTCTGGACCCGAAAGATTATATAACCTGGTCTTGGGTAATTTTGCGCCGGGAATAAGGTTAACCGGGCAATCATAAGGACGATGAGGTGGTAACTTCTGACAACCCTTTTCAGAAAAAACATCCTCAAAGTCCGAAATAAATGTAGGTAGGGTAGTTATGGAGGCGACTAAGCAATTGCTATTTAAGCAATTTTCTCTGCACTGCTCACTCCACTCCAATATCTCCCTGGCCTGCCAATCCACCACTGGATTGTGCGCTACCAACCAGGGAAGACCCAGCACTACCGGAGTGGGAAGCCCCTCCAGAACATAACCTGAAAGCATCTCGTTATGGTGGTCCCCTACCCGAAGGTGTAAATTATGAACCATGTGCGTGAGGTTTCTCTGAGACAGGGGAGCAGAATCAATAGCGAATATGGGAATGGGTCTCTGTAAAGTACAGAGAGACAAACCCAAAGTGCGGGCAAAATGGGCATCTATCAAATTTACCCCTGCTCCACTGTCTAGAAAGAAAGAAATAGTCTCCATCTTATCACCAAAAATAATAACCGCTGGCAACACAAATTGTGATGTACGTATGGAGGAAACGTATACCCCCCGGCTGACATCCTCCACACAGCCTGGGGTTAGTAGTTTTTCCGACGGTCTTTTGTTTCTGAGGAAAGAAGGACAGACATTAATGAAATGACCCCTCTCCCCACAAAAAAAAACAAACCCCACGCCTACGGCGAGCCTCAGGAGGACGGACCTGACGAGTAGTTCCTCCTAGCTGCATAGGCTCGTCTAAGTCCGTACAGACTAACTGCTGCTTGGGAGGGGTTACCAATTGCTCCGGTTTTTTCAACCTGACCCTAAGGCGTCTATCTATTCGGATAGAAAGGGACATAACCGCATCAAGGGAAAAGGGGGTCTCATATAATGCAAGCGCATCCTTAACCCTTTCGGATAACCCAGAGCAGAACTGACTCCTGAGAGCCGGGTCGTTCCATTGGGTATCCGTAGCCCACCTACGGAATTCAGAGCAATACTCCTCTACCGGCCGCTCTCCTTGTAAGAGTCTCCGTAATCTTGATTCAGCCAGGGCGACTCGGTCAGGGTCATCATATATGAGACCCAAGGCCCCAAAAAACTCATCCACTGACCGAAGAGCCTGGGAATCAGTAGGTAAAGAGAACGCCCAGGACTGCGGATCCCCCTGCAGCAGGGAAATAACAACCCCCACCCGCTGATCTTCATTACCAGAGGAGTAAGGGCGCAGTTTAAAATATAACTTACAGGCCTCACGGAATGTCAAAAACTTGTCCCTTCTCCCAGAAAATCTGTCAGAGAGAGGGACCTTGGGTTCCGCAACAACCTGGTTACCAGTAGCAACCGCTGGGCTTGCAGTCAGTTGTAATTGCTGCTGTTGCTGGAGGACCGACGCCTTCAATCCTACCACCTCCAAAGACAGGCCATTAAATTGTTTGGACAGAGCAGCAATTTGATCCATACTGGATTCTAAGTAGGTAAAAAAAAAAATATTTTTTTTTTTTTTTTTTTTACCTACACAAAATAATGGCCAGAGATAATGTAATGACCGACGACACGCACAGGGAGGAAAACAGGGAAAGCCCTGCCCAAGGGAGAGGGAAAGGTGGTGACCCCTAACTCACCTTGCGGCTGGCACCTGACTGCCCTGACGTCCCTAGACGGGTTCCTCACCCGTGCGGCGATCGCGTGCCTAAACCCTGGCTTTCCCTAATATGAGCCCTGGATAGTGAACAGGCCGGTGGGATCGCTAGTCCACACCACTATCACTAAGAGGGAAACACCAGGGAGAGGACAGACAAAACATACAAACACATACACCCAGGTGGGCGACCACAATAAACCAAAAAAAGGTCCAACAGGGATCTGGAGGGTAGCGTACTGGACCAACTACCAGCGAACGCAGCAACACAGCTCCAGAAGGTCAGAATAGATGTCCAGGCAGGAAGCTCTATCTCTGGCAACCAGAGAAGTGTGAGAGAGAAATATAAGGAGGTCTGGGAGTGCTGGACAAGGAACAGCTGAGTAGAAGGAGCTACGGATCCCTGAGTGAGCCAAAAGGGTTTGCTAAGCAAACCCAGAAAGCTACCATAAGGAAAACAGCCCTATCATTAATAGAGCGTGCAGCCAACCGCTGCGACTTCCTGACCCCGGGTATAACGGAGTCAGGCGTGGTCCTCGACACCCTCGTGACAATATCGTTAGCTAGTCTGCCCAATGCCAAGACTCTTGTGCAGATTTTTGTGGATAATATCGTGAAATTGCATGGCATTCCTTTGGATGTGGTTTCTGATAGGGGCACACAGTTTGTCCAGGTTTTGGAGGGCGTTCTGCTCTCGGCTTGGCATTCAACTTTCGTTCTCTTCGGCTTTTTATCCGCAGTCGAATGGGCAGACAGAGCGTACTAATCAAAACCTGGAGACCTACTTGAGGTGCTTTGTGGCTGAGAATCAGGAGGACTGGTCCCCATTCTTGTCCCTAGCAGAGTTTGTTTTGAATAACCGTAGGCAGGAGTCCACGGGTAATTCACCATTTTTTGGCGCATACGGTTTTCATCCTCAGTTTGGTACCTTTTCTGGGACTAGTTCCTCTGGGATGCCAGAGGAGGAGAGATTTTCTTCTGCCTTGTCTTCTATCTGGCGGAGGATCCAAGTGAATTTGGAGAAGATGGGTGAGAGGTATAAGCGAATGGCTGACAAGAGACGTATGACTGGTCCGGACCTGTGTGTGGGTGATCTGGTGTGGTTGTCTACTAAAAATAATAAACTGAGAGTACCATCTTGGAAACTGGGTCCAAAATTTATTGGACCGTACAAAATATCTGCGGTGGTCAATCCAGTAGCGTTTCGGCTGAATCTTTCGCAGGCTTGGAAGATCCATGATGTGTTCCACAGGTCTTTATTGAAAAAATATGTGAAACCGGTGGAACCATTGCCTCCTCCTCCTGTTCTGGTTGATGGAAATTTAGAGTTCGAGATCTCCAGGGTTCTTGACTCAAGAGTTCTTCATTTTTCCCTTCAGTACCTGGTACACTGGAGGGGATACGGCCCTGAGGAAAGGATGTGGGTTCCGGCTCTGGATGTTAGTGCCAGCCGACTGGTTAGGGCTTTTCACAGATCCCACCCGGATAAGGTTGGGCCGGGGTGTCCGGAGGTCACGCGTAGAAGGGGGGGTACTGTCATGCCCTGCTCAGGCTATGTGCGGAGGTCTGCTAGATTAGCAGCACGTGTCTAGCCTTTGGTTTTGTTTTGGAGTCGAGCTAGATCCGCCTCCCTTCAGGTGCACTGGGTGGGGTCATTGGTTTCAGTTTAAATCACACCCACTCCCAGTGTTCCTTGCAGGTTATAGCTTCTGTCTGGCTCTGTGGAAGTAAGGAAGGAAGGATTGGCTTTTCCTGCTTAGAAAAGATAAGTGTTTTTTCTGTTCTCTTGTGGTTTGCTGTCTAGGCTGTTAGAGAGATGCCTGCCCCTCCAGGTTCTGAGGGAGCAGGCTGCCTCTATTCCCCTTTCACCATCTGAGGGATTTTAGTGTATTTTCAGCCCAGGCAGGAGGACACGTTATTCCCACCTTAAGGGTCTGAACGTGGGCATAGCAGTATAGGGAGAACTGGTAGGGATTTGTCAGGAGGTGACCTTGATCCCCAGCTTCTCGCCTAGAAACTTGTTTGTTTATTTTTCTATGTATTTGATATCCTTTCTGCCGTGACACAGAGTGGTGGGGGTGGGAATAGCATGAGGAATCGCATTAGTCGTCAACACAGTGGCCCAGTCACAGAGTGGGCCATGCTGATCGTCCTCCAGGGGCTTGATGAAAAATTCCCACACCGCAGAGTATGGCAACACAGTGGCCCAGTCATAGAGTGGTGATGGTGGGAATGCAATAAGGAATCGCATGTGTCGTCAACACAGTGACCCAGTCACAGAGTGGTGAGGGTGGGAATCGCATGAGGAATCATTTGTCATCAACACAATGGCCCATTCAATGAGTAGTGGGGGTGGGAATTGCATGAGGAATAGCATAAGGAATCACATTATTCGTCAACACAGTGGCCCAGTCACAGAGTGGTGAGGGTGAGAATCGCATGAGGAATCACATGTGTCGTCAACACAATGGCTTATTCATAGAGTGGTGAGGGTGGAAATCGCACGAGGAATAGCATGAGGAATCACATTAGTCGGCAACACAGTGGCCCAGTCACAGAGTGATGAGGTGGCAGCACCATCAGGAGACTACAGAGTGTTGAGTTGGCAGCAACATGAGGAGACCACAGAGTACTTAGTGACAGAGTGGTTAGGTGGCAGCAGCATGAGGAGACCACAGAGTGGCCCAGGGACAGAGTGGAGAGGTAGGGGGCAAAAGCCTAACCAGTACCAGCACAAGATGTTTAGTGGCAGTAGGATGTCTGGCATCAAGCGGGTCGTAGCAGCAGAATAGTAGCAGAAGCAGGTAGCCAGAAGAAACAGGTCTTTTTTGACAAAGTTTGGGTGTGGCACCATAGATGATCTAGTCTGATGCATCAGGCACTGGTGTGTGGATTGGAAATCCTGGCTGATCCACGCCTGATTCATCTTCACAAAGGTCAGTTACTTCACATTTTGGGTGGAAAGGCAAGTTCTCCTTGGGGTAACTATGGCTCCCGCTGTACTAAACACCCACTCTGATGCCACAGTACTGGCCGGGCAGAAAAGCTTGTCCATGGCAAACCCGGCTAGTTGCGGCCACAAATCATGTTTGGCTGCCCAGTAGTCCAGGGGATCTTCCATGTGGGGTGGCAGGGTGTAGTCCAAGTATGCCACCACCTGCTGGTTCAGGTTCTGCTCCATGTCTAGCTGTTGCTGCTGGTGAGTAGTCTTTTCACTAGGCGGGTGAAAAAACTGCTTATGGCCTCTTTTACACTGTCAGTATTTTGCATCAGTATTTAATCAGAATTTGTAAGCCAAAAACAGGAGTGGGTCCAAAACACAGATGAGATGCAAATATTTCAATTATATTTCATCTCTGTTTTGTACCCACTCCTGTTTTTGCCTTACAAATACTGATGCAAAATACTGACCAAACACTGAAAGAGGCCTATCAGAGACTAGACTTAAGTTGCTGCTGATGGAGCTGGCACTGCTTGTGCCCCAGCCGCCATGGCAGTGGAACGTGAGCGCAGATAGCCCCCCCCAGTCAGACCTTCGTGAAGTTGGCGAAGGTGCACATAGACAGCGGCCAACTGACTACATAGGATGTCTCAATAGTAGTTCAGTTTATCCTCCCTCTCAGTGGGTGGAAAAAAGCCACCCATTTTGGACCGGTAGTGAAGGTTTAACATTGTGGAGAGCCAGTAGTCATTCCGCTGCTGAATTGTGATAATTCGGTTGTCACTACGCAAGCAACTGAGCATGCATCGTGCCATTTGCAAAAGTGACTTGGAGGGACTCCCTGCCTCCATCTTGACTGCATACTGCCACGGTGTGTCTGGGTCATTTGCCTCATCTTCCTGTAGCTCCTCCCACTGCTCCTGGTCCTCCTCTCCTGTCACCCGTGCAGAAAAACCACCCATTTCTCTATGCATTGCTTGTGCGTAAATGTCTTCCTCCTCCAGTTCAGCCCCCACAGGGCTCATGTGGCCGTGAGATGTTGACGCCACGTCTCCTGTCCCCTGGCCAGCCAGATTTAGCAGAATCTGTTTCAGGACATGAATCAGTGGAATGAAGTTGTTCATCCCATAGTCCTGGCGACTTACAATATATAGTCTGTCCAACATATGGAGGGTGGAGTTCCAATGGGTGGAAACATCGCATATCACCCGATGTTGGGGAACGCCATTCTGCCTTTGCAACTCAAGGAGGGTATGCTTTGCAGTGTAAGAGTGGCTGAAGTGCACGCACAGTTTCCTGGCCATTTTCAGGATATCTTGCAGATGGGTGGAAGACTTCAGAAACCACTTTACAACCAGATTAAACATATGCGCCATGCAGGTCGCATGGTTCAGCCCTCCTTGACGCAGTGCCGACACCATGTTCTTTCCGTTGTCAGTGACCATGGTTCCAATTTTGAATTGTCGAGGAGAAAGCCAGGATTAGATTTCTTGATGGAGGATGAGGAGCAGTTCCTCCCATGTGTGATTCCGTTTACCCAGGCAAACTACAGATGTAGCAGGGTTAACACACAAGCTCTTAACTCAAATTTCTTAACTGTATGTGCAGAACAGCGTGACACCACCGTGCCCTGCATATGTGGTATGCTGGAGGAGCACTGTGAATTGTCCCTGCAGTGTAGGCTGAGGACACGGTGGAGGATGAGGAGGCAGAGGCGGACATTGTCGCAGCACCATGCTTCACCTTCTGCCCACAGATTTGGCAAATGGCCATGTTCACCTCCTCCGGCGGCTTGGTAAAAAACTGCCACACCGCCGTGTATAGCATTTCCCCCCCAACAATCCGTGCTGACTACCTGCTACCGCTGCCTCCGTGAATCCCTGCACCGCTACTTTCCAGGCAGGTAGGCTCCTGCGAAGCGCGTGCTCTACACTGGGCACGTTTGGCTCCCGACCTCATACTGCTGCCACCCTGCTGACTCACGGTCATGCTACCACCCTGCTGGCTCAACCACTGCCTCATGCGCAGGCTGCCACTCTCTTCTCCTGATGATGATGAATCCCCTTCTTCACCTGGCTCCCAAGTGCAATCAGATACATCATCATTATCTGCACGTCACTGATGTCCCCCTTAACGGTATCAAGGCCAGGAGCCTGACCGTTCGCAACACCAGCTCCCATGCGACGCTCATAATCATTACTTGCCCGCCTACATCAGACCATGTCCTAAAATGAACACTGTACCGGAGGAAGCGGCAGATCTCTCCTCCAGATCTTGGCTGGGCAGTAGCTGCTGACTGTCCTCTAGAAGCTCATCCTCGCTGAAAAGTGGAGCCGAGCCTATGGCATATAATACTTCTCAAGCTGACGGAACTGAAAATGACAGGGGAAGGTTCAGGACAGGTGGGGGCACAGGGCCTGCTCCCAGGCCATGCCAACTAAGCGTCGTGTCAGAGGAACCCACGGACTCTTGGCTAGGGGTGTCTGATGTTACTGGAGATAAGGTCAAAGACAGAGTCAACCATTCAAGCACTGCTGGGTTGCTGGTCAAGACACGACTGCTAGATGACACTGGGAGCTCAGGCCTGCCGCTGCGATTCCTGCTGCCACCTCTCCTTCTTCTGCTGCTACTTCTGCCTGCGACAGAAACATTTTGCCCACTGCCCGTTCCCTTTGAATGGCCCATCACTTGTCTGTCTGACATACTATAAAATAAATTAAATTAAATTAAAAGTAAATTAATACACCCCAAAAATGGCTGTATAACAATGTAAGTTCACCACAGAACGGCTAATTGACGTACTTAGATTTCATATACTGTAAATACACCCCAAAACAGGCTGTATCCCAAAAAAAATTCACCACAGAACGGCTAATAGACGATTCGGCAGTCCCTAAGGAAGAAACTCAGCATTCACCTGCCAATTTCCGCAAAACAGGCTGTATCCCAAAAAAATTTCACCACAGAATGGCGAATGGATGCACTTGTATTTACTAGAAATAAACCCCCAAAATGGCTGTATAACAATGTAAGTTCACTGCAGAACGGCTAATAAGACGTACTTAGATCTCCTATTAATACACCTCAAAACTGAACACTGGAAAATGGCAGCAACCAAGATGGCTGAGGATTTTTATAGGGCTGTGACATCAAAAGGGCTGGCTGGCTGCTGATTGGCTGCATGCATGGCATTGTGGGGGATTCCCAGAGTTCTTAGCTCCATGTTCTAACATGTGCAGCAGCCATTTTCACAAAAATGTGATTCGTTACCACAAAGCGTGAGAAAATTCTGATCGAATTCCACTTCGCCAACTTCAATTCGCTCATCTCTAGCAATGATCTTGGATGATCTTGACGATTATCTTCTGGTGTAATAGGGCTTTAGTCTTTAGGCTGTGCACATTGCAGCCTCATTGTGTTTTTTATTTTATTTTTTTGCCAGAATGCGTTTTTTGTCATTGCAACAAAATCTGTGTTTTACCACAATTTCAGAAAACTATGGCAACGATGTAGACATAAAGGCTGATTTATCAAGACTGGTGTAAAGTAAAACTGGCTTAATTGCCTATAGCAACCAATTAGATTCCACCTTTCATTTTTTAGAGCTCTTTTGGAAAATGATAGATGGAATCTGGTTGCTAGGAGCAACTAAGCTTGTATTCCTATAGACCAGTTTGATAAATCTCCCCCAGAATGCATACCTCCCAACCGTCCCGGATCTGTTGGGACAGTCCCGCATTGCAGTGACTGTCCCGCAGTCCCAGTACGGGCAGGGCCGGCGTTAGGGGGGTGGGGGGGGGGGGGGGGGTTGTCAAACTGGGCAATTGTCCAGGGCTCCCATCGTCTAAGGGCCCCCTCCATCAGTGCTGCTGTTCAGCTGAACGTCCCTGGAAGCGAGCAGGCGGACAGCTGAATAGCTGCACTCTAAACTGCAGTGTTACGGCCAGCTAATTAACCATGCAGGACAGAGCGAGGGAGCAAGGACTCGGGAACTCCTCCTGTCTTTTAAGCCGGCCGCTGCGCTACTATACTGTGAGGTGGTACAGGGCACATGGTACTTGCAAAGTGTAGGGGGCGCTATCTGCTTGCCAGCTCTCTTGAGCTTCATTTCTTCTCTACTGCTCTCTGTCACTGATGCTGCAGTGCTGATGGTGGGAGCTTGTACAGGAGCTTCTACATCGCGCAGGCAGTCCACGGTACTGCGCCTGCGTGAGACTTCACATAGCGGAGGGGGTGTGGGCAGTTACTTATGCTGGAAGAGGCATGCTTTGGCTCTAAAGGAAGGCGGGCTGGGCACTGTACGGGGGAGAGACTGGGCTCCAGAGAAGGATAATAACGCCCCTCTGGGCACCTTGGACACTCATTTGCATAGCATAAAAAGTGGATTTTATCGCTAATGAAACCATGAAACAAAAAATGAAGACTACTGCAAGAAATAAGGTATTTTATTGTACATGGCAGTAGTAACACCTTAACCACCTCAGCCCCCAGTGCTTAAACACCCTGAAAGACCAGGCCACTTTTTACACTTCTGACCTACACTACTTTCACCGTTTATTGCTCGGTCATGCAACTTACCACCCAAATGAATTTTACCTCCTTTTCTTCTCACTAATAGAGCTTTCATTTGGTGGTATTTCATTGCTGCTGACATTTTTACTTTTTTTGTTATTAATCGAAATTTAACGATTTTTTTGCAAAAAAATGACATTTTTCACTTTCAGTTGTAAAATTTTGCAAAAAAAACGACATCCATATAGAAATTTTGCTCTAAATTTATAGTTCTACATGTCTTTGATAAAAAAAAAATGTTTGGGTAAAAAAAAAATGGTTTGGGTAAAAGTTATAGCGTTTACAAACTATGGTACAAAAATGTGAATTTCCGCTTTTTGAAGCAGCTCTGACTTTCTGAGCACCTGTCATGTTTCCTGAGGTTCTACAATGCCCAGACAGTACAAACACCCCACAAATGACCCCATTTCTGAAAGTACACACCCTAAGGTATTCGCTGATGGGCATAGTGAGTTCATAGAACTTTTTATTTTTTGTCACAAGTTAGCGGAAAATGATGATTTTTTTTTTTTTTTTTTTTTTCTTACAAAGTCTCATATTCCACTAACTTGTGACAAAAAATAAAAAGTTCTATGAACTCACTATGCCCATCAGCGAATACCTTGGGGTCTCTTCTTTCCAAAATGGGGTCACTTGTGGGGTAGTTATACTGCCCTGGCATTCTAGGGGCCCAAATGTGTGGTAAAGAGTTTGAAATCAAATTCAGTAAAAAATGACGAGTGAAATCCGAAAGGTGCTCTTTGGAATATGGGCCCCTTTGCCCACCTAGGCTGCAAAAAAGTGTCACACATCTGGTATCCCCGTACTCAGGAGAAGTTGAGGAATGTGTTTTGGGGTGTCTTTTTACATATACCCATGCTGGGTGAGATAAATATCTTGGTCAAATGACAACTTTGTATAAAAAAATGGGAAAAGTTGTCTTTTGCCAAGATATTTCTCTCACCCAGCATGGGTATATATAAAATGACACCCCAAAACACATTCCCCACCTTCTCCTGAGTACGGAGATACCAGATGTGTGACACTTTTTTGCAGCCTAGGTGGGCAAAGGGGCCCATATTCCAAAGAGCACCTTTCGGATTTCACTCATCATTTTTTACAGAATTTGATTTCTAACTCCTTACCACACATTTGGGCCCCTAGAATGCCAGGGCAGTATAACTACCCCACAAGTGACCCCATTTTGGAAAGAAGACACCCCAAGCTATTCCGTGAGGGGCATGGCGAGTTCCTAGAATTTTTTATTTTTTGTCACAAGTTAGTGGAAAATGATGATTTTTTTTTTTTTTTTTTTTTTTCATACAAAGTCTCATATTCCACTAACTTGTGACAAAAAATAAAAACTTCCATGAACTCACTATGCCCATCAGCGAATACCTTGGGGTCTCTTCTTTCCAAAATGGGGTCACTTGTGGGGTAGTTATACTGCCCTGGCATTCTAGGGGCCCAAATGTGTGGTAAAGAGTTTGAAATCAAATTCAGTAAAAAATGACGAGTGAAATCCGAAAGGTGCTCTTTGGAATATGGGCCCCTTTGCCCACCTAGGCTGCAAAAAAGTGTCACACATCTGGTATCCCCGTACTCAGGAGAAGTTGAGGAATGTGTTTTGGGGTGTCTTTTTACATATACCCATGCTGGGTGAGATAAATATCTTGGTCAAATGACAACTTTGTATAAAAAAATGGGAAAAGTTGTCTTTTGCCAAGATATTTCTCTCACCCAGCATGGGTATATATAAAATGACACCCCAAAACACATTCCCCACCTTCTCCTGAGTACGGAGATACCAGATGTGTGACACTTTTTTGCAGCCTAGGTGGGCAAAGGGGCCCATATTCCAAAGAGCACCTTTCGGATTTCACTCATCATTTTTTACAGAATTTGATTTCTAACTCCTTACCACACATTTGGGCCCCTAGAATGCCAGGGCAGTATAACTACCCCACAAGTGACCCCATTTTGGAAAGAAGACACCCCAAGCTATTCCGTGAGGGGCATGGCGAGTTCCTAGAATTTTTTATTTTTTGTCACAAGTTAGTGGAAAATGATGATTTTTTTTTTTTTTTTTTTTTTCATACAAAGTCTCATATTCCACTAACTTGTGACAAAAAATAAAAACTTCCATGAACTCACTATGCCCATCAGCGAATACCTTGGGGTCTCTTCTTTCCAAAATGGGGTCACTTGTGGGGTAGTTATACTGCCCTGGCATTCTAGGGGCCCAAATGTGTGGTAAGGAGTTTGAAATCAAATTCTGTAAAAAATGACGAGTGAAATCCGAAAGGTGCTCTTTGGAATATGGGCCCCTTTGCCCACCTAGGCTGCAAAAAAGTGTCACACATGTGGTATTGCCGTACTCAGGAGAAGTTGAGGAATGTGTTTTGGGGTGTCTTTTTACATATACCCATGCTGGGTGAGATAAATATCTTGGTCAAATGACAACTTTGTATAAAAAAATGGGAAAAGTTGTCTTTTGCCAAGATATTTCTCTCACCCAGCATGGGTATATATAAAATGACACCCCAAAACACATTCCCCACCTTCTCCTGAGTACGGAGATACCAGATGTGTGACACTTTTTTGCAGCCTAGGTGGGCAAAGGGGCCCATATTCCAAAGAGCACCTTTTGGATTTCACAGGTCATTTTTTACTGAATTTGATTTCAAACTCCTTACCACACATTTGGGCCCCTAGAATGCCAGGGCAGTATAACTACCCCACAAGTGACCCCATTTTGGAAAGAAGAGACCCCAAGGTATTCGCTGATGGGCATAGTGAGTTCATGGAAATTTTTTTTTTTTGTCACAAGTTAGTGGAATAGGAGACTTTGTATGAAAAAAAAAAAAAAAAAAAAAAATCATCATTTTCCACTAGCTTGTGACAAAAAATAAAAAATTCTAGGAACTTGCCATGCCCCTCACGGAATACCTTGGGGTGTCTTCTTTCCAAAATGGGGTCACTTGTGGGGCAGTTATACTGCCCTGGCATTTTCCAGGGGCCCTAATGTCTGGTAAGTAGGTAAATGACCTGTGAAATCTGAAAGGTGCTCTTTGGAATGTGGGCCCCTTTGCCCAGCTAGGCTGCAAAAAAGTGTCACACATCTGGTATCTCCGTACTCAGAAGAAGGTAAGGAATGTGTTTTGGGGTGTCATTTTACATATACCCATGCTGGGTGAGAGAAATATCTTGGCAAAAGACAACTTTTCCCATTTTTTTTATACAAAGTTGGCATTTGACCAAGATATTTATCTCACCCAGCATGGGTATATGTAAAATGACACCCCAAAACATATTCCCCAACTTCTGCTGAATACGGAGATACCACATGTGTGACACTTTTTTGCAGCCTAGGTGGGCAAAGGGGCCCAAATTCCTTTTAGGAGGGCATTTTTAGATATTTGGATACCAGACTTCTTCTCACGCTTTGGGGCCCCTAAAATGCCAGGGCAGTATAAATACCCCACATGTGACCCCATTTTGGAAAGAAGACACCCCAAGGTATTCAATGAGGGGCATGGCGAGTTCATTGAAAAAAAAAAATTTTGGCACAAGTTAGCGGAAATTGATTTTTTGGATTTTGTTCTCACAAAGTCTCCCTTTCCGCTAACTTGGGACAAAAATTTCAATCTTTCATGGACTCAATATGCCCCTCAGCAAATACCTTGGGGTGTCTTCTTTCCAAAATGGTGT
Source organism: Bufo bufo (assembly GCF_905171765.1). NCBI lineage: Eukaryota > Metazoa > Chordata > Amphibia > Anura > Bufonidae > Bufo > Bufo bufo. The sequence goes on from NC_053389.1 coordinate 224,936,046, forward strand.
TATTTGTGGGGTGTTTGTACTGCCCTGGCATTTGAGGGTCTCCGCAATCATTACATGTATGCCCAGCATTAGGAGTTTCTGCTATTCTCCTTATATTGAGCATACGGGTAATGAGATTTTTTTTTTCCGTTCAGCCTCTGGGCTGAAAGAAAAAAATGAACGGCACAGATTTCTTCATTCGCATCGATCAATGTGGATGAAAAAATCTCTGCCAAAAAAAGAAAAAGGAGGGGAAAGGCGTCTGCCAGGACATAGGAGCTCCGCCCAACATCCATACCCACTTCAGCTCGTATGCCCTGGCAAACCAGATTTCTCCATTCACATCAATCGATGTGGATGAATAAATCATTGCCGGGATTTTTTTTTTTATATATACAAAGTGTTTGCCAAAGTATATGAACACCGCCACCTCCTCAGCTCATATGCCTCGGCAAACATATCTTTTACTGCAGAGGAGAAATCTCGTCTTGCAGCGCCGCATACACCGACTTGCGTGTAATCTGACAGCAGCACAATGCTTCTGTCCGAATGCACATCAGTGCTGCAGCTGGTCGATCGGTTGGTCCACCTGGAAGGTAAAAAAAACAAAACAAAAAAGAAAAAACCAGGCCGCAAAGCAATAACTTTATTAACTTTAGAACAGAACATATTAACTTTTTTAAACTTTTTTAACTTTTTTACTTACCGGTAATTTTTTTTTTGTTTAGTTTTTTTTACCTTTATAGAACAAACCTCTCCTTCCCCATGGGACAATGTGCAAAGCGCAAATCGCCCAAAGATGTGGCGAAGTACGTTATGCACTTTATCCCAGGTGAAAGGAGAGGTTTGCAGCAGCTGAGAGTAAAAGGGCCCTAATAGCCCTGTGTGCCTGTCCTGTGAGATGCAATCCCTATGCTAGGTGTACCTGTGTGTGGTACTTCCGGAAACACTCTCCATAGCATAGGGCAGGGTGGTCAGCACAGTCAGGACAGAAATAGCGGGTGTCACGCCTTATTCCACTCCTGCTACAGACACGACATCTTTTTCGGGGTGACGGTTGGGTTGAGGTACCAGGAACGACACTGGGGAAATGTCGCTCGTGTAGACGGCTAACTACACTGGGGGATGGGGCCACGGAACCTCCTGGGTAAAGGAGGTTCTCGATGATCTCTTCCTGGAATTTGAGGAAAGATCGTGTTCTCCCAGCCTTACTGTAGAGAACAAAACTATTGTACAGCGCCAATTGAATTAAATATACAGACACCTTCTTATACCAGCGTCTGGTTCTGCGGGAAACTAAATACGGAGACAACATCTGGTCATTGAAGTCCACCCCTCCCATGAGCGCATTATAGTCGTGGACACAGAGGGGCTTTTCAATGACACGGGTTGCTCGCTCAATTTGGATTGTCGTGTCTGCGTGAATGGAGGAGAGCATGTAAACGTCACGCTTGTCTCTCCATTTCACCGCGAGCAGTTCTTCGTTACACAAGGCAGCCCTCTGCCCCCTTGCAAGACGGGTGGTTACAAGCCGTTGGGGGAAGCCCACGCGACTAGTTCGCGCGGTGCCACAGGCGCAAATCCGTTCTAGAAACAAATGCCTAAAGAGGGCCACACTTGTGTAAAAATTGTCCACATAAAGATGGTACCCCTTGCCGAATAAGGGTGACACCAAGTCCCAGACTGTCTTCCCACTGCTCCCCAGGTAGTCAGGGCAACCGACCGGCTCCAGGGTCTGATCTTTTCCCTCATAGACACGAAATTTGTGGGTATAGCCTGTGGCCCTTTCACAGAGCTTATACAATTTGACCCCATACCGGGCACGCTTGCTTGGGATGTACTGTTTGAAGCCAAGGCGCCCGGTAAAATGTATTAGGGACTCGTCTACGCAGATGTTTTGCTCGGGGGTATACAAATCTGCAAATTTCTGGTTGAAATGGTCTATGAGGGGCCGAATTTTGTGGAGCCGGTCAAAAGCTGGGTGGCCTCTGGGACGGGAGGTGGTGTTGTCGCTAAAATGCAGGAAACGGAGGATGGCCTCAAATCGTGCCCTGGACATAGCAGCAGAGAACATGGGCATGTGATGAATCGGGTGCGTTGACCAATATGACCGCAATTCATGCTTTTTTGTCAGGCCCATGTTGAGGAGAAGGCCCAAAAAAATTTTAATTTCGGAAACTTGGACTGGTTTCCACCGGAAAGGCTGGGCATAAAAGCTTCCCGGGTTGGCGGATATAAATTGTGTGGCATACTGGTTGGTCTCTGCCACGACTAAGTCCAAGAGCTCCGCAGTCAAGAACAGCTCAAAAAATCCCAGGGCCGAACCGATTTGAGCCGTCTCAACCCGAACTCCAGACTGGGCGGTGAAAGGGGGAACTACAGGTGCGGCTGAAGTTGGTGACTGCCAATCAGGGTTTGCCAGCACCTCAGGGATTCTAGGGGCTCTACGGGCCTGTCTTTGCGGTGGCTGCGACGGGGTAACTAGTGCACGTGCCACCGTACCAGCTTCAACTGCCCTTCTGGTGCTCGCCACGTCACCATGTTGTACGGCAGTGCTGGTACTAGGTCCAGGGAGGGCTGCGCTGCTGGTGTATGCCTCACCACGTGATCCGGCAGCGACAGCCCCACTCTGCTGCTCTTGAAGCGGATCCTGCATAACCTGTGGTCTAGCGACATGGGGCCGGGTACGCCTGGTGCTGCCAGGGACCTCCACCTCCTCGTCCGAACTTTGGGTCAGAGAGCCACTGCTTTCCACAGGTTCATATTCTGACCCGCTAGATTCATCAGATGAGGGTTCCCACTCCTCATCCGACTGGGTCAGAATCCTGTAGGCCTCTTCAGAAGAATACCCCCTGTTTGACATTTTGGACTACTAAATTTAGGGGTATTCCCTGAGACTACCCAAGAAAAAAAGCAAACCTGTCTTACAAAGGGGAGGCTAGCGAAGTACCGGAGGCCGCTGCGGTTGATAAAAAATATCAAAACTGATTTTTTTATCGCCGCAGTGCGTGTAAAATGAATGTGCAGTGATCAAAAAATATATATTTTTTGTCACTGCGGTGGGGCGGGCGTGGGTGAACGCACGTGTGGGCGACCGATCAGGCCTGATCGGGCAAACACTGCGTTTTGGGTGGAGGGCGAACTAAAGTGACACTAATACTATTATAGATCTGACCGTGATCAGTTTTGATCACTTACAGATACTATAAAAGTACAAATGCTGATTAGCGATACGCTATTCAGCGAATAAAAGTGACTGCGGTGCGGTGGGGTGGGCGCTAACTGACGCTAACTACCTAACCAAGGGGCCTAAACTATCCCTAAAACCTAACAGCCAATACTAGTGAAAAAAAAAAAGTGACAGTTTACACTGATCACTTTTTTTCCTTTCACTGGTGATTGACAGGGGCGATCAAAGGGGTGATCAAAGGGTTAATTGGGGTGCAGGGGGGTGATCTGGGGCTAAGGTGTAGTGTTGGTGCTACTCACTGTGAAGTCTGCTCCTGTGCTGGATCCAACCGACGAAAAGGACCAGCACAGGAGCAGACAAGCCATATAACAGATCATATTTACTAATATGATCTGTTATATGGCTTGTGATTGGATTTTTTAAAAATCGCCAGCCTGCCAGCCAATGATCGTTGCTGGCAGGCTGGTGACTAACTTGTTCTTTAACTTTTGCCGGCCCGCGATGCGCATGCGCGGGCCGGCTTGGAGCGAAATCTCGCGTCTCGCGAGATGACGCGTATATGCGTGACTGTGCGCAGCGCTGCCACCTCCGGAACGCGAATCTGCGTTAGGCGGTCCGGAGGTGGTTAATATGCTCAAACCAGGTGACAGATTCCTTTTAACAGGCCTCCTCTGGGCAAATCCAACATGGCACAAGCTCTCAGGGGTCATAGAACAGGGGACCCACTGCCTGGTGCAGTGGAAAGCAGAAGATTCCTGGCACCCCTCCCCCACACAGCACCACAGTCTGCTATCTGCAGCACTTGTCTGAGTTCTTCCAGACCTGGATAACAGCAAAGTTATCTATCTATCATCTATGTATCTGTCTCTCTGTCTGTCTATCTCTCTAGCTCATATATCTATCTATCTATCTATCTATCTATCTATCTGACAAATGCAGCGTCCCACTCAGGACACGTGGGAACTGCAGAATAGCTTTAAAACTGCATTATCATATTGCATGTTATTTTGTACTGCAACACCTGTTGTATACCTGTTCATAGGCTGGTCTGGTGCAATTTATACATCCCACCACTAGATGGGGATAGCACTTAGGTCATATAAATACCTAGGTCAGGCCTAGTGAGACAGATCAGTGGTTGTTGATTAGTAGTCAGTCTGTTGTTGAGTTAGAGAGAGTGCAGATCTAGCACCTCTGCTCAGGCAAAAGTCTAGTCCTGGAAGGGACAAAAGAAAGGAAAGACTAAAATCCAAAGGATAAAAGCCACAATACAGGCATAAAAGACCTTTGGGAATCCAGGTGAAGGATACTTTAGCCACAGGCAACCTCACCAAATAACTCTAGTTCACAAGGGACCTGAAGCAAAGTCACCTACCAGAACTACTGATACAGAACCTTCAAGCCAAGCTAAACCCAGCCAAACCTATTAACAGTGGATCAACAGAATTCCTCTAAATTGCAAAAGACTGTATTCTGTCTGGATGTAAATGCTGCAACTAGAACCAACATCAGTAAAAGTTGTGAGTTGTATCCTACCACTGTCTACTTCATTCTTACCATTGGTTATACCACCATTAATGGTACTGGCGTCACGACAAATACCATCAAGGGACTCAGCCGCAACAAGCACCCTAAGCACCCCTGACATGAAGGGCACCTCAACCTCCATCTTAGCTGATGCTTCCCTACCACAGAGCGTGCCCCGGAGGATTTCGTGCTGTCCACCTCAACACTGTGCTGCCAGCCCAGGGAGGCTTTCTGCTAACCGTGAGTAAACCGATGAACTGTGTTATTGTTTGGCCCCTCATCGGCCCACCGTGCACCTCACGTGTTGTCCCTGCGGTTCTGGCTGGCTGCACAAATAATGAGGCAGCACTCCAACGTGGATAAAGGGTGTCAGACCCTTTTATAATCCCTGTAGCAACGTTTCAGCCCAGCTCAATGGGGCCTTTGTCAAGGTTGGAGATTATCTATGGACTCTGTTGCCTACAGTTCATGAGGGATTGCACCCGATTTTCACAACTGCTGTGCTGCTGCTGCTTTTTTCTCTCTATCTATCTATCTATCTATCTATCTATCTATCTATCTATCTATCTATCTATCTATCTAATCTTATCTATTATATATCTCATATCTATCTATCTACCTACCTACCGTATTTTTCACTTTATAAGACGCACTTTCCCCCTCAAAGTGGGGGAAAGGGTCTGTGCAAATGTGCCAAAATCATGGTGGCTGTCTGGCAGCGGCAAGCTGTAGTGCGGGGTGGGCGGCAGGGACAGTGAGGCATGCTGTAGTGTGAGGCTGGGTGGGCGCCAGCAGTGAGGCATGCTGCAGTGCAGGGCAGGCAGCAGCGACAGTGAGCCATGCTGTAGTGCGTGGCGGGCGGCAGGGACAGTGAGGCATGCTGTAGTGCAGGGTGGGTGGCAGGGACAGTGAGGCATGCTGTAGTGCGTGGCGGGCGGCAGGGACAGTGAGGCATGCTGTAGTGCAGGGCAGGCAGCAGCGACAGTGAGCCATGCTGTAGTGCGGGGCGGGGGGCAGGGACAGTGAGGCATGCTGTAGTGCAGGGTGGGTGGCAGGGACAGTGAGGCATGCTGTAGTGCGGGGCAGGCGGCAGGGACAGTGAGGCATGCTGTAGTGCAGGGTGGGTGGCAAGGGCAGCGAGACATGCTGTAGTGTGAGGCAGGGTGGGCGGTGGCAGTGAGGCATGCTGTAGTGCGGGGGGAGGTGGCAGGGGCAGCGAGGCATGCTGTAGTGTGAGTCAGGGTGGGTGACGGCAGCGAAGCATGCTGTTGTGCGGGACAGGGTGGACGGTGGCGGAAGTGAAGCATTCAGTGAAACTGAATGCCACCATCCTGCAGCCAGGGTCAATTCCAGAGGTGAAGAGAGGAGAGACATTCTTCTTCTTCTCTGAACTGCCGACTGGTGGAGATTGCCAGTGTGAACTATTGCTGCTCCACCGCATCCACCAATCAGCTTACTCCTGGCCAGTTACGTGCGCTGCTGCTATTAGGAAGGAAGAAGGGAGGCCTTCCGTTACCCCTGGACAGTCTTCACCTCAAGTTCCTAGGTGAGTGAGAGCCAGGATATGAAGGGGCTGTCATTCACAGCTCCTTTATCCATAGTTCCCCCACATAACAGTGTGTCATCCACAGATCCTCCATAATAGTGTCATCCACAGATCCCCCATAATAGTGTCATCCACAGATCCCCCATAACAGTGTGTCACCCACAGATCCCCCATAACAGTGTGTCACCCACAGATCCCCCATAACAGTGTGTCACCCACAGATCCCCCATAACAGTGTGTCATCCACAGATCCCCCATAACAGTGTGTCATCCACAGATCCCCCATAACAGTGTCAACCACAGATACCACCCCCATAACAGTATGTCATTCCCAGATTCCTTCCATAACAGTGTGTAAGCAATAGATCCCCATACGGGCCCCTGCACACGACCGTATGCCCTCCGAGACATGCGGTCCGTGAGCGGGCCTCATGTCCCGGAGCGGCATTGATAGTGCGCACGGGAGCACACAGCATCATAGATTACAATGATGCTGTGCACGTCGGGCCGCCTGCAGAGCTATTGTACCGCACTCATAAGATCATATGAGTGTAGGACAATAGTCCCACGGGCGGCTCGACGTGCACAGCATCATTGTAATCTATGATGCTTTGTGTGCCGTGCACATGATCAATGCCGCTCCGGGACATATGGCCCGATCACGGACCGTATATCTTAGAGGGCATACAGTCGTGTGTAAGAGGCCTTACAGTGTGAAATATTTTTTTATTTTATTAAATTTTTTAGCACACCTTTTGGTTCAAAATATTTTTTTCTTATTTTCCTCCTCTAAAACCTAGATGCGTGTTATCATCAGGTGCGTCTTAGAAAGCAAAAAATACAGTATCTATCTATTTTTTTTTTTTAACAATTCTTTATTGTTATCATGTCAATGCGATACAAGTAAAATGCATATAAGGTGTACAAAAGAACAATCGGTTCACATTTCTTTTCTTCCAAACATATGATGAAAACATGACAAACCTATATTTTCTAATTTCCCCCTCCCTCCCCTTCTCTGGATGTCCCGGCTACTTCTGAGGAACATTCAAACTTTCAAATTTCCTAATCGATCTCTCAAGTCTTCTTGTAGATACCACTCTGTATATTTAAAAGGCCCCATTACTGAGGGGTATTCAGCATGTGGAATGTATTGCAGGATAAACCTTTTCCAAGTTTTATATAACTTCTTTCCCAGGGTTTCTTTTTTAGCAATAGCGTTTTGCCATTCTATCTGAAAAATACGTCTGATCTGGGTTATCAATAGATCCAAACTAGGGACCTCTGCAGTCAACCACTTCGTCAGCAAGTATCTATTTTATATCTATGTATTGTATACTGTATATCTATATACTAGATCTTGTGCTCCCCAGTAAGCAGTACTTTCAGGCCAATTTAACTCATGGTGCTCGGTCAGAAGCTGAGAAGGCACCATAGCTGCTGGGTTTCTACTGTTTCACACTCCAGACACCAGGACATTTAACCACTCAGATGCCATGGTTGCAGTTGACCACAGCATCTGAGGGGTTAACCATGGGAGCACTGCACCCCCAAAGACTGCAATGGTAATTCATTGCAGTGTGGTGGAGAAGCGATTAAATGATCACATGTTTAAGGAAACTTAATATGTGTATAAAAGTTTAATAAAATATATAAAAATTCAAATTACTCCCTATCTACATGTTAAAAACAAGCAAAAAGTCCAAAAACACCCGTAAGGTTAAAATATGAATGTATTTAGCCCATTTGGTGAATCAGTGGCATACATAGAGAACTAAGGGCCCCATAGCAAGGATCAAACCAGGCCCACACACAGGACAGAAGAGTTTCTGCCTAAACCCCTTTCAACGACCCTTGGGCCATATTTCCCACTGCCTCATTTGTTAAAAGTTGTTCCTTTAGACTAGAGAGTAGAGTCCTGACCAAGTTTTTACCTCCAGTAGAAGAGGAGATAATCCCAACTAAGACTGGGCCCCCTCTTGCCCTGGGCCCCATAGCAGTCGCATGGTCTGCCGCTATGGTAGTTACGCCCCTGTGGTGAATGAAAATAATGAACAAAAATCACCTCCTCCCAGTCAGCCTCGGTTCCGTCTCCTCCACAGACCAGAGCAGCTGATGCCCTGGTGCTGCTAGGAACAAGGTAAGTATGTGGTGTTTATTTTTTTTTTACTTTCTGTGAGGGGCACATAGGGCATATTACTAGGGGCACAGCTGGGCATATTACTGGGGGCACATAACAGGGCATATTACTGGGGGCACATAACACGGTATATTACTGGGGGCACAGCTGATCATATTACTGGGAGCACATAACAGGGCATATTACTGGGGGCACATAACACGGTATATTACTGGGGGCACAGCTGATCATATTACTGGGAGCACATAACAGGGCATATTACTGGGGGCACATAACACGGTAGATTACTGGGGGCACAGCTGATCATATTACTGGGAGCACATAACAGGGCATATTACTGGGGGCACATAACACGGTATATTACTGGGGGCACAGCTGATCATATTACTGGGAGCACATAACAGGGCATATTACTGGGGGCACAGCTGAGCATAATTCTGTGAGGGGGCACATAACAGGGCATATTACTGGGGGCACAGCTGGGCATAATTCCGCGAGGGGGGCACATAACTAGGCATATTACGGGGGCGCAGCTGGGCTGAAAGGGGTATTCCCATCACATACAATACGGACATATCTCTAGGGTATGCTCCCATTGTCTGGGACCCGCACCTACAAGGAGAACAGGGCAAGGAGAGCTGTGGCTGGATGACCCCGTCCACCATAAAGAGCTGCTCCCCGCTGCTCCCATACAAGTGAAAGGGAGCACACTGGCGGCCCCTGCTCCCATTCATTTCTATGGGGCAGATGGAAATAGCTGACCCAGCACTTGGCTATTTTCGGCGGCCCCATTGAAATGAATGGATGGCGGCTGCGCATGCGCAGTGCGCCCTCCATTCATTTCCCCACTCAATTCTCGTTGTAGGTGTGGGTCTCAGAGGTGAGACCCGCACCTATCAGACAATGGGGGCATATCCTAGCGATATGCCCCTATTGTATGTGATGGCAACACCCCTTTAATTCTGTGAGCACTGTGGGCATAAATACTGTGCATGCAGTACTTTTAGTCCGGCTGCCTCTCAGAGTGCGCTGCCGTGCTGCCGCCGGAACTCCGCCCCCGCCCCCATTATAGTCAATGGGGACGGAGTGGCAGTCCGGGGGCACACGTGAACTAGCGGCAGGACGGATCTGACAGGCTGTTCACCCGCCGAAACATCCTGCCGGAGTCCCCTGCCGCTAGTGTGAAAGTACCCTAAGGCTTCAGTTACTAATAATGTCTGCATCCGTTATGAACGGATCTGGTTGTATTTTCTTTAAAGGGGTTCTGCAGTTTGTTTAAACTGATAATCTATCCTCTGGATAGATCATCAGAATCTGATTGGCGGGGGTCTGACACCTGGGACCCCCGCTGATCAGCTGTTTGAGAAGGCTGCCTTCTCAAACAGCTGATCGGCGGGGGTCCCGGGTGTCGGACCCCCGCCGATCAGATGCTGATGATCTATCTAGAGGATTGATCATCAGTTTAAACAAACTGCAGAACCCCTTTAACATACTGTAGCAATGACGGATCCATCATGAACTCCATTGAAAGTCAATGGGTGATGGATCCGTTTTCTATTGTGTCAGAGAAAACTGATCCGTCCCCATTGACTTGCATTCTATGTCATGCTCTGCATTCCATGACAGAAAGAAAACCACGGCTTGCTGCGGTTTGCTCTCCGGTATCGGAACGCAACCAAACGGAAAGGAATGCATTCTGGTGCACTCCTTTCGGTTCAGTTGCGTTTTGTCCCCATTGACAATGAGTAGCGACAAAACGGAAGCGTTTTTCTCTGTTATTGAGATCCTATAATGGATCTCAATACTGGAAAATGTAAACGCAAGTGTGAAAGTAGCCTAATGCAGTATTGTCAGTAATTTATGTCTCCAACCCAACTGCCCACCAGGGAGTAAGGGCTCATTCACACGAACATATTTTTTTTCTGTTTCTGTTCAGATTTTTTACAGGTCCGTATGCAAAACCATTCACTTCAATGGGTCCAGAAAAAAAAAAAAGGACATTTCACCGTGTGCGTTCCCTTTCCATATGTCCGCATGTCCGTTCCGCTAAAAAAATAGAACATGACCTATTCTTGTCCATTTTGTGGATGAGGACAGGCATTGTTACAATGGATCTGCAAAAATAAAATGGATGCAATACGAATGTAACATGGATGTCATCTTTTTTTGCGGATCCGTGTTCTGCGGACCATACACGGGTGACGCTAGGGAGGCCTGTCCCCGCCTGCCATTGGCTGCTTTCCCCCGACACCGGATGTTTTCATTCATGTACAGGGAGAAGCAGCAGCGGAGGTGCGGGGACCAGGAGCGACCGCAGGGAGTGGGGTAAGTACACTGCCTGACCAAAAAAAAAGTCGCCACCTAGATTTAACTAAGCAAATAGTTATGAGCCTCCTATTGAATAATTACTGCATGGGCGATTATCTTTCAGCTGGCAACAAGTTATTTAACCCCAACTGGTGCAATGAGTTGCTTTTCATTTCTTAAACAACCATGTCGAAAGACACATCTCGTGGTCGTGGAAAAGATGTTAGTCTGTTTGAGAAGGGTCAAATCATTGGCATGCATCAAGCAGAGAAAACATCTAAGGAGATTGCAGAAACTACTAAAATTGGGTTAAGAACTGTCCAACGCATTATTAAAAACTGGAAGGATAGTGGGGACCCATCGTATTCGAGGAAGAAATGTGGTGGGAAAAAAATCCTGAATAATTGTGATCGGCGATCACTTAAACGTTTGGTGAAATCAAATCAAAGAAAAACAACAGTAGAACTCAGGGCTATGTTTAATAGTGAAAGTAAGAGCATTTCCACACGCACAATGCGAAGGGAACTCAAGGGATTGGGACTAAACAGCTGTGTAGCCGTAAGAAAACCACTAATCAGTGAGGCAAAACAGAAAAAAGGCTTCAGTTTGCTAGGGAGCATATTGGACTCTGGAGCAATGGAAGAAGGTCAGTGCTATGATCTGGGGTTGCTGCAGTTGGTCAGGTCTAGGTTCAGCAACAGTATGTGCTCCAAGAATGAGGTCAGCTGACTACCTGAACATACTGAATGACCAGGTTATACCATCAATGGATTTTTTTCTTCCCTGATGGCACGGGCATATAACAAGTAGAGTTGTTGCGATACCAAATTTTTGATTCGATCTCGATACCATAAAAAAGTATTGCGATACTCGATACCACGTGAAAAAAAATAAAACACCAAAAAAGCCACATGCATTCCGCATTTATAAAAAAATGGCGAATTGCGCAGTTTTTATTTTGTTCTTTTTTTTTCTGTTCCGGCGTTCACCGCAGATTTTTAAAATATTTTAATAGTTTGGACATTTTGGACGTGGCGATACAGAGCTGGAGACGGTAACTGGGCCACAGTGGGTGAACGGAGCGGCGCCCAGGCATAATAGTAAGTGCAGGGAGATCCCTGGGCGCTGCTCTATGTAGTCTGCTACTTAACAAAGTCCGGACCCATGAAAGGTCCTCCTATCATTGGTGGCGCAGTGCACCCGCCCCTCCTCCGCCCCTCTCTCTTTGTTGGCAGCGCGGCACAGGGGGGAGGAAGAGACAGCTTCCTTCTCCCCTGTGCTGCTGAGGGAACATGAGCGCGCTGACAGCAGATACCCGCAACAATCCTAATTCCAAGATGACAATGCCAGGATTCATCGGGCTCAAATTATGAAAGAGTGGTTCAGGGAGCATGAGACATCATTTTCACACATAGATTGGCCACCACAGAGTCCAGACCTTAACCCCATTGAGAATCTTTGGGATTTGCTGGAGAAGGCTTTGCGCAGCAGTCAGACTCTACCATCATCAATGCAAGATCTTGGTGAAAAATTAATGCAACACTAGATGGAAATAAATCTTGTGACATTGCAGAACCTTATCGAAACAATGCATGCCATAATCAAAGCTAAAGGCGGTCCAAAGAAATATTAGAGTGTGTGACCTTTTTTTTTTTGGGTGGCAACTTTTCTTTGGGGCAGGCAGTGTATATTACCTGTGAGGGGCCCGGCACATGGGAGGGGCTGTTTAAGATATTGGATAACCCCTTTAACGACCATCCAGCAGGAGATCCCTCAACACCAGAGTGTGCCCTGAAGGAATAGGTGCTATCTTTCCCATAACTACACACCGGCCCAGAAACGTGACTACCAACTACTACACCCATTAGGCCACTACACTCACACATTGCCCCTGAGGTCCCGGTCGCTGCAATAACTTCTGCTGGGTCTTTACAGGACACCAGGACCCCCACACCCCTCTTTGTGACCAGGTTACCCAGTTGGCGGGGGGTTCGGGGGCACCCAACTGAAAAAAAAATATATAGAAACTATCTGGGGCCACCCCCCTACTCTTGCCCTCGAGTGCCTGTAAATATGGCCCTGCTTCATGGTCTGTAAGTGGACCCTTGAAAAATCGTATTCATATCAAAGTTATGTTACAGAATTAGAAAAAACTGTGCTGTTTTTTTTCCAGAAACAGTGCCACACCTGTCCATGGATTGTGTCTGGTATTGTAGCTCAACACCACTAAACAGGGTCTTGTGACTTTTTTATGCCAAAAACTGGCATAGGGCCCACCAATGTGTTTTGTGGTCTCACCAACCCCACGGTCAGGTTTCCTGATGCAACTTTCAAAGCCAAAACTTGGAGTCAATTCAAAAAGAGATGAAGTGGTGTCTGTCCTTTAGGTTAGGGCTACACAACGACTATTTGTCGCAGCAATGTCACGCAGCAAAACTCCAAAACTTGGAGTCAATTCAAAAAGAGATGAAGTGGTGTCTGTCCTTTAGGTTAGGGCTACACAACGACTATTTGTCGCAGCAATGTCACGCAGCATTTTTTGTAATGACAGTCATTGGTGTCACAGTGTGACATGCTGCGAATGCAACACAACTATAGTGACACAAAGCAACTAAATAAAGACTAGCACGCGAAGATATATCACTATGCAGGTGTTGAGCTGGTTTAAAACCGTTTACCTGTAGTGAAGGCTTCAGTTTGCGTGCTTCTGTCTGCGTCCCTGTAGTTTGGTAAGGCGATTTTTTCTTTTTTCTTTTCTTTTTTACTTTGGTTGTCAATTCGCTTTTTCCTGCAGCTGGATTACCCTATCTGACTCAGAGCATCAAGAAAAAGCGAATTGACAACCAAAGTAAAAAAGAAAAGAAAAAAGAAAAAATCGCCTTACCAAACTACAGGGACGCAGACAGAAGCACGCAAACTGAAGCCTTCACTACAGGTAAACGGTTTTAAACCAGCTCAACACCTGCATAGTGATATATCTTCGCGTGCTAGTCTTTATTTAGTTGCAACACCTGTACAGTAATATCTATTACCATAAAATGTCCTTCAGCGCAGTATCTTAATACATTACATTGTCTTCCCTGTGCGGCAGATTTGTGTGGTTCTGCCGCGATACCGCTGCTCCTTACATATAGCATCCACTGAGCGCCACCTCTGCAACTCCTTATCCCACTTGCACATACCAACCACAAGCTTTGGGGGCTGCTAGTGTTCTCTGCTATTGTTAATAACCACACGTACCAACATCTATATGGCGGAACTGTGGTGGGACAGAAAGGAACGGATCCAGAGAGTTCAATCCATCTTTGGATCCAGTTCCCTAAAAAACTCTAAAAACAATAACCATGTGGACACACACTTTCCATTTATTAGAAACACTTTGCGAGATCTAGAAGACATGCTCACTATAGAACTAAAAGACCTATGGGAGATAATGACATTGGAAAAATACCTAGAGTGGAATATTGTGCCAAAAGGACTGAAAGTAGAAAAAACCCTATCAGGAGACATGGGAGATAAAGAAATCATCACTGAATGGAACCAGATGTTCCATGACTTCTCAAGGAAAGCCATCAGCTTCATCATTTATAAAAGAAAGCAGAGACTAACAACCATGAGTAAAGAAATATGTACAGCTTTTGAAAAAATACGCCCTTGGAAAGACAATCCAAGCATACAACCTTTGGTTGACAACATAAGAACAAGACTACATAATAAAGAACTAGAAATAAAAGAAAAGAAAATGTGGAAATTCAATAGAGACTCACTACCAACGCACATATTCAATCAGGAACAAACTGAAGATCTCAGTGCTCTAGAAACTATAGATGAACTATCTATAGAAACATCAAACATTGAAGACACATCATTCTCAGTATACAATCACACAGAGGACAACCACACAGAGGACAATGATACAGACATCCCACCAGCCACCACTAACCGCATGACAATAGAAGCCCAGATACATAACACCAGCATTGTGCGACATAATAGATATAGTCCACTCAGCCAATTAATAGATGAAGACATAAACCAAAATGATGACACACAACCGAAAATGAAGCCTAAAAAGAAAATAGAGACTGTCAGTAATAAGAATGAGGGGAAAGGTGAAAGATTCTCACTAAGAAGACATAATGCAAACATGTCATACAGCGCAGCATTAGTAAATGGAAAATATCTTGGAGAAATAAGAGAAGATACAATAGATACACAGTCAGTGACAAATTAGGAAACCAATCAGGAAAATCAAGAAAATTTGGAAACAACAAGGAAAAAGAAAGATAGCTTAAAAAAAACAGTAAAAAAGGATTTTTTTCAGGTCCGAAAAAATACAAACAAAAAAGGGGATGCAGAGGGGGGAAATTCTCCAAAAAAGAGAAAAAACTAATAGGGGAAACAGAAACGGATGAAAAATGGGGACAAAAAATATACAACCTCAGCAACCATACTCTAAAACCAGGGGAGGAAAAAATCCTCAAAAAGGGACTAAAATTCGCCTCCACGGTGTACCTTAACAAATTTGAGGTGTTCATCGGGGTGAGAAAATTTATGAGGAATCTAGCCCTGAAAAAATACTTTATAAAAAAATCTGTAAATAACCAAATGCCCCAAAAAAACCAACACAAGGAAATATGTAAAGAGACAGAGGAGGAGCCAACAGACACTTTTAAACACACTGATTTAAAGCCCAAATCAAAATATAACCCCATACAGGAATACTCCTCAGCCCTAAACAGCTTCATGAACCAAGTAACAAGGGACATAAGAAAAATTAAATACCCAAAAAACCCTCAATATATGCGCAATATCTCGGAGGAAGAAAAGAAAGCTATCTTCAGCATGCAAAAAGACCACAATATTATTATACGCCCAGCTGACAAGGGGGGGGGGGGGGTATAGTCCTACTGAACACCGAGGACTATAAGAGGGAAACTAAAAATATTTTAAGTGACGTAAGGACATACAAAAAACTAAAAAGTGACCCCACTGAACTTTTTAAAAAACAACTAAAAGGGCTAGTCCAAAAAGGGAGAGACACAGGTATTTTAAACAAAAAAGAAGCAACTTTTATAAATAACATTCATCCAAAAATTGCTGTACTATACCACAATCCCAAAGTACATAAAAATATGGAAAACCCACCAGGGAGACCTATTGTGTCAGGTATAGACTGCCTCACTAGCTCACTGTCCAGATATATTGACCAGCAACTACAACCTTACGTACAGGTACTTCCAACCTATCTCAAAGATACTCAACACACTCTACAAATCCTTAACAATATAGAATGGAAAAATAACTACATAATTGGCACACTGGATGTAAAATCATTATACACCGTGATAGAAAACAGAAAAGGAGTAGACGCCGTTCAACATTTTTTAACAACAAAAGGGCAAATGCCTGAAGCGCAAATTAACTTCCTGGGAGAATGTATCATGTTTATTTTAACTAAAAATTATTTTTTATACAATGAAAATTTTTACCTACAGACGTGGGGTACTGCGATGGGGACGAGATTCGCACCGGGGTTCGCTAACCTATATGTCGGGTGGTGGGAGGAGCTGACTATCCACCCAGGTGGCGCCCCCCGTGCGGGTCTCATCCTCTGGCGGCGTTTTATAGACGATATTGTTTTTATATGGGATGGGGGAGAAACAAAACTGCTGGAATTTTTAAATGACATCAATAAAAATGATTTTTACTTGGAATTTAGTTCAACATACAGCAGAAGAGAAATTAATTTTTTGGACCTAACTATCTACATAGAGGGAGACAAACTACTTACCAAAACCTACAGCAAACCAACGGATGGAAACAGCTTTATATCGATGAACAGCTGCCACCTTCCCAAATGGCTGGAAAACATCCCGCGGAGTCAGTTCATGAGGCTAAGACGAAACTGCACAGAAATAGAGGAATATGAAAGGGAGGCAGATATTCTACAGAAAAAATTGGAACATAAGGGATATGATGTAATAAAATTGTCAGAGCAAAAAATTGAAATAAACCAATTAACCCCTTAAGGACTCGGCCCTATTTCACCTTAAGGACTTGGCCATTTTTTGCAAATCTGACCAGTGTCACTTTAAGTGCTCATAACTTTAAAACGCTTTGACTTACCCAGGCCGTTCTGAGATTGTTTTTTCGTCACATATTGTACTTCATGACACTGCTAAAATTGGGTCAAAAAAGTTAATTTTTTTGCATAAAAAAATACAATTTTTACCGAAAATTTTGAAAAATTAGCAAATTTCAAAGTTTCAGTTTCTCTACCTCTGTAATACATAGTAATACCCCCAAAAATTGTGATGACTTTACATTCCCCATATGTCTACTTCATGTTTGCAGCATTTTGGGAATGATATTTTATTTTTTGGGGATGTTACAAGGCTTAGAAGTTTAGAAGCAAATTTTGAAATTTTCAGAAATCTTCAAAATCCCACTTTTTATGGACCAGTTCAGGTTTGAAGTCATATTGTGAGGCTTAGATAATAGAAACCTCCCAAAAATGACCCCATTCTAGAAACTACACCCCTCAAGGTATTCAAAACTGTTTTTTCAAACTTTATTAACCCTTTAGGTCTTCCACAAGAGTTAATGGCAGATGGAGAAACAATTTTGAAATTTAAATTTTTTGGAAAATTTTCCAATATAATCAATTTTTTCCAGGAGTAAAACAAGGGTTAACTGCCAAACAAAACTCAAAATGGGTTGCCCCGATTCTGTAGTTTGCAGAAACACCCCATATGTGGTCGTAAACTACTGTTTGGCCGAACGGGAGCACATAGAAGAAGGGGAACACCATATGGGTTTTGGAAGGCAGATTTTGCAGGACTGGTTTTGTTTATACCATGTCCCATTTGAAGCCCCCTGTTGCACCCCTAGAATAGAAATTTCAAAAAAGTGACTCCATCTAAGAAAGTACACCCCTCAAGGTATTCAAAACTGGGTTTACAAACTTTGTTAACCCTTTAGGTGGTCCACAAGAGTTATTGGCAGATGGAGAAACAATTTAGAAATTTCAATTTTTTGGAAAATTTTCCAATATAATCAATTTTTTCCAGGAGTAAAACAGGGGTTAACTGCCAAACAAAACTCAAAATGGGTTGCCCTGATTCTGTAGTTTGCAAAAACACCCCATATGTGGTCGTAAACTACTGTTTGGCCAAACGGGAGCACATAGAAGGAGGGGAACACCATATGGGTTTTGGAAGGCAGATTTTGCAGGACTGGTTTTGTTTATACCATGTCCCATTTGAAGCCCCCTGTTGCACCCCTAGAATAGAAATTTCAAAAAAGTGACTCCATCTAAGAAAGTACACCCCTCAAGGTATTCAAAACTGGGTTTACAAACTTTGTTAACCCTTTAGGTGCTCCACAAGAGTTATTGGCAGATGGAGAAACAATTTAGAAATTTCAATTTTTTGGAAAATTTTCCAATATAATCAATTTTTTCCAGGAGTAAAACAGGGGTTAACTGCCAAACAAAACTCAAAATGGGTTGCCCTGATTCTGTAGTTTGCAAAAACACCCCATATGTGTTCGTAAACTACTGTTTGGCCAAACGGGAGCACATAGAAGGAGGGGAACACCATATGGGTTTTGGAAGGCAGATTTTGCAGGACTGGTTTTGTTTATACCATGTCCCATTTGAAGCCCCCTGTTGCACCCCTAGAATAGAAATTTCAAAAAAGTGACTCCATCTAAGAAAGTACACCCCTCAAGGTATTCAAAACTGGGTTTACAAACTTTGTTAACCCTTTAGGTGCTCCACAAGAGTTATTGGCAGATGGAGAAACAATTTAGAAATTTCAATTTTTTGGAAAATTTTCCAATATAATCAATTTTTTCCAGGAGTAAAACAGGGGTTAACTGCCAAACAAAACTCAAAATGGGTTGCCCTGATTCTGTAGTTTGCAAAAACACCCCATATGTGGTCGTAAACTACTGTTTGGCCAAACGGGAGCACATAGAAGGAGGGGAACACCATATGGGTTTTGGAAGGCAGATTTTGCAGGACTGGTTTTGTTTATACCATGTCCCATTTGAAGCCCCCTGTTGCACCCCTAGAATAGAAATTTCAAAAAAGTGACTCCATCTAAGAAAGTACACCCCTCAAGGTATTCAAAACTGGGTTTACAAACTTTGTTAACCCTTTAGGTGTTCCACAAGAGTTATTGACAGATGGAGAAACAATTTAGAAATTTCTATTTTTTGGAAAATTTTCCAATATAATCAATTTATTCCAGGAGTAAAACAAGAGTTAACTGCCAAACAAAACTTAAAATGGGTTGCCCTGATTCTGTAGTTTGCAGAAACACCCCATATGTGGTCGTAAACTACTATTTGGCTAAACGGCAGGACATAGAAGAAGAAGAACGTCATATGGTTTTTGGAAGGCAGATTTTGCTGGACTGGTTTATTTACATCATGTACCCTTTCAAGCCCCCTGATGCACCCCTAGAGTAGAAACTCCATAAAAGTGACCCCATCTAGGAAACTACGGGATCAGGTGGTTGTTGTTTTGGGACTATTTTAGGGGTAAATATGATTTTTAGTTGCTCTTCATTACGCTTTTTTGAGGCAATGTAACAAAAAAAAAAATTAAAAATTGTTTCTACATTCGCTATTTAGTTTTGTGGAACACCTAAAGGGTTAACATAGTTTGTAAAGTAACTTTTGAATACCTTGAGGGGTGTAGTTTCTTAGATGGGGTCACTTTTTTGGAGTTTCTAGTCTAGGCTACATCAGGGGGGGCTTCTAATGGAACATGGTGTCAAAAAAAAAACTGTCCATCAAAATCTGCCTTCCAGAAACCGTATGGAGTTCCCTTCGTTCTATGCCCTGCCGTGCGGCTATATAGCCATTTACGACCACATATGGGGTGTTTCTGCAAACTACAGAATCAGGGCCATAAATATTGAGTTTTGTTTGGCTGTTAACCCTTGCTTTATTACCGGCAAAAAGGATTCAAATGGAAATTTTGCCCAAAAATGGGTGTTTTGGCACCGTTTTTATTTTATATTTTTAACACCGTTCATCCGAGGCGTTTGGTCAAAAGTTATTTTTATAGCGACGACTTTTACGCACGCGACGATGCCCAATATGTATGGCTCTCAGACTTTGGAGACACTAAGCAGGCATCCTAAAAACTGCGGCCCTCCAGATGTTGTAAAACTACAATTCCCACCATGCCCTGCTGATGGCTGTAGGTTGTCTGGGCATGCTGGGAGTTATAGTTTTACAACATCTGGAGGGCCGCAGTTTGAGGATGCCTGCTCTAAAACTAATATTTTTTTGGGGAAAAAAAATTGTTTCCGTGTCTCCAAAGTCTGAGAGCCATAGTTTTTTATGTTCTCTAGTGGACTGTTGGGGATTATAAAAATTTAGTACTCCATGGAAGTGTGATACTCCCTGAAGCAATTGATAATGCAGAGGCCCGGATGATCGGGGCACGTGTCACATTGAGTAGTGGTGTCCTTCCGTATCCCCCTCTTGTGACACACTCTGCATCTTTTTTGGGTTCGTCCCTTCTTTCCAGTATGGGGGACCACACCTGGAAAGTGTTGGCCAGGGACGATCCGGGCGCCTCCAATTCCCGAGGTACTCCGGCCTGCTCTTTCCCGGTCCGAAAAGATCAGGTCTTTGAGGACTGCCTCATAGAATTGGAGGAATGTCCCTGTGCTGCCAGCGCTTCGGGATAGTACAAAAGAGTTGTACATGGCAACCTGCACCAAGTAGACCGCAACTTTTTTGTACCATGCCCGGGTTTTGCGCATGGCATTATATGGCTTGAGGACTTGATCAGAGAGATCAACTCCTCCCATATACCGATTGTAGTCGACGATACAATCAGGCTTGAGGACCGTTGCCGCGGTACCTCGCACAGGGACTGGGGTGGTGCTGTTACCGTGGATTGTGGACAGCATAAGGACATCCCTCTTGTCCTTATATCTGACCAGCAACAGGTTTCCACTGGTAAGTGCACGGGTCTCACCCCTGGGGATAGGTACCTGGAGGGGGTGGGCAGGGAGGCCGCGTTGATTTTTCCGCACGGTCCCACAAGCGAACGTGGATCTGGCGGCAAGGGACCTGAACAAGGGAATGCTGGTATAAAAGTTGTCCACGTACAAGTGGTAACCGTTATCCAGCAGTGGGTACATAAGGTCCCACACGAGTTTCCCGGTAACACCCAGAGTGGGGGGACATTCTGGGGGTTGAATCCGGGAATCTCGCCCCTCGTACACACGAAATTTGTAAGTGTACCCTGAGGTACTCTCACAAATTTTGTATAGCTTCACGCCATACCTCGCCCGCTTTGTGGGAATATATTGGCGGAAACTGAGTCTCCCCTTGAACGCAACGAGAGACTCATCAACCGCGACCTCCCTTCCAGGTACGTAGGCCTGCTGAAATGTGGCCCCAAAGTGATCGATGACCGGCCGTATCTTATACAGCCGGTCATAGGCAGGATCACCTCGGGGTGGACATGCTGCATTATCGGAATAATGCAGACATTTCCGGATGGCCTCAAACCGGGGACGTGTCATAACCATACTGTACAGTGGGGTCTGGTATAGGACGTCCCCACTCCAGTATTGTCTGACACTGGGTTTTTGGACTAGACCCATATGCAGCACGAGGCCCCAAAATGTCCTCATCTCGGCTGCACTGACTGGCGTCCAGCCACCGGGTCTAGCCAAAAATGAGCCTGGGTTTTGAGCGACGAACTGTTGGGCATACAGATTCGTCTGCTCCACCATCAGATTCACCAGTGGGTTACTGAAAAAAAAACTAAAATAGTCAATTTCAGTAAACCCCACTGTGGGAATCTGGATTCCAGGATTGCCAGCAAAATCCGGAATCTCAGGCTCAAAGTCCACTGGGGGACACCAGCTAAGTTCATCGGCAGGGGGCTCCGGTGGACTTATTTGGTGGGCCGGGAAACCAGTACGAACCCCAGGGCGGCTCGTACTAGGGTGGGCCACAGGATCCCTAGCATGTGGGGCCCCTGGCTCCGCCTGGCGGCGTCTCCGCCGCCTTGGTGGCTCATCGTCATCCGATGATGATGAGGAGGATGCGGATGACAAAAGGAACGTGGGGTCATCCTCATCCTCACTGGGGCTCTCGGAGTCGGAGGCAATCTGGGCGTATGCCTCCTCGGCCGAGAACATCCGGCGGGCCATGGGTGTGTGTGCGTGTATGTGTGCGTGTGTGGCAAACTTTATTATATGTGCGTGTGTGTGGGGGCAACGGGTGTTCGCGTACTAAATAAGGAAAAAAAAGGGGCAAGTGTTTAGAAAAAAAAAAAAGTTCAAAGTTGCTGATCAGCGGTACAACGCTGATCAGCGGTGGGGCGGTGAGGCGGGCGATGCGCTAACAGTGGCCGGACAAAAAAAGAAAAGTGCCGGACAGTCAGCGCACGCAGAAAAAAAAAATAAAAAAAAAAGTGGTGGTAAGGGGGGGGGGGGGGGGGGTGGTAAGGGGGGGGGTGGTGAGGTGGGGGCTGGTGGGGGGAAGGGTGGGGGGTGGGGGCGCTGGTGGTGGTGGGGGGTTGGTGGGGGGGGGCAAGTGGCAGGGGGGGGTCTGGGGATTAGATGGATCAGAAAGAAAGAAAGAAAAGAAAGTTTAGTAAAAGTTTTTTTTTTTTCCCTAACTTTTCCCTTCTTTCCCTTCCTAACGGTGCCTCTCCCTCACTGACCCTAACCTACCTGGGTGGCGATGGGTGCAGGAGGGTGATGGACTACGATTAGGGGGACTCAGGAGCTGGACGCTGGACGGTGCTGCACGGTCAGGGTGCTGGACAGGAAGAGGAGGGGAGAGAGGAGCGCAGGAAGTTTGAATCTCGCGCCTCTCTCCCCTGCACCAATCAGCACCCTGGACAGCAGCGTTCAGCACCAGGGCCAGCGCCGCCTCTCCAAATCCTCGGACTGCGATAGGTGGTGTATAATTACGCCACCGATCGCAGTCTTTTTCCGGTTCATCGGGTCACAGGACACCCGAATGGACCGGAAACGCAGAAAACCGCAGGTCTGAATTGACCTGCGGTTTTCTGCGATCGTCGATACGGGGGGGTCAAATGACCCCCCCCTGCATTGTTACGGGATGCCGGCTGAATGATTTCAGCCGAAATCCCGTTCCGATTAACCCCCGCGGCGACGGAATAGCAAATTAAAGCCATGACGTACCGGTACGTCATGGGTCCTTAAGGATTCGGGAACCATGCCGTACCGGTACGTCCTAAGTCCTTAAGGGGTTAAACAGACAGACTTTACTAACAGCAAACAAGAAAAATAAAAATAAAAATATAAGTACTCCTGAGACCACCCATCATTACACCGTACAGTGACCAGGTACCAACATTTAAAAGAATAGTAAAAAAAAACACTGGGACATTCTCAAGGAGGACAAAATAATAGGAGAACTTATTCCCAAAGACCCAAAATTTGTGTTTAGAAGGGCACAAAATATAGGCAATATAATTGCATCAACAGGCAGATGTACAGGAACCGACATAGGGGAAAAAAATTAGAAACAAAAGGAAGGGGGACTAGGAGGTTTCCATCCGTGCAGAACCTGCAGAGGATGCAAAATATCAAAAAATAAAAAAACAATAACAGAAATCACCAATACAGAGGGATCCTATAAACACACCATAAAACACTTCATCACCTGCAACAGTAAGGGGGTCATATACACTTTAACATGCCCCTGCAATAAAATTTATGTAGGCCGCACTAAGAGAACCCTAAAGAAAAGAATAGGAGAACATGTATACAACATAACCAGAAAATATGAAGGACATCCATTATCGCGTCACTACAGTATAAAGCATGGGGGAAACTTTGCTGGGTCTCAATTTTGTGGGGTTGAAGTAATACCACCAAACAAGAGGGGGGGGACTACATTAAGGAGATAAACCAACCACGTTTCCCTGTTTTAAATAAATAAGTGATCCATAATCACACATAGCAGAACCAATACGGGATAAATGGATCTATGGGTTCCAAATCACAACTCAAGCAACGAAATTTTATACAAAATCACAGATGTTTTTATTGGTACAAAATAAAGTTGTGACCACTGGCCACACAGACATTTAAGAACATTTAAAATGCCAAACAGATCGCAAATGTGTGGTAGTTACAATGATTATGCGTAAAGTGCAAGTGCTAAATTACTTTACTTTACAGCAATGAGGTAAGTCAGTGCCTATCACAGAGTGTAGTCCTGTCTATGATATAACATCAAAAGGTCAACAGTGGACCCTAGACTGAATGGACCTAATACTCACACCAAATGATATAAACAGAATAGTAAAAAGTTGATGAGGCATACTGACCAAAAATCTCTACCACAGCACTGACAATCCGTGCCCCGACGCGCGTTTCGCCGTCAGCTTTTTCAAGGGGTAAAAAAGCTGACGGCGAAACGCGCGTCGGGGCACGGATTGTCAGTGCTGTGGTAGAGATTTTTGGTCAGTACAGTAGGTGAACCCGATTTTGTGTCAATCTCGCCGTATTTCTCGGCGAGATTGAGCACATACGAGCCCCATCGCGGGAGCCAGCGCCGAGCTGGCTTGCCGCGATGGAGAGCAAGCGCGTCATAGAAGAGGCGGGAGATCCGACTTGGATTCCCGCCAATTCTACACGTGTGCGGCGTTTGTTATGAATCCTGAGGGGGAAGTCCCCGCCGGATTTTAAATAAAAATCCGGCCTGGGTCCCGCCCTCAGGAGCATACCGGGCCCTTAGGTCTGTTATGGGTTGTAAGGAGAGCCCCTCCTACGCCGAAAAAAACGGCGTAGGGGGTCCCCCTACAATCCATACCAGACCCGTATCCAAAGCACGCTACCCGGCCAGCCAGGAAGGGAGTGGGGACGAGCGAGCGCCCCCCCCCCCCCTCCTGAGCCGTACCAGGCTGCATGCCCTCAACATGGGGGGTTGGGTGCTCTGGGGCAGGGGGCGCACTGCGGCCCCCCCACCTCAGAGCACCCTGTCCCCATGTTGATGAGGACAGGGCCCCTTCCCGACAACCCTGGCCGTTGGTTGTCGGGGTATGCGGGCGGGAGGCTTAACGGAATCTGGGAGCCCCCTTTAATAAGGGGGGCCCCCAGATACCGGCCCCCCACCCTAAGTGAATGAGTATGGGGTACATCGTACCCCTACCCATTCACCTGCAAGAAAAGTGGTAAAAACACAAATAAACCACACAGTGTATTAAAATATTTTATTTTTCTGCTCCGGAGGCCGCCCCCTGTCTTCTTTATTAGCTCTTTTACCAGGGGGGGCTCTTCTTCTTCCGATATCCCGACGGGTCTTCTCCGCTATCCGGGGGGGGTCTTCTCAACTCTCCGGGGTTCTCCTTCTGTCTTCTCCTTCTGTCTTGTTGTCTCCTTCTGTCTTCTGTCTCCGGGGGGGGCTCTTCTTCTTCCGATATCCCGACGGGTCTTCTCCGCTATCCGGGGGGGTCTTCTCAACTCTTCGGGGTTCTCCTTCTGTCTTCTCCTTCTGTTCTTCTTCTGTCTTCTCCTTCCTTCTTGTTGTCTCGGCGCACCCCGGTTCTTCGTCTCGCGAGACTCGGCGCACCCCGATTCTTCTCTCTGTTGTTGACTCGGCGCACCCCGGTTCTTCGTCTCGCGAGACTCGGCGCACCCCGATTCTTCGTCTCGCGAGAACCGGGGTGCGCCGAGTCAACAACAGAGAGAAGAATCGGGGTGCGCCGAGTCTCGCGAGACGAAGAACCGGGGTGCGCCGAGACAACAAGAAGGAAGGAGAAGACAGAAGAAGAACAGAAGGAGAAGACAGAAGGAGAACCCCGAAGAGTTGAGAAGACCCCCCCGGATAGCGGAGAAGACCCGTCGGGATATCGGAAGAAGAAGAGCCCCCCCCAGAGACAGAAGACAGAAGGAGACAACAAGACAGAAGGAGAAGACAGAAGGAGAACCCCGGAGAGTTGAGAAGACCCCCCCGGATAGCGGAGAAGACCCGTCGGGATATCGGAAGAAGAAGAGCCCCCCCCGGAGA
The DNA here is from genome assembly GCF_905171765.1 of Bufo bufo. Lineage (NCBI taxonomy): Eukaryota > Metazoa > Chordata > Amphibia > Anura > Bufonidae > Bufo > Bufo bufo. Next base: position 224,961,768 of record NC_053389.1, read on the forward strand.
CAGAAGACAGAAGGAGACAACAAGACAGAAGGAGAAGACAGAAGGAGAACCCCGGAGAGTTGAGAAGACCCCCCCCGGATAGCGGAGAAGACCCGTCGGGATATCGGAAGAAGAAGAGCCCCCCCTGGTAAAAGAGCTAATAAAGAAGACAGGGGGCGGCCTCCGGAGCAGAAAAATAAAATATTTTAATACACTGTGTGGTTTATTTGTGTTTTTACCACTTTTCTTGCAGGTGAATGGGTAGGGGTACGATGTACCCCATACTCATTCACTTAGGGTGGGGGGCCGGTATCTGGGGGCCCCCCTTATTAAAGGGGGCTCCCAGATTCCGATAAGCCTCCCGCCCGCATACCCCGACAACCAACGGCCAGGGTTGTCGGGAAGGGGCCCTGTCCTCATCAACATGGGGACAGGGTGCTCTGAGGTGGGGGGGCCGCAGTGCGCCCCCTGCCCCAGAGCACCCAACCCCCCATGTTGAGGGCATGCAGCCTGGTACGGCTCAGGAGGGGGGGGGGCGCTCGCTCGTCCCCACTCCCTTCCTGGCTGGCCGGGTAGCGTGCTTTGGATACGGGTCTGGTATGGATTGTAGGGGGACCCCCTACGCCGTTTTTTTCGGCGTAGGGGGGGCTCTCCTTACAACCCATAACAGACCTAAGGGCCCGGTATGCTCCTGAGGGCGGGACCCAGGCCGGATTTTTATTTAAAATCCGGCGGGGACTTCCCCCTCAGGATTCATAACAAACGCCGCACACGTGTAGAATTGGCGGGAATCCAAGTCGGATCTCCCGCCTCTTCTATGACGCGCTTGCTGGGATGTGCTGTCGCTATCCCAGTGAGTGCGAGATCTCGGCACCACGTCGCCGAGTATCAGCGCGACGCTGTCGTGCTGAAAACACAATGTCACAAACACCTACTGTATGCCTCATCAACTTTTTACTATTCTGTTTATATCATTTGGTGTGAGTATTAGGTCCATTCAGTCTAGGGTCCACTGTTGACCTTTTGATGTTATATCATAGACAGGACTACACTCTGTGATAGGCACTGACTTACCTCATTGCTGTAAAGTAAAGTAATTTAGCACTTGCACTTTACGCATAATCATTGTAACTACCACACATTTGCGATCTGTTTGGCATTTTAAGTGTTCTTAAATGTCTGTGTGGCCAGTGGTCACAACTTTATTTTGTACCAATAAAAACATCTGTGATTTTGTATAAAATTTTGTTGCTTACATTAAGGAGATGTCCAAAAAGGAAACAAAATGGATATTTAATATGGACAGCCTAATACCAAACGGACTAAATGCGGAGCTAGAATTGTTCGCTTTTGAATAGATGAATGGTAATGAATTCATGCAGGATTGGCAGGGAAGAGGTTAAAGCTCTGGAGAAGCGCCTATAAAAAAGGTGCATGAACAGCCAGGCAACACTCCCTGAGGAAGAACAGCATCTGTTCGAAACGCGTTGGGTAAAGATACCTGGTACCTGTTGGTCATTGTATGACCGGTTGTAGTGACGTCACTAACTAACTGCAAGTGAGCGCCAACCACTCCTCTTCACACACCTCCACTTGCGGCAGCAGCGCGCCACCGGCCGGGGCACGAGGCAGCACGCCGACCCATCCTGCAGCTGGATTACCCTATCTGACTCAGAGCATCAAGAAAAAGCGAATTGACAACCAAAGTAAAAAAGAAAAGAAAAAAGAAAAAATCGCCTTACCAAACTACAGGGACGCAGACAGAAGCACGCAAACTGAAGCCTGCATAGTGATATATCTTCGCGTGCTAGTCTTTATTTAGTTTCAACACCTGTACAGTAATATCTATTACCATAAAATGTCCCTTAGCGCAGTATCTTAATACATTACATTGTCTTCCCTGTGCGGAACATTTGTGTGGTTCTGCCGCGATACCGCTGCTCCTTACATATAGCATCCACTGAGCGCCACCTCTGCAACTCCTTATCCCTATAGTGACACAAAAATCCATCCAGCATGTTGCAGTGCAATACTATTCACTATCATTAAGAAAAATGTTGCACGACATATGTCGCAGTGTAGTTGTACCCTTTTGTCATGCAACAAATGTGGTACCCTAAGGGCTCATGCACACAACCGTATGTATTTGCAGTCCGCAAAAAACGGATCCGCTAAAAATACGAATGACGTCCGTGTGCATTCCGTATTTTTTTCGAACGGAACAGTCCTATGCTTGTCTGTAATGCCGAAAATAATAGGACATGTTCTACTTTTTTGCAGAACGGACATGCAGTGACCAGGAACGGGTACGCTGATGCCACTTATGCAGTGGGTCAGGATATGGGTAGATAATAGTCTATGTTTTGTTCGTGACGCCAATTGCAGCATGCGCAGGGTACTATCACAGGGCCCTTCCAAGGTATTAAAACTCACGCCCCAGGGTAGAAATGCCAGAGTGGTGTGATTGCCTATATTGTCTCTGTATGGTGATGATAATGGTGTCAACGGTGTCTCCTACCTGGGTACGGCTGGACTCCTGGCTCACTTGCAATAAATTGATTGTAGTGATAGTAGGAGTAATAGAGGAATTTTGCAGCAGAAATTGATGTCCAGACCTTTAGGTGAAGTTCAAACTTGTCTTTACTGAAGATAACTTTCATCCAAGCAATGTACAGCTTTGGTCTTAGGTCCCAGCAGGTTTTGGCAATGGTTGGCAGGAATGAATCTTCTGCTCTATCAATCTGTGAGCTTGTAGGAAAGGACGTCTGCTTAGTAGCTCTAAAACTGTGGCAGGAATTTAGCTTCTGCTCTTCTCTATATCTTCTGCTTTATAGGGACTGACTAGCTGAGGAGGAATATGGCTTCTCCTGGGTCTCTGGACTTTACTCACAGATATATTCTCAGGGAATGCTTTCGTCCTGGAACTCTGGAGATTGTCTACTGTCTTGTCATCCAGCTGAGGTTGCAGGGCTCAGGCTGGGGGTTGTGATCAATGTCTCAGCTGAGACAAGATCCTGGCTTTCTTCCCTATATTGGGGAGCTCCTAACACACACACCCTACCCCTAGCAGGGGGTGGGCTACACTCTACTCTAACTTCCTTCTCCACCAAAGTGCAGGATGTGGGAACAGTCCACACCTCCACAGGGGGGGAGCTAAGCTGAACCATTCCAGCTTAGAAATACTAAACTGTAGCTAACTCCTTACCAATCCAATGCTGCCACCTGCTGGTGAACATGGAAAATACAACAATAATTGCATTTAACATGGTTTATGCACATTTGTGAATGACATAATGTAAAATCATATCAGATGACAAGGTAAAGGCTCTTAGGAGATAGTAGCGGGGTAGTGGAGTGTAGTAACACGACTCTGGGGTGTTACAGACATACGGAAACAGAATGCACAGAGTAACTTCAGTTTTTTTTGCAGCCCTTTTGAAATTAATGGTTCCGCATACGGTCCGCAAAAAAAAAAGGTTTGTGTGCATGAGCCCTAATGCTTTCTCTCCTTTTGTGATCCACTGCTGATTTTGGCTTCCTTGCAGATTTTGGCTGCATGCAGAAACCTGATCATGTGGTCATACCCTTAAGCCTCTTTCACACGAACAATAGGGACTGTCTCAGGGTGCGTTCAGTGAAACTTGCACCATTTTGCAATCAAGTTCAATCAGTTTTGTATGTGATTGCGTTCAGTTGTTCAGTGTTTTCCGTGCAGTTTTGATGTGTTTTTCGTGTGCGTGAAGGTTTGCAAACAACATCTCCTTAGCAACCATCAGTGAAAAACGCATTGAACACGGACTGCATCCGAATTACATCCGGATGCAATACGTTTTCTACTGAAGCCCTATTCACTTCTAAGGGGCCAGGGCTGCGTGAAAAATGCAGCATATAGAACATACTGCGATTCTTACGCCACACAGAACTGATGTGTGAAAAAACGCTCATGTACAGTGCACAGACCTATTGAAATGAATGGGTCAGGATTCAGTGCGGGTGCTATGTGTTCACGCTATGTGTTCACGTCACACAGAAAACTCGCATCTGAGGGTCCTTAGATGACTTAATAAAGCTTGACTGCATTTACAAAAGCCATGCCTCACGAGTCTACTCTTCACCTGGCAGGTAATTGCAGCATTCATCCTGCAAACTGCCCTATTCATACGCCACCTACAGGCAGAACAAACCGTGAAACACATCAGCTTTTCACATCATAGAGTTCACTGCAAGTATAATGACTAGGTTCACAGGTGACTGTTTCAGTAGTGTGCATAATTGTATCCAGCACATTGATTGGCCACAATTCGACATCCATAATCATCTTAAAGCCTAGAGACAGTAATTCTGGACACTCTTGCGTGGATGAGCTGTAAATCCTCCTTAAAACCGCTGTGTTAAAATATCACTAATAACTTTCTTCCAGGAGAAATCATTTCATTGATTAGATTTCTAATTAGGATGCAGCGTCACGCGCAGGACGCTCCTGGATTGTGTTTCCTGTAGATTAGTAAATTCCATTTCTTGTTATTGGATCTTAAAGAGAAATGAAATTATGATTATCATATAACTGATGGGATCTATCCTCATTTATCGTAATGCACCTTTTCTGCGCTAATTTACTGGGGCATAGCTTTATTTAAATAGGACGTGTCATCTCTCCTGACATGCCTGTTTTAATAGCTCCATGCTTTCCCCATGTAATAACAATTCTGGAACATCTATTCTTATAGCTCTATGTTGTACCATTCCTTTATTATTTCTACTAGGAGTTATGAATGAATTGCTAGCAGTCTGCAGTAAGGGTACAGAGGGGAGGTAACCAGTTGGGGGGGTGTACCTGCACAGACTCACTGGCCCAGATTCAAGAAGCACTTGCGCGGGAACAAGTGTGATTTGCGCCGCGCAAGTACTGATTTGCTCCTATGCAAATTTGCGGCTGATTCTGTAAACCAGTTAAGCCTGAAATGCGGCCATTTTCCCGCGCACGCAGCCTAGCTGTTCCTGCGCATTTTTCGTGCAATTTTGCGCGGGGTGTAAGTTGCGCCTTCATGGAATTCCCTCAGCGAATATGCAAATTAGGTACTGCCGATGATTCAGAAACATGCGCGTGTGATGCGCATCTTGCGCTGGAAGCGTGCAAGCTTTTTTCCCTGGGCAAACTTGCTCCTGTTAAAAGCAGGGGCAAGTTAGCAAAAGATGGCCAAATGTCATCTGAAGGAGCGCGCAACTTCAGCAGCACCTAGACAGACGATCTGAACAAGCAGAGCACCCACATTTTCGGGACCTCACATCTGTGCACCAACATGCCAGGGGCAGCTATGGTTCTTGATATTCTATTGACTGAGCCGACTCGTAGGAGGGCACGGGAGAGGATTTACAGAGGGCGCTACAACCTTTTTCAGATGACTGATACTGAGGTGTATCGCATGTTTCGCTTTAGCCCTGAAGTCATCCTTGAGTTGGTAACAATCCTGCAGGATGACATCAGCAGCCCGACCCATCGGGGACAGGCAGTGCAGCCACTGGTGAAGGTAGTGGCAACCCTTCATTTTTTGGCAACTGGCTCATTTCAGCGCACAGGTGGAGTGGTGTCGGGGATGTCCCAATCCAGCATGAGCAGGTGTGTGCACCAAGTGATCCCTGCAATACTCAGACGAATGGGCACACAATTTATCAAACCAACCACGGCTGACGTGCGGCAGAAGGCAATCAGTGATTTTTATTTATTAGCCAGATTTCCACGCACTGTGGGTGCAATAGATTGTACCCATGTGGCACTACGCCCCCCCCCCCCCCCCCCCCCCGGCACCTCGAGCATATCTACTGCAACAGGAAACATTGGCATTCGATAAATGTGCAGATGATTGTGGATGCACATGGCCTCATATGGCATGTCCGTGCCAAACACCCAGGGTCAAGTCATGACAGTTTTATTTACCGACACAGCCCCATCCCAACCGAGTTTGACCAGAACATGTATGGAGACAGCTGGCTGATTGGTGAGTGACATGGGTGTCAGGTATGACTGCCCCCCCCCCCCCATGATGCACACATCACAAGGGGCACATGCACGACTAACATCCTCCTGTCTTTTCCCTTCCAGGTGACTCTGCCTATGCCCTGGGACCTCACATGATGACCCCATTTCGTAACCCTCAAACACCAGGAGAGGAAAGATATAACGAAGCCCATGCACGTACCCGTGCGGTGGTGGAGCGCACATTTGGTACGTAGGGGCATGTAGTATTCTCCACAATTTAGCTCAAAGAAGGGGCATGCACATTGAGCTACGCAATGACCTTACCCCCGAACCACGCAACCCCCCCCCCCAAGAAACACTACCGGATCTTCTGAGGGAAGAGCAATCCGGAATGGTCTTGTGGAACGTCTCTTTGCACATTAAACACACCCTGATCTTGTCACAAGAATAATGCATGTATGTACACCACTGTAGTCCCTAGCACACACCCGACACATGCACCCCCAATTGGATTAGACCCAACAATACCCCATGGTATTAGGGAGCAGCAACGCCGCGTCAAGGCTCCAATTATGTTGCTGTCCATTCATACACCTTTCACATGGCAGCAGGAGTGCCACCCCCCCCCCCATTCACACACCAGTCACACTGTAGTATACACTCCTCACCGTGTGTAGGGACTACAAATAAATATAAAAACTCATATCCTGAGCATATAAAAAAAAAATAATCTCATACCCTGAGCATATAGAAAAATAAAAAAAAAATCATATTGTGTTGAGCAAAAAAATGTAGACATAAAATTATTTTTTTGTTTTTTTCTTTGGGCCAAGGGTGCCCCGGCTCTGGCTCCTCAATCTCCGTGGTGCGGAGGAGGCATGGGGTGGGGATGGAGGGGTGGGGGGAGGAGGGGGGGGAGGAGCATCAACCCCTACTTCCACACTCCTTGCAGGTGGTGGCTGCATGCCCTCCATGGCGTTGGCCAGGCGGGCAAGGATGGTGTTGGTCTGGGCCAACATCCGCATTTGGCGGGTGGTGGTATCCCGCTGATGCCGGCGGGTAACTCTCGCCTCCTCCTGCACTGCAGCGGTGTTGGCCTGCACCGCAGCTGTCATCCTGCTTAACAAAGCTGGTGTGGTCTCCAGAGCCACCAAGCAGGTGACTATGGCCTTAGAGTTGCCACTAATTTCCCCCAGGCTCTGTGCCACATGTTTGTCCCGGTCCTCATGCAGGGTGAGGGCATGCTGCATAGAGGTGGAGGTGGATGCCATGCTGTCCGCCAGACGATGCACCTCTCCCACCATGGCCCCGATATGGCGGGTCTGCAGGGCCTGCTCCTCCAGCAGACCGTCACGGAGGCTGGAGGATATATGCCTCGTTTTGGACAGAGCCTTCCTGGGAGGAGAGGCTCGGCCACGGACAGAGGGAGAAGGGGAGGGGTCCACAAGGGAGGGGCTTGCCCTGGAGGGGCTTGCCCTGGAGGGGGATCACGTGCTGGGCGGGGGGGTGGTGGGTTGCACAGGGATGGTGGTATTCTCCTGGAGGGAGCCAGAGTCCTCCTGGATGAGGAAAAAGGAATCCTCCTCCAATACCACTTGCTCCTCCATACTTGGCCCCGGTATGATCTCCTCCTGGACCAGCATAGCCAGAATGTCCATGGGGCCTGACTGGACCCCTGGCTCTGGTCTGGATGGGCTGGGTCGAGCCGCAGCCGAAGACGGCCCAGCTTCTTCTTCCTCATCACCACCTGTGGATGACACCAAAACGACATATTTTGCTGGTGCAACACACTTCTCATATGTTCACTTGTACCCCCTCCCATGATGCACAGCAGATATGAAAGAAAAATAACTTACCAGTCCCCAAGTTCCCAACAGTGGAGTCGTACCCTTCAAGTCCCTGCACCTGCTCCTGCACGAACGTTTGTGCAATAAGCTGCTCCTCCTGATTGAGCCGGATCATACATCGCGGACCACCTCCGGTGCCACCGGTATGCTTCCTGATAAGAGCCAGTTTTTCACGGACCCTGCGCCTCATATCATTTAATTTCTTCTGGATGTCATCCCAGGTACGCACTTCATTACCCAGGGCATTGATGTCCAGGGCAATGGCTTCATATATAGCCCTCCTTTGGGCAATGGTGGTGTTTGCCCGCTGGGCACCATATAGGACTTCCTTATGCTGCTGGAGTGCAGCAATCAGGATGTCCATCTCTGCAGCCACAAAGTTGGGCTTCCTTTTTTTGGTCCCTTTGGGAGGTGCCATGTCTTGCAAAAGGGCTGAATTTCCTTGCTCAGGGGGGGGGTAGGAAAAAGCAGGATGAAATTCAGCAAAGAACCTGCGCAAGTCTGCTCCTATTTATTTGCTCAGTGCAAGCAGCTGAGCAGGATTTGCCCTGAAATTATGCTAGCAAACCTCTGCTGAGCCGAAAATTCCTCATTTACATAGGGGCACACCCACTTTGACTTGCACGGCCTTGCGCCCTCAGCTTTGCCTTAAACAGGAGCAAATTAAATGAACAAACGATTCCTGAATCAGGTGGCAATTTGGCAAAATTGCTCCAGCGCAGAGAAATTCAGCTGAGCGGCTCAGGTGTAAGTAATGGGCAAATCTACCTGAATCTGGGCCACTCTATTGAATCAGTGCTGCCATTGTCAGACTGTGCAGGTACACACCCCCACCTTGTTACCTCCCTTCTGTACCATTACTGCAGACTGCTAGCAATCTATTCATAACTTCTAGTAGAAATAAGAAAGCAATGGCACATCATAGAGCCATAAGAATTGATGTTCGAGAATTGTTATTACATGGGAAATGCATGGAGCTATTAAGGGTCCATTCACACGTCCGTGTGTGTTTTGCAAATCCATGGATCCGCAAAAAACGGACACCGGCAATGTGCGTTCCGCATTTTGCAGACCGCACATCACCGGCACTAATAGAATATGCCTATTCTTGTCCACAATTGCGGACAAGAATAGGACAGGTTCTATTTTTTTCGGTAACGGAATTGCGGACCTGGAAGTGCGGATCCGCAATTCCGGATCCGGGCAGCACATCGTGTGGCCCCATAGAAATGAATGGGTCCGCAATTCCATTCCGCAAAATGCGGAACAGAATTGCGGACGTTTGAATGGAGCCTATGGCTACTTTCACATTTGCGTTGTTAATTCCAGTATTGAGATCCAGCAGAGAATCTCAATAACAAAATTAAACGGGTCCATTTCAATTTTGCACATCATGATGCATCTGTTCCGTTAGGATGCGGTTATGTGAAATCAAAACGGAAAAAATTGATCCGTCACTAAATACATTGAAAGTCAATGGGTGATGGATCAGTTTTTTTAGGCTGCCATTGACTTACATTGTTTTTAGTGCCAGATAAAAAAAATTCCCGTTTTTATGTCCGGATCTCTTTCCATTCAGAATGCATGAGGACCAAACGGAAACATTTTCTTCTGGTATTGAGATCCTCTGCCGGATCTCAATACCGGAAAACAACAACGCAAGTGTGAAAGTAGCCTTAAACAGGCATGTCAGGAGGGGTGACCGGTCCAATTTAAAGAGATACTTCACCTAAAAAAGTGCTGAAGTATTCCAGTAACATCCATAGCTTCATGCAAAATTCTGTTGATGTTCATTCAGGTTCAATATTCTGTTCTCAAGATGCAGGATTTCACATCTCATGGTGGCACCCTGCCGGGTGAAGGCACACTCTTCTCATGTACATTTTGAGGGACATTGATGCAAACACAATGAGGATTAATTGTACCAAGCATTATGGGAGATCAGTTAAAAGACCAATTTCGAAACCACAATACCTTGGCCAGGATAATTTCATACAGGGCTAGGTTAACAAACTGAATCTTTGACCCAGATAAAAGCAGGCCTAGCTACTCATGTGTACCACTAATACACTGTTTTGGCAGAACATGACTCTCTCATTGATGTTCTTACAACCTTTCATATTCTCTAAACACATTTCGAGGCTACATTAAAAAGTTTGAAATCTGTTGCGAGAGTTCATATAATACACTGCACCCCTAGGCCATTGCAGTTGTGGGTCTTGTCTTGATGTATACATGTATTGATCTTGATTTATACCATGTCTTATAATCCCCTTAGACTCAAAGGAGCATTCAAAATTCTACTCATTGCTACTTGAAAGCTCTTATGATTGTCCTAACAAATTCACTTCCAGAAGTTTAAAGTTATGGACACTTTTATGTATAACAATTCAATAAGTTCCTACACTGAAAAAAAACATGTGTTCAATTGATCTTTATTTCTTACACATTCAGCAACTCTCAAAGCACATTTGCAACCTCTTCTAGATTCAGGGTGGATTCCTCAGCACTAGTCACATTACCTTCTGAGGCTGTTTCTCATGAACAAACACTGTTAGTTCCCCTTGTGTGTTTTGCAGAACCATGAGACATGGCTACAGTAGAAGATCTTCCACATGCACTGTGCCATGGTCTGCAGACATTCCATACCCTTCCACTGTGCTGTGAGTTGTTTTAGATGATTTTCCTCCTGCACTGTGCCATAAGCTACTGTAGATGATCTTCCCCCTACACTGTGCTGTAAGCTACTGTAGATGATTAGTGTTGAGCGAGCACAATGGAAGTCAATGGGAGAACCCCAGGCACTCTCTGCTCTGAAGAGGGGAGGGTGTCGGGACTCTAGTTTGGGGACACCCCAATGTATTTAAATCTAATGTAGCCTGTATTTCAGAAAAGTTTTTTCCAGGGTTTGAACTCACAACCTTCTGAATTTGAGGCAAGGCACTTACCCACTCAGTTCTAATAGCTGCATAGCCAGTTACTTTTACACCAGGAGTGTGTCACCAAGGGGCCCGGCCTGGAGTAAAGGCCCTAGATATAAGTGACCACTAAGCTAGTTGGTGGACACCAAGCTACTTAGCTTAGCTGGCTCCAGCTAGTCCAGGGCGGGCTTTAACTGGGAACAGGCAATGTGTTGGATGGGTGCCTGTTCCTCATGCTCCACTCCAGGATTTAAGAATATCCCCATGTCCAGGGATGCTATTTAATCCTGTTGCTGAACTTGGGTGGGGCTCTCAGTCTGAGGAAGGAGCAGGCTATGCTAAAGCCTGTGGGAGCCGGGACCCACTAACCCTGTGTGGGGTAAGCACTGCAGTGTTTTGGGGAGCTGGGTGGTAGACTCGGATCCTGCTAGCGAGTGACTATACTGTTTAGTCAGTGGCCAGACAGCTGAGGATTTGATTTGATTTATTTTTTGGTTGCTGTTTGTGCATGAAGACTGCCAAATAAATGCACTGTTTGGACACTAAAGTCTTTGTCTGGAAGAAGTCTGTGAGAATGACCTCCGAATAAAAAGACGATCCCTTACAATATATATATATATATATATATATATATATAAATATATATTATTTTTTATTTTATTTTAGTAATTGCACATTTATTTTGTGCCATACATTTTTTACAATTACTAAAATAAATATAAAATATATAAATCTAACTTAACCTCTATTTTTGAAAAAGTTTTACAGGATTTGAACTCACAGCTTCTGCATCATAGTCCAGAACTTTAGCCACTATATAGCTGCATAGCCAGTTGCTAAAAAAAAGAAAGTAGAAGTACAGTACAGTAGAAGTCTCTCTCTCTCTTTTTTTTTTTTTTAATAAAGTAACTGGCTATTATAGCTGAGTGGTTAAGTGCCTTGCCTCTAATGCAGAAGATTGTGAGTTTGAATCCTAGCAGAAACTTTTCTGAAATACAGGCTATATTAGATTTAAATACACCAGGGTGTCCCCAAGCACTGACTCTATATATGGACATAGCTGTATATGGAGTCAGAGCGGGGACTCCTAAGCCACGGACTCACACTGAGGGATTCCCTCACTGTACAGCAATCTTCTGCATAGAAATAGAGGCTAAATTAGATTTAAATACACTGACTCGAGCATCGGCCAAACTCTAAGCATAGTGATGCTCGAGCCGAACTGGTATTCGGCTGAGCATGCTCGCTCAACACTATAGATGATGCATGACCCTTCCCTTGCAATGTTCTGTGAGCTGCTGTAGACAATCTTCCTCCATCACTGTCCGATGAGTGGTAGATGATCCATCTGTGGCAAAAGGATCTGGCTGCCTGATCCGACACAAATGCCATCTGTCAGCCGGACCAAAAACTGTTTTATGCAATGGATTTTGCCCAGCTGAAACCTGATATTTATGCCAGAAAGCGGCTACATCACGCCGCATCTCATTATAGTCAATAGGGATCTGGCTGTAAACTGTAGAATCTGTCAAAGCTGGATCTTGTGCACTCCGGCAGGCTGTTCTTTGCCAGGACAGCCTGCCAGAAATGTTCATCAGAGATTTGAACGTCGCCTTAGTTACATACATACAGCATCAAAACCAAACTTATAAATTCAACACCAGAATCAAGATTATTACATAAATACAGTACCAGAACTAAGCTCATAACTTTAAAATAAATAAAGCCACAAAACCAAGCTTATTACACAAATACAAAACCAGAACCAAACTTTTTACATGAATACATCACAAGAACCAAGATCATAACATAAATACACCACCGGAATCAAGTTCATAACATAAATACAGCTCCAGAACCAAGCACTTTACATAAATCTAACACTAGAACGAAGCTCATAACACAAAAACAGCACTAGAACCAAGCTCATAACACTAAAAACAGCACTAGATCCAAGCTCATAACATAAAACACCATCAGAACATAAATACAGCACCAGAACGAAACTCATAACATTAATATAGCATGATACCAAATTCATTACATAAATACATTACCAAAACCAAGCTCATTACAAAAATACAGCACCAAAACTGAGCTCACAACACAAGCACTCTTAACTAGTGCTGATCGAATCGAAATATCCGAAGTGGACCTCAATCCGAATTTCAGGAAAAATGAAAAAATAAATAAAAATGAAATAATAATAATAAAAAGTTATAAAAGATGATAAATAAAGTGTACAGTGTCAGGGTAGATGTATGGGGGTGAATACATACACGTTCCGGTCCAGATTCTACTATTAACACTGATGTGCTTAAATATTGAGTAAAGAGGTCCCTAGAACAAGCACCATTTGTTACCACTGAGGAAGGAACGTTTCTGTTCCAAAACGCGTATGGTACATATGGCCTGTGAGGAATACAAGTCGTACAGCAATAACTCAAAATAATCCACACGAGGAGACCTAAGGTGGTTTCGGCATTCCTGTAACATAAGGGCGTATGCGCGAGAAGATCCACGAAGCCGGCATACAGCCAACACGAGCCAGCAATAAGAACACAGCGCTGTGGGTCTGGAACATCTATTCAGAGATCACAGCTATACGCTACATCGCTTCCTGTCCCGGCCCGGTGGTCATTTAACCGCCGGGGCTGGGGGAGTGCAGGAGCTGTCGGGTCTTCCACAGACCACGATCAGCCCTGCACTGAGGCTGTACAGTGCAGTATACTGCTCTACAGCTTCTCTGTGGGGTGTATTTCCATTGTAACTGGGGCTACTTTGTCAGCACCAGTTACAGGAGAAATCAGTGAAAATTTTTTTTGTTAAATGTCCCCCAGAGATCTTGTATGACCTTATGGGGGACACAAAGTGTAAAATAAAAAAGAATTAAAAAAAAGTGTTTCACATTTAAAAAAAAAAAATTTCCCCTCAAATCTGTTATTTAAAAAATTAAAAAAAATAGAAGAAAAAAAAAAAACATATTTGGTATCACCGCGTCCGCAGCAACCGGCTCTATAATAATTTAATATGATCTACCCCATCAGGTGAATGCCTTAAAAAATAAAAATAAATAAACATTGCTCCAAAACAGATTTTTTTGTGAGGTCACCTCCCACAAAACATAATGTTAATCAATCCAAAAGATGTATGTACCCTAAAATGGTAGCAATAAAAACGTCACCTCATCCCGCAAAAAATGAGCCCCAATACAAGACAATAGGAAAAAAAATTAAAAATTATGGCTCTATGAAAATTGCAACACAAAAACATGATTTTTTTTCTAAAAATGCTCTTATTGTGTAAAATGTAAAAAAATCTATAAAAAATATATATATTTGATATCGCCTCATCCGTAACAATTGGCTCAGGTAAACGGTGTAAAAAAAAAAATAATAAAAATTATGCCAAAACGTTTTTTTTACTCACCTCACAAAAAGCATATCAATCAATCAAAAAGTCGTATGTACCCCAAAATGGTAGCAATAAAAATGTTACCTCATCCCGCAAAAAACAAGCCCTCACACAAGACTATAGCCAGAAAAATGAAAAAAATATGGCTCTAAGAAAACGGCAACACAAAAACATGATTTTTTTACAAAAAATGTTTTTACTGTGTAAAACGTAAAAATAAAATAGGCATATTTGGTATCATTGCGTCCGTAATGACCGAATCTATAAAAATATCACATGGTCTACCCCATCAAGTGAACGGTGTAAAAAAAAAATAGAAAAATGACACCATAACAGCTTTTTTTGTGACTTCACCTCCCTAAAAAAAGATTTTCTTGTAAAAAAAACACTTTTTTTTTTCACACCCAAGTATTAAAAATTCTATGAAACAGCTGTTGAGTGAAGTGCTCGCTACAACCCTTAACAATTCCTTGGGTGGTGTAGTTTACAAAATGTGGTCACTTTTTGGGGGTTTTCACTGTGAGCTTACCTCAAGGCCTCTTCAAATGCAACATGGTGCCCAAAGACCATTCCAGCAAAACCTGCCCTCCAAAAACCATATGGCGCTCCTTGCCTTCCGTGCCCTGTCGTGTGCCCAAACATCGGTATACGACCACATATTGGGTGTTTCTGCAAACTGCTGAATCGAGTTAATAAATATTGAGATTTGTTTTGTTGTTGACCCTTGATGTGTTCCAGGAAAAAATTTATTAAAATGGAAAAATCTGCAAAAAAAGTGACATTTTGAAATTCCACCTCTATTTTGCTTTAATTCCTACGGAATACCTAAAAGGTTAACAATTTCTAAAACCAGTTTTGAGTAGTTTGAGCGGAGTCATTTCTAAAATGGGGTCATTTATGGGTTGGTTCTATTATGTAAGCCCCAAAAAATGACTTCAGAACTGAACTGGTCCTTAAAAAAGTGGGTTTTAGAAATTTTCTTAAAAGTTTTAAAAATTGCTTCTAAAATTCGAAGCCTTCTAACATCCTAAAAAAAAAAAATGACAGTTACAAAATGATGCCAACATAAAGTCGACATATGGGGAATGTTAAGTAATAAATATTTTATGAGCTATCATTTTCTGTTTTAAAAGCAGAGAAATAGAAATTTTTCAAAATTTTGGGTAAATTTGGGATTTTTTCATAAATAAAGGTGAAATATATTGACTAATATTTATGACTATCATGAAGTACAATGTGTCACGAGAAAACAATCTCAGAATGGCTTGGATAAGTAAAAGCGTTCCAAAGGTATTACCACATAAAGTGCAAAATTAGGCCTGGTCAGGAAGGGGGTAATTGGCCCGGTCTGGAAGTGGTTAATACCCAATAATCGTTCTGGAGGTGCGTGCATACAGTATGTGTGTGAGTGGGCCTTCTTGCACAGGGTGACATATAACCTAAGACTGGCAGCGGGCGCAATTCTGCGCCTTCATGAAAATGTAATTATTCTGTAAAATTGAATACTTATTTATGCCATCTGCCACAGTTTTTGTAACATAGTAACATAGTATATAAGGCCAAAAAAACACATTTGTCCATCCAGTTCGGCCTGTTATCCTGCAAGTGGATCCAGAGGAAGGCCAAAAAAAACAAAAACTGTGAAGTAGAAGCCAATTTTCCCCACTTAAGGGGGAAAAAATTCCTTCCCGACTCCAATCAGGCAATCAGAATAACTCCCTGGATCAACGACCCCTCTCTAGTAGCTATAGCCTGTAATATTATTACACTCCAGAAATACATCCAGGCCCCTCTTGAATTCCTTTATTGTACTCACCATCACCACCTCCTCAGGCAGAGAGTTCCATAGTCTCACTGCTCTTACCGTAAAGAATCCTCTTCTATGTTTGTGTACAAACCTTCTTTCCTCCAGACGCAGAGGGTGTCCCCTCATCACAGTCACAGTCCTGGGGATAAATAGATGATGGGAGAAATCTCTGCACTGTCCCCTGATATATTTATACATAGTAATTAGATCTCCCCTCAGTCGTCTTTTTTCTTAAGTGAATAACCCTAATGTTGATAATCTTTCAGGGTACTGTAGTTGCACCATTCCAGTTATTACTTTAGTTGCCCTCCTCTGAACCCTCTCCAGCTCTGCTATGCCTTGTTCACAAGAGCCCAGAACTGTACACAGTACTCCATGTGTGGTCTGACTAGTGATTTGCAAAGTGGGCATCTATGCTCCTTTTGATGCAACCCATTATCTCATTGGCCTTGGCAGCAGCTGCCTGACACTGGTTTTTACTGCTTAGTTTGCTGTTTATTAAAATTCCTAGGTCCTTTTCCATGTCAGTGTCAGCGAGTGTTTTACCATTTAATATGTACAAGTGATTTGCATTATTCTTTTCCATGTGCATAACCTTACATTTGTCAGTGTTAAACCTCATCTGCCACTTCTCTGCCCAAGCCTCTAATCTATCCAGATCCATCTGTAGCAGTATATTGTCATCTTCAGTGTTAATTACTTTATATTGTTTAGTGTCATCTGCAAAAATTTAAATTTTACTGTGCAAGCCTTCTACAAGATCATTAATAAATATATTAAAGAGAATAGGGCCCAATACTGACCCCCGAGGTACTCCACTAGTGACAGTTTTGTCTTCAGCAAATGAAATGCATACTTAATCGGATTCAGGTCAGGTGATTGACTTGGCCATTGCATAACATTCCACTTCTTTCCCTTAAAAAACTCTTTTGCAGTATGCTTTGGGTCATTGTCCATCTGCACTGTGAAGCGCCGTCCATTGAGTTCTGAAGCATTTGACTGAATATGAGCAGATAATATTGCCCGAAACACTTCAGAATTCATCCTGCTGCTTTTGTCAGCAGTCACATCATCAATAAATACAAGAGAACCAGTTCCATTGGCAGCCATACATGCCCACGCCATGACACTACCACCATCATGCTTCACTGATGAGGTGGTATGCTTAGGATCATGAGCAGTTCCTTTCCTTCGCCATACTCTTCTCTTCCCATCACTCTGGTACAAGTTGATCTTGGTCTCGACTGTCCATAGGATGTTGTTCCAGAACTGTGAAGGCTTTTTTAGATGTCGTTTGGCAAACTCTAATCTGGCCTTCCTGTTTTTGAGGCTCACCAATGGTTTACATCTTGTGGTGAACCCCTTGTATTCACTCTGGTGAAGTCTTCTCTTGATTGTTGACTTTGAAACACATACACCTACCTCCTGGAGAGTGTTCTTGATCTGGCCAACTGTTGTGAAGGGTGTTTTCTTCACCAGGGAAAGAATTCTTCGGTTATCCACCACAGTTGTTTTCCGTGGTCTTCCGGGTCTTTTGGTGTTGCTGAGCTCACCGGTGCGTTCCACACCTAATGTGTTTGCTTTCTCTGATGGGTTTGTTTTGTTTTTTCAGCCTAATGATGGCTTGTTTCACTAATAGTGACAGCTCTTTGGATCTCATCTTGAGAGTTGAGAGCAACAGATTCCAAATGCAAATAGCACACTTGAAATTAACTCTGGACCTTTTATCTGCTAATTGTAATTGGGATAATGAGGGAACAACACACACCTGGCCTAGGAACAGCTGAGAAGCCAATTGTCCCATTACTTTTGGTCCCCTAACAAGTGGGAGGCACAGATGCAAATTGTTGTAATTCCTACAGCGTTCAACTGATTTGGATGTAAATACCCTTAAATTGAAGCTGACAGTCTATAGTTAAAGCACATCTTGCTTGTTTCATTTCAAATTCATTGTGGTGGTGTATAGAGCCAAAAATGTTAGAATTTTGTTGATGTCCCAATATTTATGGACCTGACTGTATATCTTCTAGGACTGTGGGCTTTAGACAGGACTTTACTTAAATACAGACCCCTCCCCCTCTCCAGTTTTGACAATCCTTTCTAAACAGACTGTAACCTTGTACATTAACTGCCCAGTCATAGCTATCATCCAGCCATGTGTCAGTTATTCCCACTATGTCATAGTCCTCCTCACACATCACAAATTCCAGTTCCCCAGTTTTATTAGTCAGGCTTCTGGCATTAGTATACATACAATTAAGAGGTTTATGTATATTTTTTACCCTACACCTTTCCTTCTGAACTGTTCTAGTCCCTCCTTCCATTCCTCCCCCAGTCCCACTACATTGCCCCCGGTCTCTATCTGCATTATCTTCCCCTCCTATAATGTAATTTCCCTCCCCCCCAGTCCCTAGTTTAAACACTTCACCAACCTTCTAGCCATCTTCCCCCCCCCCAACACAGCTGCCCCTTCCCCAATGAGGTGCAGCCCATCCCTACGATAGAGCCTGTAGGCTGTAGCTGACAGAGAAGTCGGCCCAGTTCTGCAGGAACCCAAACCCCTCCTTCCTACACCAGTTCTTGAGCCACTTGTTAACCTCTCTAATCTCCCGCTGCCTTTCTTGTGTGGCTCGTGGTACAGGTAGTATTTCGGAAAACACTACCTTTGAGGTTCTTGCCCTAAGCTTTTGACCTAAATCTCTAAAATAATTTTTAAGGACTCTCTCCCTTCCTCTAACTTTGTCATTGGTTCCGATATGGACCATGACAGCTGGATCTTCTCCAGTCATATCCATTATTGAGACTTTTGGCCTGGTGTCCGTATAGTGACACAGTTCTACAATTTCGTCAATATAAAATCCTTCTCTAAAACTGATTTCTTCTGTGTGCCATCAGTTGGACTTTTTGCCACACAGACATCTGTAAAAATTGTCTTGTTATAGAAATGTGGCGCAGTTCTGTGCCTTTACAAAACTTTAAATCTGATGTATGATATTTCTACTTCTGCCCAACTGTGCAATAAAAATAAAAAAATGTTTAAAATTGTCTTGTTTTTAAATGTGTTTCCTGGCCCCATGGACTTCTGGGAGGCAGATTGGAACTGGCTGTTTGGTCTCTCTATACTTTCTTGTCCTTCCCCAGTGTCATCTCAGAGAGGGCTTTCAGCATGGCAGGTGGCGTTGTCACACTCAAATGTGAATCAAAATGAATCAGGCATGGGTCAGTGAGAAGTTTCATACATTTTCTCAGCGGAGATCTGCCATTGCTGACAATGGCTATTAATTGCCGGCCCCATCATGTCTCTGCCTCTGTCTGCCTGCCTACCATCATGTTCCATACCATATGGCTGCAGCTGCCCACACCACAGCAGTTGCCACTCCCTGCTGCTAATCTCCCTACTGTCACTTTCCTCTACTGCCACTACCATTACCCCTACACAGTCACCACTACTACAACTACTACCGCAACACAGCTCTGCACACATCTACTAGCTGCCTTGTCTGTCCCATGCTGTTACTGCTGGCGCTGCTATTGCTGCCACTATTACCCCTACACAACTTACCCTTTCCATAACTTCACTGTACTGCTGCTGTTCCTAAATAAAAAGGCGATTTTTCCAGGCGTGTTCAACTTCAGTACAAGCCACTGTCTCTTCTGACAATTACCACTTGTGTGCATATAAACATGGGAAAACATTATGCCCCCAGTAATGCATACATTTTTGATGCTTTAAAGAACTTTTTTTTTATGACATTAACCCCTTGAGTTCCAGAGGATTTTTAGTTTTTGCAATTTAGTTTTTCCCACTGCATTTCCAGAGCCATAACTTTTTTATTTTTCCATTCACATAGCTGTATGACGGCTTGTCTTTTGAGGGGCAAGTTGTAATGGCACCACTTAATATTACACACCCTATAGTGGGAAGCTGGATATAAATTCCAAATGGGATGGAACTGGAAAAAATTCAATTTTACCACAGTTTTACAGGTTTTGGGGCAGATTTATCATTTAAGACAGGTTTTGAGACAGGTCTAATTTGAAACAGGTGGTCTGTTGTGAGTGAGATTTACCAAGAGTTTCACCTTATTGATATATTTGTTGCAAATATAGACGTGAGACTTTTTCACTCTGCACCTATAGCGTCTCAATTAGACCCCATTATTAGTGTCAGACTAGACTGTGTAGGACCCACCAGTAAAATTTATTTTGGGGGCCCACCATATGGATACATCCAAATATTACCTGCTCACACAGCAGCAGACAGCAGCTGGACACTACAGGGAGTGCAGAATTATTAGGCAAGTTGTATTTTTGAGGATTAATTTTATTATTGGACAACAACCATGTTCTCAATGAACCCAAAAAACTCATTAATATCAAAGCTGAATATTTTTGGAAGTAGTTTTTAGTTTGTTTTTAGCTTTAGCTATTTTAGGGGGATATCTGTGTGTGCAGGTGACTATTACTGTGCATAATTATTAGGCAACTTAACAAAAAACAAATATATACCCATTTCAATTATTTATTTTTACCAGTGAAACCAATATAACATCTCAACATTCACAAATATACATTTCTGACATTCAAAAACAAAACAAAAACAAATCAGTGACCAATATAGCCACCTTTCTTTGCAAGGACACTCAAAAGCCTGCCATCCATGGATTCTATCAGTGTTTTGATCTGTTCACAATCAACATTGCGTGCAGCAGCAACCACAGCCTCCCAGACACTGTTCAGAGAGGTGTACTGTTTTCCCTCCTTGTAAATCTCACATTTGATGATGGACCACAGGTTCTCAATGGGGTTCAGATCAGGTGAACAAGGAGGTTATGTCATTAGATTTTCTTCTTTTATACCCTTTCTTGCCAGCCACGCTGTGGAGTACTTGGACGCGTGTGATGGAGCATTGTCCTGCATGAAAATCATGTTTTTCTTGAAGGATGCAGACTTCTTCCTGTACCACTGCTTGAAGAAGGTGTCTTCCAGAAACTGGCAGTAGGACTGGGAGTTGAGCTTGACTCCATCCTCAACCCGAAAAGGCCCCACAAGCTCATCTTTGATGATACCAGCCCAAACCAGTACTTCACCTCCACCTTGCTGGCGTCTGAGTCGGACTGGAGCTCTCTGCCCTTTACCAATCCAGCCACGGGCCCATCCATCTGGCCCATCAAGACTCACTCTCATTTCATCAGTCCATAAAACCTTAGAAAAATCAGTCTTGAGATATTTCTTGGCCCAGTCTTGACGTTTCAGCTTGTGTGTCTTGTTCAGTGGTGGTCGTCTTTCAGCCTTTCTTACCTTGGCCATGTCTCTGAGTATTGCACACCTTGTGCTTTTGGGCACTCCAGTGATGTTGCAGCTCTGAAATATGGCCAAACTGGTGGCAAGTGGCATCTTGGCAGCTGCACGCTTGACTTTTCTCAGTTCATGGGCAGTTATTTTGCGCCTTGGTTTTTCCACACGCTTCTTGCGACCCTGTTGACTATTTTGAATGAAACGCTTGATTGTTCAATGATCACGCTTCAGAAGCTTTGCAATTTTAAGAGTGCTGCATCCCTCTGCAAGATATCTCACTATTTTTGACTTTTCTGAGCCTGTCAAGTCCTTCTTTTGACCCATTTTGCCAAAGGAAAGGAAGTTGCCTAATAATTATGCACACCTAATATAGGGTGTTGATGTCATTAGACCACACCCCTTCTCATTACAGAGATGCACATCACCTAATATGCTTAATTGGTAGTAGGCTTTCGAGCCTATACAGCTTGGAGTAAGACAACATGCATAAAGAGGATGATGTGGTCAAAATACTCATTTGCCTAATAATTCTGCACTCCCTGTACAAGATGATTGATTATGGGGACCCCGCAGCAACTTTGAGAAGGCACGTTTCTGGGAAAGGAGGATACTGGCTGTCCCGCCTCCGTACCTAAAAGTCATCTCAGCCACATGAACGTGTCTATAATAATAAACTGAGTACAGTAGCTTCTTAAATATGCTACCCAGTTTTTATATGAACTTAGGCAGGTTTAGGTGCTGTACACTGCCTATCTATATGTAGTGCAGTAAGTCTACTGTGTCATCTGCCACTTGTGCAGGGGGTGGAATGTCTTGCCTGTCACTTCTACAAAGACATGGTGCATTATAGAGCTGATCCACAGCACATGGCTAACCTCTTAGCTGAGTTTCTGCCAAAATGGGAAGACAAGAAAACTGTGCCACAACATCAATTTCAAATAGTACAGCGATGCCAGCTCTTTTGTGAACTGAACAGGGTTGCACGTGAGGAGGGAATTGCTTGAGTAAGAGGGGTCAGTCACATAATTTGCTGTGGGGCCCAGTGCCATGTCCGAAAATGACCAAACTATTAAAATATACAAATATTTATACCATACGGCGAATGTTGTAATGGGATTTTTTTTTCATCACGTCACTTACCACAAAAAAAAATTATAAAATCTGTTACACACATTCCAAAATTGTATCAATAAAAACTACATATCATCTCACAAAAAATTAGCCCCCTCACAGCTCGGTAGACATAAGTATTACAGTTATGGCAGCCACAATATGGTGATGGAAAAAAATATACTTTTTTTGTTAAAAGTTTTTACATTTTTTTAAGTATTAAAACACAAAAAAACTATACAAATGTGGTATCTTTGTAATCTTACTGACCCTAAGAATGAAGGGCACAGATCAGTTTTGCCACTTAGAGAATGCCATAGGGACACAACCCATAAAACTGTGGTAAAATTGCTTTTTTTTTTCAAATTCCACCCCATCTTATGCCATATTAAATGGTAGCATTAGAAAGTACAAATTGCCCCACAAAAAACAAGCCCTTATAAGGATATGTGAACGGAAAAATAAAAAAGTTATGGCTCTGTGAAAACAGGGAAGAAAAATGAAAACCCAAAAGCAAAAAAGCCTCCAGCATTCAATAGTTAATTTACTGCCACCTTACAAACTAGTATTGTGGCCACACAACCACGAAAGCTGTGTTTTAGATCAACCGTCTAAATTATAGCTGGGTAGGAGCTGGCATGAGATGTGACTTTTTTGTGACATTCAGAAAACTTGCAAAACAAAAATGAGCCATAATCCTGGTCTAATCTGACATTCTCATCTGGAAAATAGACCTCAAGAGGAATCGGTGAAGAGACCAAAAAGTCGCAAAAGAAGTCACAAAAACACAGTACAATTACAACAATACCACATTTATATAGTTTATCTTGTTTTAATACTGATAAAAATAAACTTATGCAATAAATATTTTTATTTCAGGCATTTTGGAACATGGCAATGCCTATAGTCTATGTTTTTTATTGCTTGTTTATTTTTATTTTAATTCTGGGGAAAGGAGAGTGATTTGGCGAAAGAGTTGAACGGCACACCTCTTTAAGTGTTCATAAATCGAGAATAAACCACGGCACTCCCAGTTCTGTTGTACGAACTTCTTATTTAATTTTTTTATAATTTTTTAATCCATACAGAAAAAGTGATAATTAGTCACTGGCCAACGTTTCGGTCCAACCTGGACCTTGTTCGCAGCCTTTGGACATTTGTGAGGAAGAGCGTGCAGGATGGCATCATCCTTCATGCTCTTCCTTACAAATGTCCAAAGGCCGTGAACAAGGTCCAGGTTGGACCGAAACGTTGGCCAGTGACTAATTATCACTAGTGTTGTTCGAGCACGGTAGTGCTCGGGGGCTCGGGCCGAACATATCGGGATGTTCGGGTGCACGACCGAGCACCCAAGTATAATGGAAGTCAATGGGAGACCCCAAGCATTAAACCAGGCACCCCCTGCTCTGAAGAAGGGAGGGTGCCTGGTTCATAGGAAAAGGTCCTAAATTGATGGAAACACCACCGAAATGGTTCAGGAACAGGATGGGGAGGATGTCTGGATGCATCTTGGACTCCCAGGTCGCTGCCGGGAGCGATGTTGTCCGATTTAGTACTTTTACAGACTGACAATAATACGCACAAAACCGAAGATGAAATCGATTTTAGAGGAAAAATTGTTAGGAAACATTCTTTCCTGTATATTTACTTGTATATAAAGTGCAAGTTCAGACAAAATGTTTTGTTGATTTTTGGAACTGGGGCCATGATTAAGAGGGACAGCCGGTGACATCCGTATTGCGCTGCTAGAGGTGAAATTTGTGAACCGTCACAAGACGAACCACAATGAAAGAATTTGCCAAGAATGTTTTCATTAATCAACAATGAAAGTCCGAGGTTCGAAGAAGATCCAACAGGCAATCCCGCGGCGTTATTTCCATCACCGACCGAGCAGCTTCCAGGAAACCAAAGTCTTTGGGTTCCGGGGAGAGTATGGTTTGCAAAGCTGAAACTTAAACTAATTGACGGAAGGACACCACCTGCGGCTTAATTTGACTCAACACGGCAAACCTCACCCGGCCTGGACACGGAAAGGATTAACAGATTGATAGCTCTTTTTTGATACTGTGGGTGGTGGTGCATGGCCGTTCTGAGTTGGTGGAGCGATTTGTCTGGTTAATTCCGATAATCAACAAGACTCCTCCGTGCTAATTAGTTACGTGACCCCCGGCGGTGAGGATTGTGTTGACCAGACTCTTATGGGAGAGTGCCTGCTGCTTAGCTGACCATCGAAAAAATTATGGTTGAGGGCCTGCAGGTAAGCTGATCATCGCAAACATTATGGGTGAGGGCCTGCTGCCAATTTGTTGACTATAGATAACTTCTGCCTGATCGCAGGTCCCCGTGACGTCGATGATCCATTTGGATGTCTGCCCTATGAACTTTCGATGTTCTTTTATGCGCCTAACATGGTGACCACGGGTAACGGGGAATCAGTGTTCGATTCCGGAGAGGGAGACTGAGAATCGGCTACCACACCCAAGGAAGGCAAGCGGAGGGCGCGCAAATTACCCAATCGCGACTGTCAGAAGAGGACACTGTCTATTGAAAAATTTTATTTTATGTCACAGAAATTTTTTAGAAGGGCACACGTTACACAGCAGGTGTGGGCCTGGTCAGGTCACTGTCAGAAGTGGACACCATCTAATGAAAAATTTAATTTTGTGTCACAGATATTTTTTGGAAGCGCACACGTTACATAGCAGATGTGGGCCTGGTCAGGTAACTGTCAGGAGAGGACATCGTGTATTGAAAAATTACATTGTATGTCACAGAAATTTTTTGGAAGCACACAGGTTACACAGCAGATGTGGGCCTGGTCAGGTCACTGTCAGAAGCGGACACCGTCTATGGAAAAACTGCACTGGATGTCACTGATATTTTAGGCATGCGCACACTTTAAACAGGAGATGTGGCGCGGATAATTTAACTGTCCGCAGGGGACACCATCTACGGAAAAACTGCACTGGATGTCACTGATATTTTAGGGATGCACACACTTTAAACAGGAGCTGTGGTGCGGATAATTTAACTGTTCGCAGCTGCCTATTACACGGTATTTTGCGCAGGATGCACTAAAAATATATATTGCTGCTGTCACACACAATAGTCCTTTAAAGGACTTTTGGCTCTCTGAAAAGTTTCTTGTATAAAAATCTTCCTGTTACACTCACTACACTGTCTGTCCCTTCCTATACACAGCTCTCCCTAAGGCCTCATGCACACGACCGTTTTTTTTTCAAGGTCCGCAAAAACGGGGTCCGTAGGTCCGTGATCCGTGACCGTTTTTTCGTCCGTGGGTCTTCCTTGATTTTTGGAGGATCCACGGACATGAAAAAAAAGTCGTTTTGGTGTCCGCTTGGCCGTGCGGAGCCAAACGGATCCGTCCTGAATTACAATGCAAGTCAATGTGGACGGATCCGTTTGACGTTGACACAATATGGTGCAATTGCAAACGGATCCGTCCCCCATTGACTTTCAATGTAAAGTCAGGAGTCCCTTTTATACCATCGGATCTGAGTTTTCTCCAATCCGATGGTATATTTTAACTTGAAGCGGCCCCATCACCATGGGAACGCCTCTATGCTAGAATATACCATCGGATTTTAGTTAGATCGTGAAACTCAGATCCGACAGTATATTCTAACACAGAGGCGTTCCCATGGTGATGGGGACGCTTCAGGTTAGAATATACTAAAAGAACTGTGTACATGACTGCCCCCTGCTGCCTGGCAGGTGCTGCCAGGCAGCAGGGGGCAGACCCCCCCCTGTATTTAACTCATTGGTGGCCAGTGTGGCCCCCCTCCCTCCCCTGTATTTAACACATTGGTGGCCAGTGCGGCCGGCCCCCCCTACCTCCCCTGTAGTTAACACATTGGTGGCCAGTGCGGCCGGCCCCCCCTCCCTCCCCTGTAGTTAACACATTGGTGGCCAGTGCGGCCGGCCCCCCTCCCTCCCCTGTAGTACTGTAGATTCATTGGTGGCCAGTGGGCCCCCCCTCCCCCTCCTAATTAAAATCTCTTTCCCTATCATTGGTGGCAGCGGAGAGTACCGATCAGAGTCCCAGTTTAATCGCTACTGCAGTCCTGGTTGCCATGGTTACTTAGCAATTTTTAGAAGCATTATACTTACCTGCGAGCTGCGATGTCTGTGACCGGCCGGGCGCTCCTCCTACTGGTAAGTGAAAGGTCTGTGTGGCGCATTACTTATAGCACAGACCTGTCACTTACCAGTAGGAGGAGCGCCCGGCCGGTCACAGACATCGCAGCTTGCAGGTAAGTATAATGCTTCTAAAAATTGCTAAGTAACCATGGCAACCAGGACTGCAGTAGCGTCCTGGTTGCCATGGTTACCGATCGGAGCCCCAGCGATTAAACTGGGACTCCGATCGGTACTCTCCGCTGCCACCAATGATAGGAGGGAGATTTTAATTAGGAGGGGGGGGCCACTGGCCACTAATGAATCTATAGTATTACAGGGGAGGGAGGGGGGGCCGGCCGCACTGGCCACCAATGTGTTAACTACAGGGGAGGGAGGGAGGGGGGGCCGGCCGCACTGGCCACCAATGTGTTAGCTACAGGGGAGGGAGGGAGGGGGGGGGCCGGCCACACTGACCACCAATGTGTTAACTACAGGGGAGGGGGGGGGGGCGGCCGCACTGGCCACCAATGTGTTAAATACAAGGGAGGGAGGGGGGGCCCACTGGCCACCAATGAATTTAAAACTGGGGAGGGAGGGGGGGTGTGCCTCCTCCTGCCTGGCAGCACATGATCTCTTACAGGGGGCTATGACACGCACAATTAACCCCTCAGGTGCAGCACCTGAGGGGTTAATTGTGCGGATCACAGCCCCCGGTAAGAGATCGGGTGCTGCCAGGCATCAGGGGGCAGTCATGTACACCATTCAAAGTATATTAGAACTAGAAGCGTCCCCATCACTATGGGAATGCCTCTGTGTTAGAATATACTGTCGGATCTGAGTTTTCACGAAGTGAAAAGTCAGCTCTGAAAAAGCTTTTATGCAGACGGATATGCGGATCCGTCTGTGTGAAAGTAGCCTACGGCCACGGACCACGGACGTGGATGCCAATCTTGTGTGCATCCGTGTTTTTTCACGGACCCATTGACTTGAATGGGTCCGTGAACCGTTGTCCGTCAAAAAAATAGGACAGGTCATATTTTTTTGACGGACAGGAAATACGGATCACGGATGCGGCTGCAAAACGGTGCATTTTCCGATTTTTCCACGGACCCATTGAAAGTCAATGGGTCCGCAAAAAAAAAACGGAAAACGGCACAACGGCCTTGGATGCACACAACGGTCCTGTGCATGAGGCCTAACACTGAGCAATTTGGTGCAGGTTGCGCTACAAACATATATTGCTGCTGTCACACACAATAGTCCTTACAAGGACTTTTGGGTCCCTGAAATGTTTTTGTACAAGAATTATATTCAATTACACTCCCTACACTGTCTGTCCCTTCCTATGCTCAGCTCTCCCTGACTTAGAATGAGCCGAACACGCGTCATCGGGTGGCTACTGGCATTACAGTGAGGGCAGTACTTCCCTGCATGTTTATTGGCTTCTTAGCAGCTGGGAAACGTGCGGGGAGGAGACTTGAACATTGCGCTCGAGCATATGCGGTACTCGGCTGAGTACCGCCATGTGCCGAGCATAGCGATGCTCGAGCCGAACTGGTATTCGTCTGAGCATGCTCGCTCAATACTAATTATCACTTTTTCTGGATGGATTAAAAAATTATAAGAAAATAAAATAAGAAGTTCATACAACAGAACTTGGAGTGCTGTGGTTTATTCTCGATGTAGGAGAGTGATTTAAACATGATTTTTGAACATGTTGTTTGTTAATACCTTCAACCATGCATTTATCCACAATTATATACGTATGTCAGTGTTACACAGAAATTATCTGCTATTGCTGTCATTGTGTTCAAGAGATTGAAAAAGGGGGGAAAGAGCAAAAAATTGTAAACAAATTGAAAAAAGATATAACAAAAAAAAAGAGACCTCAGAGTGTTATATACCAATTTTCAGGCCAAGTTGACCATATCTAATTTGTTTTCTTGAAAAAATCTATGAATTGGACGCAAAGGGAATTTTAAGAAATTCTCTCATCTCTATTTCACACTTTGTAACTGCTACAACAATTTACTGCTATAAATGTTTGTTCCCTCCTCCACTCATATTGATCTACCTTACAACAGTTGTCTTTAGAGGTGAGTGAAGGTTAAAAAAAAAATTATTTGATCGCTTCACCAAATTTTCCCAAAAAATTTGATCCCAGCTGCAAGGAGTGTGTATATCGGTGTACATCACTGTGCATTGTAGGAACATACATAGCTCCGCTGTGGTAGTGAAACGGTAACTGTGCGTCAGTAGGACAGGCAATTGACAGGTGTCACTCTTAGGCCTCTTTCACACGGGCATTGCGGGAAAATGTGCGGGTGCGTTGCGGGAACACCCGCGATTTTTCAGCGCGAGTGCAAAACATTGTAATGCGTTTTGCACTCGCGTGAAAAAAATCATGCATGTTTGGTACCCAAACCCGAACTTCTTCACAGAAGTTCGGGCTTGGGTTAGGTGTTCTGTAGATTTTATTATTTTTCCTTATAACATGGTTATAAGGGAAAATAATAGCATTCTGAATACAGAATGCTTAGTAGGTGATCAATTGAGGGTTAAAAAAAATTTAAAAAATTAACTCGCCTTCTCTTGTTCACGTAGTTCCCGGTCTCTTCTTTACTTCTTTAATGATGAGCTGTGGGCTAAAGGACCTTTGGTGAAGTCAGATCACATGCTCCAATCACATGGTACATCACCGTGGTGATGGACCATGTGATTGGAGCATGTGATCTGACGTCACCACAGGTCCTAGCCGATAGTTCATCTTTTGAGAAGTAAAGAAGAGACCGGGAACTACGCGAACAAGAGGAGAAGGTGAGTTAATTTTTTTATTTTTTTTAACCCTCAATTGATCACCTACTAAGCATTCTGTATTCAGAATGCTATTATTTTCCCTTATAACCATGTTATAAGGGAAAATAATACAGTGAATAGACTGTCACCTAGCAACCATGTGTGAAAATCGCACCGCATCCGCACTTGCTTGCGGATGCTTGCGATTTTCACACAACCCCATTCACTTCTATGGGGCCTGCGTTGCGTGAAAAACGCAGAATATAGAGCATGCTGCGATTTTCACGCAACGCACAAGTGATGCGTGAAAATCACCGCTCATGTGAACAGCCCCATAGAAATGAATGGGTCGGTATTCAGTGTGGGTGCAATGCGTTCACCTCACGCATCGCATCCGCGCGGTATACTCGCCCGTGTGAAAGAGGCCTTAGAATCAGGATTTAGGAGGTACTATCTCTCCTTTGGGAGAGACCTCCTTAGTCGACGTGGGGAGAATTATAGGCCACACATGCTCCTCTGAAATTCTGGAAAGATAAGGATGCAAATGAGCTCTTAACTAATGCCACCAGATGTAAGGCAGATATCCTGTTACTCAATGTTTGACCCTTTAAATAGGCCTTGAAACATGACTCAGATAATAAATAAGCCAGCACCTCATCTGCAGACAGCTGTTTCAGGGTGACTGCTCCTTATCACTGCAGAGCAGAGAGTACTGGCTTAACTGGGTGAGAGGCCTAATTTGTCTGATTCGTCTTTACAAAGGTTAGTCACTCCATTTTTTTGTGTGGAAAGGAGAGTTATCGTTAGGGTAACTATGTCCCCTGCCGCACTAAACACCCGCTCTGATCCCATACTATTGGCCAGGCATGAAAGCTTGTCCAGAGCAAACTCGGCCAGTTGCGGCCACAAACCAAGTTTGGCTGCCCAGTAGTCCAGGGGATCGTGGATGTGGGGTGGCAGGTTGCAGTCCAAGTATGCCACCAGCTGCTGGTTCAGGGTTCTGCTCCATGTCTTGCTGCTGCCTAGTTTCTTCAGTAGGCGAGTGAAGAAAAGTGTTCATTAGAGACTACATGCTTAAGTTGCTGCTGATGGAGCTAGTGCTGCTCCTGCCCCCAACCCTCGCCCAGCAGTCATAGCAGTGGAGCGTGAGAGCAGAGGGCCTCCCCAGTCAGACCTTGGCGAGGATGGTTGATGGTGCACATAGGAAGCTGCCAACTAACTACATAGGATGTCTCGATAGTAGTTGAGTTTATCCTCCCTCTCAGCAGGTAGAAAAAAGGCCCCCATTTTGGACCGGTAGAAAGGGACTATCATGGTGGAAAGCCAGTAGTCATCCCTCTGCCGAATGGTGATAATACGGCTGTCACTAGGCAAGCAACTCAACATGCATTTGGCCATTTGCACAAGGGACTCGGAGGGACTCCCTGTCTCCATCTGCACTGCATACTGCCACGGTGTCAGGGTCATCTGGTCACCTGGTCTTTCTCATAGCCCTCTAGCTCCTCCTGCACCTCTTCTGTCACGTGTGCACATAAACCATCCATTTCTGTATACATTGCTTGTGCATGAGAGTCCTCCTCCTCTGCCAGTTCAGCCCCCACAGGGATCAGGTGGCCATGAGATGTAGGCTCCATGTCTCCTGTCCCCTGGCCAGCCAGATTTATCACATCTGCTCCAGGACGTGAAGAAGTGGAATGACAAATAAAGTGGCCTCCTCAAAGGGCCTGAGCAAATTGCAGGTGTCACGAATGAGCTGCCACTGGCTAACTTCGAAGTTACATAGGGGAGTGCTCCTGTCCGCCGGCATCATCAAGAATTAGTTCACGGCCTTCCTCTGCTCATACTATTTGTCCAACATGTGGAGTTCCAACGGGTGGAAACATCGCATATGAGGCGATGTTGGGGAATGCCATTCTGCCTTTGCAGCTCAAGGAGGGTGTGTTTTGCAGGGTAAGAGTGGCTTAAGTGCATACACAGTTTCCTGGCCACTTTCAAGATGTCTTGCAGTTGGGAGGGAGACTTCAGGAACCTCTTTACAACCAGATTAAAGATGTGCACCTTGACGCAGGGCCGACACAATGTTCTTCCCAGTATCGATCACCATGGTTCTGATGTTCAGTTGGCGAGGAGAGAGTCAGGATTCGATTTCCTCTTGAAGGATGTGGAGCAGTTCCTCCACAGTGTGACTCCATTCGCCCAGGCAAACCAGGTACAGAACAGCGTGACACCGCCATGCTTTGCAAAGGTGGTATGCTGGAGGAGCACACCGAATTTGGCCTGCAGTGGAGGCTGAGGAAAAGGTTGAGGATAAGGAGGTAGAGGAGGACATAAGGGGGTAGAGAAGGACATTGGCGAAGGACTCACAGCTTGAGAACGCGAAGGCAGCATTGCCATCACCTGGCTAGGTTGCTAGTGTGGCTGGGCAGGAACCACATTTGCCCAGTGGGCCATAAAGAACATATATTGTCGTTGACCATATTTACAATTCCACATGTCGGTGCTGCCGTGAACTTTACTATACACAACGACAGACTCAAGGACTGGCCCAGATATACGAGTACAGGGCTGGTACAGCCTTATTGGAGAGGTAATGATGCCTTGGGATTCTCCCCCTGGGCTTTGCACAAGCCATCAGTTCTCTAAAAGGTGCAGAGTCAACCACATGGAAAGGGAGGGACTATAGTACCAGCAACTTAAAATCAGTAGTGTTAGAACGCTTTTTAACTCCAATTAGTGCAGCAAGGTGTAATAGGATGGCTTCTCTATTAGCCAGGTGTTACATTCTATTGGCCCCCGCACTCTCCCTATAGTGTAGATAAAGTCTCCCTGTTATCTCCCTACTAGTGTTGAGCGAACAGTTCGAGCATAGTTCGGGTCCGTACCGAATTTTGGGGTGTTCGTGACACGGACCCGAACCCGAACTTTTTCGTAAAAGTTCGGGTTCGGGTTCGTCGTTCGGCATGTATTTTGGCGCATTTTGAAAGGCTGCAAAGCAGCCAATCAACATGCATCATACTACTTGCCCTAAGATGCCATCGCAGCCATGCCTACTATTGGCAAGGCTGTGATTGGCCAAGTGCAGCATGTGACTCAGCCTCTTTATAAGCTTGTGCGCACGTCGGGACGTGCTCACTCCCGATGTGAATAGAACAGGGATAGACGCAGCTGATGCTAGGGCGAGAATAGGCAGGGATAATTGAATAACTGGAAGCAAATTTCTCTCCTCCACCTGTGATTCATCTGAACAACTGCAGCTGAGCTGCTTTTTTGATAGGGATTGGCTATTTTTAGAGTGGCCAGAGTGATTTTTCCATCCACATGTACCTGGGCTGACCGCCGGCCGCCATTTTGCGACTTGTAGTGCTGCAGCAGAAGCTGCCACAGTGTGCATTCCAAAGCTCCAAACAAGTCAGACATCTACACCTGGGATTCAGACCAATAGCGATTTAGCAGCACAGTCCAAGGCTATTTTTTTTAAAGGTTGTGCAGACCATTTTGTGGCACATGTTACTGGGCTGATAGGCGGCGGCCATCTTGGGACTAGTGCTGCAGCACAATCTCTCCCAACGTCCATTAATCACTTGTAATAGTGGTCTGTGCCATAGAAATCCTACATCAGGGACTTGGGTGTGCTTGTGTCACCCCTACTAATACCAGTCCACCTGTAATCCATACAGTGAAAAGCCATAAAGTATTCCAGTGAGGGAATTTTTTTTTTATTTAAAAAAGGCCAAGTTAGTTTATCTGGCGTTCAATATACTAGATACAGTTAGGCCTGCGTTTCATACATCTGGAATTAGCAAACTAATGTGCTGGGGTTGGGAAAACATATATGTACCCATACTAGAATCTGTCAAAGAAAGCGGTACTCACATATAACAGTCATTCCATCTGTAATCCATACAGTCAAAAGACTGAAAGTATTCCAGTGAGGGGATTTTTTTTATTTAAAAAAGGCCAAGTTAGTTTATCTGGCGTTCAATATACTAGATACAGTTAGGCCTGCGTTTCATACATCTGGAATTAGCAAACTAATGTGCTGGGGTTGGGAAAACATATATGTACCCATACTAGAATCTGTCAAAGAAAGCGGTACTCACATATAACAGTCATTCCATCTGTAATCCATACAGTCAAAAGACTGAAAGTATTCCAGTGAGGGAATTTTTTTTATTTAAAAAAGGCCAAGTTAGTTTATCTGGCGTTCAATATACTAGATACAGTTAGGCCTGCGTTTCATACATCTGGAATTAGCAAACTAATGTGCTGGGGTTGGGAAAACATATATGTACCCATACTAGAATCTGTCAAAGAAAGCGGTACTCACATATAACAGTCATTCCATCCGTAATCCATACAGTCAAAAGACTGAAAGTATTCCAGTGAGGGAATTTTTTTTATTTAAAAAAGGCCAAGTTAGTTTATCTGGCGTTCAATATACTAGATACAGTTAGGCCTGCGTTTCATACATCTGGAATTAGCAAACTAATGTGCTGGGGTTGGGAAAACATATATGTACCCATACTAGAATCTGTCAAAGAAAGCGGTACTCACATATAACAGTCATTCCATCTGTAATCCATACAGTCAAAAGACTGAAAGTATTCCAGTGAGGGAATTTTTTTTATTTAAAAAAGGCCAAGTTAGTTTATCTGGCGTTCAATATACTAGATACAGTTAGGCCTGCGTTTCATACATTTGGAATTAGCAAACTAATGTGCTGGGGTTGGGAAAACATATATGTACCCATACTAGAATCTGTCAAAGAAAGCGGTACTCACATATAACAGTCATTCCATCTGTAATCCATACAGTCAAAAGACTGAAAGTATTCCAGTGAGGGAATTTTTTTTTTTATTTAAAAAAGGCCAAGTTAGTTTATCTGGCGTTCAATATACTAGATACAGTTAGGCCTGCGTTTCATACATCTGGAATTAGCAAACTAATGTGCTGGGGTTGGGAAAACATATATGTACCCATACTAGAATCTGTCAAAGAAAGCGGTACTCACATATAACAGTCATTCCATCTGTAATCCATACAGTCAAAAGACTGAAAGTATTCCAGTGAGGGGATTTTTTTTATTTAAAAAAGGCCAAGTTAGTTTATCTGGCGTTCAATATACTAGATACAGTTAGGCCTGCGTTTCATACATCTGGAATTAGCAAACTAATGTGCTGGGGTTGGGAAAACATATATGTACCCATACTAGAATCTGTCAAAGAAAGCGGTACTCACATATAACAGTCATTCCATCTGTAATCCATACAGTCAAAAGACTGAAAGTATTCCAGTGAGGGAATTTTTTTTATTTAAAAAAGGCCAAGTTAGTTTATCTGGCGTTCAATATACTAGATACAGTTAGGCCTGCGTTTCATACATCTGGAATTAGCAAACTAATGTGCTGGGGTTGGGAAAACATATATGTACCCATACTAGAATCTGTCAAAGAAAGCGGTACTCACATATAACAGTCATTCCATCTGTAATCCATACAGTCAAAAGACTGAAAGTATTCCAGTGAGGGAATTTTTTATTTATTTAAAAAAGGCCAAGTTAGTTTATCTGGCGTTCAATATATTAGATACAGTTAGGCCTGCGTTTCATACATCTGGAATTAGCAAACTAATGTGCTGGGGTTGGGAAAACATATATGTACCCATACTAGAATCTGTCAAAGAAAGCGGTACTCACATATAACAGTCATTCCATCTGTAATCCATACAGTCAAAAGACTGAAAGTATTCCAGTGAGGGGATTTTGCTTATAAAAAATAATATATTTCATTGTGGTGCGAGTTGAATCGCAACAATGAAGAAAAATACTATTAAGGGACGAGGACGCGGTCGTGGTGGTGTCCGTGGAGCCTCTGTTGCTGGTAGAGGACGTGGCCGTTCGGCCCCAGGCGCACACAGTAGGGAACGAACTCCCTCAACTAGCCGGCAGAATGTACCGCAATATCTCGTGGGGCCCAATGCCGCTCTTAGGATGGTAAGGCCTGAGCAGGTACAGGCATTAATCGATTGGGTGGCCGACAGTGCTTCCAGCACGTTCACCACATGGTCTTCCACCCAGTCTTCTGCGGAAAGCGCACAGGTGGCACCTGAAAACCAAGCCCATCAGTCTGTCACATCACCCCCAAGCATATCAGGGAAACGGTCTGAGCCACAAGTTATGCAGCAGTCTCTTCTTCTGTTTGAAGACTCTGCTTCCAGGGTTTCCCAGGGGCGTCCACCTAGCCCTTCCCCAGTGGAGGAAGACATACCATGCACTGACGCACAACCACTTATGTCTCCAGATGAAGAGGACATGGGAATACCACCACAGCAGAGTCACCGACTCTCTGATGATGACGAAACACAGGTGCCCACTGCCGCGTCTTTTTGCAGTGTGCAGACTGAACAGGAGGAGGTCAGGGAGGGAGACTGGGTGGAAGACGATGCAGAGGACGATGAGGTCTTAGACCCCACATGGACTGAAGGTCGTGGCGATGACTTTCACAGTTCAGAGGAAGAGGTAGTGGTGAGACCGAGACAACAGCGAAGCCAAAGAGGGAGCAGGGGGCCAAAGCAGACGAGCCGCCGCCCCCAGAGTTCGCCTGCTACTGGACATCGCCAACAGGGACCCAGCCCCACAAAGGCAGCTTCAAAGAGTTCCCTGGCATGGCACTTCTTTAAACAATGTCCTACCGACAAGACCCGAG
Organism: Bufo bufo; assembly: GCF_905171765.1. NCBI lineage: Eukaryota > Metazoa > Chordata > Amphibia > Anura > Bufonidae > Bufo > Bufo bufo. The sequence continues at coordinate 224,997,760 of NC_053389.1, forward strand.
TGACTTGCACGCTCTGCCATCAGAGCCTGAGGCGAGGCATTAACGTTCTGAACCTCAGCACAACCTGCATGACCAGGCATCTACATGCAAAGCATGAACTGCAGTGGGGTACACACCTTAAAAACCAGGCACTCGCTGAGGCTCCCCCTGCTCCCTCTACCGCTGCTGCCTCGGCTTCCGCCTCGAGAGGAATGTTGCCACCTGCCGAGCAGCAAACAGAGGATGTGCCACCGACACCACCACCACCGCCACCGTCAACTAGCGTCTCCACTATATCACACAGCAGCGTTCAGCTCTCAATATCTCAAACCTTAGAGAGGAAGCGCAAATTCCCCCCGAGTCACCCTCGAGCCCTTGGCCTGAACGCCAGCATTTCTAAACTGCTGGCCTTTGAAATGCTGTCATTCCGGCTGGTGGACACAGACAGCTTCAAACAGCTGATGGCCATGGCTGTCCCGCAGTATGTGGTTCCCAGCCGCCACTACTTCTCCAAGACAGCCGTGCCTTCCCTGCACATGCAAGTGTCCGATAAAATCAAGTGTGCACTGCGCAACGCCATTTGTGGCAAGGTCCACCTAACCACAGATACGTGGACCAGTAAGCACGGCCAGGGACGCTATATCTCACTAACTGCACACTGGATGAATGTAGTGGCGGCTGGGCCCCCGGCGGACAGTTCCTTGGCGCACGTCCTTCCGCCCCCTAGGATCGCAGGGCATCATTCTCTGCCTCCTGTAGCCTCCTCCTCCTACTCGGCTTCCTCCTCCACTGCTTCCACCAGCTCATCCGGTCAGCCACACACCTTCACCACCAACTTCAGCACAGCCCGGGGTAAACGTCAGCAGGCCATTCTGAAACTCATATGTTTGGGGGACAGGCCCCACAGCGCAAAGGAGTTGTGGCGGGGTATTGAACAACAGACCAACGAGTGGTTTCTGCCGGTGGGCCTCAAGCCAGGCCTGGTGGTATGCGATAATGGGCGAAATCTCGTGGCAGCTCTGGGACTAGCCGGTTTGACGCACATCCCTTGCCTGGCGCATGTGCTGAACTTGGTGGTGCAGAGGTTCATTCACCACTACCCCAACATGTCAGAGCTGCTGCATAAAGTGCGGGCCGTCTGTGCGCGCTTCCGCCGTTCACATCCTGCCGCTGCTCGCCTGTCTGCGCTACAGCGGAACTTCGGCCTTCCCGCTCACCGCCTCATATGCGACGTGCCCACCCGGTGGAACTCCACCTTGCACATGCTGGAGAGACTATGCGAGCAGCAGCAGGCCATAGTGGAGTTTCAGCTGCAGCACGCTCGCGTCAGTCGTACTGCCGAACAGCACCACTTCACCACCAATGATTGGGCCTCCATGCGAGACCTGTGTGCCCTGCTGCGCTGTTTCGAGTACTCCACCAACATGGCCAGTGGCGATGACACTGTTATCAGCGTTACAATACCACTTCTATGTCTCCTTGAGAAAACACTTAGGGCAATGATGTTAGAGGAGGTGGCCCAGGTGGAGGAGGAGGAGGAGGATGAGGGCTCGTTTCTAACACTTTCGGGCCAGTCTGTTCGAAGTGGCTCAGAGGGAGGTTTGTTTAAGCAGCAGAGGACAGGTTCACAAGTCGCCAGCCAAGGCACTGTACTGGAGGACGAGGAGGATGAGGAGGAGGAGGTGGAGGGGGACGAGGATGACGCAAGTTCACAGCGGGGTGGCAGCCCAGGCCCATCACTGGTGCGTGGCTGGGGGGATACGGTGGACGATGACGATACGCCTCCCACAGAGGACAGCTTGTCCTTACCCATGGGTAGCCTGGCCCACATGAGCGAATATATGCTCCAATGCCTGCGCAACGACAGCAGAGTTGCCCACGTTTTAACGTGTGCAGACTACTGGGTGGCCACCCTTCTGGATCCCCGGTATAAAGACAATGTGCCCACTTTAATTCCTGAACTGGAGCGCGACCGTAAGATGCGCGAGTACAAGCGCACGCTGATAGAGGCGCTCTTGAGAGCATTCCCACATGTCACAGGGGAACAGGTGGAAGGTGAAGGCAGAGGAGTGGCAAGAGGTCGCCAACGCAGCTGTGTCACGGCCAGCTCATCTGAGGGCAGGGTTAGCATGGCAGAAATGTGGAAAAGTTTTGTCTCCACGCCACAGCTATCTGCACCGACACCTGATACGGAACGTGTTAGCAGGAGGCAGCATTTCACTAACATGGTTGAACAGTATGTCTGCACACCCCTCCACATCCTGACGGATGGTTCAGCCCCATTCAACTACTGGGTTTCGAAATTGTCCACGTGGCCAGAGTTAGCATGTTATGCCTTGGAGGTGCTTTCCTGCCCGGCGGCCAGCGTTTTATCTGAACGCGTATTCAGCACGGCAGGGGGCGTCATTACTGACAAGCGCAGCCGCCTGTCCACAGCCAACGTGGACAAGCTGACCTTCATAAAGATGAACCAGGCATGGATCCCACAGGACCTGTCCCTCCCTTGTGCAGAGTAGTCCTTATTAACTGCCTAAAACATGTCTTGTTGTGCTACGGGCCACTTCTTTATTTGATACAAATTTTATGAAACCCACAGTTGAATGAAACTCTTCTCTGTCTGGGCGCCGGGGCCTAACCAGATGAAAGTGGCCGGTTAAACTAACGGGTGACATGAAGCCATAACCTCTGCCATGCTACCTCTGTCTTCTGTCTGGGTGCTGAGGCCTAAGTCAAATAAAGCGATCTTCTGCTGTGCTGGGGGATATGAAGCTAATCTCTGACCTCTCTCCTCTGTCTGGGTCCAAAGGCCTAAATCACTGAAAGAGGCCTTCTCCTGTGGTGTGTGATATGATGCCAGAATATGTGCTGTGGGGCCTCTCTCCTCTTCCTGGGTGCAGGGGTCAAATAAACTAAATTGTGGCCTACTCCTGTGGTGGTTGATATGATGCCTGATTCTCTGATGTGGAACCTCTCTCCTCTGTTTGGGTGAAGGGGTCAAAGTAACTAAATGGTGGCTTCTCCTGTGGTGGCTGATATGATGCCAGAATATGTGCTGTGGTGCCTCTCTCCTCTTCCTGGGTGCAGGGGTCAAAGTAACTAAATGGTGGCTTCTCCTGTGGTGGCTGATATGATGCCAGAATATGTGCTGTGGGGCCTCTCTCCTCTTCCTGGGTGCAGGGGTCAAAGTAACTCAATGGTGGCTTCTCCTGTGGTGGCTGATATGATGCCAGAATATGTGCTGTGGTGCCTCTCTCCTCTGTCTGGGTCCAAAGGCCTAAATCACTGAAAGAGGCCTTCTCCTGTGGTGTGTGATATGATGCCTGAATATGTGCTGTGGTGCCTCTCTCCTCTTCCTGGGTGCGGGGGTCAAAGTAACTCAATGGTGGCTTCTCCTGTGGTGGCTGATATGATGCCAGAATATGTGCTGTGGTGCCTCTCTCCTCTTCCTGGGTGCGGGGGTCAAAGTAACTCAATGGTGGCTTCTCCTGTGGTGGCTGATATGATGCCAGAATATGTGCTGTGGGGCCTCTCTCCTCTTCCTGGGTGCAGGGGTCAAAGTAACTCAATGGTGGCTTCTCCTGTGGTGGTTAGTATGATGCCAGAATATGTGCTGTGGGGCCTCTCTCCTCTTCCTGGGTGCAGGGGTCAAAGTAACTCAATGGTGGCTTCTCCTGTGGTGGCTGATATGATGCCAGAATATGTGCTGTGGGGCCTCTCTCCTCTTCCTGGGTGCAGGGGTCAAAGTAACTCAATGGTGGCTTCTCCTGTGGTGGCTGATATGATGCCAGAATATGTGCTGTGGTGCCTCTCTCCTCTGTCTGGGTCCAAAGGCCTAAATCACTGAAAGAGGCCTTCTCCTGTGGTGTGTGATATGATGCCTGAATATGTGCTGTGGTGCCTCTCTCCTCTTCCTGGGTGCGGGGGTCAAAGTAACTCAATGGTGGCTTCTCCTGTGGTGGCTGATATGATGCCAGAATATGTGCTGTGGTGCCTCTCTCCTCTTCCTGGGTGCGGGGGTCAAAGTAACTCAATGGTGGCTTCTCCTGTGGTGGCTGATATGATGCCAGAATATGTGCTGTGGGGCCTCTCTCCTCTTCCTGGGTGCAGGGGTCAAAGTAACTCAATGGTGGCTTCTCCTGTGGTGGTTAGTATGATGCCAGAATATGTGCTGTGGGGCCTCTCTCCTCTTCCTGGGTGCAGGGGTCAAAGTAACTCAATGGTGGCTTCTCCTGTGGTGGCTGATATGATGCCAGAGTATGTGCTGTGGGGCCTCTCTCCTCTTCCTGGGTGCAGGGGTCAAAGTAACTCAATGGTGGCTTCTCCTGTGCTGATTGATATAAAGCTGATGGTTGTGCCATCTGACATGGTTGCCAGGGTCTGATTCAATGGGGGCCTACTCCTGTGGTGGGTGATCTAAATGCCTGATTCTCTGCTGTGAAACCTCTCTCCTCCGTCTGGGTGTAGGGGTCAAAGTCTTTCAAAGTCGCCTTCTCCTGTGCTGATTGATATGAAGCTGATGGTTGTGCCATCTGACATGGTTGCCGGGGTCCCATTAAATTGTGGCCTACTCCTGTGGTGGTTGATATGATGCCTGATTCTCTGATGTGGAACCTCTCTCCTCTGTTTGGGTGAAGGGGTCAAAGTAACTAAATGGTGGCTTCTCCTGTGGTGGCTGATATGATGCCAGAATATGTGCTGAGGGGCCTCTCTCCTCTTCCTGGGTGCAGGGGTCAAAGTAACTCAATGGTGGCTTCTCCTGTGGTGGCTGATATGATGCCAGAATATGTGCTGTGGTGCCTCTCTCCTCTTCCTGGGTGCGGGGGTCAAAGTAACTCAATGGTGGCTTCTCCTGTGGTGGCTGATATGATGCCAGAATATGTGCTGTGGTGCCTCTCTCCTCTTCCTGGGTGCGGGGGTCAAAGTAACTCAATGGTGGCTTCTCCTGTGGTGGCTGATATGATGCCAGAATATGTGCTGTGGTGCCTCTCTCCTCTTCCTGGGTGCAGGGGTCAAAGTAACTAAATGGTGGCTTCTCCTGTGGTGGTTGATATGATGCCTGATTCTCTGCTGTGAAACCTCTCTCCTCCATCTGGGTGTAGGGGTCAAAGTCTTTCAAAGTCGCCTTCTCCTGTGCTGATTGATATAAAGCTGATGGTTGTGCCATCTGACATGGTTGCCAGGGTCTGATTCAATGGGGGCCTACTCCTGTGGTGGGTGATCTAAATGCCTGATTCTCTGCTGTGAAACCTCTCTCCTCCGTCTGGGTGTAGGGGTCAAAGTCTTTCAAAGTCGCCTTCTCCTGTGCTGATTGATATGAAGCTGATGGTTGTGCCATCTGACATGGTTGCCGGGGTCCCATTAAATTGGGGCCTACTCCTGTGGTGGGTGATCTAAATGCCTGATTCTCTGCTTTGAAACCTCTCTCCTCCGTCCGGGTGTAGGGGTCAAAGTCTGTCAAAGTCGCCTTCTCCTGTGCTGATTGATATAAAGCTTATGCTTGTGCCATCTGACATGGTTGCCGGGGTCTGATTCAATGGTGGCCTACTCCTGTGGTGGGTGATCTAAATGCCTGATTCTCTGCTGTGTAACCTCTCTCCTCCGTCTGGGTGTAGGGGTCAAAGTAACTAAATGGTGGCCTACTCCTGTGGTGGGTGATATGATGCCTGGTTCTCTGCTGTGGGACCTCTCTCCTTTGTCTGGGTGCTGTGGTCAAAATAATAGTAAGTGACCTTCTCCATTGGTGGGTGACTTGAAGCCTGATTCTGTGCTATGGGACCTCACTCCAATTAATATTGTTTAATTTTTATTTATTTTATGTTAACTCATCATTTCCCTATCTACATTTGTTTGCAGGGGATTTAACTACATTTTGCTGCCTTTTGCAGCCCTCTAGCCCTTTCCGGGTGTGTTTTACAGCCTTTTTAGTGCCCAAAAGTTCGGGTCCCCATTGACTTCTATGGGGTTCGGGTTCGGGATGAAGTTCGGGTCGAGTTCGGATCCCGAACCCGAACATTTTTCGAAAGTTCGGCCGAACTCGTCGAACCCGAACATCCAGGTGTTCGCTCAACTCTACTCCCTACACTATCTCAGTGCTGTACCTGAACTGTTGTAGACTAATATTTTTCAAATAAAGTATTTCCTAATCACTTTCCCTAGCACTTGTCACATCTGTCCCTATGCTCAGTTCACTGGAAAATGGCGGAGATCAGGCAGGATGAGGCTTTTTATAGGGCTGTGACATCACAGGGGCTGGCTATCTTGCTGATTGGCTTGCTGCAAGGAATTATAAGTAATCCCTTGTTCCCGGGCTTCTTACTTTGACTTTGTAACATGTGCTGCAGCCATTTTGGGAAAATTCCACTTTGTCAACTTCGAATCACTCACTAGTTGCCTCATCTACCTCATTTTTGTTTATCCATATGTGAATTTTCAGATACTATGTTATAACATACTTGAGGGAGGGACTTGAGCAGTCTCAAAAGCTTACAATTTTGTCATCATCTTTTTAGTTAGCCATTAAAAGCTATTAACCACAAAATAATCTCATTTTTATACATAGCTTTTCTTATTGCCATTGTAGACTGTTTTGCCCTCACATTGGACATATAGACCTACTGTATAACAGGGATGGATGGGCAAATCAAGGAAAATCTTCCCTCACACTCCTCCAAGCCTCTGTTTCAGCCAAAATGGCTAGGGTATAGCGATATGGGGTACAGTCCCATCTGAGTTTCTGAGGTAAGGTAAAGCCACCTCTGCTATATAAGAAGACCCAGTGTTATAAATAGCACATGGTAGGTGGGAGTGGCATCCTAAAGACTTTGGGTTGGGTCCCAGAAGCTTATAGTTGATGTATGCTTCTAGCACTGATTCTAGATTTGGAATTGGCACGTGAGAAGGCATTTCTAGTCCCAAACCTTCCAAATCCTTATAGCCTGCTCACTCAGTTGCACATTTCTAGCTGAGTTCTGATGAGTTCTGATGAATATGTGTGCCCCTGATTTGCAGGTAGTATGAAGCAACATCTGTAATTATTTTACCATTTTATGTTGTGCAAATTTCTATTTGATATTAATAATACTTAACAATCGCTGAGCTACTAACTTGTCGAGAGAAGATCTTTTACATAGAACTTACTGTCCCTCGCTCTCCCGATACTGCTGTTTTAGCTGTACTGGTGTGCACTGCAGGCTATCCGCCGGATGTGACTCCTTCTTTTCCTGTTCGGATTCATTATAGTCAATGCAGCTAAACAGGAAAAGAAGTGGCCACATTTGGTCGAGACCCTGGCAGAAAAGTCTGCAGCATGCGCTAATGCAGCAGAGATGGTGGCATTTAGGGAATGAGGGTGGATAAGTGGTATGTAAAAGAGCTTCCCTCCACAGGTTAGCACCATATGGTAATTAGACAAAAAAAAAAATATCTAATTCCTGTTTTATGCTCTAATCCGGGGATCAGCAATATCCGTTCACAGTTCACTGTTAAAGGTACAGGCACTGTGGAGGTCACTGTTAAAGGGGCAGGCACTGCGGAGGTCACTGTTAAAGGGGCGGGCACTATGGAAGTCACTATTAAAGGGATGGCCACTATAAAGGTCACTGTTAAAGGGGTGGTCAATGTTAAAGGGGCGGGCACTGTTGAGGTCACTGTTAATGGGGCGGGCACTGTGGAAGTCTCTGTTAAAGGGGCGGGCACTGTGAAGGTCACTGTTAAAGGGGTGGTCAATGTTAAAGGGGCGGGCACTGTGGAAGTCATTGTTAAAGGGGCAGGCACTATGAAGTCACTGTTAAAGGGGTGGTCAATGTTAAAGGGGCGGGCACTATGGAGGTCACTGTTAAAGGGGTGGTCAATGTTAAAGGGGTGGGCACCGTGGAGGTCACATGTGATATTCATGAAGTCTATAAAAATAAAGACTGATGTGCACAGAGTCCCAGGAAAAGACTTGAAGGTAAACAAATCTGTGTTATATTCTGGGAAAGGTGTGAAGATAGAGGGCACTGGAGAATGACCCAAGACAAGGGTGAAGGATACCTGGAGCACACGTATCCATAGATATCTCCAGAGGTAAAGTTCATAGCAAGAAAGTTCTGTTGACACAGAAAGGAGGTCTGTGTCAGAAGGAGTGCTGAAGAGCTTCAATAAATTATTTAGATTTAGAATAGCTAGGGTTCAAGAAGTGAGATATTTAGCGCCTATGTACGGCCTAAGTTGTTTTTTTTTTCCCTGAAAAAGCTATTCCATTGGATTGCCATAAACACCTCTGTGAAGTACAGGAATCTGCTACTTGTGATACTAAAGCTGCTTTGTTAAAGGACTACGCTCATTTCACTTGATTGTCAACAATCATGCTGAGAGCGTGAAAACCTCTGTCAGAGTGGTTCTATCAAGGCAGAGATTGATCAATTCTAACGGCCGAGAAATTCACAGACAGATGCAGATAGATATGTCTGAGGAGATCTGGTTAGACCGCCCCTAAGGACTTTATTTTATACATATCTGATTATAGGAGTTACAAGATAATTAAGATGTTTACAGTACTATGATTGGTCAGTACAAGTTATATAATCACACGTGATACATATTGGCAATACAGAACCTTACATAACAGAGTAATACATCAAAGTGACAATATAGAAGGTCACATTCCCACATTTAGCTTGGACGCATCTTAATGTTGGCTCATCAATATCCACAGTTCTTGGAATTTCAAGTACATTGTCACAAGACCTATTTGATAATTATCCAACAAACAGATTTGCACAATAACTTACAAAATCTCCCTAAAACTCCTTTTCCTTTGGCTATTTAAAGAGGTCATACTCCCCCTTCTTCTTGTAGACTGCTGTCTCCATCTATTCTCAAATGACCTTAGCCTTAGTAAATGTGTTCAGTGGAATATATGATAAAGGTTACGCTGTTCTTATATTGCAAATGTCAGTTTATAGAAAGATACATACAGTTAATATATATATATGGATATATCTTAAGCAACATATTGCAATTACTCTCACACCTCAGATGAGGCAAAATGGACAGTTAATCCAAATTCCTTATAAAGTTTTACCAAATTATGACTGGCGAGAAAGAAGGGGAGTCACAGCTGTTCACAGACTCTTCTGAAGAAGACCAAGGAATTCCTGATATGCAAGTAAAAATCTGTGCTCAGGAAAGCTGTGTCACCACAAGTAGTAAGAAGTGATAGATCTTGTACATAAACATCATTGGAAAATATCATACAATTTAATTTAAGGACTGCACATCATCTACAGTACATACAGTTTTATCAATCCTATCATAGACTTTATGTAAGTCAAATTTAAGATGAATAAGTGAAATTACAGTGTCAAGACCATGACGAGACCAGAGGAAGAGATGCTTAATAAGATATTAGATTAATTCTTAAATCTATTTCATTAGTATTCAGTCACAGTTTACAATAAGTTCAGCAAATATTATTATTTTGTTGTCAAATAAATAATTGATGGCCAATTAATTTATAAAGAAGAATGAGGAGTCCAAGATAATTGTAAAATTTGATGTTGTGGGTTCGAAAAGATTATCTCACCCTCAAGAGGGGGGAATTGAAATAATATGGACGTCAAAACCTATATTTCAAGTCTCCATATATGACAATGTATAAGCCATACATTAGTTAAGACACGCCTGTATCTATAGTATAATGACTGACAGGGACAGGCAAGGTGGTGGTCTTCTCACTCTCACGTCTGTTAGGGGTTGTTATTGCTGGCTAAACATGAAGACACATAGTGCCTTAGAAGAAGTTCCTACCCTTCAAAAATTACACTTTAAGGACATTCATATTCACGCATGGACAAAAGGACTAACACTTTTCCTAACCTATTTTTGTAAGTAATCAACTTTTATGAAGACTGAAAATAAATCGCATTATTCATTTTTTATATAACTCTTGTTGAATCCTGGTGATGAGTCCTCCTTGTGTTCTTTACTCCAAATAACACATACACTTTATTTTGAGAAAATACCCAAATCAGTTTATATTTTTCATACATATTTATTTTATATTTGGAAAGACATATAACAGAGGGCATTACAAAGAATGAGTATAAGGAAAGAACTACAACTCCAAGTACTTTACAAATTACAAGGGAAAATTAATCTTTAATTAATCTTCCTTCCACACATAGTACAGGAACTCCGCCCCCTCACATCACATGGTCATGACATTACACAGGCAAAGGGGACTGTCTGACTCCCTTCTGGAGTCTGGAATGGCACACCCTGTGTGATCGCACAGCTCTAAGGCCGACCTTGATTGCGCCACTACTGGCTAAATGTCCACCAACAGGATATAGAAAAAACTGCAGCCGATGATACAGAGCAAATCAGGAATTACACTTTGGGGAAGGTGCAGAAATGCACCACATTTACCACAACTAAGTGTTACGGCAGTAACTGCACCGCCAGCGACTTAGCCAAATGACAGTTCAGCAAATTGCTGGCTGCGAATAGTTTTCTCATGGCCACCCACTCCATTATGGATGTCTTATGGTGGAGCGGAGGACAAGGAGGAGAAATCCGTACAAATGCAGAAGCTTCTCACACAAGTCATCAACAGGAAGACTCTCTTGAGTATCTTCTATAGCACACAGGATTCTGTTGCCTCTTCTTAGGAAAAAAATAAGGGGGCAGTGAAGACAGAGAGGATGCAACTGAAAGGTTTCTCTGGGGTTGCAGGAGCAATGCTGTGATCCTTGACTCCAAGGCACAGTGTGAGACTTTGAGGTCACAACCACATCATCCTGCTGTGACTGAGGAGGAGTGAGCCATCCAGTCCACAATCTCATGCTCTTTGTCCTCAGTAATAATGCAGAACCTATTGGAAGCCAGGGAGAATTGTGGCTTATTACTGCTACTGGCCAAATGGGATGACTACTGGGATGAGTCATGGGTCTTTTGTTTTCCACTCTTCCATTTTCTAGACATTTTATTTTGAGGGTTTCCTATAAATTGTCACAGATGTGGTAAACAGATTATTATATGACATAGCAAAATAGCAAACTAGGTGCAGAACAGCGTGACACTGCCATGCCCTGCACATGTGGTATGCTGGAGGAGCACTCTGAATTGTCCCTGCAGAGGAGGCTGAGGACACGGTGGAGGATGAGGAGGCGGACATTGGCGCAGGACCAACGGCTTGAGAACATGGAGGCGGCACTTGGCGTCATCTGGCCAAGTGGCTGGTGTGGCTGGGCAAGAACCACATTTACACAGTGGGCTGCAAAGGACATATATTGTCCTTGACTGTAGTTACGGCTCCACACATCGGCGCTTCCGTAAACTTTAGCAGACACTGACAGGCTCAAGGACTGGTCCACTTTCTGTTCAACATACTGTACATCAGTCATCAAGCCATCAGTTCTCTCAAAGGTGCAGAGTCCACCACTTGGAAAGAGAGGGACTGCAATACCAGAAACTTGGCCAGGAGCCCGTTCAGCTTTTGCACCGTTGGATGAGTGCAACATACTGTTGTCTTTTTGCAATCGCTTCAGTGATCGATTGCTGATGAAATGCGTAATGATGAGTAGGAGGACAAAGAGCAGGAGCATCAGAACCAGTAGATGATGGGAAGGAAAGATAGCTCCCTTCGGCTGAGGTGGTGGATCCTTGACTGCAGAAAAGGGGTACGGGCCATTGGGTGATGCAGTGGTTGCAGGCTGGACCACTACATCAGAGCCACGTTCTCCCAGGCCACTTTACGATGACACTGCATGTGTTGACGCAGGGCCGTGGTTCCAACATTGGCACCCTGGCCACGCTTCACCTTCTGCCCACAGATTCGGCAAATGGCCATGTTCACCTCCTCCGGGGGCTTGATGAAAAACTGCCACACTGCTGAGTCTTCACTGGGCATATTTGGCTCCTGACCTCGCATTGCTTTCACCCTGCTGACTCACGCTATCACCTTGCTGGCTCAGCCGCTGCCTCACGTGCTAGCTGCCACCCTCTTCTCCTGATGATGAAGCCCCTTCTTCACCCGGCTCCCAAGTGCGATCGGCTATATCATCATCCACTACTGTCTGCACGTCACTTATGTCCCCTTCAATGGTCTCAGGGGCAGGAGCCTGACGGCTCGCAACACCAGCTCCCACGCGACTTTCATCATCACTACTTGCCCGCCTACCGGAGGAAGCGGCAGATCTCTCCTCCAGATCTTGGCTGGGAAGTAACTGCTGACTGTCCTCTAGAAACTCGTCCTCACTAAAAATTGGAGCCAAGCCTATGGCATATACTTCTCTGGCTGAGGGAACACAAAATGACAGAGGCAGGTTCAGGACAGGTGGGGGCACAGGTCCTGCTCCCTGGCCATGTTAACTAAGCATTGTGTCAGAGGAACCCACCGACTCTTGGCCAGGGGTGTCTGATGTCACTTGCAACAAAGTAGAAGACCGAGTCAACCATTCAAGCACCGCTGGGTTGCTGGTCAAGACACGACCGCTAGATGACACTGGGAGCCTAGGCCTCTTGCTGCAACTCCTGCTGCCACCCCCCTCCCCATTCTTCTGCTGCTACTTCTGCCTGCACCAGAAACATTTTGGCCACTGCCTGTTCCCTTTGAAGGGCCTGTCACTTTTCTGTCTGACATACTGTAAAATAAAAGAATTTAATTAAATTAAAAGTAAATTAAAACACCCCAAAAATGGCTGCATCACAATGTAATTTCACCACAGAACAGCTAATAGACGTACTCATATTTCCTATTAATAAACACCAAAAATGGCCGTATCACAATGTAATTAGAGATGTCCCAAACTATTCGCCGGCGAACAATTCCCGGCGAACATAGCTCGTTCGCGTTCGCCACGGCGGGCGAACATATGCGATTTTCAGTCCGCCCCCTATTCGTCATCATTGAGTAAACTTTGACCCTGTACCTCACAGTCAGCAGACACATTCCAGCCAATCAGCATCATACCCTCCCTCCCAGACCCTCCCAACTCCTGGACAGCATCCATTTTAGATTCATTCAGAAGCTGCAGTCTTAGTGAGAGGAGAGACAGTGTAGCTGCTGCTGATTTAATAGGGAAATCGATAGCTAGGCTAGTGTATTCAGTGTCCACTACAGTCCTGAAAGACTCATCTGATCTCTGCTGTAAGGACAGCGTCCTGACAGCACCCCAAAAAGCCCTTTTTAGGACTAGTACATCAGTCTTCTTTTTTTCTTTTTTTTTTTCTGCGTAATCTAATTGCAGTTGCCTGCCAGCGTGTGTGTCAGGCTCACAGCGTATACTGTGCCCACTTGCCCAGTGCCACCACTCATATCTGGTGTCAAAGTAGCTTGCATTTAAAAAAAAAAAAAACTTTTTTGACTGTAATATAATAGCAGTCAGTTGCCTGCACGCGTGTGTGTTTCATGCCCTGCAAGTGCACAGTGTCACCAGTGCAACTCATATCTGGTGTTACAATAGATTACATAAAAAAAAAAAGAAAACATTTTGACTGTGAAATAATAGCAGTCAGTTGCCTGCACGTGTGTGTGTGTGTGTGTGTTCAAGGCCCTGCAAGTGCATAGTGTCACCAGCGCAACTCCTATCTGGTGTCACAGTAGATTACATAAAAAAACAAAAAACAATTTTGACTGTGAAATAATAGCAGTCAGTTGCCTGCACGTGTGTGTGTATGTTTCAGGCCCTGCAAGTGCATACTGTCACCAGCGCAACTCATATCTGGTGTCACAGTAGATTACATAAAAAAACAAAAAAACAATTTGGACTGTGAAATAGGGGTGGGCGATATAGACGATATAGGCGATATGCAATATAAATTTGTGCCACGATATGGATTTTGAGCATATCGCCTATATCGCCGGACCGCGATATGATCGCGCTCTCTGCGCGCACCATCTTCTCCTGAGCCGGCACACTGGGCACAGTGGAGAAGGAGAGAGTCCCTCCCTCCCCACTGTGCGCGGCTGCCGCTGACCACCAATGACAAAAGAGGAGGAGGGGAGGGACTGACAGTAAATCATTGAGTTTTCACGATCTCAGTGAGCGCGTGAAAACTCAAATCCGATGGTATATTCTAACCCCCAGGCGTTCCCATGGTGACAGGGACGCTTGCCTGGGGGTTAGAATATACAGGGCCACGCCGCTGACAGTAGAACATTTAAAAACTAATCAGTAACTTTAACTTTATTAATTGGTGATCTCTTTACTGTATACCTTACTAGGTCTTAGCTCCGGTAACAGCAGGCAGTGCGGGCGGGCGGCGCTCACTCACTGACGTCACGCGCCTGCTCCTCCCACTAGGCGGCGCAGGCGCGTGACGTCAGTGAGTGAGCGCCGCCCCCCGCACTGCCTGCTGTTATCGGAGCTAAGACCTAGTAAGGTATACAGTAAAGAGATCACCAATTAATAAAGTTAGTTTTTAAATGTATTCCTGTGAGCGTCGGGGGGATCTGTGGATGGCATCGTTTAGGGGAGGGGGATCTGTGGATGGCACCGTTTAGGGGAGGGGGGGATCTGTGGATGGCACCGTTTAGGGGAGGGGGGATCTGTGGATGGCACCGTTTAGGGGAAGGGGGGGATCTGTGGATGGCACCGTTTTGGGGAGGGGGGGGGATCTGTGGATGGCACCGTTTAGGGGAGGGGGGATCTGTGGATGGCACCGTTTAGGGGAGGGGGGGGATCTGTGGATGGCACCGTTTAGGGGAAGGGGGGGATCTGTGGATGGCACCGTTTAGGGGAGGGGGGATCTGTGGATGGCACCGTTTAGGGGAGGGGGGGGATCTGTGGATGGCACCGTTTAGGGGAGGGGGGGGATCTGTGGATGGCACCGTTTAGGGGAGGGGGGGGATCTATGGATGGCACCGTTTAGGGGAGGGGGGGATCTGTGGATGGCACCGTTTAGGGGAAGGGGGGGATCTGTGGATTGCAGCGTTTAGGGGAAGGGGGGGGGATCTGTGGATGGCACCATTTAGGGAGGGGGGGGATCTGTGGATGGCACCGTTTAGGGGAGGGGGGGATCTGTGGATGGCACCGTTTAGGGGAGGGGGGGGATCTGTGGATGGCACCGTTTAGGGGAGGGGGGATCTGTGGATGGCACAGTTTAGGGGAGGGGGGATCTGGGGATGGCACCGTTTAGGGGAGGGGGGTGGGATCTGGGGATGGCACCATTTAGGGGAGGGGGATCAGCTCCCTGCTGCTGTGTGCACAAAGCACAGGGCAGCAGGGAGAGTGTAAAGTCCTATTCACCCTAATAGAGCTCTATTAGGGTGAATATGACAAGGGTTCTACGTTCTAGCCCTTAAGTAGACTAATAGTTATTAAATAAAAAGTAAAAAAAAGTTTAAACACGCCCCCCAAAATATAGAAAACAATATATCGCAATATATATCGCATATCGCACATGCTTAAAATTATATCGCAATATAGATTTTAGGCCATATCGCCCACCCCTACTGTGAAATAATAGCAATCAGTTGCCTGCAAGTGTGTGTGTGTTTCAGGCCCTGCAAGTGCATAGTGTCACCAGCGCAACTCAAATCTTGTGTCACAGTAGATTACATTTAAAAAATAAATAAAAATTTGACTGTGAAATAATAGCAGTCAGTTGCCTGCACGTGTGTGTGTGTTTCAGGCCCTGCAAGTGCATAGTGTCACCAGCGCAACTCATATCTGGTGTCACAGTAGATTAAACTTTTTAGAAAACAATTTTGACTGTGAAATAATAGCAGTCAGTTGCCTGCACGTGTGTGTGTTTCAGGCCCTGCAAGTGCATAGTGTCACCAGCGCAACTCAAATCTTGTGTCACAGTAGATTACATTAAAAAAATTAAATACATTTTGACTGTGAAATAATAGCAGTCAGTTGCCTGCACGTGTGTGTGTGTTTAAGGCCCTGCAAGTGCATAGTGTCACCAGCGCAACTCATATCTGGTGTCACAGTAGATTACATTTAAAAAAACAAAACAATTTTGACTGTGAAATAATAGCAGTCAGTTGCCTGTACGTGTGTGTGTGTTTCAGGCCCTGCAAGTGCATAGTGTCACCAGCGCAACTCATATCTGGTGTCACAGTAGATTACATTTAAAAAAACAAAAACAATTTTGACTGTAAAATAATAGCAGTCAGTTGCCTGCACGTGTGTGTGTGTTTCAGGCCCTGCAAGTGCATAGTGTCACCAGCGCAACTCAAATCTTGTGTCACAGTAGATTACATAAAAAAAAAATATATATTTTTGACTGTGAAATAATAGCAGTCAGTTGCCTGCACGTGTGTGTGTGTGTTTAAAGCCCTGCAAGTGCATAGTGTCACCAGCGCAACTCATATCTAGTGTCACAGTAGATTACATTTAAAAAACAACAACAATTTTGACTGTGAAATAATAGCAGTCAGTTGCCTGCACGTGTGTGTGTGTTTCAGGCCCTGCAAGTGCATAGTGTCACCAGCGCAATTCATATCTGGTGTCACAGTAGATTAAACATTTTTAAAAACAACAATCTTTGACTGTAATAGATTGAATAGCAGTTAGTTGTCTGCAAGCGTGTGTGTCAGGCCTACAGCGTCTACTTTGCCAACTTCTGCCAGTGCACAGTGCCACTCATATCTGGTGTCACAGTAGCTTGCACACATAGTACAACTAAACTAATCTGAAAAAAATGACAGGCAGAGGCAGGCCACCCCGCAGGGGCCGTCTTGGTCAAGGTGCTGTGATTCCCTTTGGCCCTAGAATAATGCCCAGTGTTCAGAGGCCACGTACCCTGAACTCGAAAAGTTCTGAGGACATAGTTGACTGGCTAACACAGGACACCCAATCTTCTACAGGTTCCGCTCGGAACCTTGACGCACCATCCTCCTCCAGCTCAGCTTTGGCCACCTCTCAAGTTAACACTCGCCCGCCTGCCGCCACCACCAACACTAGCACCACAGCTGCTCTACTTGATCTGTCAGAGGAGTTATTTACACATCAGTTGGAAGAAATGAGTGATGTGCAACCATTATTGCCAGAGGATGTACAGTACAGACCAAAAGTTTGGACACACCTTCTCATTCAAAGAGTTTTCTTTATTTTCATCACTATGAAGGCATCAAAACTATGAATTAACACATGTGGAATTATATACATAACAAACAAGTGTGAAACAACTGAAAATATGTCATATTCTAGGTTTTTTAAAGTAGCCACCTTTTGCTTTGATTACTGCTTTGCACACTCTTGGCATTCTCTTGATGAGCTTCAAGAGGTAGTCCCCTGAAATGGTCTTCCAACAGTCTTGAAGGAGTTCCCAGAGATGCTTAGCACTTGTTGGCCCTTTTGCCTTCACTCTGCGGTCTAGCTCACCCCAAACCATCTCGATTGGGTTCAGGTCCGGTGACTGTGGAGGCCAGGTCATCTGGCACAGCACCCCATCACTCTCCTTCATGGTCAAATAGCCGTTACTTTCAAAGTTATCCCAATTTTTCGGCTGACTGACTGACCTTCATTTCTTAAAGTAATGATGGCCACTCGTTTTTCTTTACTTAGCTGCTTTTTTCTTGCCATAATACAAATTCTAACAGTCTATTCAGTAGGACTATCAGCTGTGTATCCACCTGACTTCTCCTCAACGCAACTGATGGTCCCAACCCCATTTATAAGGCAAGAAATCCCACTTATTAAACCTGACAGGGCACACCTGTGAAGTGAAAACCATTTCAGGGGACTACCTCTTGAAGCTCATCAAGAGAATGCCAAGAGTGTGCAAAGCAGTAATCAAAGCAAAAGGTGGCTACTTTGAAGAACCTAGAATATGACATATTTTCAGTTGTTTCACACTTGTTTGTTATGTATATAATTCCACATGTGTTAATTCATAGTTTTGATGCCTTCATAGTCATGAAAATAAAGAAAACTCTTTGAATGAGAAGGTGTGTCCAAACTTTTGGTCTGTACTGTAGATAACAGAGATATGTCTCAGTCAGGCAGCATTACACACACGGACGTACGGTGTGATAATGATGATGTTGTACCCGC
Organism: Bufo bufo; assembly: GCF_905171765.1. Classification (NCBI taxonomy): domain Eukaryota; kingdom Metazoa; phylum Chordata; class Amphibia; order Anura; family Bufonidae; genus Bufo; species Bufo bufo. The sequence goes on from NC_053389.1 coordinate 225,015,732, forward strand.
TGCTGCTTCCTTTGCTGAGTTGTAAGATTCAAGTGAAGCGGTTGATGATGACGATGTGTCCGTGGATGTCACGTGGGTGCCCGCTTGAAGAGAAGAAGAACAGGGGGAAAGTTCAGATGGGGAGAGAGAGGAGGAGGAGACGAGTTGTAAGCAGCGGGAGGTTGTCGCAAGGAGCTAGTGGCACAGTCAGACAGCATGCATCGGCACCCGGGGTCAGCCAGACAGCATGCCAATCAACGCATGCTGTTGCCACCACCAGAATGACATCATTGCGGAGATCTAAAAGCAAAACAAGTGGAATGTTTATATCAAAAGGTATCATTTATTATAAAATATAAATAATGGAGAGCAACAGGATGTAATACAGTACACGGAGAAGCACAGGGTAAGTAGATTCAAAGGAACCACCGTAGGACTGCGCAAGATAAGGCACAGTTCTTGCGCAATGTAAAGCACAAAATAGGTACGACCAATAAGGCAAAAGCTAAGACTCTGGGAAACCAGATGAATATCACATGTATGGTCTCCCCAATAAGGGTATGGTACACAAGTACCACAGACCAAATATAGTAACCCCAGAGTCGTAGCTAACATACGCGGTATGATGTAGATATCACAATCAGTCAAAAACAGTAATATGATAAATACAAAATCACTAGGCTGAAATTAAACCATAACTAACGTGCGCCTAAGTACAAGGGACCCAGCGTGGATACATACAGGGGTACCCCGCACGTAGCATGGGACCGCGCTAAGTACAGGACGTACCTGAAGACATGGTGGCAAGATGAATGACCGGCCCTGGGCGCGAGACCTCGACGCGCGTTTCACCTCAACGGCTTCGTCAGGAGGTACTATATAATGCATAGGCAGGGTATATATAGAATGTAGTGGGGGTGGGGCGATGGGCAAGAATCACCTGAATGCGGCACACCTGCGGACCACTCGATCGGGCGCGGGAAGCACCATGATACACGGCGCCATCTCCCAGCGCGTCCACGTCTGCGCACCGCGCATGCGCGACGGCGCTTACAGACGTCACGGAGCGCGTTGAGATGGCGTCGCCCAGCGCATGCGCACCCCGCGACCCCCGTGGAACGCAGGTGAACCGCAATCCGCCGCTCTAAGAAGAACCAAATGATGGAACATAGTCACAAAATTGCCACAATGCTACAGGCACGTACCCGCTGCATCCACACAGGGTCCCACGCTCACAGGAAATATCATATAGGGAGAAACCCCACAGTAGATGTCTAATATGAAAAAAATATATAATGATCAAAGATAGCATGATTATAAATATAATAGTTAGTAACGTAACTTCGTGATCTACACTCATAGTGACATATCGAATAAAAAAGTGACATATAAGAGGTCCATATAAATGGAACCATGAGAATGGCTAGCTATAGCATAACTCTGTGAAAAATAGATAAAAAGCATGTGATGTACTGGGGGTCCATAACAATGGAACCGCAGTATCGTTATAGCGATCATACAGATGATCTGGTTATGTGGTGAATAAGAAAGAGAATAGTGGAGTAAAAACATCATATATATATAGAAAAGTGCTGTCAATAGTATACATGTAATCATTATTCCACATAATCCAAAGAGCATCCAGTCAGATCATATGGGTCAGTAATACAAATCAGGCCATAAATAGCCCATAACTGGATGCACTCTCCATCTCCCATACATGATGATACAATCTCTCAAATTACAGAACAAATTCATGTATACAAGGAAAAAAAACGTAAAACACGAAAAACATGTAGACCTGACAGATATGTGTAGTAAAACAATCTATACAAGTACAGGGAATCATCCCATAGCATTATTAAACAAAGATAATACTGTGTAAAGCGCTATATAATGCAGACCCTCTAGAATAATGGTAGAGGGTGGGGGCGACATGGGTGGCACCCCGGGCAGCAAGTGGCAGCCCGCGGTGTCACCCCAGGCACACCCAACCCACCAACCAACACGGATAACAACAGGATCCACAAAGTCTTGAAATAAGGGGGGGGCGCAAGGGGTGGCCAGGGTGACACCACCGGCGGCAAAGGCCGCCGGCGGGGTCAACCGAGACACCCCCAGCCAACAAGACAAAAAGCAGCAAAAGTAGAAATATAAACAGTGGCAATGCCCATATGGCACCAGGCACGTCAAAAATCTAACAAGACCTCCTTAGAATGTAACAATATCATAACAAAAGGTCTCACCGGCTAAAATATGCCGGGAAGATCTACTACCCATATATTATCGAAGCACAAAGTAATGCCCCGCCATATGTGTATACTAAAAAATGATAAAATATCATATAAATATGTTGCTAGGAGGTCTTGACGAACATCCTCTCTTGTGGCGGCCATGTTGTCACAATAGGTAGCTCTGTCCATCGTCACCAATCCCACACGGAAATGAATAATATGATCTCAAAAGAAAAAACAAAACAATATTATAGAAAGTACAATATGATAAAACAAAAAGAAAAAATATACCCCGCAATAAAATTCGCGCAATATTCATAGAAAGGAAGAAAAACTGTTAGATTCATTAAGGCCGTACGGAGTGACGGTGTCAAGGTTGACAATCCACCTAGTCTCTCTACGAAGTAGAGCCACTTTAATATTACCGCCTCTAGACCCTAGATGGATTCTGTCAATACCCTTCACCGTCAATCCCCCTGGATCGGACCCGTGGAATCTGCGAAAATGTCGTGGAACCGCCTGCAGTGACTCCCAATCCCTCTCAGGGATTTCCGCCGCTGCTCGAATCCTACACACATGTTCCAAAACCCGTGTTTTTAGGGCTCTCTTTGTCATACCAACATAAAAAGATTACATGGGCATGTGATTAAATATATCACAGCCTCTGTGTTACAGTTTATGTTGTGTACGATTTTAAAGTCTTTTCGGCCTGAGGAGTCACTGAAGGCGGTAGAACGAATCATATACCTGCAGGCGGCACACGATCCACAAGAGAAGGACCCCCACTTGGGGCCTTTACTACCGAAAATACCCCCCCTAGGTGTAGGGACATAGTGACTCTTCGCGAGGATGTCACGCAGATTGCGTGACCGCCTCCACGTGATCTGGGGATATGTGGGGAGACATACCGCCAGATCACCATCTGTGTGTAGGACCGACCAATGTCTCCTCAGAATATTCTGAATATACCTCCATTTCGTGTTGAAAGGGGTAATAAATCTCACACATGTGTCACGGTTATCCCTTTTCTGAATTCTACTCACCAACAAGGAGTCTCTAGATGTTTTTTTGGCCCTTTCATAGCCCCGCTGTATGGTGTTATATTGATAACCTCTTTCGAGAAATCGTTGTGTCAACACGCCGGCTTGATGTTCAAACTGCTTATCACTGGAGCAGATCCTGCGAGTTCTTAGGAACTGTCCTGTAGGTATTGCCTGAATCGTATTGGGATGGTGAGCAGAGGAGGCGTGGAGAAGGGCATTGACGGCAGTGGACTTCCTGAAAAGATCAGTGGACAAATAACCGTCGGATCCCTTAGTGATCATTATATCCAAGAATTCGACATTCGTGAGACTATATTTCCAGGTAAGTCTAATATTGCGTGTGTTATGGTTGAGACAGGCCAAAAAGTTTTCCAAGGCCGGAATGGTATCCTGCCATAAGAAAAACACATCGTCTATATACCTAGACCATAGGAGTGCGGCATCATATCCAGGCGTATCCTGGACGATCTCTCTCTCCCACAGCCCCAGGAACAAGTTGGCATATGCGGGGGCACACGATGCCCCCATAGCTGTCCCCTGGAGCTGTAGGAAGAGGCGGTCCTTAAATAAAAAATAGTTATGCGTAAGCATAAATTCTAACAATGTCAGAATAAATTCGATCATACTATTGTCATAATCTGACATAGTCAAAAAGGATCTGGATGCCCGCACTCCCTGGTCATGGTATATAGACGTGTATAACGACTCAATGTCGCATGTAACAAGGACCACATCTGGGTCCACATGGATCCCATTTAACCGTCTCAGCATGTCAGTGGTGTCTTTAACAAAAGAAGGAAGGGTTTCCACACTTTTCTGGAGAAAAAAATCAATGAACCTTCCCACATTGGTACACAAGCTGCCGATCCCCGAAACGATCGGGCGTCCGGGAGGATGGGTACGGCTCTTGTGCACCTTGGGGAGCAAATATAGGGTAGCTTTGACCGGGAAGTCCACTCTCAGCCCTTCCATCATTTTAGTAGTGATGATGCCCTGATCACAGGCTTCAGCAAGAATATCATCCAACTCGTTTTTATAAAGTGTAGTGGGGTCCCTCTCAATTCTACGGTAGCATTCCTATTATGTGTGGATGCAGCGGGTACGTGCCTGTAGCATTGTGGCAATTTTGTGACTATGTTCCATCATTTGGTTCTTCTTAGAGCGGCGGATTGCGGTTCACCTGCGTTCCACGGGGGTCGCGGGGTGCGCATGCGCTGGGCGACGCCATCTCGACGCGCTCCGTGACGTCTGTAAGCGCCGTCGCGCATGCGCGGTGCGCAGACGTGGACGCGCTGGGAGATGGCGCCGTGTATCATGGTGCTTCCCGCGCCCGATCGAGTGGTCCGCAGGTGTGCCGCATTCAGGTGATTCTTGCCCATCGCCCCACCCCCACTACATTCTATATATACCCTGCCTATGCATTATATAGTACCTCCTGACGAAGCCGTTGAGGTGAAACGCGCGTCGAGGTCTCGCGCCCAGGGCCGGTCATTCATCTTGCCACCGTGTCTTCAGGTACGTCCTGTACTTAGCGCGGTCCCATGCTACGTGCGGGGTACCCCTGTATGTATCCACGCTGGGTCCCTTGTACTTAGGCGCACGTTAGTTATGGTTTAATTTCAGCCTAGTGATTTTGTATTTATCATATTACTGTTTTTGACTGATTGTGATATCTACATCATACCGCGTATGTTAGCTACGACTCTGGGGTTACTATATTTGGTCTGTGGTACTTGTGTACCATACCCTTATTGGGGAGACCATACATGTGATATTCATCTGGTTTCCCAGAGTCTTAGCTTTTGCCTTATTGGTCGTACCTATTTTGTGCTTTACATTGCGCAAGAACTGTGCCTTATCTTGCGCAGTCCTACGGTGGTTCCTTTGAATCTACTTACCCTGTGCTTCTCCGTGTACTGTATTACATCCTGTTGCTCTCCATTATTTATATTTTATAATAAATGATACCTTTTGATATAAACATTCCACTTGTTTGGCTTTTAGTTTACTCTGGATGTGGTACAAGTGGTCACTATAGCTGTCTAAGTTGACAGAGCTGCCTTTTTGTAGGTTAATATCATTGCGGAGATCAGCAGTGTGGCATTTTTTTTGTGTGTCTGCCTCTGACACCAGCGATGCCATTTGCAACCTGTGCCAAAAGAAACTGAGTCGTGGGAAGTCCAACACCCAACTAGGTACAACTGCTTTGCGAAGGCACATGATCTGAAATCACAAACGGCTATGGGATCAACACATGAGTACAAGCAGCACACAAACTCAAAGCCGCCATCCTCCTCCTGGTCCAGCATCTTCAGCTACGTCAACCACTGCTGTCCTCCTTGTCCCCTCTCAACCATCCGCCATTCCGTCTCTTGCCTTGAGCAGTTCCTGCTCATCTGCCCACAGTCAGGTGTCTGTCAAGGACATGTTTGAGCGTAAGAAGCCAATGTCACAAAGTCACCCACTTGCCCGGCGTCTGACAGCTGGCTTGTTGGAACTCTTAGCCCGCCAGCTTTTACCATACAAGCTGGTGGAGTATGAGGCCTTCCAAAAATTTGTAGCTATTGGGACACCGCAGTGGAAGGTACCCGGCCGAAATTTCTTTGCACAAAAGGCAATCCCCAACCTGTACTCGATTGTGCAAAAGGAAGTAATGGCATGTCTGGCACACAGTGTTGGGGCAAGGGTCCATCTGACCACTGATACCTGGTCTGCAAAGCATGGTCAGGGCAGGTATATCACCTACACTGCGCATTGGGTAAACCTGCTGACGGCTGGCAAGCATGGAATGCGTGGCTATGCAGAGGAGTTGGTGACACCGCCACGACTTGCAGGCAGGCCTGCTGCCACCTCCTCTACTCCTCATACTCCATCCTCTTCGTTAACCTCCTCGGCTAATTCATCTTCTGCTGCTGCGTCTTGCTCCACATCAACTGCACCCCCCCCCAGCTCCCCAGGGGCTATTCCACATCCCGGATACGACAGTGTCACGCCATCTTGGGGTTGACTTGCCTGAAAGCAGAGAGTCACACCGGACCAGCACTCCTGTCCGCCCTGAACGCACAGGTGGATCAGTGGCTGACCCTGCACCAACTGGAGATCGGCAAAGTGGTGTGTGACAACGGAAGCAATTTGTTGGCGGCATTGAATTTGGGCAAGTTGACACATGTGCCGTGCATGGCACATGTGTTGAATTTGATTGTACAACGCTTTGTGCATAAGTACACAGGCTTACAGGACATCCTCAAGCAGGCCAGGAAGGTGTGTGGCCATTTCAGGCGTTCCTACACGGCCATGGCGCACTTTTCAGATATCCAGCGGCGAAACAACATGCCAGTGAGGCGCTTGATTGCGACAGCCCGACACGTTGGAATTCAACACTCCTAATGTTCGACCAACAAGAAAAAGCCGTCAACGAGTATTTGTTGACGAGCCTCTGTGGAACTGGGAATTTTTTTGCCACGTTACTGGACGCTCATGCGCAATGCCTGTAGGCTCATGCGTCCTTTTGAGGAGGTGACAAACCTAGTCAGTCGCACCGAAGGCACCATCAGTGACATCATCCCATTTGTTTTCTTCCTGGAGCGTGCCCTGCGAAGAGTGAGCATGAAGAGGAAGAGGAAGTGTTGTGGTCACCATCACCACCAGAAACAGCCTTATCAGCATCGCTTGCTGGACCTGCGGCAACGCTGGAAGAGGAGTGTGAGGAAGAGGAGTCAGAGGAGGAATGTGGCTTTGAGGAGGAGGAGGAAGACCAACCACAGCAGGCATCCCTATCTGGCACCCGTGGTGTTGTACGTGGCTGGGGGGAAGAACAGACTTTCAGTGAGATCACTGAGGACGAGGAACGGGACATGAGTAGCTCGGCATCCAACCTTGTGCAAATGGGGTCTTTCATGCTGTCATGCCTGTTGAGGGACCCTCGTATAAAAAGGCTGAAGGAGAACGACCTGTACTGGGTGGCCTCGCTACTAGACCCCCAGTATAAGCAGAAATGTTACCGAATTACCGCAAGTCGGAAAGGATGCAGCAGTTCCAAAATAAATTAAAAAGTATGCTTTACACAGCGTATAAGGGTGATGTCACAGCACAACGGGAATCTAACAGGGGAAGAGATGAAAGTAATCCTCCTCCTACCACGACCACGCCGGAAAGGACAGGACGCTTTATAGACGTGTTGTTGATGAAGGACATGCGGAGCTTTTTAAGTCCTACGCATCGCCACAGCCCTTCGGGGTCCACCCTCAGAGAACGACTCGACCGACAGGTAGCAGACTACCTCGCCTTAACTGCAGATATCGACACTCTGAGGAGCGATGAACCCCTTGACTACTGGGTGTGCAGGCTTGACCTGTGGCCTGAGCTATCCCAATTTGCGATAGAACTTCTGGCCTTCCCTGCTTCAAGTGTCCTGTCAGAAAGGACCTTCAGTGCAGCAGGAGGTATTGTCACCAAGAAGAGAAGTCGCCTAGGTCAAAAAAGTCTAGATTACCTCACCTTTATTAAGATGAATGAGGCATGGATCCCGAAGGGACTGACAGTGGGCGATACATTTGACTTATAAAGGCCTGGTGATGAGATGAGCTGCCTTGGGCTAAAAATGGTCCACACGCTGCTGTATTTTATCTCTGCATGCCGGATGACTTCCGTGACTTATCTGCCACCAACTAGGATTCAAGCCAAAATGTTTTAGTGCACTTTCTACCTGGAAAACATAAATTTTTCTGCGGCTGCAACAATACCTAATTTTTCAGGCATGTGTACATGCCTAATTTTTCTGGCCTCTGGTGCTGCACTGTGGCTGCAAAAACAAAACAAAAGGCACATACATGTGTCAATTCCCCTTCGTGATCGTTACCTTGTTGTGGTGAAGGGGCTTGCGTATCACAATGAAGCGACCACCTCTATGAGTGTGTTGGCAATGGCAATGTTGGCACACCCCAGATGATAAGGTCGTTGCTTCATTGTGAACAGATCAAAAGCGATCGGCTGGATAATTTTGCATAGAAAAAACATTAATTTTCTTTGTGATCATCTAAGGTGATCATTAAAGCCTACTAGGCCAACAATGGGCCCACACTGCAGAATCATTGTTTTCTGGGTAACTTAACTGTCACTGAACTACCTGAGCACGACCATAGACTTTGAAAAACCCCCATCGCCTGCAATCTCCCAAACATGCGCACGAACACAGTCATCACTACACCAAGATTGACGCATAGAGGAATACAATTTATGTCATGAGTGTGTCAACTATTGACAACTCTTTGCGGTTGTCTAAAATCGATTCCATACACGTCCCCTGATAGGGGACGTAACAGGGATTAAACTGATAGGAATAGTACTACTTAACACACCACTCCTATCTGGTGGAACAGTACATTGCACGGCGCACGCGCAGTGCCCCAAATTGGAAGTATGAGGACCAACCAAGCATCTTTTTCCATCTCCCGGTTCCTAAAATCTATTTCATACACCGGCCCCTGATAGGGGACGTAACAGGGATTAAACTGATAGGAATAGTACTACTTAACACACCACTCATATCTGGTGGCACAGTACATTGCAAGGCATACGCGCAGTGCCCCAAATTGGAAGTAAGAGGACCGACCAAGCATCTTTTTCCATCTCCCGGTTCCTAAAATTTATTCCATACACGTCCCCTGATAGGGGACGTAACAGGGATTAATCTGATAGGGATAGGACTACTTAAACACACCAGTCATATCTGGTGGCACAGTACATTGCAAGGCGTACGCGCAGTGCCCCAAATTGGAAGTAAGAGGACCGACCAATCATCTTTTTCCATCTCCCGGTTCCTAAAATCTATTCCATACACGTCCTCTGATAGGGTACGTAACAGGGATTAAACTGATAGGAATAGTACTACTTAAACACACCACTCATATCTGGTGGCACAGTACATTGCAAGGCGTACGAGCAGGGCCCCAAATTGGAAGTAAGAGGACCGACCAAGCATCTTTTTCCATCTCCCGGTTCCTAAAATCTATTCCATACACGTCCCCTAATAGGGGACGTAACAGGGATTAAACTGATAGGAATAGTACTACTTAAACACACCACTCATATTGGGATTGCACAGTACATTACACGGCGCACGCGCAGTGCACCAAATTGGAAGTAAGAGGACCGACCAAGCATCTTTTTCCATCTCCCGGTTCCTAAAACCTATTCCATACACGTCCCCTGATAGGGGACGTAACAGGGATTAAACTGATAGGAATAGTACTACTTAAACACACCACTCATATCTGGTGGCACAGTAGAATGCAAGGCGTACGCGCAGTGCCCCAAATTGGAAGTAAGAGGACCGACCAAGCATCTTTTTCCATCTCCCGGTTCCTAAAATCTATTCCATACACTTGCCCCTGATAGGGGACAAAACAGAGATTAAACTGTTAAGAACAGATTTTTTTTTAATAAAAAAAAAAGAGGACAGCCTCTGCGGAGCTGGGTATTTTTTGGCCGCGTTACTGAACGCTCATGCACAATGGCTGTAGGCTCATGCGTCCTTTTGCGGAGGTGACAAACCTGGTCAGTCAAACCCAAGGCAACATCATTGACCTCATCCCATATGCGTTTTTTCTGGAGCGTGCCCTACGAAGAGTGCTGGATCAGGCCGTAGATGAGCATGAAGAGGAAGAGTTGTGGTCACCATCACCACCAGAAGCAGCCTTGTCGTCGTCGATTGCTGGACCTGCGGCAATGCAGAGAGAGGGGTCTGAAGAAGAGGAGTCAGAGGAGGAAGGTGGCTTTGAGGAGGTGGAAGACCAACCACAGCAGGCGTCCCAGGGGGCTTGTTGTCACCTTTCAGGGACCCTTGGTGTTGTACGTGGTTGGGTGGAGGAAGAGACCTTCAATGACGTCAGTGAGGACGAGGAACGGGACATGGCTAGCTTGGTATCCAACCTTGTGCAAATGGGGAGTTTGCGGTTGTGCAAATGGACTGTTTGCGGTTGTTTGCGGTGCGTTAAACAGGGAGTTTGGTCTGTCATAGTTTGGTCTGTCACTGTGAAGCGGGCGTAACCCTTACACTACCTGATCGATACAACATCATACCTGATGTTTTAAAGCACATTATTCCAAACAATTTAGGAATGTTAGGTGATTTATGCCCTTTATGGATTAAAACCCGACTCTGCGTCAACTACGTAATTTTCCATGGGAGTTTTGCCATGGATCCCCCTCCGGCATGCCACAGTCCAGGTGTTAGTCCCCTTGAAACAACTTTTCCATCACTATTGTGGTCAGAAAGAGTCCCTGTGGGTTCTAACCGCCTCCGGACCGCCTAACGCAGGATTGCGGTCCGGAGGCGGCAGCCCTGCGCTCAGCGACGCATATACGCGTCATCTCGCGTGAGCCGAGATTTCCTGTGAATGCGCACACACAGGCGCGCGCGTTCACAGGATCGGAAGGTAAGAGAGTGGATCTATAGCCTGCCAGCGGCGATCGTTCGCTGGCAGGCTGGAGATGCGATTTTTTTAACCCCTAACAGGTATATTAGACGCTGTTTTGATAACAGCGTCTAATATACCTGCTACCTGGTCCTCTGGTGGTTCCTTTTGTTTGGATCGACCACCAGAGGACACAGGTAGCTCAGTAAAGTAGCACCAAAGACCACTACACTACACTACACTACACTACACCCCCCCCCCTGTCACTTATTAACCCCTTATGAACCACTGATCACCCCTGATCACCCCATATAGACTCCCTGATCACCCCCCTGTCATTAATCACCCCCCTGTCATTGATCACCCCCCTGTCAGGCTCCATTTGGACGTCCGTATGATTTTTACGGATCCACTGATACATGGATCGGATCCGCAAAACACATACGGACATCTGAATGGAGCCTTACAGGGGGGTGATCAATGACAGGGGTGATCACCTCATATACACTCCCTGGTCACCCCCTGTCATTGATCACCCCCCTGTCATTGATCACCCCCCTGTAAGGCTCCATTCGGACGTCCGTATGATTTTTACGGATCCACTGATACATGGATCGGATCCGCAAAACACATACGGACATCTGAATGGAGCCTTACAGGGGGGTGATCAATGACAGGGGGGTGATCACCTCATATACACTCCCTGATCACCCCCTGTCATTGATCACCCCCCTGTCATTGATCACCCCCCTGTAAGGCTCCATTCAGACGTCCGTATGATTTTTACGGATCCACGGATACATGGATCGGATCCGCAAAACACATACGGACGTATGAATGGAGTCTTACAGGGGGGTGATCAATGACAGGGGGTGATCACCCCATATAGACTCCCTGATCATCTCCCTGTCATTGATCACCCCCCTGTCATTGATCACCCCCCTGTAAGGCTGCATTCAGATGTCTGTATGTTTTTTACGGATCCACGGATACATGGATCGGATCCGCAAAACACATACGGACTTCTGAATGGAGCCTTACAGGGGGGTGATCACCCCATATAGACTCCCTGATCACCCCCCTGTCATTGATCACCCCCCTGTCATTGATCACCCCCCTGTCATTGCTCACCCCCCTGTAAGGCTGCATTCAGATGTCCGTATGTTTTTTACGGATCCACTGATACATGGATCGGATCCGCAAAACACATACGGACATCTGAATGGAGCCTTATAGGGGGGTGATCAATGACAGGGGGGTGATCACCCCATATAGACTCCCTGATCACCCCCCTGTCATTGATCACCCCCTGTCATTGATCACCCCCCTGTCATTGATCACCCCCCTGTAAGGCTCCATTCAGACATTTTTTTGGCCCAAGTTAGCGGAAATTATTATTTTTTTCTTACAAAGTCTCATATTCCACTAACTTGTGTCAAAAAATAAAATCTCACATGAACTCACCATACCCCTCACGGAATCCAAATGCGTCAAATTTTTTAGACATTTATATTCCAGACTTCTTCTCACGCTTTAGGGCCCCTAGAATGCCAGGGCAGTATAAATACCCCACATGTGACCCCATTTCGGAAAGAAGACACCCCAAGGTATTCGCTGAGGGGAATATTGAGTCCATGAAAGATTGAAATTTGTGTCCCAAGTTAGCGGAAAGGGAGACTTTGTGAGAAAAAAAAAAAATCAATTTCCGCTAACTTGTGCCAAAAAAAATGGGGTCACATGTGGGGTATTTATACTGCCCTGGCATTTTAGGGGCCCTAAAGTGTGAGAAGAAGTCTGGGATCCAAATGTCTAAAAATGCCCTCATAAAAGGAATGTGGGCCCCTTCGCGCATCTAGGCTGCAAAAAAGTGTCACACATCTGGTATCGTCGTACTCAGGAGAAGTTGGGCAATGTGTTTTGGGGTGTCATTTTACATATACCCATGCTGGGTGAGATAAATATCTTGGTCAAATGCCAACTTTGTATAAAAAATGGGAAAAGTTGTCTTTTGCCAAGATATTTCTCTCACCCAGCATGGGTATATGTAAAAAGACACCCCAAAACACATTGCCCAACTTCTCCTGAGTACGGGGATATCAGATGTGTGACACTTTTTTGCAGCCTAGGTGGGCAAAGGTGCCCACATTCCAAAGAGCACCTTTCGGATTTCACAGGTCATTTACCTACTTACCACACATTTGGGCCCCTAGAATGCCAGGGCAGTATAACTACCCCACAAGTGACCCTATTTTGGAAAGAAGACACCCCAAGGTATTCCGTGAGGGGCATGGCGAGTTCCTAGAATTTTTTATTTTTTGTCACAAGTTAGTGGAAAATTATGATTTTTTTTTTTTTTCTTACAAAGTCTCATATTCCACTAACTTGTGACAAAAAATAAAAACTTCTATGAACTCACTATGCCCATCAGCGAATACCTTGGGGTGTCTTCTTTCCAAAATGGGGTCACTTGTGGGGTAGTTATACTGCCCTGGCATTCTAGGGGCCCAAATGTGTGGTAAGTAGTTTGAAATCAAAATGTGTAAAAAATGGCCCGTGAAATCCGAAAGGTGCTCTTTAGAATGTGGGCCCCTTTGCCCACCTAGGCTGCAAAAAAGTATCACACATGTGGTATCTCCGTACTCAGGAGAAGTTGGGCAATGTGTTTTGGGGTGTCATTTTACATATACCCATGCTGGGTGAGAGAAATATCTTGGCAAAAGACAACTTTTCCCATTTTTTTATACAAAGTTGGCATTTGACCAAGATATTTATCTCACCCAGCATGGGTATATGTAAAATGACACCCCAAAACACATTGCCCAACTTCTCCTGAGTACGGAGATACCAGATGTGTGACACTTTTTTGCAGCCTAGGTGGGCAAAGGGGCCCATATTCCAAAGAGCACCTTTCGGATTTCACCGGCTATTTTTTACAGATTTTGATTTCAAACTCCTTACCACACATTTGGGCCCCTAGAATGCCAGGGCAGTATAACTACCCCACAAGTGACCCCTTTTTGGAAAGAAGACACCCCGAGGTATTCGCTGATGGGCATAGTGAGTTCATAGAAGTTTTTATTTTTTGTCACAAGTTAGTGGAATATGAGACTTTGTAAGAAAAAAAAATATTAAAAATCATCATTTTCCACTAACTTGTGACAAAAAATAAAAAGTTCTATGAACTCACTATGCCCATCAGCGAATACCTTAGGGTGTCTACTTTCCGAAATGGGGTCATTTGTGGGGTGTTTGTACTGTCTGGGCATTGTAGAACCTCAGGAAACATGACAGGTGCTCAAAAAGTCAGAGCTGCTTCAAAAAGTGGAAATTCACATTTTTGTACCATAGTTTGTAAACGCTATAACTTTTACCCAAACCATTTTTTTTTTTACCCAAACATTTTTTTTTTAATCAAAGACATGTAGAACAATAAATTTATAGAAAAATTTATATATGGATGTCGTTTTTTTTGCAAAATTTTACAACTGAAAGTGAAAAATTTAATTTTTTTGCAAAAAAATAGTTACATTTCGATTAATAACAAAAAAGTTAAAATGTCAGCAGCAATGAAATACCACCAAATGAAAGCTCTATTAGTGAGAAGAAAAGGAGGTAAAATTCATTTGGGTGGTAAGTTGCGTGACCGAGCAATAAACGGTCAAAGTAGTGTAGGTCAGAAGTGTAAAAAGTAGCCTGGTCATTAAGGGTGTTTAAGCTATAGGGGCTGAGGTGGTTAAAATTCGCCTGCCTATTGAAGTCTATGGCGGTTCGCCTGGTTCGCCCGTTCGCGAACATTTGCGAAAATTGCCGTTCGCGAATTGAAAATTTTATGTTCGTGACATCTCTAAATGTAATTTCACTGCAGAACAGCTAATAAGACATACTTATATTTCCTATTAATACACCCAAAAACTGGTTGTATCACACAGCACTTTCACCCCAATAACAAGCAAGGATTGCTGGAATTACTGAGCTATCATATAGTAAAAACAACCTAAAAGCAGTAGTATAACAGCAATTTGGATCCCCAATTAGTACATCAAGGTGTAATAGCAATGCCTCAGATTTCCCGGGCTTTACAATCCCCTATTGGTCCCTTCTCTCTCCTTATAGTGTGGATAATGCCTCCCTATCCTTTCCCTACTCTTTGAATCATCTTTCCCTGAACTTCTCAATCATTTTTTTCGTATCAAATTCCACTTTGTCAACTTCGATTCGCTCATCTCTAGTTTTTAAGACTGGTGTCTAAAACTCTGATCTTAATAAATGACCCCCTATGCATTCAATAACACAGGTATAAAACTGATGTTATTGCCATAAAATCCATTTGCTATAGCTGAACATTATCTTGCAGTAGTATACAATGACAAACATTTGTAATGTGCCTTTTCACAGACACTAAAAGTGCAGGGGTAGTTGTGTGACTGGAGCAACTCCCAAGGAAGTCAGTGGCTGCCTTAGGTTGAATTTTGTAGGAAGCCAGTTTGCTTATTTGTATATTTTTGGAGTATGAGAGGAAACCAGAGTACCCGGAGGAAACCCATGCTAAAACGAGGAGAACATGCAAAATCTGATGGGATTCAAACTTGGGACCCTAGAGCTGCAAGGTACCAATGCTAACCACTGAGCCACTGTGGTGCCCGGGATGCAACATGTTTATAAGAACAGGTATAATATTGCCATAAAATGCTTTTGCTATAATGCAACAAATTTAATAACATAAGTATAATCATCGCACTATTGCCGTAAAATGCTTATGCTGTAATGCAACATGTTTAATACCTCAGGTACAATAATGGTTCTATTTTTTTAAAATGCTTTTGATATAACTACCTGTTATCTTGCAGTAATATGCAATGCATATTTAATAACATCAGTATAATGCACTAAAATGTTTTTTAGATAGAAAAAAATGTGCAGTTGCTAAGTGTTTGCAACATAATGCTATTGGGGTGCTGTCACGGATGATATAGCAGATAGCTGGAAGTTATGGATAAACATCCGACTGGCTTGATCCCAAACTAAGGAGCATAAAGGTGACCCCTGTAAAACCCTAAGAGCTCACCCTGACTGCTAAGCACATACAAAAGGTCTCAGAGGTAGACGATTGCATGCCCTCGTACCTAGACTGGGTGACACCTGAAAACCCTATAATAGTGAGGGGACAAGACCGTCGGCTCCCTGCACTTAATACGGAGGGAGTCAGGGTCACCTAGAATCAAGCGAGCAAAGAAAAACAATACAAGAAAGGACTTATCTGAACAAGCAGTAACAGAAGTCTCCAGCAGTGATCACTTCATTCCAGGAAGTGGTATAAACCGCAAAGTGAGGCAGTATGGGAGGGAATATAAAGGGAGACAATTAGTGTGAATAGGTGACAGCTGGGAGAAGGAAAGGAGATGACAAAGTGAAACCAAAACAAAGAACATCATGCAAGAGGTACAGAAGAATGTCTGCAAGACCTTCTCAGAGAGCTGGCGGTGACAATACCCCTCCCTCTACGAGTGGACTCTGGACACTCAGAGCTCACCTTCTCAGGATGGGACCTATGGAAATCCCTGATGAGACGAGTGGCCTTAATGTCCGCCACTGGGACCCACATCCTCTCCTCAGGACCATAACCCTCCCAATGAGCGAGGTACTGGAGAGAACCGCGGATAATGCGAGAATCCACAATCCTAAAGACCTGAAATTCAAGATTACCATCAACAACAATCGGAGGAGGAGGCAAAGAGGAGGGTACAGTGGGTTGGATATAAGGTTTTAATAGGGACCTGTGAAAAACATTATGGATCTTCCAAGTCTGAGGAAGATCAAGACGGAAGGCAACGGGATTGATGACGGACAAGATCTTGTAAGGCCCAATAAACTTAGGACCCAACTTCCAGGAGGGAACCTTCAGTTTGATATTCTTTGTAGACAACCACACTAGATCACCCACATTCAGGTCCGGACCAGGCACACGTCTCTTATCCGCCACACGCTTATATCTCTCACTCATCCTCTTCAGATTACCCTGAATCTTTTGCCAAATAAATGACAAAGACGAGGAAAATCTCTCCTCATCAGGTAAACCAGAAGACCCCTCTCCAGAGAATGTCCCAAACTGCGGATGAAACCCATATGCACCAAAAAATGGTGACTTATCAGAGGACTCCTGGCGACGGTTATTTAAAGAAAACTTAGCAAGGGACAAAAAAGAACACCAATCCTCCTGATTCTTTGCCACAAAACAGCGCAGATATGTTTTCAGATTCTGATTGACGCGTTCGGTCTGACCATTCGACTGCGGGTGAAAAGCAGAAGAGAACGACAACCGAACCCCCAAGCGAGAACAGAAGGCCTTCCAGAATCTGGAAACAAATTGCGTGCCCCTATCAGAAACGATGTCTGAAGGAATGCCATGCAATTTGACAATGTGATCAACAAATGCTTGCGCCAGTGTCTTAGCATTGGGTAACCCAGGAAAGGGAATGAATTGCGCCATTTTGCTAAAACGGTCAACTACTACCAGAATCACAGTCTTCCCCGAGGAACGAGGCAGGTCCGTAATGAAGTCCATGGACAGATGCGTCCAAGGATGGGAAGGAATGGGTAACGGAAGGAGAGAACCCGATGGCCGTGAATGAGGGACCTTGGCACGAGCGCAGATCTCGCAAGCTGCCACAAAACCCTCAACCGTCTTACGAAGAGCCGGCCACCAGAATCTCCGAGCAATGAGATCCACTGTGGCTCTACTCCCCGGGTGCCCAGCAAGGACAGTATCGTGGTGCTCCTTAAAAACCTTGTGTCGTAAAGCGAGAGGCACAAACAACCTCCCAGGAGGACAAAGATCAGGAGCCTCTGCCTGGGCTGCCTGAACCTCTGCCTCCAAATCAGGATAAAGAGCAGAGACGACCACCCCTTCAGCCAAAATGGGACCCGGGTCTTCAAAGTTCCCCCCTCCCGGAAAACAATGTGACAGGGCATCTGCCTTCACATTTTTAACCCCAGGGCGGAACGTGACAACAAAATTAAATCTAGAAAAGAATAAAGACCATCTGGCCTGTCTCGGGTTCAGACGCTTGGCTGATTCCAAGTAGGCCAGATTCTTATGGTCGGTAAACACGGTAATAGGGTATCTGACTCCCTCTAGCCAATGGCGCCATTCCTCAAAAGCTAATTTGATGGCCAACAACTCCCTATCTCCCACATCATAATTTCTCTCTGCGGAGGAGAGTTTCCTTGAGAAAAAGGCACACGGTCGCCATTTGGCAAGAGAGGGACCCTGAGATAAGACCGCACCCACACCCACCTCAGAAGCGTCCACCTCAACAATAAAAGGTACAGAGACATCAGGTTGTACCAAAATGGGAGCGGAAGCAAAACTCTCCTTGATACTAGAAAAGGCCTTAAGCGCATCTACCGACCAGGAGGAAAAATCTACCCCCTTTTTAGTCATATCAGTGAGTGGCTTAACAACAGAGGAATAATTCAAAATGAACTTTCTGTAATAATTGGCAAAACCCAAAAACCGCATCAGCGCCTTCTGATTCTCAGGGAGCTCCCAATCAAGCACAGCGCGGACCATCTCAGGGTCCATGCGAAAACCAGAAGCGGAGAGAAGAAAACCAAGAAATTGAATCTCCGGAACCGCAAACACACATTTTTCCAGTTAAGAGTACAATTTATTCTCCCGCAGAATGAGCAAGACCTGACATAGGTGGTCCCTATGAGTTTTGAAATCAGGAGAAAAAATCAAAATGTCATCTAGATACACCAGTACAAATTTCCCCATTACATGATAAAAAATGCTGTTCACAAAATGTTGGAAGACGGCCGGAGCATTCATCAAACCAAAGGGCATAACCAAATTCTCGAAAATGACCCTCAGGAGTATTGAAGGCCGTCTTCCATTCATCCCCTTCCCTGACCCTGACTAGATTGTATGCCCCTCTTAAATCCAACTTAGAAAAAACTTTAGCCCCAACAATCTGGTTAAACAGGTCCAGGATCAGAGGAAGGGGATATGGGTCACGAATTGTGATACAGTTCAGCTCCCTGAAATCCAGACAAGGTCTTAAAGAACCATCTTTTTTCTTAACAACAAAAAACAAACAGCGGCAAGAGGTGACTTCGAGGGTCGGATGTGTCCCTTTCTCAGGCTCTCAGAGATATAAGTACGCATAGCGACTCTTTCAGGTTGGGAGAGATTGTATAAACTAGATTTTGGCAGCTTGGCGCCTGGGATGATATTAATAGGGCAATCGTACTCCCGGTGAGGGGGCAGCTCACATCCGAAAACACATCCGAAAATTTAGAGAGAAAAGATGGTACAGTCTTGGTAGAAACCTCTGAAAGAGACGCCGTGAGGCAAATCTCTCTGCAAAAGTCACTCCAACCATTTATTTGCCTTGCTTGCCAATCAATGGTGGGGTTATGTTTAGTGAGCCAGGGTAGCTCCAACACTAGAGGAGTAGGTAATCCGCTTAGGGCGAAACATGACATATCCTCAACATGAACATCACCCACAGTCAAACGGATATTGTGAACTATGCCCTTTAACGATTTTTGAGAAAGTGGAGCGGAATCGATAGCAAAAACAGGCATATCCTTTTCCAAAGTGCATACCTGGAAACCATGTGTTATAGCAAATTGATTATCAATGAGATTGACAGCTGCTCCACTATCTACAAAAGTCTCACAAACATTGTTCTTGCTATCTAGCGCCACCCTGGCAGGTAGGACAAAACGGGAACTACAAGCAAACGGCAAACCTTCAATTTCCGCATCAACCTTGCCAATAGTAGCAAATGGAAAGTTTTTAGTGGGTTTTTTTCTTTTTGTTTCTTTATTACCCTCAGAAAACTCCCTGAATCTCCTAGAGGGGCAAACATTAGCCAAATGATTTATTCCCCCACAAGAGAAACAAACCCTCCTCTGAGAGCTGAATCCTCTACTATCAGAGGCAAGCAAACCCAGCTGCATGGCCTCCTGCTCAGAGGGGATTGGGAGAGACTGAGGCCCCTGCGCACTGAATGAGACCGCCCCACTGTCCTTGGACTGAATATGACATGAAGGAGTGGTCTCTCCTCTCTGTCTAAGACGCCTGTCAATACGGACAGCTAGAGACATGGCAGAGTCCATCGAGGCAGGTCTCTCATGAAAAGCAAATGCATCTTTCAATCCCTCCGAAAGACCATGGCAAAATTGACTTCGGAGTGCAAGGCTGAAACCGGATCCATGCTTAAGACGGTAATGGCGGTTTATAATGTCACAGATGATATAGCAGATAGCTGGAAGTTATGGATAAACATCCGACTGGCTTGATCCCAAACTAAGGAGCATAAAGGTGACCCCTGTAAAACCCTAAGAGCTCACCCTGACTGCTAAGCACATACTCAGAGGTAGACGATTGCATGCCCTCGTACCTAGACTGTGTGACACCTGAAAACCCTATAATAGTGAGGGGACACGACCACCAGCTCCCTGCACTTTATACAAAGGGAGTCAGGGTCACCTAGAATCAAGCCAGCAAAGAAACACAATACAAGAAAGGACTTATATGAACAAGCATTAACAGAAGTCTCCAGCAGTGATCACTTCATTCCAGGAAGTAGTATAAACTGCAAAGTGAGGCAGTATGGGAGGGAATATAAAGGGAGGCAATTCGTCTGAATAGGTGACAGCTGGGAGAAGGGAAAGGAGATGACAAAGTGAAACTAAAACAAAGAACATCATGCAAGAGGTACAGAAGAACGTCTGCAAGAGCTTTTCAGAGAGCTGGCGGTGACAGGTGCTGGCAATAAGCCTATGAACTATAAAAAAGAAAAAAAAAAGAAGAAGCTATACTTCAAGACCAGGCAATTTTCCCTATTTTTCGTTTTTGATTCTCAGCCTTTCTAAAGCTGTAACTTTTTTATTTTTCCATTCACATAGCTGAATGAGTACCTGTTTCTTGTGGGACAAGTTTTCATTTCTAATGGCATCATTTACGGTTGCATACAATGTAGTAGAAAGCAGAAAAAAATTCCAAATGGGGTGGAATTATAAAAAACAACAACACTATTTGGACAAAGTTTTGTGGGTTTTGTTTTTACAGAGTTTTCTATGTGGTAAATCTTACCTTTTACTTTCATTCTCCGGGTTAGTACAAGAATATTTTTCTAGCTATACTGGAAAACCGAACTGCCAGAGCCACTAGATTATGAAGAAGGGAACTCTTATTATACAAAACAAGAAAACCATCAGGTACCTCCAGTTGCTGGGAGACTAAATCCGATACCACAAAAAGATGACCATTTGAAATAAGTATTTCCTGGGCTCCCACTCCTGTGCTATAGGCAGACCCCTAATCTCAGACATTTTGTAAGTAGCTCACTGGCCTATTCAACAACAACAGGAACATTCCAGACAAAATGTAAGATCTATCCATACATAATGATCACTGACAAGATACAGATTCTCAATACACCTCAGGATTACAAGTTCCCAGTTAAGGCTCCTGCACCACGCAAAATGTCTACTTGATTATATATATGGAATGTCCTACTGCTGGCCTCTATGTTGGTGAAACTTGTCAAAACCTTAGTTTGAGAATGAACTCTTAACACCACACAATAAAAGAAAGGAAAGATCAGCCTGTACCAAAACAATATTGCAGTCATGACTAAAACATCACAGATATGAAAGTTTTGATATTGAAAGGTAATTTCCGTTTTTTTTTGTTTTTTTTTATTATTACGGGGGGGGGGGGGGAGAATGTTGTGAGCTGGCGCCTTTCCTCCTTCCTCTGGTCATCTTCAGGGATTCTCAGAAGCGCACCTGGTTTCATCATGCGCAGTAGCTTCCAGCTACCTCTCTGTATCTAGTTCAGTAGGGCGGCTCTGTACGTGTTCAGCATCTTCTGAGCCATCATTTTGAGCTCTACTTGGCAGTTAGGTAAAAAAAAAAAAATAATTAGAACAGCAGAGCAATCAGTTTGCTTTGATGTGATAATACTAAGGGTACTTTCACACAAGCGTTATTCTTTTCCGATATTGAGTTCCGTCACAGGGGCTCAATACCGGAAAAAAACGCTTCAGTTTTATCCTAATGCATTCTGAATAGAAAGCATTCCGTTCAGTATGCATCAGGATGTCTTCAGTTCAGTCCCTCTTACGGTATTTGGCCAGAGAAAATACTGCAAGTGTGAAAGTACCCTTAGCTCTGTATGTAAAGCTTTTAGTGTGCAGGTAGGAGTGGGACAGGAAGCTAATACAAGGAGCGGATTACAACCAGGGGAAGGGAACCTTTCACACAGACAGTGACCAGTAGAGCCTCTCACATCCAGCTCTCTGCACTGGATCTGTATTTCAGTGCTCACCAAGCGCTCACTTGTGATATACACTACTCACAAAAAGTTAGGGATATTTGACTTGTGGGTGAAATTTCAGGAGGAACCCAAAATGCACTCTAACCTTTACAGGTGAACTTAAAGAAGTCATCCAAGACTATTAAATGTCCCCCATATGCCCGGGCCCCTCAAAATGAATATACTTACCTCGCTCCCTGCATCGCTCCTGGTCCCCGCACCGCCGCTGCTGCTTCTCCCTGTGCACGGATGAAAACATCCGGTGTCGGGGGGGAAGAGCCAATGGCAGGCGGGGACTAGCCTCTCTGGCATCGTGGGTGACGCTAGGCAGGCTCCCCCCCGGCAGCGCCTGCCATTGGCTGCTCCCCCCCGACATCAGATGTTTGCATCTGCGCACGGGGAAATACAGCGGTGTGGGGACCAGGAGCGGCGCGGGGAGCCAGGTAAGTATATTCATTGTGAGGGGCCCGGGCATATGGGGGGCATTTAATAGTTTTGTATAACCTCTTTAATGAGACCGTCTCTAAACCTACACATCCAACTGTTCAGTGTTTTAGTACTTTCTGCACAACTTGCTGTTCTCTAACAAGGAGCTGAATGGCAAAATTCACAACAGGTGTTTGATCCATGAATCCCCCAATAAATTTCCTGGTTCAATTAGAATTGGTGTTTAAACAGTCCTCCTCATCATGCTGTTCACATTTTGACATCATGAGACCAAGATGATACACTAATTGATCAACAGTACCTCACCATTCTGAGGCTTCCAGCAGGATGTTCTCAGACGGAAGTGGCCACTGAGCTTAGAGTGTCACAGAGTGTCATCAGCAGGTTGCAACACAGATACAGAGAGATTGGAAGAGTCACAGAAAGGCAAAGAAGTGGACATTCTTTTGGCCACATCCTACACTGATGACCGCTTCATTGTGAACAATGCCCTGCGGAACCAGATGATGAATGCCACACAAATCCAGGCACATTTAAAGGAGTTGTCAAGGTTCAGAGCTGAACTGGACATATCCCCGTTTTCACCCAGGCAGCCCCTCTGACATAAGCATTGGAGCACTTCATGCTCCGATGCTCTCCTTTGCCCTGCGCTGTATCGCGCAGGGCAAAGGCTTTCTTCTGGAGATTCAGTGATGTCACCGGCCTAGCAGTGAGCCCAGTGATGTCACCGACACTAATGGGCGGGCTTTAGCGCAGAGACGAATAGTAATGACCTTAATATCAGACTTACGTGGCAATTTAGTTCTGAGAGGATTGAATTTCTTGACCTTGAGATTTCTGTGGATGAGGTGGGTTTCCTGGGGACAAATGTGTTTAGGAAGCCTACATCTACTAATTATTTGTTACACTCCACCTCCTCTCACCATCCACAGGTAATTAAAGCCATACCTACTGGCCAATTTTGTAGGATCAGGAGAATTTGTTTAAGTGACCGCCGTTTTGAACATCAAGCAAAAGACCTTTACATGAGGTTTGAAAAAAGGGGATATGGTAAAAAAAACTCATCAAACAGGGCTATAACAGAGCTAAGAACTCGCTCTTTTGGTAAGTGGACAGAAACAGAGAAAATGTAAGAGTTACCCCAGATATATCACTGGTTATAATACTCAGTGGCGACAAATACACTCTATAAAAAAAACAAAAACACTAGCAAGTTCTGTTAACAGATAGGGATCTAAGAGGCCAGATCTCTCAGGGCCCCATGGTTACGTGGAAAAGGTCGAGGAATTTAAGAGACATGTAAACTAGGAGCCACTAGGTGACCTTCCGAAATGGTGGATTGTTTGGAGACAGAGGGCCGAAATGGGGCACAGCACAATGTGGCAATTGCAGACATTTGTGAATTCAAGGGGGAGCAAAGATTATAAAATAGTGCACCACATCTCATGTGGTACGGAGGGGGTGGTGTACTATGCCCAGTGCCCGTGTGGGCTGATTTATATAAGCATGACAACAAGGGCTTTGAAGGTGAGAATTGTAGAGCATGTCCGAGACATCCTAGAGCAGCTGAAAATCATGACCCTGACAAACTTCAGAAGTTGAAACCCATTGCAAAACACTTTAGAGCAGTGGTTCTCAACCTTTCTAAAGCCGTGACCCCTTAATACAGTTCCTCATGTTGTGGTGACCCCCAACCATTACATTTTTTTCCTTGCTACGTCATAACTAATTTTGCTACTGTTATGATGACCCACCAAAAACACGCACAGACACCAATACACCAAATGTTAATTCAAATACACAAGTATTCATTCATAACCACAGAACTTTAGCATAAATACAAAATATTTGTAATCCAAATAAATAACTTTAAAATAAATAATAAACAAATACCCCCTAAAAAATAAATCAGTGGTGCGCACAGTACCCCTCAAATAAATAACTCAGTAGTGCTCACAGTACCCCCCCCCAAAAATAAAAATAAAATCAGTGGTGCTCAGGGTACCCCTCAAATAAGTAAATCAGTGGTGCTTCAAGTCCCCCCCAAATAAATAAATCAGAAGTGCTCAGGGTCCCCCAAATAAATCAGCGGGGCTTCAGGTCTCCCCCAAATAAATAAATCAGCGGTGCTCAGGGTACCCCCAAATAAATAAATCAGTGGTGCATCAGGTTTCCCCCAAATAAATAAATAAATGGTGCTCAGGGTCCCCCAAATAAATAAATCAGCGGTGCTTCAGGTCCCCCCAAATAAATAAATCAATGGTGCTCAGGGTCCCCCAAATAAATAAATCAAAAGTGCTCAGGGTCCCCCAAATAAATAAATCAACGGTGCTTCATGTCCCCCCAAATAAATTAAGCCTTGCTCAGCCAAATAATTAAAATAAAATTAGCCAGGCTCAGCCAGGCTCAATTAAATCATTGGTGGCAGTGGTGCTCAGCGGCGGTGTCATTAACGAAAAAACTCGGACCTCAGCAGACAGGCGGCCCGACTTACCCGTCCAGACGTCAGGCTCCTTCAAGCACAGGCAGTGATAGGACATCACTTCCTGTGCGCGAGGATAAGGGGCCGCTGCCGTTGTGCGGGCGACCCACATAGGAAGCCTCAGGCGACCCCCCGGAAAGGGCCGATCGACCCCCAAAGGGGTCGCGACCCCTAGGTTGAGAACCGCTGCTTTAGAGAGACTCATGGAAACATTCCCCAGGGGTTATGGTTCAGGGGGATCGATAGAGCGAGGTTAGGAATCGGTGGGGGGGTTGGGGGGGGCAATATAAAGAAATGCCTTCTGCAAAAGGAGACAAGATGGATGGTACTGCTGGATACTGTGACTCCTTTGGGGCTTAATGAGCCCTTAGTTTCAAATCCTTTTTATGATGCGTATTTTTATGTATGTGTATAAGTAATTATGATTTTTGTTTTTGTATTTTTTATTTAGTTCTTAGAAATTGGGACCTGGATGTCTTCTTTAGGATAAAATATGCTGGAATAACAATTATATGCCTTTATGGGTGAATATTTTGTCTGGACACCTTCCTCTTATAACACAACTGGGGACTGTATCATTTCAGGACAGGTGGAGATTTATTTTTTGAATCTGATGTGAGACCTTGGATGGCACGGATTATGAATTGTATTTATTCTGCACTATTTATGTTTGTTTTTCTGCACCTTGCACCTTAGTTCATGAATTAGTTTTCAGTTTGCTGAAACACATATATGAAATATGTTTATAATAGGCCAATCTATTTAAAAATGTGATTATTTTTTGCACTAGGCACTCTGCACTGTTTTTACAGTATGAATTCTCCATTAGTTTATGCACTGCCACTTTAAGAGCGTAATGACTTATTGGACAATGTTACAGATTGTCTTTCACTTTTGGTCTCGCTATTATAGGCTTGAATATAAATTTTATAGGGTCTAATACCTCTGTTCGCATGATGCTTGGGAGGATCATGTCCAGGACGAATGCATTGATATGCATAAGTTTACTCATCACCATGGCAATGGAATTGTGTGCGTCTGATAGGATGGCTGGGTTCATCACTGGAGTGCACTGCGTGGCTGCATCATGTGGTGGCGCCGCGTTGGACTTTGGAGGGCAGACTGGATCGCTGTGGGTGGGGATGTTTGTGGTCCACTCCCCACTCTGACGTGGTCGGCGCTGCCATGATAACGCGGTGCGCATCACCCAGGGAGTATGCATCGGATATACGCCCCCTAAATTAGTTTTGGCGCCAAAATCTGTTATATAATGGCACCAGGTCAGTTCACGTTTGACCTCTTGACGAAGCTTAAAGAGTGAAACGCACATCGAGGCATTTACCTGGCTTCTTTATTACCTTCTCCCCCTGATCATGTCTACAAGTGAGCCCAGTGGGGACTGATATTTGGTTCTCCATTCTTGTTAGATTTTTCCAACCTCTATTCAGGATGGGACGTCCCTCTCTTATATGATCATGATTATTGAGTATCGGTTCGGTGATATACTTTATTTATATTTACAGTTGGTCTCACCTATACATGTATAACACTCTTTTCAGGAACAGTAAGGTTTGTGGGCCTGTGGTTCCATATATATCAATCAAGCTCACGGTAACCTATGTTTGAAATTGTTATCCCCTATTTACTGCTTTTTATATATTCTTTGTCTTGATTTGATGTAATAAAATTTAAGATTTTTTGATATCTATTGCGTAGGCATGTCTTTTTTGGTCCCTATTTGGGGAACAATCCTGTAGGTCTTATATTTAGAGCTGCCCTAGCCTGCCCATTAGTGCCGGTGACATCACCGGGAACACTGATTGGCAGATGCCACTGCCTAGCAGTGTAAAAATATAAACAAACAGCCCTTGCCCTGCGCGATACAGCCTCAGCTCTGAACCCAGACAACCCCTTTAAGGGAGATGAGAGACACCTAAGTGTCACGTCAGACCATTCGAAACCATTTACATGGTCTGTGTGCTAGACGACCTACAAGGGTACCTGACCACACTACCAGGCACAGGCATCATCATAAATATACCAAGGCACCACAAAGACCAAAGGTATATATAATATAAACAACAGATATACTGACTATGTCGCGTTAGCATTACATGGTTTAGCGACACCACTAATGCGACATAGTCAGTATATCTTATCTGTTGTTTATATTATATATTTTTGGTGTTTGTGGTGCCTTGGTATATTTATCTATCTGCATCCCTTGTGGTAATCGTTAGGAATTAGTAGCTTCCTATACAATTGCATTTATCAGTATTGTGATTTCTTTAGTATCGCCACTGTGGGGACTCGCTCTGGTAGACAGGATTAGCGGATGCAGTATAGAGGCAACAACAAGTTCTTTGGATCAAACAGTTCAGTATTTTATTCACACTATAGGCAAGTGACAAAACAAGCAGTAATATTCAAAGAAAAAACCCTGCGGTGTTGGTGGTAATTCACACTGTAACGGTTACGTCCACACACACACAGGGGGAAGGGTAGTGACCACTGCGCTCCACCCTCACCCCTGGCCCTGCCTACTTGCCTCACGAGTCCTGATGACAGGGGACAACTGGACGGCAGTCCCTAACTTAGGATATGTGCAGGGAAGACAGACAAGACAAAATACGGAACATGGACGGACCGGGTCAGAACCAAGAGAGCTACGCAGTACAACGGATTAAGCAAAGAATGGTCAGGAGAAGCCGGGGTCAAATACCAGGAGAGTAGCGAAGTACAAGAGGAGTCCAAAGAGAGTAGTAAGGTGGGAGCCGAGGTCACAATACCAGGATGTATGCGCAGTACAGGAGGAGCAGGCAGAGGATCGTCAGGGAACAGGATCAGGTAAATATTCAGTAGTCCAACAAATAGCCAGGAACCTAGAAATTAACAGGCAACCTGTAGCCAGCAGGCTGCCTGTATTTATAGTGGGGAGTGAGGGTCATGTGACGTGGCCAGCGTCACATGACCGACAGACCAACCAGTCGAGCACCGAGTGATCAGCTCGGCGCTCAAGGCAGACTAGGAGCAGGGAGCCACCCAGCTAGTAAAGCCGCCCTGGGAATGAGGTCAAACACAGAACCTCATTCCAAAAGCTAAGCAACAGTTCTGCGGGTAATGGGGGACCGAGTGCACCTTCGGAACCCCGTGACACACACCATGCGGCAATTCTGCCTCAAAAAGTCCTTGCTGATAGCAGCACCAACCTGTTTTCACGCCAAACAGGTAGCAAGCCTTCATCCAGACACAAGACTCCCAGATCCCAACACAGAGACATGGCTTCTGAGCCCAGCTGCCTATTTAAGGACAGCCAGGAGCTGCCAAAACCCGGACCGGCATTTAAAATCCGGTCCGGTATTTGACCTCACCTGGCTGTAAATCAGCCCAGCAGCACATGCTGGGAGGAAAATACCTGTTTTCCCAGACAAAACCTCTCACTGTGTCACACCACTTACACAATAGATATTTTAAGAAAGGTATCGCTGTATCTGGTATTACGCCCCTCGCTATGCTCTCTGTATCCTTTTCTATCATGTAATTTTCTGTCCTCTGATTCATTATTTATTTTTGATTAATAAAGCTTGTAATATTTTTTACATATTTTAGTCCCATTGGTCTTTTATGTATGTAGATGCTTGCCTTGACCCTCCTATTGCTGACCGGGATTGCCTGACCTGTACCTGTGCCGCCTGCTATGACCTATTTCTTGTTTGACTTCGCCTCTGCCTCATCCTTCGGTCCTGCACTTTCTCTCCTGGTAACGACATGGCTTTCTGACTACGTCTGTACCTATGGTACCTTGCTCTGGTACCTCCAGGTCTGTCTGGACCAGTTGCCTCGTGTGTCAATCCTCCTCAAGAGGTAGTGATATGGTGTTCCTCTCGAGAAAGTCTATCCCTACCATCAGGGGTACTGTGAAGAATGAGGAGTTCACTTAGACAATTCCCTTAGAGGAGATAGGACACGTGGCACAGTGAATTCACACCTGCTGGTTCGTGACACTCAGAAAGAGAATCTGTCACCTACGTCATCGCTGTTTAAGTAAAGGAATTGCATAGTAGCACATTGTGCCTTATTTACAAATGTACCTTTCTTTAAGCCATCAGTGTTTCTTATCTTCAGAAAATGAGCCTACAGAGTGCCCAGCTGGGCATTGCACTAGGCAGAGGGAGCTCAGGCACGCCTCTTGCCAGTGCCCAATCCCGCATTCATGCACAGCCCAACCCAGCCTCCTCACAGCTTTGACATCACTCCCCCTGCTTCAATATGTACGCCCCCTCTGCTGCCACATAACATTCCAGCCCTAACTCCAACCTCCTGTTCTGCACTGCACATGCTCGAGATTCAGACAAGATGCAGCGGTTGGAGTTAGGGAAGGAATGTGATGTGGCAGCGGAGGGGGCGTACATATTGAAGTAGGGGTAGTTATGTGACAGCCAAGAGGAGGTGGGCTTAGGTTGTGCGTTAAGGCACAATTATCTTTACAGTAGCCGTGATGGTGGGCTTGGGTTGTGTATAAAGGCGGGATTGGGCACTGACAAGAGGCGTGCCTGGGCTCCTTCTGCTCAGTGTAATTCCCCACTGGGCACTTTGCAGGCTCATTTGCATTTCAAACTAAGTTCTTTTTCTGAAGATATGAAATACTGATGGCTTAAAGAAAGGTACATTTATAAATAAGAAAAATGTGCTACTGCAACGGGTGGCCTCCCCCCAGGGCCCTTTATATATAAAAAACGCTGTCCAAGTGTAGGAATTTCAAGTGGTATAGTGCGGCCTAAAATGTCTCTTTAAGTGTCACAGTGCTCCTACCTGGATACCACTGGACCCCAGGCTTTGGCTCCAAAGCAATAAATAGGGGGAATATTTGAGGGATTTGAAGAAATAACTTGAGTCCAGACCTTGAGATGAAGTTCACTGCCAGCTTTACTTGAGTAAACGTTCCTTAAAAACAATCTTCAAGCTTTGTCTTGGTTCCAGCAGGCTTTAGCATTAAACTGGCAGGCAAACTCAACTCTGCTATATCTCTGTTTCTCTCTGACTCTGCTGTACTGACAGGCTGGCTGTATAACTCAGCTTCGTCTGTATGCTGCACTTCTTCTCTGTAGTCTGACTCTAGGTTATGCCAAGGAACTTTGCTCCTAGCTCCTGAGGCTTTAAGCTTTGGCCTCCATGGCCAGCAGAGCTTAAGGTGCTCTGGCTGGCGTGGGCATGTCCCTTCACACCCTTTCCCTAGCTGGGGGTGAACTAAAACTAACTCTAACTGGTCCCCACCTTTCCCGAAGGAAGTAGGACAAGCCCACTTCTCTCCAGATGGGGTTTAGAATGGAATGGAAAGCTCCATTCTACCTAAGTACAGCTCTGTGAATGTTTTCTGCCACCTGCTGGGGAACCAGGCACATTACATCTGAACACAACAGTTGCAAACAATATTATAGATGCACATTGTGGAGGACCTTACACAGATGGCATTGGTGTTAGCCCAATAAAGACAGTAGCAGGGTCAAGAAGTGGTAACACCACTTTGGCGAAACCAACCTCGCCACAGGGTTTTGGAGGGGCCTGTTTGCCAGCCTCTTGCCGCAGGATTATTGGCCCTCTCATCAGCACATGCTAAACTTTTGAACCCCTGGTCTATTTCGTGCCATTTTGGGATATGTTAAATGTCTATGTGTACTGTAAAGGGTGGGACATTGTATATTTGAGAAGTGATGTCTGTCCTATTGTCTCCACGTGTGTATTGGCGATTTCCCTTTGTCCTGAGAGATAATTGAATTACTCCTAGGTTGTCTCCAGGACAGAAGACATTGTGTATTCTCCTGCCTGTGATGATTACATTAACCCATGTGAGGTAATTATATCATAGGCAGAGGGGAGGATTTTGTGTGGGAGTGTTTTACTGTATTGTACGTGTTTATTGGTTGTTTTTACAAAACCCTGTGGGTGGTAACCTTGTTGGAAAATGTGTATAAGTCAATGCTTGTGTGTTCAATAAATAGTTCCTGTTTTACCCTTCATCATGTTGAGGCTGGTGTTTGGGTAACTGATCGACACTGGGGATTGCTATACGCTGAAGATTTGCTATACTCCCCTGGCTATAACTACTAGCTCTTGTAAGAGCTGTTCCTGCTCTCTGGATTTAGGAGAGGTTCACCCAATGGAGCCTGGAGCCTTGTCGTAGGTCCAGGGTGGGTAGGAGACGGCGAGACCTCAACCAAGCTTCGGTGGTTCTTGGGGTCTGCAGTGCTTACGGTGTCAAGTGGAGTGCTTGGAGTCCTCGGGAAGCGCTAGGAGCACCCATCGACGGAGGTACCCGGTCGGGGTGCCAGGAGATCCGTTACAACCACTCTGCGGTGTTACACTACTATGTAGTTCCTTTACTTAAATAGCGATGACGTAGGTGACATATTTCCTTTAAATGGATGTGAAAGATTCTCTGGGGCTCAAAAGTGTAAGGCTTGTATGTGTACTGTTTATATGCTGTATACACTCAGCACATCCCTCAGTTTCTCCCTGTTTAGTCCATGTTAACACACTTTATAACCTCCTGACCCTGCAAACTTTACTCTATAGCAGCATCAGGAATGCACACCCAGAGCTCTGCACTCTCCTCCACTTAAATTGTTCTGCTTTACATTAGTTGTCTCATCTACCTCATTTATGTGTGTAAATATGTGACTCTTCAGATACTCTGTTGTAATATACCTGAGAAAGAGACCTGAGCAGTCTCAAAATCTTGCAATTTTATCTTCATCTTTTCAGTTAGCCATTATCAACCACTAAGGAATATCATTTTAATATCTTTTATTTACTGGCTAACTTGATACAAATATATTTTTCACTTCAAAATATGCAGTAGGAAAGAAGATGTTACAATCACCTGCTCCTGTTATTCTGCCTCTTCTCTGGCATTCTATTCATGAACCTGAAAGCTCAGGAAGAACAATGCTGTAGGTTCTCTAGTAGTGCCTTGATGGAATTATGAGATGTCATAGATAATAAGTTACCGGTAAGTGGTAACAGATAAAACCTGTGATAATCATCAGTGGATGCATTCTAGAACAGGTCCTTGAAGGTGTACTTTATGTAGGGGAGTGAAGTGAACTTCTGCTGCCTGTGACAACCAGTGAACAATAGGCGAGGAACAAGCCATTTACTGGGTTATTGAGCAGGGATTATCAGGGGACGATCATTACTTTGCCGCTTTTATGTGTCCTAGTTTACTTGAATTCAATTTATTTGCAGTTTGGTTGCCCGTGACAACCTGGCTTTTATCAGCCACAGCACTACTCCGTGAGTGAAAGCTTTAATTACCTCCTCCTCTCCGAATCGTCCCTCATAAGCATGCTGTAAAAAAAATCTATATGCAATTCTGCTATAATCCAGTGATTTATTCTAGGGCAATAAGGTCCAAACAAAAAACTGCCCCTAGCTAACAAAAATGAACCTTAAAGATTATGCCAGTTAATATAGTTTTCCA
The DNA here is from genome assembly GCF_905171765.1 of Bufo bufo. Taxonomy (NCBI): domain Eukaryota; kingdom Metazoa; phylum Chordata; class Amphibia; order Anura; family Bufonidae; genus Bufo; species Bufo bufo. The sequence continues at coordinate 225,048,144 of NC_053389.1, forward strand.
GAAGCTGTAGCTCTTTTTCTGTTGCAGAGCTTAGGGTTAAATAATAAAATTCTTGTTGCCTGCAATCACCACTAGAGGGAGCTTCAGAGCTAATTGCAGTGTGTACTATTGAGCTTAATATATACTCAGTATGCAGTAAGCTCCCCCTAGTAGTTATGCACGTAGTCTCATTTTAGCATGTACAGTTGCAAGAAAAAGTATGCGAACACTTTGGAATGATATGGATTTCTGCACAAATTGGGAAGTCTGGTGTGAATCGCTTTCTTGAGGTCATGCCACAGTGTCTCAATCGGGTTGAGGTCAGGACTCTGACTGGGCCACTCCAGAAGGCGTATTTTCTTCTATTTAAGCCATTCTGTTGTTGATTTACTTCTATGCTATTTCGGTGCAGGGAATTTGAAGGTCTGAATCAGCAAAAAGAAAGCTCTGACTCCTATAAAGATATATTACAAAATTAGCCATCTCTCCCTGCAACTTTAAAGGGAACCTGTCACCGGGATTTGATGTATAGAACTGAGGACATCCGCAATACCCAGTCCCCATAGCTCTGTGTGCTTTTATTGTGGAAAAAAAACGATTTGATCCATATGCAAATTACCCTGAGATGTGTCCTGTACATGAGATGAGTCCACCGTGAAGGAGCGCAGCCACGCCCCGCATCCTCAGAATCTCCTCCTTGCTCCCCGACGTCAGACAGCCAGAGCGCCGTAATCTCCCGATGCGCAAGCTAGTGCATGCGCAGTGTCCTCATAGTGTTCCTTCCCTGTGGTGGCATCAGCCTCAGGGAAGGAACAGCGCATGCGCTAGCTCGCGCATCGGGAGATTACGGCGCTCTGGCTGTCTGACGTCGGGGAGCAAGGAGGAGATTCTGAGGATGCGGGTCGGTGCTGCGCTCCTTCACGCTGGACTCATCTCACGTACAGGACTCATCTCAGGGTAATTTGCATATGGATCAAATAGTTTTTTTTCCACAATAAAAGCACACAGAGTTATGGGGACTGGGTATTGCGGATGTGCTAGCGGCCAACTAGCAACCCATGTCCTCAGCTCTATACATCAAATCCTGGTGACAGGTTCCCTTTAACCATGATTTTACAAAATGTATCTAGATCTAGAGTTATATTATTTCTTCCACTCGTCATAGATGTATTTGCACCACACAGTTATTTGATGTAGGGTTTATGTCTATGCATAGCTACTGACAGATTACAAGTACTAACATACAAAACTGTGAATACAGCTCTTTGTAAAGTACAAGGCAGGAGCATACACAGATCTTTTAGGGCCCCATAGCAAAACTTAGTATATGCCACACCTGGTTTCCCAGTATATGTGTGTCAAACACTCCTAGGCAACAGATAATGCAAAACACGACTCCCTGGATTCCTGATGAATTCACAATTTTTTTTGTGAAGAAGAAACTTTGAAGAAAAAAAAAATAGTAAATAAAAAAAATTCTAACCCACTTTCTCTAATTCTAGGTTTAGAAAAAGTGGAACAGGTGCTTCATAAATATGGCAGTCATTCTGAATATCATTTCTCTCAATGTATTTGCACCAGATAATTGACATTCATAAAACTCCTGCTTCTCTTTAAACGGAATATTATAAAACTGTCTGCCTGCCGCCACCACTAGGTGCAGAGCAATTTATACAACTACCATTGTTTTATAAGGAAGTTGCAAGTAAGTTCTTTGCCCTGAACTCCCCCTAGTGGTAAACATAGAAACATAGAATGTGTCGGCAGATAAGAACCATTTGGCCCATCCAGTCTGCCCAATATACTAAATACTATGGATAGCCCCTGGCCCTATCTTATATGAAGGATGGCCTTATGCCTATCCCATGCATGCTTAAACTCCTTCACTGTATTTGCAGCTACCACTTCTGCAGGAAGGCTATTCCATGCATCCACTACTCTCTCAGTAAAGTAATACTTCCTGATATTACTTTTAAACCTTTGCCCCTCTAATTTAAAACTATGTCCTCTTGTAGCAGTTTTTCTTCTTTTAAATATTCTCTCCTCTTTTACCTTGTTGATTCCCTTTATGTATTTAAAAGTTTCTATCATATCCCCTTTGTCTCGTCTTTCTTCCAAGCTATACATGTTAAGGTCCTTTAATCTTTAGGAGGTAGGTAATGGAAAATACAGTGAATACAGGATTGTAGTTCTAGGGAATGCCGAGGTAGCAAGTAAATATGGGACACCCCACTGCTGCCATGATCTGTTAAGTGGCGCTATATAGTACCCCTGTTTTAATAGCAATAGCTGAATTACAATATTGTGTCTATTAAACTTACAATGCTGGTGGACAGCAGCAACCTCACCTTGTGAATCGTGAGGTCGTCACCTGCAGAATGCTACTTTCTAATGAGCATGACCTCTGCAGATAGGAATCTCTGAAAATGTCTAAGTGTTTGGAAGAGCACAGCGCAAATCATACTGAGAACACGACTTGTTTTGACACTGGAGGTCACAGCAGTGGGTTCTGTCTGATTATGGCTGATAGGGAATAAAATAATAGCTCATTATTAGAGGTTCCTGAAGGAGAATTTACATAGAAATGTCAATGCCCCAGAGTCAATTCTAAAAATACTAGTACTCCCTTCTGTGTAAGAGGTTGTTTTCCTTCCTGTCAAAACCTAAAAGCCCATTAGCAGAAGATCCAGTAATTAGAGCAACACTAGAAGATGACCCCCTCACACACACACCTGGTTCTGTAGGATGGCTACATACATAGGGAGGGAATTTATCATGAGGGGATGTTTGAAGTCAGTTTTGCTTGAGTCTGCGTTGGTGTACTTTATGCCACATTTGTCAAATGTCTCATGTTGTTTGATGAATTTGTCTCATCCTTACACCTTTGTCTACAAAAGCTACTCCAATTTTCCTACTCCTCTCTCCTAATGGAGAGAGGTTGCAACTTTTAAAATAAGTCTCAGTGATAAATCTGGAGTGAACCTCAATTACCGTAGCTAACCACACCCACCCACTTTTATTTCGAAACTGGAGTGAGTGATGTAAAAATGGAAAAAGACAAAATTGTTTTTCACAAGCGAGCCCAAAAAGGTTGCAAAAAGACAGAAGGCATCAGGGTCATAGGTCTGGAAAGGTCATAACAGTTCTCACATTTTAGAGCCTGTCTCAGATACCATCATAACACTCAATACCTATCAAAGTAGCACACTGCCATAATGTATCAAAAACAAATACCATCTTTATTGAAACAAGAATATGTAAAAAACACATATAATCAAAGGACACATCATTCACAAGGTGAGTGCCTAATAGGGTCAAAATCTCAAATTGCAAGGAATGGACACAAAATACTAATAGTACAAGTTACAGGCATAAACAATAACCAGGTCCAACCAATAAATAGACATAATATAGACCCATAATGACCCTCCGCCTGAGGAAGAAACGTGAAAGACGTGTTGGGGTATCCGTGTGTGTCATATTTGGGTCTGTATTATGTCTATTTATTGTCTGGAACAATAAAGTGCTGTGCCATACTAAGGCTAAGTTCACACGAACGTGCGTGACCCGTGGCCGTATTGCGGCCCGCAAATCGCGGGCCGCAATACACGGCCACAGTTCCGTGTGAATTCCGCATCACGGATGCGGACCCATTCACTTCAATGGGTCCGCTAATCCGGAATCGCGGAACGGCCGCACGGGACGGGACCCCTCGGAAGCACTACGGAGTGCCTCCTGGGGTTACGTCCCGTTGTTCCGTTCCGCTAAAAGATAGAACAAGTCCTATCTTTTCGCGGAACGGCCGGATCGCGGACCCATTAAAGTGAATGGGTCCGCGATCCGATGCGGCTGACCTACGGCCGGCGAACAAGCATTGCGGCCCGCTATTTGCGGGCCGCTTCACAGGCACGGGTCACACACGTTCGTGTGAACCCGGCCTTAGTTATATAAACACAGAACCAGGGGACATATGTGGGCATAACTGTTGTGAAGGGGGCACATCTGGGCATAACTATTGTCAAGGGGGCACATCTGGGCATAACTATTGTGAAATAGTGACATATCTGGGCATAACTACTGTGAAGGGGGAACATCTGGGCATAACTATTGTGAAGGGGGCACATCTGGGCATAACTACTGTGAAGGGTCACATATGGGCATAACCTATGTAAAGGGGGAACATCTGGGCATACCTATTGTGAAGGGGGCACATCTGGGCATAACTACTGTAAAGGGGGCACATATCTGGGCATATCTACTGTGAAGAGGGAACATCTGGGCATAACTACTGTGAAGGGGCACATGTAGGCATAACTACTGTGAAGGGGTCACATGTAGGCATAACTACTGTGAAGGGGGACACATATCTGGGCATAACTATTGTGAAGGGGCACATCCAGGGGTAACTACCGTAAAGGGGGCACATCTGGGTATAACTACTGTGAAGAGAGCACATGTGGGCATTACTGCTGTGACAGGGAACAATGTGGGCATAACTACTGTGAAGGGGGCATAATGTGTGCATACCTACTCTGTGATGGCATAAAGGGGGAATAATTACCATGTGAGGGCATTAAGGGTACTGGGTGGAATTGGGTGTGTATAGTTGTGTTTTGGGCGGAGTTGGGGGCGTTACCTAGTATGAAAACATTTGCCACAGTGCTCTACGCACACCACAGATATTGTCCCTCTTTGTGCTTTTCAGCAGTTGGGTGGTATGTATACAGCTCCAGAGCCAAGCTCAGTACAGCACCAAAACCATGCATGGTACATATATACAATACCAGCTCAAAAAGAGATCTAATTTGCATGGTAAGGTTAGCCCTTCCTTGCCATATAAGTTTGTATAGTGTGAAGCTACAGCTCACAGTTTGCTTTGTGGAGCAGGGATAGGCTGCTAGGGACACCAAACGCTAGCTAATAGGGCCACAAAAGTCCTTTTAAGGACTGGTATAGGTGTGCTATCGATAGGTGTGATATACGTAGGGGTGTGATATACTTATAACATACTTTCTAACATAGAAAGTATATTATAGTGCATTTGTATTGTGCAGCAGTTGTGTGCGGTTCTGCTGCAATACGGATGCTATATAGAGAGACAAGCGCTATTGGAACAACTATGTGCAACGGGTGTGATATACCTGTTGCCCCCAAAAAAACTGATTGAGGGGTGTGATATACCTGCTTCCACAAAATACTGATTGACGGCTGTGATATACCTTTTGCACCAAATAAACAGGGTGGCGTGTTATAACTGTTGTGGCAAAAATAATAATAATTGAGGGGTGTGATATACCTGCTTCCACAAAATACTTATCAAGTGGTTTGATATACCTGCTTCCACAAAATACTGATTGAAGGCTGCGATATACCTGTTTCCACAAAATACTGATTAAGGGGTTCGATATACCTGTGTCCACCAAATATTGATTGAGGTCTGCGATATACCTGCTTCCACAAAATACTGATTTAGGGGTTTGATATATCTTCTTCCGCAAAATACAGATTGAGGGCTGCGATATTCCTGCTTCCACAATATACTGATTAAGGGCTATGATATAACTGTTTCCACCAAATATTGATTGATGCCTATGATATACCTGCTTCCACAAAATACTGATTAAGGGCTTTGATTTAACTGTTTCCACCAAATATTGATTGATGCCTGTGATATACCTGCTTCCACAAAATACTGATTAAGGGGATTGATATTCCTGCTTCCACCAAACATTGAATGAGCCCTGCGATATACCTGCTTTCACAAAATAGTGATTAAGGGGTTTCATATACCTGATTCTACCTACTATTGATTGAGGCCTGCGATATACCTGCTTCCACAAAATACTCATTAAGGGTTTTGATATACCTGCTTCCACCAAATACTGATTAAGGGGTTTGATATACCTGTTTCCACCAAATATTGATTGAGGCCTGACATATATCTGTTTCCACAAAATACTGATTAAGGGGATTTTTATACCTGCTTCAACCAAATATTGATTGAGGCCTGCGAGATACCTGTTTCCACAAATTACTGATTAAGGGGTTTGATTTAACTGTTTCCACCAAATATTGATTGATGCCTGTGATATACCTGCTTCCACAAAATACTGATCAAGGGGATTGATATACCTGCTTCCACCTAATATTAATTGAGGCCCGCGAGATACCTGTTTCAACAAAATACTGAATAAGGGGTTTGATATACCTGTTTCCACCAAATATTGATTGAGGCCTGCGATATACCATGCTTCAAGAAAATACTGATTAATGGGTTTGATATACCTGTTTCCACCAAATATTGATTGAGGCCTGCGATATACCTGCTTCCAGAAAATACTGATTAAGGGGTTTGATATACCTGTTTCCACCAAATATTGATTGAAGGCTGCTATATACGTGCTTCCACAAAATACTGATTAAGGGGTTTGATATACCTGCTTTCACTGATTATTGCTTGAGGCCTCCGATATACCGGCTTCCACAAAATACTGATTAATAAGTTTGATATACCTGTTTCCACCAAATATTGATTGAAGGCTGCTATATACGTGCTTCCACAAAATACTGATTAAGGGGTTTGATATACCTGCTTTCACTGATTATTGCTTGAGGCCTCCGATATACCGGCTTCCACAAAATACTGATTAATAAGTTTGATATAACTGTTTTCACCAAATATTGATTGAGGCCTGCGATTTACCTGCTTCCACAAAATACTGATTAAGGGGTTCGATATACCTGTTTCCACCAAATATTGATTGAGGCCTATGATATATCTGATTCCATAAAATACTGATTAAGTGGATTTTTATACCTGCTTCAACCAAATATTTATTGAGGCCTGCGAGATACCTGCTTCCACAAAATACTGATTAAGGGGTTCGATATACCTGTTTCCACCAAATATTGATTGAGGCCTGTGATATACCTGCTTCCAGAAAATACTGATTAAGGGGTTTGATATACCTGTTTCCACCAAATATTGATTGAAGGCTGCTATATACCTGCTTCCACAAAATACTGATTAAGGAGTTTGATATACCTGTTTTCACTAATTATTGCTTGATGCCTCCGATATACCTGCTTCCACCAAATATTGATTGAGGCCTGCGATATACCTGCTTCCACAAAATACTGATTAAGGGGTTCGATATACCTGCTTCCACCAAATACTGATTGAGGGCTGCGATATACCTGCTTCCACAAAATACTGATTAAGGGGTTCGATATACCTGTTTCCACCAAATATTGATTGAGGCCTGCGATGTACCTGCTTCCACAAAATACTGATTAAGGGGTTCGATATACCTGTTTCCACCAAATATTCATTGAGGCCTGCAATATACCTGCTTCCACAAAAAACTGATTAAGGGGATTTTTATACCTGCTTCCACGAAATATTGATTGAGGCGTGCGAGATACTTGCTTCCACAAATTACTGATTAAGGGGTTTGATATACCTGCTTCCACCAAATACTGATTAAGGGCTGTGATATAACTGCTTTCACAAAATAATGATTAAGGGGTTTGATATACCTGATTCTACCTAATATTGATTGAGGCCTGCGATATTCTGTCACGGATGAAATAGCAGATAGCTGGAAGTTATGGATAAACATCCGACTGGCTTGATCCCAAACTAAGGAGCATAAAGGTGACCCCTGTAAAACCCTAAGAGCTCACCCTGACTGCTAAGCACATACAAAAGGTCTCAGAGGTAGACGATTGCATGCCCTCGTACCTAGACTGTATGACACCTGAAAACCCTATAATAGTGAGGGGACATGACCACCTGCACTAAATACGGAGGGAGTCAGGGTCACCTAGAATCAAGCCAGCAAAGAAACACAATACAAGAAAGGACTTATCTGAAGTGAGGCAGTATGGGAGGGAATAAAAAGGGAGGCAATTAGTGTGAATAGGTGACAGCTGGGAGAAGGAAAGGAGATGACAAAGTGAAAGCAAAACAAAGAACATCATGCAAGAGGTACAGAAGAACGTCTGCCAGACCTTCTCAGAGAGCTGGCGGTGACATATACCTGCTTTCACAAAATACTGATTAAGGGTTTTGATATACCTGCTTCCACCAAATACTGATTGAGGGTTGTGATATACCCGCTTCCACAAAATACTGATTAAGGGGTTCGATATACCTGTTTCCACCAAATATTGATTGAGGCCTATGATATATCTGCTTCCACAAAATACTGATTAAGGGTAATGATATACCTGTTTCCACCAAATATTGATTGAGGCCTGTGATATACCTGCTTCCACATAATACTGAATATAGTGTTTGATATACCTGATTCCTCCAAATACTGATTGAGGGCTGTGATATACCTGCTTCCACAAAATACTGATTAAGGGGTTTGATATACCTGTTTCCACCAAATATTGATTGAGGCCTGCGAGATACCTGCTTCCACAAAATACTGATTAAGGGGTTTGATATACCTGCTTTCACCAAATACTGATTGAGGGCTGCGATATACCTCCTTCCACAAAATACTGATTAATAAGTTTGATATAACTGTTTTCATCAAATTTTGATTGAGGCCTGCGATATAACTGCTTCCACAAAATACTGATTAAGGGGTTCGATATACCTGCTTCCACTAAATACTGATTGAGGGCTGTGATATACTTGCTTCCACAAAATACTGATTAAAGGGTTCGATATACCTTTTTCCACCAAATATTGATTGAGGCCTGCAATATACCTGCTTCCACAAAATACTGATTAAGGGGATTTTTATACCTGCTTCCACCAAATATTGATTGAGGCCTGCGAGATACCTGCTTCCACAAAATACTGATTAAGGGGTTTGATATACCTGCTTCCACAAAATACTGATTAAGGGGTTCGATATACCTTTTTCCACCAAATATTGATTGAGATCTGCAATATACCTGCTTCCACAAAATACTGATTAAGGGGATTTTTATACCTGCTTCCACCAAATATTGATTGAGGCCTGCGAGATACCTGCTTCCACAAAATACTGATTAAGGGGTTTGATATACCTGCTTCCACAAAATACTGATTAAGGGGTTCGATATACCTGTTTCCACCAAATATTGATTGAGGCCTATGATATACCTGCTTCCACAAAATACTGATTAAGGGGTTTGATATACCTGTTTCCACCAAATATTGATTGAGGCCTGCCATATATCTGCTTCCACAAAATACTGATTAAGGGTAATGATATACCTGTTTCCACCAAATATTGATTGAGGCCTGTGATATACCTGCTTCCACATAATACTGATTATAGTGTTTGATATACCTGATTCCTCCAAATACTGATTGAGGGCTGTGATATACCTGCTTCCACAAAATACTGATTAAGGGGTTTGATATACCTGTTTCCACCAAATATTGATTGAGGCCTGCGAGATACCTGCTTCCACAAAATACTGATTAAGGGGTTTGATATACCTGCTTTCACCAAATACTGATTGAGGGCTGCGATATACCTCCTTCCACAAAATACTGATTAAGGGGTTCGATATACCTGTTTCCACCAAATATTGATTAAGCCCTGCGTGATACCAGCTTTGACAAAATACTGATTAAGGGGTTTGATATACCTGCTTTCACCAAATACTGATTGAGAGCTGCGATTCACCTGCTTCCACAAAACACTGATTAAGGGGATTGATATACCTGCTTCCACCAAATATTGATTGAGGCGTGCGAGATACCTGCGTCCATAAGATACTGATTAAGGGGTTTGATATACCTGCTTCAGCAAAATAATGATTTAGGCCTGCGATATATACATGCTTCCGCAAAATACTGATTAAGGGGTTCGATATACCTGTTTCCACCAAATATTGATTGAGGCCTCCGATATACCTGCTTCCACAAAATACTGATTAATAAGTTTGATATAACTGTTTTCATCAAATTTTGATTGAGGCCTGCGATATAACTGCTTCCACAAAATACTGATTAAGGGGTTCGATATACCTGCTTCCACTAAATACTGATTGAGGGCTGCGATATACTTGCTTCCACAAAATACTGATTAAAGGGTTCGATATACCTTTTTCCACCAAATATTGATTGAGGCCTGCAATATACCTGCTTCCACAAAATACTGATTAAGGGGATTTTTATACCTGCTTCCACCAAATATTGATTGAGGCCTGCGAGATACCTGCTTCCACAAAATACTGATTAAGGGGTTTGATATACCTGCTTCCACAAAATACTGATTAAGGGGTTCGATATACCTTTTTCCACCAAATATTGATTGAGATCTGCAATATACCTGCTTCGACAAAATATTGTTTAAGGGGATTTTTATACCTGCTTCCACCAAATATTGATTGAGGCCTGCGAGATACCTGCTTCCACAAAATACTGATTAAGGGGTTTGATATACCTGCTTCCACAAAATACTGATTAAGGGGTTCGATATACCTTTTTCCACCAAATATTGATTGAGGCCTGTGATATACCTGCTTCCACAAAATACTGATTAAGGGGTTTGATATACCTGTTTCCACCAAATATTGATTGAGGCCTGTGATATACCTGCTTCCACATAATACTGATTATAAGGTTTGATATACCTGTTTCCACCAAATATTGATTGAGGCCTGCGATATACCTGCTTACATCAAAATACTTATTAAAGGGTTTGATATACCTGCTTCCACCAAATATTGATTGAGGCCTGTGAGATACCTGCTTCCACAAAATACTGATTAAGGGTTTTGATATACCTGCTTTCACCAAATACTGATTGAGGGCTTCGATATACAACCTTCCACAAAATACTGATTAAAGGGTTTGATATACCTGTTTCCACCAAATATTGATTGAGGCCTGCCATATATCTGCTTCCACAAAATACTGATTAAAGGGATTGATATTCCTGTTTCCACCAAATATTGATTGAGGCCTGCGATATACCTACGTCCACAAATACTGCTCTTATCTAGGGACTTAGGCACAGGGTCATTTTGAAAATGACAGGTAGAGGAAGAGGCAGGCTGTTCTGCAGGGGTGGTAGGGGTCGGCCAGGTGCACCAGGCCGGAGCCTAAATGGGAAGTTGGAGAAGGCTCAATTACTTCAAAGGACGCACCAGAGTTGGTTGGTGTCACTACCAGAGCTTTGGGACGTTCTCACAGCTCTGTTTCTCCACCCCTGTGATGATGTCACTACTAGAGCTGGGAGGAGTTCTCACTACTCTGTTTACTTTTGGTTTCTTTCACCACAGCTGTCCTTCATGTGTTTGATTTTCCTCTCTTTATATCACCCCTCCTCCTATGATAGGATGTGGATTATAGTTCTCACTTCAGTTGTAGCTCTGGCTTTAGTTTCTTCACTTGTAGCTATCAGTTCACTGGACCTGTGTTCTGCTGCAGCTAGCACTCCGGATATTGCCAGCCTGTCCTTGGATCCATCTTCTCTGCGGCTGCAACACCGTCAGCTAAGTGTGCAGACATTGTTGTGTTCCTGTTTATTTTCTGACTGGATCTGAGGTGGCCACGGTTCCCTCCATATACTGAGTAGGGCACTGGTGGCCGTGCCCCTTCCACTATTGTAGGGGTTACAGTGGTCATTAGTCTTAGGCACGTGGGCATGCCTCTTTCCGCCATTTGGATCCGGGCATGTGCTTTAGCAGAATAGGGAGAGCGTTGAGGGTCGGACAGGGGTCACCCGTTATCCTCCCTAGTTCTGGGTCCAGTCAGTAGCTCTGTACTGTGTATTACTATTGTTGCCCACATACAGCCGTGACATTATAATCCACCAAAACCGTCCTTTTTTGACATGGATCCGCTTTCTGGCCTGGTTGACCGCATGCAGGGTCTTTCTTTGGAAGTAGCGGATCTCCGTCAAACTATGACTCAGCTTCAAGCATTGGGCCCTGCTCCGGCTCATGTAGTCTGTTGCGAGCCAAAGGTCTCACTTCCGGAGACGTTCTCCGGGGGCAGTGAGAATTTTGTTCGTTTCAGAGAGGCATGCAAACTCCATTTTTGCTTGTGTCCTCACTCTTCTGGTAATCAAGAGCAGAGGGTGAGGATTGTCATCTCCCTGCTCAGGGGTAATGCTCAGACTTGGGCTTTTTCGCTGCCATCAGGGGATCCCTCCCTTCGATCCGTGGAGGGATTTTTTGTGGCCCTGGGGCAGATTTATGATGACCCGGATCGTGTTGCTCTGGCCGAATCTAACCTACGTGTTTTATGCCAGAACAAACGGTCTGCGGAGCTTTATTGTTCTGAATTTCGGAGATGGGCAGCTGATTCGGGTTGGAATGATGCTGCACTCCGGAGTCAGTTCTGTCATGGTCTCTCGGAGAGATTAAAAGATGCGTTTGCTTTCCATGAGAGACCAACGTCCTTAGAGTCTGCCATGTCATTGGCGGTACGCCTTGACAGGCGTCTAAGAGAAAGAAACGAGACCTCTCTGTCCAGCCATTGTCAGTCTAGGGGAAGTGGTGCGGACTCATTCAGTGTGCAGGGGCCTCATCCTGTCTCGCTCCCCTCTGAGGAGGAACCCATGCAGCTAGCTCGACTTGCCCCTGATAAAAGAGGATTTAGTCCTCAGAGTATGGTCTGTTTTTGTTGTGGGGGCATAGGTCATTTGGCAAATGTTTGTCCATCTAGGAGATTCTTGAACCGTACTAAGAGCGATAATAAGAGAAAAATCTCAAAAGGTAAATCATCAAGTTCTGCTTCATCTGCTACTTTGGGCAAAGTTGATGTAGGATTTGATGCTTTTCCTCTGACCTGCAGTTCCCGTTTTCTCCTGTCTGCCAGGGTGGCGCTAGAGAGCAAAGTCATTTCTTGTGAGATTTTTGTCGATAGTGGAGCGGCCGTCAATCTTATTGACACTCAATTTGTAGCCATGCATGGTTTTCAGGTTTGCACATTAGATAAAGATATACCTGTTTTTGCTATTGACTCTGCTCCACTCTCACAGAGATCTCTGAAAGGCATTGTTCACAATATCCGGCTAGCTGTAGGTGACACTCATGTGGAGGATATATCTTGTTTTGTCCTTAACGGATTGCCGTCTCCTCTAGTTTTGGGGTTACCCTGGCTCACTAGACATAACCCCACTATTGATTGGCAAGGAAGGCAAATAAATGAGTGGAGTGACTTTTGTAGAGAGAATTGTCTCACAGCGACTTTTGCAGAGGTGTCTACTAAAACGGTGCCATCATTTCTCTCTGATTTCTCGGACGTGTTTTCCGAGAGCGGTGTTCAGGAGCTACCTCCTCACCGGGAGTTTGACTGTCCCATTAACCTCATTCCCGGCGCCAAGCTGCCAAAAGCACGCCTCTACAATCTCTCACAACCGGAAAGAATCGCTATGCGAACTTACATCTCCGAGAGTCTCGAAAAGGGGCATATTCGTCCCTCAAAGTCACCTGTGGCCGCGGGTTTTTTTTTTGTTAAAAAGAAAGATGGCTCTCTGAGACCTTGCCTAGATTTTAGGGAGCTGAACCGTATCACGATTCGCGATCCCTATCCCCTTCCTCTGATCCCGGACCTCTTCAATCAAATTGTTGGGGCCAAGGTGTTTTCCAAATTGGATTTGAGAGGCGCGTACAACCTGGTCAGGGTCAGAGAGGGGGATGAATGGAAAACGGCCTTTAATACCCCTGACGGGCATTTCGAGAATCTCGTTATGCCTTTCGGCCTGATGAATGCTCCGGCCGTCTTTCAGCATTTTGTTAATAGTATTTTCTATCATTTAATGGGGAAATTTGTATTGGTGTATCTTGATGATATTTTGATTTTTTCCCCTGATGTTCAGACCCATCAGGATCATCTTTTTCAGGTTCTGCAGATTCTGCGGGAAAATAAATTGTACGCCAAGCTGGAGAAATGTCTTTTTATGGTATCGGAGATTCAATTTCTGGGTTTTCTCCTCTCTGCTTCTGGTTTTCGCATGGATCCCGAGAAGGTCCGTGCTGTACTTGAGTGGGAGCTTCCTGAGAATCAGAAGGCATTGATGCGCTTTCTGGGTTTTGCGAACTATTACAGAAAGTTCATTTTGAATTATTCCTCTGTTGTCAAACCCCTCACTGACATGACAAAAAAGGGGGCGGATTTTTCCTCTTGGTCGGAGGAGGCGCTTGCAGCCTTTTCTAAGATTAAAGAGAATTTTGCGTCTGCTCCCGTCTTGGTGCATCCCGATGTTTCCTTACCTTTTATTGTTGAGGTGGATGCTTCCGAGGTGGGTGTGGGTGCGGTTTTGTCCCAGGGCCCTTCCCCTGCCAAGTGGCGACCCTGTGCCTTTTTCTCTAAAAAACTCTCCCCGGCAGAGAGAAACTATGATGTGGGCGATAGGGAGTTGTTGGCCATCAAGTTGGCTTTCGAGGAATGGCGCCATTGGTTGGAGGGGGCCAGGCACCCTATCACCGTTTTTACCGACCATAAGAATCTGGCATACTTGGAGTCGGCCAGGCGTATGAATCCGAGACAGGCCAGATGGTCTCTGTTCTTCTCCAGATTCAATTTTGTTGTTACATTCCGACCTGGGATAAAAAATGTGAAGGCTGATGCTCTCTCTCGCTGTTTTCCGGGAGGAGGAAACTCCGAGGACCCGGGTCCCATTTTGGCGGAGGGGGTAGTTGTTTCTGCTCTATATTCCGATTTGGAGGCCGAGGTCCAGGCTGCCCAGACTGAGACACCTGCCCGTTGTCCTTCTGGGAAGTTGTTCGTGCCTCCTGAGCTACGTCACAAACTCTTTAAGGAGCATCATGATACGGTTCTTGCTGGTCACCCCGGGAGTAGAGCCACGGTGGATCTCATTGCTCGGAGATTTTGGTGGCCGGCTCTTCGTAAGTCGGTGGAGGGTTTTGTGGCTGCTTGTGAGACGTGCGCTCGCGCTAAGGTCCCTCGTTCACGGCCTTCAGGTTCCCTTCTCCCGTTACCCATTCCTTCCCGTCCTTGGACACACCTGTCCATGGACTTTATCACGGATCTTCCTCGTTCCTCGGGGAAGTCGGTGATCCTGGTGGTGGTGGACCGTTTTAGCAAGATGGCTCATTTCGTACCTTTCCCTGGTTTACCTAATGCTAAAACGTTGGCGCAAGCTTTTGTCGACCATATTGTTAAATTGCACGGCATTCCCTCTGATATTGTTTCCGATAGAGGCACGCAGTTTGTGTCCAGGTTCTGGAAGGCTTTCTGTTCTCGCCTGGGGGTTCGGCTGTCCTTCTCTTCTGCTTTTCATCCGCAGTCGAATGGTCAGACTGAGCGCCTCAATCAGAATCTGGAGACATATTTGCGCTGTTTTGTTTCAGAGAACCAGGAGGATTGGTGTTCATTTCTCCCTCTTGCTGAGTTTGCTCTGAACAACCGTCGTCAGGAATCTTCTGATAAGTCACCATTCTTTGGTGCATATGGGTTCCATCCACAGTTTGGGACATTCTCGGGAGGGGCTCTTTCTGGTTTACCTGAGGAGGAGAGATTTTCCTCGTCTTTGTCTACCATTTGGCAAAAGATTCAGGGTAATCTTAAAAAGATGAGTGAGAGGTATAAGCGTGTGGCTGATAAGAGACGTGTGCCTGGTCCGGACCTGAATGTGGGTGATCTGGTGTGGTTGTCTACTAGAAACATTAAGTTGAAGGTTCCCTCCTGGAAATTGGGTCCCAAGTTTATTGGGCCTTATAAAATCTTGTCAGTCATCAATCCTGTTGCCTTCCGTCTTGATCTTCCACGGGTTTGGAAGATACATAATGTATTTCACAGATCTCTCTTAAAACCATATGTCCAGCCCACGGTACCCTCCTCTTTGCCTCCTCCTCCGATTTTGGTTGATGGCAATCTGGAGTTTGAGGTTTCCAGAATTGTGGACTCTCGCATGGTCCGCGGTTCTCTTCAGTACCTCGTTCATTGGAAGGGTTATGGTCCTGAGGAGAGGATGTGGGTTCCGGTGTCGGACATTAAAGCCACTCGCCTCATCAGGGCATTTCATAGGGCTCATCCTGAGAAGGTGGGTCCTGGGTGTCCGGAGTCCACCCGTAGAGGGGGGGGGTACTGTCACTACCAGAGCTTTGGGACGTTCTCACAGCTCTGTTTCTCCACCCCTGTGATGATGTCACTACTAGAGCTGGGAGGAGTTCTCACTACTCTGTTTACTTTTGGTTTCTTTCACCACAGCTGTCCTTCATGTGTTTGATTTTCCTCTCTTTATATCACCCCTCCTCCTATGATAGGATGTGGATTATAGTTCTCACTTCAGTTGTAGCTCTGGCTTTAGTTTCTTCACTTGTAGCTATCAGTTCACTGGACCTGTGTTCTGCTGCAGCTAGCACTCCGGATATTGCCAGCCTGTCCTTGGATCCATCTTCTCTGCGGCTGCAACACCGTCAGCTAAGTGTGCAGACATTGTTGTGTTCCTGTTTATTTTCTGACTGGATCTGAGGTGGCCACGGTTCCCTCCATATACTGAGTAGGGCACTGGTGGCCGTGCCCCTTCCACTATTGTAGGGGTTACAGTGGTCATTAGTCTTAGGCACGTGGGCATGCCTCTTTCCGCCATTTGGATCCGGGCATGTGCTTTAGCAGAATAGGGAGAGCGTTGAGGGTCGGACAGGGGTCACCCGTTATCCTCCCTAGTTCTGGGTCCAGTCAGTAGCTCTGTACTGTGTATTACTATTGTTGCCCACATACAGCCGTGACAGTTGGCTCATTTAGCCTTCCGCTTCTGCACTCTCTTCATCCTCTATCTGCACCCTCCCCACTTTCTGCTGTGTGCACCCCCAAAGACACCACCACCACCATATCCCCTTCACTCGAGTCAGAGGAATTATTTTCCCATCCATTCCCAGACCTTACCGATGCGCAGCCATTTTTGACATCGGATGAGGAAGAGGAGTTAGCAACGGCCGCCACCCAGCGGTCTGACGTCAGTACCCAGATCAGCCCAAAAAGGGAGGTACCCACTGTTGCTGCCTACTGAGAGATCTCAAATATCAGTGGTGACGATGATGACGTGTCGATGGATGTCACGTGGGTGCCCACAAGAGAGGAAGAGTAGGGGAGTTCATAGGGAGAGACGGAGCAGCAGAGAGGGAGGAGAAGGAAAAGAATCAGGAAGAACTCGCAGGGCACAGGAGGCAAAAAGCTGACTGCAGATGTATCTGGAGCGAGCCATCCACCATGCACGGTCACTTCTGGCGCTCCCAGGACGCCGGCAAATGCCTCCACAGTGAGGGCTTTTTTTTAACGTGTCAGCTGCTGACAATAGTGTTGCCATCTGCAGCCTGTGCTGTTAACGCTGTTAAGTCGCGGTAAGCCCAACACTCACCTAGGGACGATTACCTTGAGAAGGCACTTGGCCTCCCATCACCGAGCCCAGTGGGAACAGCGCCGTCAGAACCCACAAAGCCACACTTCCGGCGCTCCACGTCCTGCCTCTTCTCCTTATCCTCTCTCCTCCCATTTTTCTTCCACTACACCTTCCACCGTGCCGTTGTCACGTTCATCTGGCAGAAGGCAGGCTTCCGTGGCCCAAATGTTTGAGCATAAAAATTTGATAACGCCGGACAACCCTCTTGCCCAACGGCTGACCGCTGGCTTGTCGGAACTGCTAGCCCGCCAACTACTGCCATACAAAATGGTGGACTCGGAGGCCTTTAGAAAATTTGTGGCCATTGGCACACCGCAATAGAAGGTCCGCGGAAGGAAATATTTCTCCCAGAAGAGCATCCCAGAGCTATATGGCCATGTCCAGCATCAAGTGAATGTATCTCTGGCACACAGTGTCGGTGCCAAGATACATCTGACCACAGACACGTGGTCTAGCAAACATGGGCAGGGAGGGTAGATAACTTTTACTGCCCACTGGTTGAACCTTCTTATGGCTGTCGAGCATGCATCCCGTGGCACCAGTGTGGATTTGGTGTTACCGCCACGGATTGCATGCAGGCCTGCCTTTTCTTCTCCTCCTCCATGCTCCGTCTCCTCCTCAGCTGACTCCTCCTTTTCCACTGCTACCGCCTCTTCTGCTGTGCCCCCCAAGCTCCCCAGAACCGTGCCTTAGGCTACATTCACACTGGCGTTTTGGCTTTCCGTTTGTGAGATCCGTTCGGGGCTCCCACAAGCGGTACACAACGGATCAGTTTTGCCCTAATGCAGTCTGAACAGAAAAGGATCCGCTTAGAATGCATCCGTTTCCCTCCGATCAGTCTCCATTCCGCTTTGAAGGCGGACACCAAAACGCTGCTTGCAGCGTTTTGGTGTCCGTCTGACGAAACTGAGCCAAACGGATCCGTTCTGTAAGTCAATGGGGACGGATCCGTTTTCTATGACACAATCTGGCACAATAGAAAACGGATCCGTCCTCCGTTGACTTTCAATGGTGTTCAAAACGGATCCGTCTTGGCTATGTTAAAGATAATACAAAGGGATCTGTTCTGAACGGATGCAGACGGTTGTATTATCTGAACAGATCCGTCTGTGCAGATCCATGACGGATCCACACCAAACGCAAGTGTGAAAGTAGCCTTAGTGGTGCAGCGATTCGTTGCCAAATACCCCGGGTCCAGGACGTCTTGCGGCAGGCCAGGAAAATGTTTGGCCATTTTAGAATATCTTACACGGCCATGGCTCTCCATGCTGACGTTCAGCGCCGACACCACCTGCCCGTCAGACGTCTGATTTGTGACAGCCCGACGTGCTGGAACTCCACCTTGTATATGCTTGAAAGGCTGCTCCAGCAGCAACGTACCGTTAACGACTACCTGTACGAACTCTGCAGCAGGACAGGTTGTGGGGAGCTTGGTTTCTTTTCACCGCGCCAGTGGATGCTCATGTGCGACGCATGCAGATGAGATCACCAAACTGGTCAGTCGCAGCCAGGGCGCCATTTGTGACATCGTACCTTACGCCTTTTTTCTGGAGCGTGCATTACGTTGTGTCATTGATCAAGCCTTCGAGGAGCAGGAGCTGGAAGATGAGGAAGTCAGAATGCTGAATGAATTCCCAGGGGGGGCTACTCCATCTGAGACAAGTCAGCTGGAGTCTGAAGAGGAGTCAGAGGAGGATGGTGGCTGGGGGGTGCAGGAGAAGGAGCAAGAAGAGCAGGCTTTAAGGGGGACTTAAAACTTTTCAGGGATCCCTGGTGTTGTCCATGGCTGGTGGGAGGAGACCAAGGACGACATTCTCCTGGGCGATGAGCAGGAGCCAGGGCGCTCCACCGCTTCCATTTTAGTGCAAATGGGGGCCTTCATGCTCCAGTGTTTGAAGAGGGACCCCTGTATAAAAAGCATAAAGGGCAAGGACCAGTACTGGGTGGCAACATACTTACACCCCCAGTACAAACACAAAATGGCGGACATGTTACCAGCATCACAGAGGGCTGGCAGAATGCAGCATTTCCAGGCCTTGCTGCGAGATATGCTGCATTCTGCTGTTGTGGGCACTGGCAGAGGAATTTCCACCCACAGCGAAACAGGTGCGGGTACCAATCCTACCGCAACTGCAAGAAGAGGGCGGTTTGAAAATGTGTTGGTCACTTCGGATATGAGTTCATTTTTGCAGCCAACCCATCGACAGCCGCCCTCCGTATCCAGGCTCAGGGAACACCTAGACTGACAGGTGTCCGACTACATCAGGTCAACGGCCGGCGTGGACGCTCTGAGAACCGAGGAACTCCTGGACTACTGGGTGTGCAGGCTTGACCTGTGGCCAGAGCTGGCACAATTTGCCATGGAACTCTTGGCTTGCCCCTCGTCAAGTGTCCTGTCCGAAAGGACGTTCAGTGCAGCAAAGGGGATCGTGACCGATAAGCGCACTCGCCTAGCTCACGACAGTGTGGACTACCATGGAGGAATTCAACACCTGTGACGACCACGTATAATTGAATTTCCTCATGCCAGCCCACACATATCGGCCACCACCCAGAACAAAGAATGGTCCTTGTCTTATGTATATACAGCGGCATTAAAGGCCTTTACTCTCAGGGTTTTGGGGCCACTACTCCAGTGGCTACAGTAAAAATTTTATCCAGTGACTGCCTAATGTACCTCCAGCCACATAATCACAAGTTCTTTTCTGTCAGGTGAATGCCTAATTTTTGGGGTCTGTACTCCCGTGGCCTAAAATAAAATTTTTCTAGGCTCCAGCAGGGCACATTTTTGAGAGTTTCCCTTTAAGGCTACTTTCACACTGGCGTTTTCTGGGTCCGCTTGTGAGATCCGTTTCAAGGCTCTCACAAGCAGCCCAAAACGGATCATATAAGCCCCAATGCATTCTGAATGGATAAGGATCTGTTCAGAATGCATCAATTGGGCTGTGTTTGGTCTCCGTTGCGTTTTTTAGACGGTCACTAAAACTTAGCTTGCAGCGTTTTGGTGACCGTCTGACTATGCGGAGCCAAACGGATCTGTCTTAACTTACAATGTAAGTCAATGGGGACGGATCCGTTTTCAATTGCACGGATCCGTTTTGACTTAGACTTTTTTTATGAATAATGCAAAGGATCAGTTATGAACGGATACAAGCGTTTGCATTATTGGTGCGGATCCGTCTGTGCAGATGCAAGATCTGCACCAAATGCGAGTGTGAAAGACGCATATTTAACATGATTTTGAATGTGATTGTTTAATTCTGTACACAGCTACATCCCCACATAATGCAACCACATTATTTTAGTTTTTTTTTTTCTTCCCGCCACCTAAAAGATTTCAGTTTGTTTTTCAATTGAGTGCTACAGTTTATAGGTCACAATAAAGGTGGAAAAAGTTCTGAAATTATTTATCTTTGTCTCATTTTTTTACAGCACAGAAACCTGACATTTTAACAGGGCTGTGTAGACTTTTTATATCCACTGTATATACACTGCTGTATATACTATATATCTGTACATACCACATGTATTATACCCAGTACCTCATATATAGGTACACTGCTGGAAATACTATTATATCTGTACACACTGCATCTATTATACCCTGTACCTCACATATCTGTACACTGCTGTATATACTATATACCTGTACACACTGCATGTATTATAAGGTATAACAGATTAATTTATACCATGTGACCATCGGCAACATGTGGCCTTTGACGTCACAACTCCTTTTATCCATTCCATTCTAGTCTGGTAGAATCTAGAATGGAGTGGGTAAAAGGAGGTCACATAATGCCAATGGTCACGTGGTATGAGGTATAAAAGGAGGTCCTTCCTCTGCAGTCAGTGATCTAGGCTGAACCCTAAACCGACTAACTCTAAGCCCTAAACCTACCCCTAACCCACATATCTTCAAATCTCATGTACACTTTGCTGATTTTTTCTGCATGGAAATTGACCTGCCATGCAGATTTTCTAAATCCGCAGCATGTCAATTATGTTTGCTGTTTTAGCTGCAAGTATGAGATCTGATGCACAGTGACTACATGCCTCCTTTTACCCACTCCATTCTAGGTTTTACCAAAACTGCTGGCGAATCCCTTTCCTCCAGCTCCAGCATCACCACTCCTGTCATGCAAGTTCCCAAAACAGATCAGAGATATTGGGAGAATACTACTGCCAGTGAGGGAGGGGTTTTCAGGGGACAATAATGCTGCCAGATGGGTGGGTAGAATGGGGAGAATGCTGCTGCCAGTGGGGAAGGGAGCAGATTGGGTCACCAGCTGTCAGGGACCCTGAGAAGACAGAAGCAGTTTATTACTGCTTCTGCCTTCTCCTTTGCTTGGTGCATAGTGCTCAATGAGTTATATATATTTTTTTTTACTTTCCATTCAGTTTTAGTTTAAAAAGGGGTTTTCCTCTGGATAGGTCATCAAGTATCTAATCGGTGGGGATCTGACACCCAGGACCCCCGCCAATCAGGTGTTTGAGAAGGTAGGGTGTTCACAGTAGCACTGTGGCCTTCTCTCAGCTTTCCCTAGGCCATGTGACGACACATTCATCGGTCACATGGCCTAGGCGCGGCTCAGATCTATAGAAGTGAATGGAGAAAAACTGTGAAACCAGTGCCTTCTCAAACAGCTGATTGTCGGACCCTCACCTATCAGATACTGATGATCAGGGGCGTAACGATCGCGGTCGCAGGGAGTGCGACTGCGACCGGGCCCGGCGGGGGGAGGGGGCCCGCTGTACTAACATGTAATGAAGCGCTGTGAAGGGGCCCGGCATGAAGTACAGTGACAATGCCGGGCCCCGTCAGGGCGCTCCATTCAGAGGCGTAGGGGGGGGCGGGGGGGCCGTCGCCCCGGGCGCCACTCTGCAGGGGGCGCCGTCTGCGGGGCTGGCACAAGTTAAATCGCCGACGCTGTGTTTTTTTTTCTTCACACAGCGTTCGGCTGCAGAGCAGAGTGAGGAGGCGAGAGGGGGCGGGGCATGCACGGCAGTTCCCGATAGGCTCCGCCCACCTTCCAGGCGGGAAGTACAGTGCAGACTGCAGAGCCAGGAGCCGGAGGCAGCAAGAAGAAGCAGAAGATCATGGCTGCAGCTGAATCAGTAGGAGACTGTAGTCCAGCCATGAGCCTAGAGACAGTGATTCAACTTGAATTACTTAGTGGGGGCATTG